>NC_060281.1:10199739-10814925 GCF_021613505.1 Equus quagga
TGGAGAGGTGTGGTGGAGAGGATGCTGACCAAGTGGAGAGGTGTGGTGGAGAGGATCCTGACTTAGGTGTTAAACGCCTGAGGTCAAGCCCTGTTCCTTAGCTTACCATGGGTGAACCACTTAACATTGCTGAGGTTCACTTGCTTCTTTTGTAAGCCAGAAAGAGCAATACCTGTTCTGTGTTTTTACAGGACATTGTGAGAATCAGGGAAAATAATGCATGTGATTTTTTTTTTTTGTGTAAGCCTATCGAATTGAAAGATGAAGGACACAGAGCCTGAGAGCTCTGACAGAATGGAACTTTCATTCCTTCCCCGTGCATGTATTCTTTAGTAAAGCCCTACACTCTCACATGCATAGGGCGTCTTTAATTTCCCTATGCTTCTGGTTAGAAATATGGTCCTTCTGTCTCTCAGATATTTTTTAGAATCTCTTCATCTTGCACAGAAAAGAGAATAAGAGAAAGTTTAGTGATACAGAATGAGGAAGTCAAATGATTCGTGTAATATTTGTTGGAAAAATCAGTAATTGAGTAGTTTATATTAGCTCTTAGAATGATAGTCAAAGGGAGGAGATGATTTTAGGCTCTTCCGAAAATAGTGAGACTTCATTCTGCCCCATATCCTGTCCAGGAGATGACCTAGTTATAGAGAAATGATAATAGCTGCCATTTTCTGAGAGCTTTCCTACCTTTACATATGTCCTATCTCATTTAATCATCACTTACCCATGGCCTCATGATTCCCAGAGCTGAAATTCCAACCCTGGTCCTTTTGCCTGCACCGTCCCTGCTCTTGGTTACCTAGAAGCAGAAAAGTGGGACTGAATTGCGAGCTGAACTGCTGCTTGCCTTTGTGAGGTTCATAGGGATGAGCGTTAATTCACATTCTTTAACCTTGAAAGCTCAGAATAACCTTTGAGCTTGCTCTTCAGGACTTAGAGATAATGGTAATTGCCATCTGAAAGCAGAGTAGAAGGGACTCAGATGGAATCAAGTTTCAGCTTTAAGAAATAAGATTCTTTGAGCTCTACTTTTTAATTTTTGAAATCCTTCAAGAAATGAATTTCCATTATTTAATCTATTTTCTGAGAGTTCCTGTTTCAAGCATAGTGGAATTTACATTTCTGAGTTATTAGAAAATATGAAGCAATGTGATTATTATAACATGTAAATATAACATGTAAATAACAAGTGCATTTCTCCATTATTATTAGAAAGAACGATGTACCGGTGTTTTCCACAGATGCATTTAGGGTATTTGTTAGGCTGAATTCCCCCTCGGTCTGCTGTCTTTGACTGAGCTGCAGTCTGCTGGCTATGTTACTGATGTGGCAGAAGAGAAGAAACCAAAGGCTGATTTTTAAATAACATTCTTGGTTGTTTAGACTCTCTTAAAATATTTAGAATACCTAGGTATATGTCTGAATCATATGCTGTACTGTGTGGGAGGTAAAATTGGGAAATTTTGGCTGGCTACTGCTATATTACAATTTCTCTAAAAACCTCAAGAAAATAATGGACTCAAGCATGCCTTGAGCTGTTCTCTGAGAAACTATGGCAACGGGCCTTTAATTAAAGCTGAAGTAGTGTGTGTAGCTTAGAAAAACAGAGAGATGCTGCCAACTGATAGGGAGCGTGTATGGGAGTAATCCAGAAAACTAAAAAAAAATATTTCTTTTTTAGACATCTTTGGTAACTCTTTGTTATCTATATTGTTCAAAGAAACAGTAGGAAACTCTTTTAGTGGATATCAGTCTTTGGCTTTGGAATATGTTATAATATTTTTTGAAGAAAATATAGTTTTCTGATTATGTTTTTTTTTAAGATTAATATTCAAATTGATTTGTTTCCTGAGTCTACATTAACTGACAATTGGAAGGGCCAGCCTGGAAGCATCCTCAATTGCAGAGGGCAGCCGACCTGGGATAGTCACCAAATGGATGATCTTTCCGTGTGATAATGGAGACTATGTGTATGCCCCAGTAAAATGCACTGACTGGTGCACTGACCATCAACAAATTAGTAACTGTTCACCTCTTGAGCTGAACCATTCACAGCCAACAAGCTAAAATTTATCAACTCAGAGCATACCAAAAAGTAATTTAAAAAACAAAAAACTAAATGGAAAAGCAAGAGTTGCCATTTTTCTCAGATCAGAATGTGTGTTATGCTGACAACACGCAGTGATGAGGAGATTTCATCACCCACTTTGCCAGAGAGAATCGGAGTTTAAGCCTGTTGTTTTAGCATCTCCTCTGATGAGTGTCCCCATTCACTCTTAAAAATGCACCTGTTTGGAGGATAAATTGTAGTCACCTGGTAAGGGGTGTAGCCGGAAAGATGAGTAGCATCTAATGAAATATAATGTAATAGTGACAAACGTAAAGCTCACAAGCCAGAGACAGTGTGGGAACTGGCTCTTACAGTAGTCTTTTATTCAATCTCCTTGGCTCTGGCTTCCAGGTCACCTTTTATTACACTCTTGGCAGAGTTAGCTGTCTATACTCAGAGCTGATCTTCCACTCATTTTGCTTAATGGCTTCCCGTTGCTTCCAGGTAGTATACCCTTTCTCAGTCTCAGCCCTAGCTTACCTCTAAAGCATATATTCCCTAAACTCAAAGAAGGCCCAACTGCTCAAGGTCCGCCGTCCTCTTCTATGTTTTCCTGCTATTGCCAGTGCTAGAATTCCTCTACTCTTTTGTGTCTGTCTGTGTGGCAAACTCCTATTCATACTTCAAAACGAGGATTAAACATCACTTCTTTCCTCTCTTTATCTCACAGTGCTCCAGATGTAGGGATTTATACGTCTGTCTTCTCAAGGCAGGTACTATGTAGTTTTTATCTTGTCTCCATAGCCTTGTTTGGCTTCTGGCATGGAATGCATAATTACTCACAATTTGTTGAATATTTCATGTTTGGTAAATATTTGATGAATGGATGAATGGGATTAAGTGGGTGAAATAATTGGAGTCACTAGGGCATATCTGAGAAAATACAGAGTAGCCGAAATTTGGTTCTGCGGTTTTCCCTCCTCCCTCTTTCTCATTCTCCTCTTGCTTCTTTATGTGCCTACAGCTGTCAAGCCTGGTTTCTGGCTTCCACAGCCCCTTCCCCAGGGTTCACCTAGGCTTGCCCCGAACTCCTACAATCCCCTTTGCCTCTCTTCCCCAAACTTCTACCCTCAATTCCGATCAGAATGCCATTTGCATCGTGAAGAATGCAGCTGGATATAATTAGAGGGTAATCGCTTCAACCTAATTCATTCCAGGTTATAAAAGACTGACAGGGAGGCAGCAGAGTGTCTGACATTTGAATTCCACAATATAAGGGGTTGCTTGCCTCTTCAGATTTCTGACTGTATATAACCTTCCCTTTCATAGAGCATATTAATGTCGTCTCTAAACAGGTTTTCATGCTAGGATTTTGGATTATGTCCTTCAATCATGACAAAGGAATATTTTGAGAGCTGCTTGCCTGTTACCAGTTTCAGCAACATTCCTGTCTTTGTTCAGCAGCATTTGTGCAATTATTTGAATATTTTATTGCTTTTTTGTATCTTTTTTTATATAAATGAATGAACATTAGAAAAATGACTGCTAATGTGGTGATGAGGAAATTGGATCTCATACAGCTAATGCACTTCAGACAAAGATTCAAAAAATCATCAGGTAAGGCCAAAGAGTCAATTCTTAGCCTCAAATGGATGCTCGCTGAATTTGAGCTCATCTCTAGTCTTTTATCACATAAGGAAAAAAAGTAAAAGCAAGGAGCATGCGTGGAATTCTGGAACTCTATCCTTAAAGATTGTATACAAAAGGGGAGCTATAATTAAGGATTTTTTAGCTTATATTTTAGTTTCTGGGCCTAAAACTGAAGTCACTTATGCGACTTCTGCACATTGCATTTATGTCGTGCTTTCATGAAAACATTTCGTACAGGTGAGGGGCCACCTGTAAAAGGTAGGGGCGATATGCTTGGGTTTCATTCAAGCTGGCCCCTCTTCTGTGTTATTAACTTTTGCTTTAAATCCTTCTAGCAGCTGGAATCTAGCTAATACCTGTGCTATAACTACCTTAGTAGACCCCAAGGTCAGGGGCCCTGCAAAACCAGGATATGGCATAGGTCCCTGGGCTGCATACTGAGACCTGCAAGGTGAGACCAGAGGCTCTGCACACCATCACCACTTTCCTTACCCCTCCAGGAACCGCCAAAGCCTGGAGGGCAGCTTACTTTGGGCGTTAGTTCTGAAAGGCTCACCTTACCGGAAGAGTGAACCCAACTGATGTGAGAGGCCCTTTGGTCAGAAGCTTAAATGGAATAAAATCAAGCTGAATACCATCTGCCCCTACTTTTGAGGAACTCTGTTTTTCTTTCCTTAATTTTACATGCTGTATGATCAGATAAGAATTTGTGATTCATTGAAGTGTGTGTCCACGCTTCCTTTCTTCTCTTCTGTAGCTATATCTGCGTTTTCCTGAGAGTTTCTATTTCATGTGTGTGGAATCAAAGGGCACGTTGGGTGTGTTATTATTATTTTTTTTTTCTGGCTCTACACATAAGATTTTAGTACTGGGCCTGGGGGAGTGGAGCAAGGTAACAGGAAAAACTTTTTTTTGTGCTGGGATCTGTTCCCTGTAAGGATTAAAGATTTAGCTTGGCAGCATTTGCTGTTATTGCTTATTTATCTAAATTTTAGTTTAATTTTTGCATAGGCAAAACCTTCACATGATTCAAAAGTTAAAACATCTAAAAATATATCAGTGAGAATTCTTTATCCCATTCTTGTTCTTCATTTTTAAGGCTGTCTCCCAGATAATCACTATTCTTAGTTTCTTGAGAGTCCTTTCATGATTTTTCTATATAAAAGGAAATAAAAGTATACTTTTTCTCCCTTTTTATATGGATAGTAACATACTGTGTACACTGTTTTGCGTCTTCTCTTAGTCACTTAATGTATCTTGGAGAACTTTCCATAGAGAGCACTCTACTTTTTCTTAGCTGCATAGTATTCCATGGGATGCATGAATATAATTTAACCATCCCCCTTTTAATGAAATTTAGGAATTTTCTAACCTTTTATTATAAACTGATTTTTGCAAATGTTGTCTGTAGGATGAACTCCCAGATGGAAAATTATGGGGTCAAAAGTTTATGTTTTAATTTTGATAAATGTTAGCATTTGGCCCTCCATAATTGTCTATTTTAATTATTGAGACTTCTTAATATGTTGTAGTCTCCTCTTACTGAGATACTCTTTTGCTTGGCTACTCTTTTTTTTTCTTTCATATGAATTTTTGAAGCAGATTGTCTAATTCTAAGAAAAAAAATTAGTATTTTTGTGGAGACCATGTTAAATGTAAATTTTGTTAAAGGAGAATTGAATCTTTATGATTTTGAGTTTTCCTATCTAAAATCAGTGCGCTTTTCTGTCAGTTCAACTCTTCTTTTGTGGGAGAGTCTTTTTCATGTAGTTCTTCCTCTTTTCTTGTTAAGATTATTTCTAGTATTTTATCTTTTTGGTTGCAATTAAAAGAGGATCTTTTGTTCCCCTTTATATCTTCTATTTGTAGTTTCATGAAAACTGTTGGTTTTATCATCTTAATCTTGTAATCTGCTAGTTTACTTAATTATTTTGCTGTTTGTAGTATTTTTCAGCAAAATCTCTTAGGTTTTCCAGGTATAGAAACACATCATCTGGAAGTAGAGATTATTGTACATCCTCCTTTCAAACTTTTATATTTCTTATTTATTTCACTTATTTATGTTTGTATTGGCTAGGACATCCATCAAAATGGTGAATAATAGCAATAAGAGTAGGTATCCTTTTCCTGTTCCTGACTTTACTGGGAATGCCTCTGGTGTTTCCCTGTTAAGCATAAGCTGGCTTTTGGGTTGAGATAAATACATTTTACTATGATTCAGAAGTATCCATTTGTGCTGATCATTTACCCTTGGTCTCTCAGCTTCACCTCGCCCTTATGTACTGTACTCTCTGGTCTTGGGGCTGGGACTCTGCGGACTACATTTCCCAGATGCCTTCAACAGCTTCCTGTTGGGATCTGTCAATAGGGGGCACTAGAAGAAGTCTAGAAGATGAGAGGAGGGAGAAGCGCTTCCTGTCTCTTGCTGGTCCTGTCAGAGGCGCCCCAGTAGAGGTATCTCACCTCAGTCTCCAGATCTTTCTCTGGACTCCCAGAACCAGCCTCATCACTCCCCCTCAGAGGTACCAGCAGCTGCCAGGTAGTGCCCCCTCCTCAGAGGTATGAGCCCAACTGAAAGGCACTTCCCTTCTCTGAGCTCCTGAGGCGCTAACAGCACCTGAAGAGTGAGCCCGTCTCAGAGGTCTGAGCTCAGCTTTGTGGGGCCTTTCCTTTGAGCTCCCATATTCTTGTACCCTAATCCCTTCCCCACCCCCAACCCCCAACTCCATAGGTGGTACCTCCTTCCTGCAGGTATTATCTCTAGGTTACTTCAGTGTCCTCTTTTTGCTGTTCCAGTCCTCCAACACCTGTTTCACCAATTTTTTTTTTTATTAAATCCCCTTTGTTGAAATACCTCTTGAGCTTTTTGCCTTCCTGAAGCATTATTGAATGTTTTTATCAAGATTGTTTTCTGAATTTTTTCCCCCCATGCTTTTTCTGTGCCAATGGGGATGACTGTGTGGTTTCTCTCTTTAGACCTATGAAATATAATAATGGATTTTCTCACATTGGACTCTTCCTGAATTTCTGCAGTAAATCCCCCTTCATCATGTTGTATTCTTTTAATGGGCTCCAGATTCTCCTTGCTGATATTTTCATTAGGATTTTTGCATTAATGTTTATACATGGGATTGGTCTGAAGTTTTCTCTTTTTGAGTAATCTATGTCAGGGTTTTATTTTAATGCTGTATTTACTTTATAAAAATTTTGAGTTTCCCTTTTTTTATGCCCTGGAACAGTTCAAATAGCATTTAACATTAACTTTTTCAGATTTCTGTTGTTGTTTTATGTAGTTTTTGTTTCCTAAGGTTTGATGGCATTCCTTTATGAGATTCTCTGGGACTGGTGCTAGTTTCGTGTCATATAATGGGAGATCTATTTCATTAAATGAATCTAGAATGACTACCAGAAAAAGTGATGTTGGATGCTACATTAGCTGGGCTAGTCCAGAAAAGCTTTTGTGGGTAGGGGCTGGTCCAAACCAAACTGTGAAGTAGCAGTGTGTGTCTGGTGCCCTTTTAACCTCATAATTATTGTACTTGTGTTTCTAAGTAATTCTCCCTCTCACCTGCTCTTTTTTCCATGCTATTCTGATGCTAGTCCCTGCTGAGGTCACCTACTGCTGACGGATACAGTTTGTGAGATATGACCCTGCACAGAACTATTTGCATTTTAGTAGCAGAATCATGCATATGGTCATGAAAGAATCTTGGGTCCTGGTCCTTTATGTTTTGTGTCTCTTCTATCTTCTCTTTAAAGTTCTGCAAGCATACTTATTTTCGAGGTGAGGCGTGAGTGTACTAGGTTGAGGAGAGTATACCCTCCCATTGACTCAGTTAAACAGGTTTAATAAACTTGCCACTCAGGAGCCTTAGAGGGTCTCCAGCCCTTCTTTAAAAAAAAAAAAAAAAAAAAAAATCTGGGTCACCACCTGACCACCTTGGAGAGAGTAAAGGAAAAGAGGGAATAACACCGTTCAGGTTTCTGGTCTCGTCTCCAGCCTCCTAGCTCACCATTTATTTTCAAGGCCTTTACGCATTCTCCTCTCTCAGACCAGCAGGCCTTTCCTTGCCCTTGATCCTGTGAAGTCCTCACTGGTTTTTGAAGCTGTGACCCTGGCTTCTCTCACACCGTGGTTCGTCCCCCCCCCCCCACCTGCATGAACTGACCACCTCCTCAGTTGCCCTGTAATGTCTCCTGGACATGCCTCTTCATTCTGCCTCCGTTGCATTACTTGCTTTGAAGTCTGCATCCGCCACTGGACGCCTCTGAGGGTGCGTTCTGTGTGTGTTCGTTTTTGTTTCCAGTGCTTACTACGGTGCTGCACACATAGTAGGCCTCCAGAAATATTGGTTGAATTATTGAGTAAATGAAACTGGAGGAAAAGAAAGATGAATGAAAGATGGATAAATGGACTCTGAAGGCACTTCAGTACCATGTGCTAGACGCTAAAAGGGGGGTTTTCAATAATCCGCTTGCACTGTATGAAAGTAAACATAGTGTTTTCATTTAGAGCGAATGTAATTTATATTTGATTCATGTTTGTATTGCAGATGCTTTTCTGGCAACACACTTTCTAAATCTGCTCACTGAGAAGATGTGTATTAGAATAAGTCAGAAAGACAGTTTTCAAGGCTATGAAAGTCTAAAATCCTCTGGTAGCTTTGCAACAATTCAACTTTTGTATCAGGAAATTTGTGTTTATCTTTCCTACATCAGGAGATTTTGTCCTGCTTCAGGAAATGATGATAGAGATAAGGGAATCAAAGGCTGTAATAAGGGATGCTAAAAATAGATCTGTTTGGAGATGAGATGACCTGAAAGCAGAGGATTAAAGTGAGGGTTTTGAGGGAAATAAAAGCTCTTCCCATGATGCCTCCACCTGGAAAGCATAAACATAAATAGACCATGGGATTATGTTTAGCCTGAATGTTTTCCCATCTTGAGCTGCTGGAAAAATTTTAATTGGCAATCTGTGCGTGGATGACAAAGGGATGATTTAGAATTCTTTGGACTCACGTTAGCCACCGAAATGATTCAGGAACATAAAAGCATTGTTATCCGTATCTTACTGCTCCACTCTGTTATCTGCCCAAATTACGTCTTAATATATTTATCTGTTCTTTATTCTGTAATCTCAAGTAGATGTTTTATGTTGTAGTTTTCTCTTATTGATGGATTACATTATGTTCAGTCATGTCGAATTGTGTAGGGACTGTTTTGGAGAAGATTTACATACATATCTATGCTTATGATTGAATTGCAATAGTCGTTAAAATTAATCTTTTTAAAGAGTTTAGCATTACCCCAAAGTGAGGGGAAATTGTTTGACAGTGATAGTATAAATTTGCTGATTTTATAACCTTACTGCAGAAGTCTTGTTCCTTTTGGTAAGACAATTTGGTTTTATCAGCTGTGATATAGGAAGGCGAATTCTTACCTGTCAATCAATGTGAGTGCCTTCATTTCTGTCCCTCAGAACTTGTTTCTGTCTTCCCTTGGGAAGTGGGGAGTGTGGGTCCAGGATAGAAGCTGAGGGCATAGATCTTCTGTTCTCCAGCTGGAGTGTCCCTCCCAGGGACATGCTCCTCTTCTCCAAAGGGTACACAGTTGGGGACCACTGCTGCCTCCTTTCCTTGAAATAAGTGCACACTGGATCCCAGTGAAGTTCTAGCAGTATAGTGTTTAGCTAATGCTCCAAAACTGTCGGGCTGGTGAGGGGGGAGGGCCAAGGCTTTGTCAAGGGCCAGGCCAGGCCTCATGGCCGCGGCTTCTAGATCTCTTATGCTTCAACTCTTCTCTTTTCTCTGGGTCTCACTACATCTTAAGCAGAAGAGTTTTCTTTTCTTGTTTCTCCATCCCAGACTTTGCACCCCGCTCCCCACCCCGCAGCATCAGGCATCCAGTGAAGGTCGTCGCCTTTCTCCTCTTCTGCCGTCTCTGAGAGGGGTAGAGTGAATCTAACTCCCGACTGCTGGCTTTGCCAATCTGCACGGTCTAGATAAGGAAGTAACACTCTTCCTATGGAATGCCATTTGGACTATATATTTTTTGTGACCTGTTGGCCCAGCATTACTACGCTAAGAAGGCTTTTTAAATTAGTTGACTGTGAAGGTGCCCAAGTCAATTATCCTAAATCCCTATGAAAAAAAAGCAGACGCAAATGTAATGTTAGCCAATTCAGTCACAGTTTGGCATGAATTGAATGTCCTGGTCCCCTTCTCCTACCTCATAAAACTAAAAAAATGATTTTCTTTTATTTAAAGCAAGCGTTTGTACTTTGGATTTTCCTTTAAACTCACATGGCCACATACAGAACTTGGTAGCCACCTTGACGTGTTTCCCAGAGTGCTCATGGAAACGTAGTTTTCACTCCTGCGTTTCAGGTGTTCTAACTACAAAAGGGGTAAAGCAGGATCAAGTCCATTTCCATCGTGCAAGAACATTGCCTTTCCTTTTAGCCTACCTTGATTTTTTCATTTTTCACTATGAATGAGAAGTTATTTAGGAACATGCTAGGGTACATAAGATGCGGTGAAATGAGAGACCTTTCTTGCACTGTGGAGGTAGCCCATACTTCTGATGGTTAAATTAAAATAAGTGACACATATGTTTGAAAACTAGAAAGGATGACTGTGTATATTTTTAGTGCTAAAGAAATCTGATTCTCTTGGTATGTTTAATTTATTGCCTTTGTCAAGTTTCCTCCACCATGAAGAATATTAGTGGAAACCTAAGATGACCAGAGCAAATAGAAACGCAAATAGAAACAATATAAATTGTGTCAGCAAGACATCATCCTCTCAGATTTTCTTGTTTAAGCATATTAAGAATGTCCTCAGGCTATCCTTGAACACAGAAAAACTGAAATAGTGTGTGTATATGTACACACACATATGTGTAAACATATAAATATAAATATTGAAAATATATAAAATCAATCTCCATTCAGTAGTGGTCTGGATCATACTGGCTGGGGAGAGCCAGTTGTATGCGTCTCTTTCCAGTTCTTCATTCAGTGACATCATGGCCATGATGGGAATATTTACGCTATGGAAATTGGCAAACGCTATGTCACAGCTTCCCACCATCAGCCCCCATCAGAGAGCCTGGTTATCAGCGCCCCGCTGTTCCATCTAATCTAGGGAAAAAATCAATCCTAAGTAAGCACTTTCTATTTACAAGACTGTTTATTGGAAAACAGGACTATAACAATAAGCCTGTTAATATTTCAGTCACGTGCTTATTGAATTTTGTATGTTTATTTGTATCCCTTTACCTTACCCAACTCAATTATTTCTGACAGTTTTTTAATTGATTGCTTGAGGAAGATTAGCCCTGAGCTAACATCTGCTGCCAATCCTCCTGTTTTTGCTGAGGAAAACTGGCCCTGAGCTAATATCCATGCCCATCTTCCTCTACCTTGTATGTGGGACGCCTGCCACAGCATGGCTTGCCAAACGGTGCCATGTCCACACCCAGGATCCGAACTGGTGAACCCCGGGCCGCCGAAGCAGAATGTGCGAACTTAACCACTGTGCCACTGGGCCGGCCCGCTCTGCCCATTTTTTGATGGAGTTGTTTGTTTTTTTTGTTGTTGTGTTGTCTGAATTCTTTATATATTTTGGAAATTGACCCCTTGTCGAATATGTGACTTACAAATATTTTCTCCCAGTTGGTGGGTTGTCTTTTTGTTTTGTTCTTGGTTTCCTTTGCCTTGCAGAGGCTCTTTACTCTGATATAGTCCCATTTTTAAATTTTTTCTTTTGTTTCCCTTGCCGAAGTAGACATGGTATTCAAAAAGATCCTTCTAAGACCGATGTGAATGAGTGTACTGCCTATATTTTTCTCTAGGAGTTTTATGGTTTCAATCTTACCTTTAAGTCTTTAATCCATTTTGGGTTTATTTTGGTGTATGACAAAAGATAATGGTCTGCTTTCGTTCTTTTGCACATGGCTGTCCAGTTTTCCCAACACGATTTATTGAAGAGACTTTCTTTTCTCCATTGAATGTTCTTGGCTCCTTTATTGAAGAATAGCTGTCTGTAGATATATGGTTTTATTTCTGGGCTTTCAATTCTGTTCCGTTGATCTGTGTGTCTGTTTTTGTGCCAATACCATGCTGTTTTGATTACTATAGCTTTGTAGTATATTTTGAAGTCAGGGATTGTGATGCCTCCAGCTTTGTCCTTTTTTCTCAGGATTTCTTTAGCTATTTGGGGTCTTTTGTTGCTCCATATGAATTTTATGATTCTGTGTTCTTTTTCTGTGAAGAATGTCATTGGCATTCTGATTGGTCTTGCACTGAATCTATAGATCGCTTTATGTAGTATGGGCATTTTAACTATGTTTATTCTTCCAATCCATCGGCACGGAATATCATTCCATTTCTTTATGTCATTACTGATTTCTTTCAATAATGTGCTATAGTTTTCATTGTATAGCTCTTTCACCTCCTTGATTAAATTTCTTCCTAGATATTTTATTCTTTTTGTTGCAATTGTAAATGGGATTGTATTCTTGAGTTCTCTTTGTTAGTTCATTATTAGAGTATAGAAATGCAACTGATTTTTGCAAGTTGATTTTGTACCCTGCAACTTTGCTTTAGTTGTCGATTATTCCTAATAGTTTTTCCATAGATTCTTTAGGGTTTTCTATATATAGAATCATGTTGTCTGCAAACAGCAAGAGTTTCACTTCTTCCTTTCCAATTTGGATATCTTTTATTTCTTTTTCTTGCCTAATTTCTTTGGCCAAAACCTCCAGTACTATGTTGAATAAGAGAAGTGAGTGTGGGCATCCTTGTCTTGTTCTTGTTCTCAGAGGAATGGCTTTCAGTTTTTCCCCATTGAATATGATGTTGGTGTGGGTTTGTCATATATGGCTTTTATTATGTTGAGGTACTTTCCTTCTATACTCATTTTGTTGAGAGTTTCTGTTGTAAATGGATGTTGGATCTTGTCAAATGCTTTCTCTGCATCTATTGAGATGATCCTGTGGTTTTTATTCCTCATTTGTTAATGTGGTGTATCACGTTGATTTGTGATTGTTGAATCTTCCCTGTGTCCCTGGTGTAAATCCCACTTGATCATGATGTATGATCCTTTTAATGTATTGCTGTATTCAATTTGCCAATATTTTGTTGAGGATTTTTGCATCTATGTTCATCAGTGATATTGGCCTGTAGTTTTCCTTCTTTGTGTTGTCCTTGTCTGGGTTTGGGATCAGAGTGATGTTGGCCTCATCGAATGTGTTAGGAAGTATTCTGTCTTCTTCAATTTTTTTGAATAGTTTTAGAAGGATAGGTATTAAATCTTCTTTGAGTGGTTGGTAGAATTCTCCAGAGGAGCCATCTGGTCCTGGACTTTTACTTTTTGGGAGGTTTTTGATTACTGCTTTGATCTCTTTACTTGTGATTGGTTTATTCAGATTCTCTATTTCCTCTTGATTCAGTTTTTGGAGTTTGTATGAGTCTAAGAATTTATCCATTTCTTAGATTGTCGAATTTGTAGGCAAATAGTTTTTCATAGTATTCTCTTATAATCCTTTGTATTTCTGTGGTATCTGTCGTAATTTCTCCTCTTGCATTTTTAATTTTATTTATTTGAACCTTCTCTCTTTTTCCTTAGTGAGTATGGCTAAGGGTTTGTCAATTTTGTTTATTTTCTCGAAGAACTAGCTCTTAGTTTCATTGATCCTTTCTACTGTTTTTTTTGTTGGTTTCAAGTTCATTTATTTCTGCCTAATTTTTATTATTTCCCTCCCTCTGCTGACTTTGGTCTTTATTTATTCTTCTTTTTCTAGTTCTGTTAGGTGTAGTTTAAAATTGCTTATTTGTGATTTTTTCTTGTTTGTTGTTGGGGGGGGAGGTGTCTGTATTGCTATGAATTTCCCTCTTAGGACCACTTTTGCTGCATCCCATATGAGTTGGTATGGTGTATCTTCATTTTTTTGTCTCCAGATATTGTTTGATTTCTCTTTTAATTTCTTCATTGATTGATTGGTTGTTCAGTAGCATGTTGTTTAGTTTACACATCTTTGTCCATTTTCTAGCTTTTTTTCTTGGAGTTGATTTCTAGTTTCATGGCATTATGGTCAGAAAAGATGCTAGATATGATTTCAATCTTCTTGAATTTATTGAGGCTTGCCTTGTTTCCCCGTATATGGTCTATCTTTGAGAATGTTCCATGTGCACTTGAGAAGAAGGTATATTCTGTTTTGGGATGGAGTGTTCTATATATATCTGTTAAGTCCATGTGGTCTAGTTTTTTGTTTAACTCCTCTATTTCCTTGTTGACTTTCTGTCTGGATGATGTAGCCATTGATGTAAGTGGGGTTTTGAGGTCTCCTACTATTACTGTGTTCCTGTTAATGTCTCCTTTTAGGTCAGGTGATAGTTGCTGTATGTACTTTGGTGCTGCTATGTTAACTGCGTAAATATTTATTAGTGTTATGTCCTCTTGGTGGAATGTCCCTTTTATCATTATATACTGCCCCTCTTTGTCTCTCATTGGCTTTTTTATCTTGAAGTCTGCTTTGTCTGATATAAGTATGGCAACGCCTGCTTCTTTTGGTTTGCCGTTAACTTAGAGTATCATATTCCATCCCTTCACTCTGAACCTGTGTTTGTCTTTAGAGCTGAGATGTGTTTCCTGGAGGCAGCATATTGTTGGCTCTTGTTTTTTTAATCTATCCTGCCACTCTGTGTCTTTTGATTGGAGAATTCAATCCATGTACATTTAGAGTGATTATTGATATATGAGGGCTTAATGATGCCATTTTATCACTTTTTTTCCCAGTTGTTCTATGTTTCCCTTATTTCTTGTCCCATGTACTTCTGACTGCCCATCCAATTTGGTGGTTCTCTAGGATGGTTTTCTTAGTTTTCTCTTTATTTATCATTTGCGTCTCTGTCCTGATTTTTGTTTAGTGGTTATTGTGAGGTTTGTATAAAAGGTCTCGTAGATGAGATAGTCCATGTTCTGATAGCCTCTTGTTTCCTTAGTCTAAGCAGGTTCCATCCCATCCTCCTTCCCTATCTAAATTATTGTTGTCACAACTTAATCCACTTTTGTGTTGTGAGTTTGTGGTTAAAATGAAGTGATTATAGTTATTTTTGATGTTTTCCTTCCTTTTATCTTTAATGTTATAATTGTTTGCTAACCTGTTCTGATAGGCAGCAATTTTCTGATTTTGTCTATTTATCTTTTTGCTCAAGGCTTTGTAAACCCTTTCTTTTTTTTTTTTCAGGTATGTGGGCCTTCTTGATCATTTCTTGTAGGGAGGGTCTTGTGGCAATGAAGTCCCTCAGCTTTCGTTCTTCTGGGAAAGTTTTTATTTCTCCACTGTATCTGAAAGATAGTTTAGCTGAATAGATTCTTCTTGGCTCAAAGTTTTTGTCTTTCAGAATTTTAAATATATCATTCCATTCTCTCCTAGCCTGTAAGGTTTTTACTGAGAAATTCACTGAAAGCCTGATAAGCGTTCCTTTGTAGGTTATTTTCTTCTGTCTTGCTGCCCTTATTAGCTTTTCTTTGTCATTGACTCTTGCCAGTTTTACTAATACATGCCTTGGAGAAGGTCTTTTTACATCGATGTAGTTAGGAGTTCTCTTGGCTTCATTTACATGTAATTCCAGCTCCTCACCCAGGTTTGGGAAGTCCTCAGCTATTGTTTCTTTGAACAAGCTCTCTGCTCCTTTCTCCCTCTCTTATTCCTCTGGAATACCTATAATCCTTATGTTGCATTTCCTAATTGAGTCCAATATTTCTTGGAGAATTTTTTCATTTCTTCTAGTCTTAGTTCTCTCTCCTCCTCCATGTGAAGCATTTCTATATTCCTGTCCTCCAAAGTACTAATTCTCTCCTCCATAATATCAGCTCTGTTTTTTAAGCACTCAGATTTTTCTTCATCTCAACCATTGTGTTCATCATCTCCAAAAGTTCTGATTTTTTTTTATAGTTTCAATCTCTTTTGTGAAGAATTCCCTCTGTTCATTAATTTTATTCCTATTTCATTTAATTATCTGAGTTTTCTTGTAAATCGTTGAGTTTCTTTATCATGACTATTTTGAATTCTATGTCATTTAGATTGTAAATTTCTGATCATTCAGGATTGATTTCTGGGTACTTATCATTTCCTTCTGATCTAGAGTGTTAATATACCTCTTCATGCTATTTGATAGGGTGGACTCATGCTGTCACATAGTTGTAGTATGTTACAGATTCCACTTGCTGCCACTGGGGTGGCAGGACATATGTATTCTGAGCCTGCCCTGATCCCTGGCAGCTGTGCTTCTCCATTGTAAGCTGTGCCAACAGGGCCCATCTGCGTTTGCCCTCTGACTGTCACTGATTTACACACATAGGTGCCCAGGCAGGGGTCCTCTGCTCTGGCTGATCAGCTGAGCTTGTGCACCAGGCAGGAGAAGGGGAGAGGTACTTTCTTTTGGGCGTGCAATCCCGGGCACTCCTGCTCTGCACTAGCTGTCTGCTTGGCTTTGTGAAGATGCCCCCACTATTAAACATGCTTAATTTAAAAAAAAAAGTCTTTGCTTAATGCTATTTGATTTAGTAATTCAAATGTCAACTATTTTAAGTTCAGTTTATTTTGGTATTTGGTTTAGCCATTGTTATAGTTGAAAATGATAACTAAAAAAATAGATTCAAATGGAAAAAGTGCATTGATAACTGCTCTTACTAATCATGACATTCATTTTTCAATTTTATCCATTATTATGCAAAATTATTTTAAAATAAAATTTACTAGGAAATTTTCATTCTTGCTGTCAACTGGTTTTCTTATAAATTAATCTGAAGTAATTGATTTCTATATTTTTAAGAAATGATTCCAAAACTCACTGATAATCTTCATTTGGGTGGTTTTTAAACAGATTAAAGAGCTCGATTTTCAAATTTTAAAATCTGTAAAATTAGAGCTTTTATTGATAATGAATTTACATTGTTTTTAGGGGAAGAAAATCATGTATTAGTAAAAATATATTCAAAGACCCTTTTTTCTTTTTTTTCCCAGAAGCTTTCATTTTCTTTATCAAGTCTATCCTATGGACTTAAAGTAGCTGTTCCCAATTTTTCAGGCTCAAGGGTCAGTAGCTTTTTGTTCCCCCAAATTGTGCATTGTAAAGATTTTATAATCTCCAGTTACTTTTCTTGCCCTTGCTGGCAATCTACAAATGAAAATTTGTTCCTGAAGCCCGTTAGAATCTTGACATTCTTTGAAGAGTGAGGAGGCATGCTTTAGACTTTCTTGATTCCACTCATGAGCATTTCTGTGTAGGGCCTTTGCTCCTGCCTGTAAATGATTTATCAAGTTGAAAACCAAAGAACTCTGTCAGAGAGCCCCTTGATATGTAGGACAGTTTTTTTTTTTTTAAAATTGAGGTCATAATAGTTTGTAACACTGTGAAATTTCAGTTGTACATTATTATTTGTCAGTCACAATATAAATGTGCCGCTTCACCCCATGTGCCCACCCCTAACCCCCTTCCCCTCTGGTAACCACTAAACTGTTCTCTGTGTCCGTGTGTTAGTTTATCTTCCACATTTGAGTGAAAGCATATGGCGTTTGTCTTTGTCTGGTTTATTTAATTTAACATAATACCCTCAAGATTTGTCCATGTTGTTGCAAATTGGACGATTTTGTCCTTTTTTCATGGCTGAGTAGTATTCCATTGTTTATATATAGCACATCATCTTTATTCATTCATCAGTCGATGGGCACTGGGGTTGCTTCCACTTCTTGGCTATTGTGAATAATGCTGCAGTGAACACAGGGGGACATAAGTCTATTTGAACTGTTGATTTCAAGTTCTTTGGATAAATACCCAGTAGTAGGATAGGTGGGTCTTATGGTATTTCTATTTTTAATTTTTTAAGAAATCTCCATACTGTTTTCCATAGTGGCTACACCAGTTTGCATTCACACCAGCAGTGTATGACTGTTCCCATTTTTCCACATCCTCTCCAACATTTGTCATTTTTTGTCTTGGTGATTATATCCATTCTAACTGGTATAAGGTGATATCTTAGTGTAGTTTTGATTTGCATTTCCCTAATGATTAGTGATGTTGAACATCTTTTCATGTGCCTGTTGATCATCTGTATATCTTCTTTGGAAAAATGTCTGTTCCTATCCTCTGCCCATTTTTTGATTACATTGTTTTTTTGTTTCTTTAGTTGTGTGAGTCAAAGACCCATTTTTAAAATGCTCTTTCTATTGCACAAATTTAAAAGAGCAGTTACTTTGTCATCCATTGTTCAGACATCACTTTTGTTTGAAAATATATGCTACTGATGGCCTCTTGTTATCACTGAAAGCAATTTTGGAATTCTGGTCTGTGTATAATATAAAACAGCATAATTTAATTTTAAATTTGACACCTCTTTTAAGTGCCTGAAAGATAATCAATAAAACTCTTTGGTACAAAGACTTTTTGCACTCACTTTTATAGTAAAGACTATGAATTTTCCCTCAAAATTTATTGTTCCCTTATTTTTGTAATATAAATACTCTAGTTATAACTGGGCATATGGTGAACCATCTAGAGCCTCCATGTCTCAGCCCACCCTGCAGTTGTGTTACTTTCTGGCCAGTTGGATGTAAGTGGAAGTGATGTATGCATGTTCAAGGTCAAGTCCTTAGAAGGCTGCTGCTTTTCTCCCATAGTCCTTTTCTTTCTTCACATGTCTGGAAAGGAATTGTGGTGGTGGCGAGCCAGTTTCAACCATGTGGACAAGGAATACTGAGGCGAAGGCAGAGCAGAGTAGTGATAAAGTAGGATCCTGGGTTCTTGGATGACCTGATGGATCAGAGCCACCTATGAACTGTGAACTAGCCACAAGAAAAATGAATTTCTATCTTCTTTGAATCACCATACTTTTGGATCTATTTGTTAGAATTGTTGGCCTGTGTATTAGTATACTTTTCATCTCATTATAATGTAGTATAAAGAGTATATTTCAGTTGTTTTTATAAAAGTTTTCATGTGTTTATGACCACATTGATTAAAGTAGAATGGAGCCGAGTGTTCAGATATGTATCCAAGTATATGTAGAGGTTTATTAAATGATAAAAATGGCATTTTAAATCAATAGAGATGGATTGATGGTTGTTGAAGACGGGTGATGGGTACTTAGAGTTCCTTATATTCTTTTGCTTTTTTCATACATTGAAATTTTCTGTAGTAAAAAAATCAACCCATATTAAAAAATAAAAAGTGAATAAAATAAAATTTTTGGAGAAAGAATAGATAGTTCAGTGGAGGATGTTACCTGCTTGAGAGGAAATAAAATTGGTCTGTATCTCCCAGCATAGTCAAAAATTAATTTCAGATAGATTGAAAGTATGCATGTAATTAATTCCAGATGGATTATAAATGTACACGTAAAGGACTTAAGGAGTAGAAGAAGATGCAGGGGAACACTTTATAATCTTGCAATTGGGAGAAACTTTTTCGGAAAAAACAAAATTTAGAAGTCATAAAGGAAAAGATTGGCAGTTTTGAAGAAAAGAATTGTAAACTTATGTACAATAAACTTAAAATACAGGTTGCAGCCTAGGCAAACATGTTTGCTGTGTATATAGCAAATAGTTATGTTCATCATATATAAAAAGCTTCCACAAAATCAATATGACACATACACATAACTTGTAGGAAAATGAGCAAAAGATATGATCAGACAATTCAAAGAAGAAAACAAAACAATAAAAGGCTTATCAAAGTATGAAAAGAGGGGCCGGCCTGGTGGTATAGTGGTTAAGTTTGTGCACTCCACCATGAGTTCAGATCCCAGGTGTGGACCTACACACTGCTCACCAAGCCATACTGTGGCAGCATCCCACATACAAAATACAGGAAGATTGGCACAGATGGTAGCTCAGGGCCAATCTTCCTCACAAAAAAAAAAAAAAGAAAAGAAAGGAAGAAAGAAAGAAAGAAAAGATTTCCAACCTTACTAATAAAAAGCACAAATTAAGAATAACTTTTTTGCCCATCAGACTGGCAACAAATGAAAAGATTGATACTATCCAGTCTTGATGGAGATAGGATCCAACAGGCATTTTCATAGTCTTGCTAGAAATGTAATTTGGGGGCCATCCCTGGTGGCCTAGTGGTTAAGTTTGGTGTGCTCTGCTTTGGCAGCCTGGGTTTGGTTCCTGGGTGAGACCTACACCACTCGTCTATCAGTGGCCCTGCCGTGGTGGTGGCTCACATACAAAAAAAGAGGAAGATTGGCAGAGGATATTAGCTCAGGACAAATCTTCTTCATCAAGAAGAGAAATGTAATTTGGTTCAACATTTTTTGAGACACATTTGGTAGTATCTTTGCAATGTGATTTTTCTATGGCCTGGCAATTCTACTTCTAAATAAAGATTTAGTTAAAGATACATATGTACTTTTTATTGCACTGTTTATAATAGAAAAAAATCAAAATATCCCAAATTTTAATCAGTAGGAGAATAAGTAACTAAAGTGTGGCACACCTATATACTAGAAAATCATTCAGTTGTTAAAAAGAATGTACATTTGAAATGCTATTTAGATTATTGTTAAATAAAAAGAGCAAAGTGCAAAGCAATATGTACAGCAAGATGGCATATTTATATATCTATAAGTATCTGTATAAGCGTAGAAAAAATCAGGATGCTATTTACTAACTATACAGTTATTACTCTGGAGGGTTGTGCGTGGAGGGACAGGACGTTCATTTATTTATATAGTTCAAAAAGAGTGTGGTGTACTCTTTTTGGTGGGTTTAAGTTTCTAATTTTTTTTTCTGAACTTTTTAGACAAATAGATCTTTAAGAAAGAAAATCAAAAGCAAAACGTATTGAGACTCGACTTCGTGCCATATATAACTAGGAACAATGAAGGATACCAAAAAAAAGGAAGCGTGTCTCTGCTCTCATAGCCACGAATACACTGTAGATAAGTCAAACTGTGATAAATGCTATAAAAAAAACCACATTGAAATATATGCCACTTAAAGCAATCCGCTGGGAAATGTCCACAGGATCGTATGATCTAGTTCATAGCTCTTGCCCGAATACTTCAAGAGAGGGTAACAAGATCTCAAGCTTTAAGCTACTATTCAGTAATGTCATCTTAGGAGAAGGAGTCAGTACGAGGCGACTTCTAATGCAGAGATTTTGCTGATGTCCAAGTGATGTATGTCAAATAGCAGAAATGAACAGTGAAAGATGCCATAGCTAGTACCTTCACAATGGACGAGCCACAAATATTTCTCACAAACCTCTGCTGAACTGTCTTTGTTTGGGTCTTGGTCCTGCAAGCTCTCCCTGCCTCTTTTTCTTTCTCTCTTTACTTAGTATAAATTATCAGAAGATTTTAGGTCATGAAAACATTTTTTTTTCCCTCTCGCTGATAAGTATGTCTTCAGAGAAAGCAAATTTTGAAAGGGAACGTGCTGCCAGAAAAGCATTTGCGACTTGAACACAGACCAAATACACATTCAGTTAGTTTCTTCCGGGGGTGAAGGTTCAGCCTTCAGACTGTGGGCAGGAATGGTCAGTCCTTCCGGCTCCGTGCATCCTCAGTGGGGGCTGTCGATGTTTCCGAGACGTTTCTCATCAGAGCAGTGTGTGCTGGAAGCTTCTGCCCATTGTGTTTTTAGTCTTGCTTTACAGGCTTCAGGCCTGAGGCTTGATCGTGGTCTTGGCAAGCATCCATCCTGGACTCCTGGCCTGGTGGATCTGTAAATGACTACCCCTCTTTCCAGTTTCAGTGCTGCAGCTCACCTTTGGCACTGGAAATCCTGTCCTGAACTCCAGCCCGAAAGTCTGAAGAGCTTTTATTAACTTTACATGGTGGCTGGGTGATGTTCGATATTTAACAACCAGTAGAACATAGGCGCTGACCAGTCAGAACAGATGCCAACTGATGGGCTGGTGCCTTTTAGTTGTTGGATCCTGGGGAGCTTCAGGAGTTCAGAGTGGTTGGCAGGTGGGCAACAGGGAGGACACTCAGGGCTCTTGGGGCCTCTACCCCTTGGGGCTGCCCAGGTCCTGTTCTGCCTGAACTAGTTGCCAGGCGCTCTAACGCTCCTGCACACCCAGCTTTGAGTATTTGATGCCTGAATTCTCTCACGGCTGTGCCGACCCACTCGCTCTTGCCTGGACTTACCCAGGCCCCTTAGCAGGCCTGGCTTGCTACTTGCCCCCATCACCTGTCTGCCGCCCCAACTAATGAGGCCCTGTACATCTTGTGGCTGAGTTGGCCTGGGTCCTGATAGAGTCGGCCTCAATTTAGGAATTCCTTATAGAAACAATACCTTATCGGGATTAAGTTAGACTTTAAGACTAAGCTGTTAGTTGAGAATAGCTTGTTAGGGATGCTCTTGATTCAGCTGTAGTTGTAAGGTTAGTTTAACCGCCCATTGTTCCTTTGTGTAGTGTTAGCTGTTCAATTTGCATATGCATTTAGGTCTTTATTTTGGGTTGTTGGTCTTAGCCCACCATCCTCTCCTGTGTATTGAGTTGTTTCTGATGCGCTGTCTGATAAATTGACTCTAGTCTGAAAGACTGCTTTGTAATGGGTATTGAAAGGCACTTAAGCATGTCCTTGAAGAATACCCACTGACCACTTGTTAAGACCTTGCAGTTACTTGCTGCAAATTAGTGCAAGTTGTTTTTTCCCTCTGTTTTCTCTTTTTCCCCACCTGCACCCCTCCCACGCTCACATTTTTGCTGGCACTCAGGGGGCTACACAGCCTCACCTGTGTCCCTTTTTCCTCCTGCGCTCAGTCTGTCACGCCCCTCTCTGCTGCCTTCGCTCTCGTGACTGGTCTTGGTGGCGTTTGCTTAGTGGGACTTCACCACGGCAGCAGTCTTGCTGTTTGTCTGCTATTTGGCTTCTCAGCATTTGCGATTGAGAAGTTGTAAACACCCCATAAAACGTGCTTCCTTATTTTATATTTCCTAGTTTCTTATCTCGAAAAGGACATTGTCTCTGACATATTCCTATTTTAGACTGTGACTCTTTTTGCTTTGTAAACATGGTCACTAGAGATATCGTCTGTGAGTGAGTATCTCAGCAAAGAACTGCATGCAGCCAGATGGTGCTCACACTCGCAGCATCCTCTGTAAGCCCCCTCGGTCTGTAATTATGAGGCTGCGTTATGATTTGCCGGTTGCTCTGCTATTTATAGAGCCTGTCGTGGCACATGGCTGGCTGTGCCCCGGGGCTGGGAGCCTCGTTGCCGAGAGGAGGCGCGGACCCTGGCTGCGGGAGAGCAGATTGTACCACTGCTGCTCCTGTTTCTCGGGTGGCCTCCCTCGCTGGCCCTCCCTGAGTTTTGAGTGGAGCTTCAGCTTCTCTCTGCAACTCGGTCTGCCTCCCAGACTGCTGCTGCTTCTGTGTCCTGATGCAGCCTGTTTTTGATGTCTGTACTGCCCACTGTTTTGCTGTTACTCTCATTTTTTGTGCTAATGGACTTGCTGTCTTCCAGAAGCTCTTTATTGCTGATCCTTCCCTGTCATTGAATGTTAAATATGGCTCATAAGTTAATAATGGCACGGTTAGGAAATCAGACTTCGTGTTTGTTGCAGGTCAGCCCCCCGGGGAATAGGCTTTGAGATAGAGATTGTGTGCGGGAGATGGACAGCAGAGTGCCCTCAGGAACATCACTTAAAGGGAGTGAGGGAACAGGATTGGGCAGAGAGAGAAGCTGAATTGCGATACATATGCAGCCGGGGCCTCAGCTGATTCTGGAAGTTCTGGAGCTGAGAGGCCCTTCAGAGTTGTCCCTAATTGAGGCAAGCATACCCCCTTTCCACTTACCAGCATTGGTCCTGGGGAGGGAGTGTGACCCTGGGCTAGACAGCTAGCTCTCAGGCTGAGGGCAGTTCCTGCAGAGGGATTCAGCTAAAACCTAGGAGCTGCCACCTCTCCTAGCAGCTGGGGAGATGAGTGCCTGGCTCATGAAGGCGGAATTTGGGTGGTGCCCCACAGCATCCGCTAAAATGTTCTTAGTATAGTTTTGCATATCCTGGATACAATTTCTACCCTACTTTTAACTTGATTTTAATACGAATGCAATGTGGGTTGCATACTCTGAGAGTCTCTTGAAAGCTAAGCATAGGGGCCGGCCCCATGGCCGAGCGGTTGAGTTCATGTGCTCTGCTTCGGCTGCCCAGGGTTGCACCAGTTCGAATCCTGGTTGTGGACGTGGTGCCGCTCGTCAGGCCATGCTGAGGTGGCATCCCACATGCCACAACTAGAAGGACCCACAACAAGAAATACACAACTATGTACCGGGGGGCTTTAGGGAGAAAAAGGAAAAATAAAATCTTTTAAAAATTAAAAAAAAAGCTAAGCATATTTTTTATGGTTTATTTTGGTAAAAAACATGATGTTGATGAATTTTGTCTAAGAAAAAGTGGAGTAGAGGCAGTTTCAATGGAATGAATCCTCCCTTATTGGACAGTGACTGCCCGTAAAATTCACTGTCATTCTGTGCTGATGGCTTTATTTCTAAAAGCCAAAGCAAGAGATGGGCAGGGTGAAGGATTGACACCTGTTGTACCAAAAGCAGCAGGGTTGATAAATTTCTGCAAACCTTTTTTTGGTAGGTATAGTCCAAATGTAAAGAATCATCAAGGAATAGGCATAATTATTATTAGAAGAATAACACAAGTGCATCCTTTGGTAGTATCATTTATGTGTTTGACAAAACAACACAACAGATATTGTTTAATCTGCCCATGAAACTACAAACAGATGGAGTAGACGTGGCTGCCAGAGGGGAATTAGACTGACCTGATATTTCACGGACCAGGTTGTTGATGGAGAGCACAGATTAACAGACCAAAACACTGAGTCAAAATTACTTTTCAATCTATGATAGAAGCAGAGTGCTCACAGCCCTACAGGACACTGTAGAGCGGGGGTTGGCAAAGATTTTCCGTAGAGGGCCACCTAGTCAAGATTTTGGACTTTCCAGGCCGTGTGAACCCGTTGCGACTACTCAACTCTGCTTTTGTAGCAGAGAAGTCACCATAGATGATATGGACATGGCTGTATTCCAATAAAACGTTGCAAAAATAGACAGTGGGTCAGATTTGGCCTTAGGGCCATAGTTTGCTGACCCATGATGGTGAGCACAGGTCAGGTTGCCTGAATTTCAATTCTAGAGCAGATACTTACTAAGTCTTAGGCAAACTTCTAAGTGTTCATTCTCTTACCTGTGAGCGGGCATTAAAATAGCATGTACCTCTTAGGAATACTACGAGAAATAATGGGATCATGCGTCTGCAGTGTTTGGCACATAGGAAGTGCTTGATAACTAGAAATTGTTATGACTTCTGCAACTGTGAAGAGTTAGAGAGATTTGTATATAGTTAACTAGCTGAACATTGTTGGAAAACTGTTAGATAAATGGGCTCAAATTGTGTTTGGCTATGTAATAAGATGTGTAAATGGAACTCTTTTTGTCTTAGTTTTGTCTGAGGACCAAAGAGTTGTAGTTGGCAAGGATCGCATTGCCAGAGAGATGAGCTAGACCACCATGCAGGACTTGCGAAGGAGGGGGCTGTAAAATCGGCGGGGTCTGCTGTTGCTCACCAATATCTATGTTCTTTTCTTCTGGGCACGTGGCCTCACTACACGTTTTGGCTTCCCTTGCACTTAGGTGATGGCACGTCACTGAGTTCTAGTTTGCGAAATGTAAGGAGAAGTGATGTGTGCTGTTTGAAGGCCTGGCCCGTTGGAGCCATCCACACGCAATCCTGGCTCTTTTTCCGTAAACTAGCAGAGTGGGGAGGACATTGAAGACCTAGAGGGCCACAAGATGGGCCTCGCTAAATGACTGTATGGAGCAGAGCACTCATCCCACGTGCTGGTCCACGTGTGACCGTGCCGTGAGTGACATGTAAACTTTTATTGTGTTGAGATGCTGAGATTTCGGTGTTGCTTGCTACAGCAGTTAGCCTACACTGACATTTATAGTCACCCCTCACCAAGTTTAGGCTATATGGATAAAGGCTGAGGATCCAGTTATGAGAGCTTAGAGCAGTGCTTGTTCCATAGAACTTTCTGTGATAATAGAAATGTTTTATCTGTATCATCTAATTCAGTTACCACTAGCTCCCTGTGGTATTGGGTACTTGGAAGGTGGCTAGTCTGCCTGAGGAACTGAATTTTTGGTTTAATTTTAATTAATTAAAATTTAAACGTGGGGCCGGCCTGGTTGCATAGTGGTTGAATTCGCACACTCTGTTTTGGCGACCTGTGGTTTGCAGGTTTGGATCCTGAGCGCAGGCCTAGCACTGCCCATCAAGTCATTCTGTGATGGCATCCCACATAAAATAGAGGAAGACTGGCACAGATGTTAGCTCAAGGACAATCTTCCTCAAGCAAAAAGAGGAAGACTGGCAATAGATGTTAGCTTAGGGCCAATCTTACACGCACACACACACACTCACACACGCACACACAAAATTTAAATGCAAATGGCCACATGTGACTAGTGGCTACCCTATTGGATAGCTCAGAGTTAGACACTGGAAAATTTGTTAGCAGTGCACTGAGTTTCACCCCAAGTAAGACCACAAGTCTCACCCCATGAGAGATTTTCCTAATGAGAGCAACTTTAAGTAGACCGCTGGGAAAGCTTGACTTGTGTCCTCAGAGTCTGTGTCTCAGGGCTGCTGCCAGACCACGTGGGATAGTTCCAAAGGACCAGAGACCACGCCTGGCTGGCTGCTCTGTTGGTGGAGCGAGCAGAGGTGGGTGCACTGGAAACAGCTTGTTCTCCCAGAATGTGTTAGGGCAAGGACACATGAGCATTTCTTATGGATCTCTTGGGAGAAAGAGCCCTGAGTCACTTTAAGCCCTGTCCAGGAGGAAGCCAGGAGGAGTGAGATGACCTCAGTGGAATGGCACTGTTTTTGTGACTGGAAGTGGCTAGAGAACTTTTTAATTATCTGAGAATGACTAGAAAAATTATAGGATCTACCCAAAATTTTCTGTAGGGTTGGGAGAAAACTAACCCCTTACTGTGGGTTTGAAGGATGGCCGGGAGAGAGAGTATAGTTAGTTTTCTGAGTGTACCCTATGATGCTTGCTTTGGTTAATCTAACAGTTATAATTAAAAAGCACTTTAAGCTCCTTAAAGGAGAAGATGCTATATCTCAAATGGCTTCAACCTCTAAGTCTTTTATTCTTTTCCCCACCCCCTCCGTGGAGGCCATGTTTTGTGTCTTAGGCGCAGAATCAGACCTACTACGTTTTAGGCCATGTTGTAAGGATATATGTGTAACTCAATGGAATTTAAGAAAAAGCCAGCAAAAGGGTCTGGCTTCACAGCGATGAGAGTTGAGAGTCGGTTGTGGCTTTCAGGCCTTCTCACTGCAGTGAAATGCCAGAGGTATGACTCAGAGTTACTCCACTAGCTGCGGCTTTTCCTTGTGCTGTCAGCTGCTTTTCTCTCCTCACTGTTGTTTCTGTACTCTGTTACCCTCAGCCTACACAAGGGCCACACAGCTTCCATCAGGCCTTCTACGTCCCTGTTACCCAAAGTTTGGTCTGCAGACCAACACCATTGGGATCCTCTGGGAGCTTGTTAGAATTTCAGAATCTCAGGCCCCACAATCTGCATTATAAGAAGCATCCTAGGCTATGCATATACCTAGTAAAGTTTGAGAAGCCTGGTCTACAGAATGATTTTTCTTTCAGTTTCAACTTCTGTGCTGACTGGCCCAGGCTCTTGGTATTTCTCTATCGAACTGTCAAGGGAGGGACTCCACCCAAGTGTCAAGACTCAGGAACCGTGACCTGAGGGGTGGAGTGCCGTGGTACCAACACCCTCCCCCAGGCAGCAGGGACTGTGGGTGGGGCATATGTCCAAGAAGGGAACGATTGACTTCAGTAAGATTTCGAAAGATTTCCATTTACAAAACTGCATTTCAGTTGTAATACGTTTGCAATTTGAAAAAACGTCAGGTCTCTCTGCCAGTCAGAGCTTGTGAGCAGCAGGAACTCATAACCAGTTGATAGAATATTTGTCAATATAAAAGAAACACTATATTACTAACCCGTGAAACCTTATCTAAAGTAAGCCTACAATTCCTTAGACTTTGTAGAGATTAAAAATAAACTTTTTGCTGTCATCATACCTCCAGGAACCAGTGATCTATACCAAAGGATGATTAATCATTAGAAAATAAGACTCTAAAAAGGTAATATTTTGCCCCACTGTCCCTTATTTGTCAGAGAATACATTCTCTCTGAAAACAGGTAGCTCTAGATACATTATTTTCTTATCCAGCTGACAGAGTGGCTTCCATGGTCATTCTTTTAATGTAGGATTGTTAAGACCACAAAGGGCAAAGTTGCTCTAATCTTGAGGGCCCCGCTGCACACAGCACAATGGGGAACAGTGAATTTATGACCAAAACTACTCACTAACCACACAGTAGGAGGTAGGAGCTGGTGTTAGTGAGAGCAGACATTCTCAGACTGTAGTCACGGAATGGCAGCATCACCATCGCCTGAGGACTCGTTAGAAAGGCAAATTCTCAGCCCCCATCCCAGATTTCCTCCATCGGAAGCCTCAAGGGTGCTGCCCAGCAATCTGTATTTTAATCAGTCTTCCTGATGGCTCTGAGGCTTGATAAAGTTTGAGAACCACTGATTAGAGTAATGCAGACTTTCATGGCAAGTATACACTTCAGTGTATAATGGTTCAAACTCTCAAACAAAATAGAAATATATTTGTTGCTCACTTAAAGGTGTAGATGGGTGAGCAGGTTGGCAGAGTGGCCTCCTGCATGATGTTATTCAGGGACTCAGGCTGATGAAGCCACTGCCACCTTTAATATGTGACTTTCAAGATTACTCTGAAGGTCATCTCAGCTAAAAGAGAAGAGCGTGGAGAAGTGGCTGTGGGAGGTGTTTATGGGCTAGGTCCACAAATGGCATACATTATGTCCACATTCCATTGGCTAGGACTTAGTCACGTGGCCCTACCTAATTGCAAGGGAAGCCAGGAAATGTGTTCTAGCTTGTGCCCAAGAAAAAGAGGCAAACATGGATTTTGGTGAGCAGCTAGCAGTGTCTGTCATAAACTGTTTATGGAAATTTCTGAGATTTTCTGTATTCTGGACCTAGTTTATCGCATAAACCCCTTTGACAGTCTGGTGAAGCCCATGGACTCATTCCCAATGTTTTTAAATGCATAAAAGAATATACATGGAATTACGAAGTTAGCCAATTATATTGAAATACAATTACAAATTATTAAAAAATATATATATGTATATTTTTTTTTTGGTGAGGAAGATTGGCCCCGAGCTAACATCTGTTTACCAGTCTTCCTCTATTTTATATGTGGGATGCTGCCACAGTGTGGCTTGATGAGCAGTGTGTAGGTCCGTACCTGAGACTCCTAAAGCAGATTGCGTGAACTTAACCATTATGCCACTGGGCTGGCCTGTTAAAAACATTTTTGATAGAGCAATATATGTACTTCTTTATTAATGCATTAAATAACAAGATCTAATGATAGATTTACTAACTACTGTGATTTTGAAGTAACAATGAGTATAAATGGTATTTTGAGATATCTGCAGCCACTGTAATTTAAGATTTAAATATCTGTGATTTCTTTTGGTGGCAAAAGTCACAGGTACTGCTAATAATACCAGGTGTATGGCCTACATTCATAATTGAGCAATATGCTAAATTTCAATGAGAGGTTAGTAAAAATAGAGATATAAATTTTCCCCATCCAAGATCATTGACTGCCCCCCCCCATCTCTCTTGAATTTTATCCATGGATCCAAGAACTTCTGCTATTCACTTCATTTCTAGCCTTGGATGAGGAGAATCAGAATTTGTAGGGGTATTACATGCTGTATAAATGTCAGCTGATCGAGCTTCATAATATTTGAGTATGGTAAATTTGTATCTGATATACCTATAAACTTTGGTTTTTCAGGTATAGCAATACACAAAAGCAATTCTGTGTACATACTCAATGACTCAATGAATTAGTTTCCATCTGTTCAGATGCTTCATCAGTAAACTGGATGTTAGTTTGATCTTATATAACAATAATTGTTACCTGAAAATGTTAACTTTTTCACTTTCTCCTCACTTATCTAAATTGTTTATAGACCTTTTCTTGTTTTAATCAGTTAGCATATATTCCTGAGCACTTCCGTGGCGCCCAGGCCTATGACTGTATGTAGACGATTAGCCCTGAATGCATTGCAGCCTTCTAATCTCCCTGCCTACAAACGGAGTGGCGAGAGCGCTAGTCTGGAGTTAGAGACCTGGCTTCTAATCTGGGTTTTTCTAAGGGCGAGCTTTTGCCTTAGGGAGGTTACTTAACCCTCAAAAGCCTCAGTTTGGTTGAAGTGGATACAATAGGCTTAGCACCTAAATGGTGCTTAGTAAATTTTTGTTTTGATGTCTTCTACCTTTTCATGCTGGTCTGCACAGCCCAACAGCTGGTTAAATCTGTGTATTCAACCTGCGAGGAGAATAGTTAACTGTGTGAAAGCATGACAGCAAGAGTAGGCAGTGGGCTTTTTTGTTTGTAAGCAACAGAATCTGACTCTGTGTGACTTAAGCCAAAAGAGAATTTATTACAAATATATGGTGGAACTCGCAATCAAGACTGAAGATCTGGTTAGAGCGGACAGAAGTAGGCAGCTTCCGAAGGGGTTGGGTGCAGCCGCTAGACTAATGAATCCCTAGTGAGTTTTTCAGTCTTCACCTCCCTCCGTTTAATATCCAGCGTCCAAGGAGAGGGACTTGGATTGTTTGAGCCTTGGCCCTGAGCCTCCCCGTGAACTGCACCAGGTTCTTAAGGGGCAGGATCTAGAGTGAGCTGTGGAGCCCCTGCCTCAGCTCTGTATCGAGACCGCACATCTCGAGGAGTTGTTACCCAAAAGGTGCTGAGAAAATGGGGAGGCCTAAAGATGCAGACGTCCACTACCGAGAGACTTCCACGTGTCTATCACCTGCTGGTTAAAGGGGATCCGGGCAAGAGCGAATGAATAGAGAGAGAAATGGACTTGATACTGACACTGTCAAATCCTGGGAGCATCTCTGAGAGCTTATAGCACCACCTACCGTTTTAAAATAAAATTGCCTCTGTTAAAAGTTGTGGCTTATTTTTTAGAGTATTTGGGACAAGCAAGTGTAATAAACCATAAACCTATAATTCTGTGCAGTGGTTGAGGGAAATAAAAAATGGTGGCTGCCCGGGTTGCTCATGGTGTTTGTGATCACAGCTCTGAATGCTGGGGTGTAAAATGCTGCTGCAACCTCCCAGAACTCAGAGAAATAGTAGTAGTGATGGTGATAATTTATTGACTACTTATTGTAATCCATGTACTGTTCTAAGTACTACTATGGATTATCTTGTTTAAACCCCACCATAACTCTGTGAGAGAGGCAGTACTGTGTGCATTTGATAGATGAAGGAACTGAGGCACAGAGAAGTCACTTGGCCAAGATGGCACACCTAGTAAGTGAGCGAGCTGGTATGCGAGCCCAGAGAGTCTGCCTCCCTGGAGACTGAGCGCCTGGGACTCTAGAGTGAAGAGCTCTCTCCTGATGCCCGGGGTGGTCGGCCTCCCGGCAGGACCCCCCATGTGTCTGCCAGCAAGCACACCTGCAGGGTGATTCGTTTTCCTCTTTACATCTGATGAATAACACTTTTGTCTTTAAGAATGTCTATCATTCACACAATTAGTGTGCATAGTAATCCTGGCCAACACTTCGATATCCCTACGTGCCAGACACTCTTGTAAGAACTTTACTCACATTAATTTGTTTATTCTTCTCAACATCCCTATGCGGGGACTGCGATTTTCAGTCTCCATTTTACAGGTGAGGGAATGGTTAAGTGACTATCCGAGATCACACAACCAGGACGTGACAGAGGCAGTGCGTGAGCCCAGATCGTCTGCCTGTGGTGTGTGTACTGTACCACAGTGCGGATAAAACTTGTTTAAATGTAAGAGAAATCAGAGAGGCCTACGTGATGGTGCTCAGATCTTGGAAAGAATGTGAAGGTGGGATGAAAATGACTGAAGTTTAGGAAGGACTGTTTTAAACTGCTTCCAACTTTTATTACAAGTAATGCTCGAATATCCTCCCGGACATACTTGGTAGAATTTCTCTAGGGTAGACAGAGGCGTGTGGATTTACTGCGTTATTGCTCTGCAGGATGACTGTACCAACATGTTTTAAGTTTTCTGGGTCACTTTAAGGGAGTTTTATGTCGTTTTTTTCCTAAGTGTTTCTAAAATTTGTAGGTCACCGAGGACTATTGGTAACAATACAAGTTAAGCAAAATCCAGTTGCTTATTACTCGTAAGAGCATAAGAGAAGGAGAATCTGCATTCTTACCAAAGAAATAGACTCAACTCTCCCACTGTGACAAAAGCTAGTGTATTATCAAGTACTTTATAATTCTACCACTGCTCTTATTTCTGAACTAGAAAGAAGGCGGGGGCTGTGGAAACTAATGCCACCTAGTGGTTAGACTAAACTCTGCTCCTAGAGGTTCTCAGTCCTCAAAGTGCTGAAAAGTACCAGAGGAGCTGGTTAAAAATCAGATTCTTGGAGCCAGTCCTGTGGCCTAGTGGTTGAGTTCAGTGTGCTCTGCTTCAGCAGCCAGAGTTTGGTTCCTGGGCATGCACCCATACCACTCCTCAGTGGCCATCTTGGCAGCCATGTTGTGGCAGTGACACACGTACAAAATAGAGGAAGACTAGCAACAGATATTAGTTTAGGATGAATCTTCCTCAGCAAAAAAAGAAAAAAAAATCACATTCTTGGCCTCACCCCTAGTGAGTCTACTTCAGAAAGGAGAGAGATAAAGAGGGGTGTGTGTGAGTGTGTGTGTGTGTGTGTGTGTGTTGTGGGGGGGGGGGGGGGGGGGGGAAGGGTGTCCAGGAACCTGCATATTTAAAAAGCAGCCCGCATGGTTGTCGGTTCTGACCCGTTTGGTCCTAACTCTGCTCGCAGAACGCGGCTTAAGAATTGGCTCAGCTCCTTCTCCCTAATCCTCTTCACCAGCAGCTGCTGTCGCCGCTCCTGGATTATATGGGAGCTGTGGGGATCTGCCACGACTATTTTGGGTTGAAGAGGATGCAGCTCAGCTTGCACATAGAGGAGGGATGGGAACAGGCTAATATGTTGGGGGTGAGAAGAAAGTGCTCGAACTGTGACCTCAGCTTTGCCAAATATATTTGCATTTCCTCAGCCCCGACATTTGTCTTTTTTCCCCTCTCCGTGTCCTTCAGCCTGGAATTCAGGGTCTCCATCAGCAGACGCCAGACCTTGTCCGTGTCCCTCAGTGAGAAGGCCGCTGTGCACATCTGTCTTTCAGAGTCCCGCAGGATCATGCTCAGCCTCTTCTCGTCCTGCCTCTCCTTCTAAAATTCCCTCTTCTATTCTTTATGCCTTTGCTATCTTTAAATTTTCATACATCTTTTAAACTTCAGAAGCCCTACCACTTCAGAGAAGCCCTCCTTGGAGCGTTGGTCCCCTTTGCCCCCTCACGTCCCCCATCCTCACGCGTATCTTTACTCTTATCCCGGCACACCATCAAATAGTGGTTCTTCTTGCTACACAGATATTCCATCCATCTGTCTGTTGTTGTACTTATCCATCCATTCTTTATGATGTTTCCCTTGCCTGGAATATTCATCCTTCAAATGCTACCCACTCAACTAAGCCAAATATAGACTATTCTCACCTTCATTCACTGATTCCTTCTCCGAGATCTGTGGGCACTGACAGTCCTCAGCTGCCCACTTTGCCCCTTAATTACACATTCCAGTGTGTTCATGAGCTCTGTTAGACTTCTGCTCTCCAGGAAATCGTGAGCTACATGAGGACAGAGATTATTTTATGTAATTCTTTCAGATTTCCCAAAATATGCACATTCCCAAATGCATGATATGGCTTAAATGAACTTGTTCCTGTTGTCTAGCGAGTTGTCCTTATTCACACCTTGCTCTAAAAGAGAAGGAAAAGTAACATCTTGTTGAGCACCTGCTGTTTCCCAGATCCTGTGCTTAGAATTTTTATCTATGTTACCTTACTTAAAACCTAAAAACTCTGTGAATAGGATGTTATCTATTTCTTAGATTAGAACAGTTAGACTCACAAATATTTAATCATTGTGTAGCTACAATTACCAGGTCAGCATTTGGACCCAGGCCCATCTGTCCCCAAAACCCACAGTCCTCCCTCCATCGTGTTGCCTCCATTTCGTTGCAGGTCTTCATTTTATGGTATTTTGTAAGGGTGCTTTGCATTCCTGATTTCCTTCCTTCAAGGAGTCTGCTCTCAGGAGGGTCAAGTGGCACCACACTTGGAATAGTGCTCAGTCCTGCTCCCTATACCCTGCTTCATGCCTATGTGGGAATACTCTTCTTCACCCGTGGTCTGATTTGTATACACACAAGTAAAGCAATGTGCCCACCTGCCTTCTTTTTTTGGACTGGCTTTACTGGATTAAAAACTCTTCTTGGGGCCAGCCCTGTTGCATAGTTGTTGAGCTTCAGCACACTCTGCTTTGGTGGTGTGGACCTACACTACTCGTCAGCTGTGCTGTGGTGGCAACCCACATATAAAGTAGAGGAAGACTGGCACAGATGTAAGCTCATGGCTAATCTTCCTCAGCAAAAAAAAGAGGAAGATTGGCAACAGATGTTAGCTCAGGGCCAGTTTTCCTCAGCAAAAAACAAAAACAAAAACAAAAAACTCTTAGTGTTGAATAACTCTGGGCCCTGAAACACTTAGGTGCTTTACAGAACACACCACCTTTGCTTGCATGCCAAGCCTGTTTCTCCATGCTCACTTTGGAAATGTAAATGATCTCAGTGAGCTGGGTGTTTTTTGGAACTCTTTGTATAACTAGCCCCAGAAAATTTCCAAACTAACTCAATACAACTCTATTTGTTTGGTTGTGTTCTGTGCTACAGGGATTCAGGGCAAGCCCTCGGCATCTTAGGAGACGAGCTGCAGCGGCTGCGGCTGCCCGTCTGGAAGAAGCCAAGCCTGTGGTGGAAGTTCACCATCAGAGCGAGCAGGAAATTTCAGTGAGGAAACGAAGAATCAAGAAAAATAGCCGAGTCCAGCCAGAATTTTATCACACCGTTCAAGGTGCTTCAACCAGAAGACCTGTAAGTAGAGAAGTGTCTTTTATAACAATGTTAAATACGGTGTCAAAGGGTGTGGTCATTCTTTTAGTTTTAAAAAATTATCAGGTGAACTTGAAATATTTACGCTCTTGGTATCCCCAGCATGCGGCCGTGTGTACTCACGTGAGTTCCAGCAAGGAATGTGGTTTCACAGGAAGCCCTGGGGCAGGGAGTTGCTGAAGAATCCAGTTAGTCGCTGTCAGACAGATGGATGTAAAAACTGGGGAATTCTGAGCCCCGTTGGAGCCGGGGTCTAGGATGAGGATGGGGGCCATAGAGTCAACAAGCTGAGGTGCGGTGCTGACCAGATCAGAGCTGGGGAAGAGGGCCGACCCCAAAGCCAGCAGCAGGGTGGGAGGAGCGTGGACGGAAAGGAAAGGTGAGGTTGGAGTCTGGGTGGGAGCTGAACCCCTGCAAGGGGCTCTTGGCCAGTCAGGCCTGCGCTGCCCGCTGCAGCCAGCCAGGGTGACTCTGTGAGGGTGCCGGCCTTCTCAGGTGTGGCGTTTCTGTTGTTCCCAGGCAGCAGCCTTGTCCTTTGCTTTTCTTTTTCTTTCTTTTTTTTGAGGAAGATTAGCCCTGAGGTAACATCTGCCGCCAATCCTCCTCTTTTTGCTGAGGAAGACAGGCCCTGAGCTAACATCCATGCCCATCTTCCTCTGCTTTGTATGTGGGACTCGTACCACAGCATGGCTTGACAAGCGGTGCCATGTCCACACCCGGGATCCGAACCGGCGAACCCCAGGCCGACGAAGAGGGACATGCGCCCTTAACCGCTGTGCCCCAGTGGCCCTGCCTTGTCCTTTTCTAACCAAGTGCCCTGTGTCTCTGTCGGTCCAGTGCTGCCTGACCGGGGAAATTCGCGGCTCACCTGGGGCTGGTCTCCATCTACTTCTTGCCCACCTCTGAAGCACATTTTTCTGTGTGCCCGGATTTTTTTCTTGGTTGGGGTTCTCACGCATGGACTTTTTACCAAGGCTGTGACAGTTAAGGATTTGGGGCTTAGAACATGACAAACTTTTACAAAACTATTTCGTGACTTTAATTTTCCGTTGGTTTAGCATTAAAGCAAATTTCCCTCTGGTTCATGCCAACCTAGGGGAGCCATCAATATTTGACTTGATAATAAGTCTTCGTAAATTATTAAAACAGAACTGCCATCCTGTGGGGGTGACCATGTGGCAGGCACATGTGGAAATTGTTAGAAGGCCAGGAGAATGTCTGGCAGTGACCAGGCTGGTGACAATGGCAAGAAGCTAAATTCCTTTACAGAAAACGTCTCATTTATCTTCAACCAGTTGTAAAATAAGCACATATTTAGAGACGAGAATATTCTTTTCATGATTTAATAAAACAAAGGCTAAGGAGAATTGGTGTCTACGTGGAGCAATATTAAATAGTAGGAAAATTTATTCATTCAACAAACGTGAGCTTTTTACAGGAAATAAGGGACTCACAGATATATATTAATAACTGTCAGTTATTGAGGGCTTACAGTATAAGAGGAATTATTCTACATGACTCACTTAATAACCCTCTGAGGTAGAGGTGGTTGTTGTTCCCATTTTATGGGTGCTGACATTGAGGCCCAGAGAGAGTAAAGAACTTGCCTAAGTTTACCCAGTTGTTTGGGGCAGAGTCCATGATTTGCATCTAGGCAGCCCACCTCCAGAGCTCAAGCACGTCCCTCTACCATCTGCCACCCTCCTGTATTACCTGGTCTCCAGGAACTCCCAGTTGAGTCAATGGACAGACATGCAAACAAGTAAACGTAAAGCATGTCTGTGTTACGCAGATGCTGTTGTAGAGTTGTGCACGTGGTACTACAGAAGCGTCTTGGAGGTCCAGCGATATTTACAGAGAAGCAGACACCTGAGATGAGTCCCGAAGGACAAGGAGTTTATCAGCTGGGAAGTGGAGGCTGATATCTCTGATGAGAAGAACACGTACAAAAGCACCGAGGCACTGAAGGATATGGCACACTGGGGACAGCTCGAGGTGCTGCCAGTAGATGAGACTGGATGGGTCAGGCAGGGCCAGATCATGAAGAGATTGTCTGTTATGCTGAATAGTTGGTTTTATCTCTGTGATGGGGATCTATGGAAGGTAGGGATTAGGCACCTTGGTTCTCTTGCCCAGAATCTAGAGAATTCTTTGCTTCTTCTCATCTCCCGCTGTGGATCAGGATGGAGGAAGTGATTATCATCGAAGTTTAGAAACCCTCCGCCGCTGTTCTTCTCTCATGAACACTGTACGTCACTGCCTTGCGTAATAAGACATGTTCCTCATGGCTCCGTGACCTTGAACTTGCTTTGTCCTTGAATTCCTTTCCTCATTCTTTGTTGGTCTGGTGAATTCCAGTTCACCTCTTAAGACTGACCCATGATCAAGTTCTTGTTCAGAAACGTCTTTTCTGGTCCTTCCTGTCCTAGTGAGGTGCCTTTTGTTGTGCTCTTTGAGCCCTTGTACAGATCTCTAACATAGCCGTTATCCAAGTGAAAAAGGCAGGCTCCGTACTAAGAAAGACATGGTTCAAATCATGCTCTGTGTATCTGGCAGCAAACAGTTGACACACCAAGAGAGTTTAACTGAAGAGAGTGAAATGAAAGGACTATTGACAGAGGTGTGGGCAGAGCTAGGGCGCTTCACCAGCCTTCAAGGGGAGCCCACCTACCTACCACTCCTCGCCTGAAGGGGCCGCAGAAGGCAGTGGTCTCACCGGATCCTGGTAAGAGATGCTGGAGCCACAGAACCTCCACAGGAGCTGCAGCTGAGGAGGGCAGCCATGCCAGGACCCAGCGAGCCAGGAAGGGAGTGGGGAGTAATGCGCCACCCTCTTTGCTCCTTCTGGTGCTTTCCATTGACCCAACCTAAGTGGAAGCCAGAAGGTGATGCGGATTGCAGAGATCAGCATCCCAAGAACAGAGCAGGGCAGAGACGGGCAGGGAGTCTGAGAGGGGACAGGGACAGTGAGAATAAAAAATATGTGGTAATCTTTGGCAAGTTGTTCAACTCCTTGACACTCAGCTTTCTTCTATAAAGTGATAATAACAATAGCTACCTTGCTGAGTCGTGAGGATGAACTGAGCTGACATATGGAATAGATGGCATAATGACTTGCTTAGACTAAACAATAAATGCTAATTCCTTCCTTTCCTTTCCTCTCGTACACCTTGACTTCTTTGGGGGCCGTATCGTCTGGTCCAGAATATCTCCTGGCATATGGCATCTGAATGCATTTTATTGAATAAGTGAATGAATGATATTTATACATGAGTATTGCTTGTGCACTATAGGAATTCAGAGAATGAAGAGGGTTTGTTTTTTTTACCCCCCAGTAGAGTGGTCCAGAAGAGAGGGGACTGAGTTGGGCTTTCACATATGGACAGGAATTGCCCAGGCAGCAGGTGTGGGTCTGGGAAGTGGAGGCAGCAGAAGTGTGAGAAGCATTTGGCTGGGTGTGGGGATTCATGTGAGAGAAGTACAAGGTAGAGCTGGAAAAAGAGGGTGGGGCCAGGAGACATTCCAGACAACCACTCTGTTTAAACTTCATTTTCTGTGCTTCCTGGAGACCCTGGCAGAGGTGAGTAGTGTGATTAAAGCAGGATTTTGGGAAGATTAAACATGTGCAGGGGGAGTCAGAGGGCAGCAGGACGGGGGCCAGGTGAGTAGCCACTGCGGAGTCTAGGTTGCCGTGAATAGAACCTGAACTCGGCTTACCCCGTGACACGCCCTGCCTGCATCTCGTGATCGTGCTGTGGCGGAATCTGAGATGGCCTTTGCTCTGTCTCCTCAGAAGGAGCAGTTGGAAGAGGGAGAGATTAGAGGGCAGGAAATAGCAGTGGAGGCTGCTCTGGTTTGGGGCAATATAAACAGTCTGGGCAGTGTTCTTGGGGCAGGTAAAGCTCACCTCCTCCATCTGTCTGCATCTCCTAGGGGTTGTCTTGGAGACTGGGAATTGTCAGAGTTGGTGGTGAGGAGGCTGTTGGCTCCCTGTCTCACATGATTCCTGCTCAGCCTTCTGGGACCTTATGGCCTCTGCTGACCTTTCCCTGTTTTTATGGGGAATCGGGCCGAGGCCTTGTGTCCTCTTCTGGATTTGGTTAGGCATAGTCAGTAGTGCCTGCTAGGGCCACCGTGTTCAACATGTCCCCGAGGCCTTTTCCTTTTCTAACTTTCACATTTGGAGAAAATCAGTGTTACCATGTGTTGCCATGAAGGCAGCTCTGATTGTGGTTTGGGGATGCAATAAAAATAAATCAGCTGTGGTGACTCAGGATTATTTGAATGACTTGGTGTGAAGAACTGCAGGCATTTCTAGTGGCTTCTGAGTAAGGAACAGGCCCCGGAGTGAGACAGACTGAAACAGGATGTAGCTGTGAAGGAGATGAGTCAGGAAATGTGACAGTGCCGTTTCAGCCAACTTCAGCCAAGTAGGACCATCCTCTTGATGGAGTGGGCTACATGCCACCTGGAATGCACTCTACTTTGGCATCCTTGGCTGCTCTAACCCATTGACTTATTCTGAATTCATAACTTATACTCAAATGTGCCTATAAGAATTTTTAATGGAGATCACTCCTAGAAACTTAATAATGTATGTGTTTTTTATTTCCCTCCTTTGGAATGTTTCTAAGGATGAGTTAGCTAAAAATTTATCCTGATTTTCTCTTAGTGAATATGTCTTGGCACTTACATTATATATTAAGACATGTCACTGGAACACTTAGGAATTTTCTCCCACCTTGGCACAGAAAAGATAATTACACCTAGACCTCCATTTGTTCTTTAGTATTTTGACATTACGAAGCATTTTTTGGTGTTTTTAAACATCATCGTCATCATCACAAGAGCTCTCCCATTTACTGCGTGCTTACTGCATTGGCAACACATGGACATTGTTCTCTGCGTGCTTCTCGACTTTTTCTCACTTAATCTTCCCAGCAGTTCTCTGGGGTAGGTGTCCCCTTTCCAGAGGAGGAAACGCGTCACTGTCACACAACGGGTAGATGATGGAACTCAGATTTAAACTCAAGCCCTCTGGCGTGAGCAGTTTGAGAACGGAGAAATTCAAAGGACCACATTTCTCATGTGGGTGTTTATCCTAATCAGCCTTCCCATTGTAATTTAATTACTTTGAGTCTCAGTGTTCCTACCTGCATAGATGGTAGATATAAATGAGATCTTTGGGTTTTTTAACTATTACATAAATCAAAACCTATTTTTAAATGGTGTTGAAAACCCCAGATAAACCCCAAACCTCATTTTTGCCATGCATTTTATTGATCCTCTCTTTCCGTGAAAGATCACCTAGGAAGTAGCAAGAGTCTTTCTACCCTATTGCCCGCTCACGTGAACCTCTTAATGTGTAACAACTCTCACACCCAAGAAGTATTTATGTGTTTGGTGTTGGGGATGGGGTATGGGGAAATAAAAATTTTAGACTACTTGAAAGTAATCAGGCACCGTGACTCTATTCCTGTCATATTTCCCTGATTGCACTTTTTTGCACACTACAGCAGCATTGCCTATGTTTCCTCATGACTTAGACTCTGAGACTTACTCATAGAGCTGAAGGAGTATCTGATTAAAAATTACTAGTGCTGTCAAGTCATTGCCCAAGCTGTAGCTTGCTCCCCTTGCTGCCAAAACCTGGGCCCCCCAGCCTCTGTCCTTTGGGGCCTCCACCATGAGAAACTGGGTCATTGAGCCTCTTAGTTTAGACTCAGGAGCTGGAGGACAGATAGGCCAGTGCAGATGATTGGTGGTCCTGCTTTCTGAAATGGTGAACGCTGAGGAAGAAGCAGGTTTGGGTTGAGGGGTGGAAATCAGATTTCCACTTTGGATATGTTACATTTGAAATATCTATCAGATATCTTAGTGTCTGGATTTCATGGAAGACATGAGTCTGGATTTGAGAGTCATTAGTACATAGATGTTATTATATCCATGAAACTGGATGGGATGACCGAGGAAGTGAATACTGAAAGAGAGTTCAGCGCTGAGCCTTGGGGTTCTCCAGAGTTGAGAGGTTGGGAAGAGGACAGAGATTCCCTTATAACTTCCAACTCTTCCCTCAGAAATACAGATGTCTTGAGTAGAGATGGGTCCAGGACTCTTGACTTTTGTTTAAGGATATTCAACTTAGGCCAAGAAACAGCAACTCGGGTAGACACTAGAGAAAGCAGCAGAGAAGGATTTCCCAAACATACTGATTATTCCCTCCCTTCCTTGCCCTACTAAACCGCTTCCTTGACCACACCCTTCTTTTCCTTCTGTGGTTGGTTTCTGTTTTTGGTCCTTGGGGAAATTTTCTGCTTTTCTGATTGCAGCTTAGGTCATTGTCAGGCTGCAAGGAACATTGAATAGTTCGTAATTTTTAAAATTAATTCCAACAGGATTTTAGGTCATCTTTGCAGTTGGGAGCTTGCTACAAGATAGAGAAGACTAACCACACATCCTTGATCTTGTTGAAAATATAGTGGGATGTTTCTCTATTCCTTTCCTGCGTAAGTTATGAAATGGTCTTCCCTTTCCCTTTCCTTTTCAAATGTATAGGACCAGGCAGCTTTATTTGCATAACCTCAGGACACTTCCCTTTCTGTGGAAGGCTTGGCTATACAGCTCATACCTTACTTCGACTTAATTAATGAACAAACACAAAGCTTCTAAAGGAAATGTTTGTTTCCTTTTCCTCTTTAGAATTCTAGAGAATGTATTGAATTAATAAAGTAAGATTTCTTTTGATAATGGCCTCAAAAGGATTTTACTCAATTATGTCCATTCAACTTACTGAATCTCTACTACGCTGTGTATACACTCTGCTGTGCCTCCCTCATGGAATCTTACAAAAGATTTCATTTATTATAAATTTGCTACCAATAGTTACAAGAATAATTGGTGCACAGGAGCATGCAACGTAGGTGGCCCATATTAAATGAAGAATGCTAATAAAGATAGAGTTTAGTTTCTCAAACAGTGCATGAAACCAGGGTTAACTTGGTGAAGGGATTCATGTGCTCTGCTTTGACAAAAATAAGTACATCTTTCTAACTTACGATTCTCTTCAAGGTCAGCATTTTGACTGCAGCAAGGCCTGTTGCTATTCTGTTTGTCTTTCTTGTACTCCCCGTGGCCGAGTGGTTAAGTTCACGCGCTCTGCTGCATGCGGCCCAGTGTTTCGTTGGTTCGAATCCTGGGCGTGGACATGGCACTGCTCATCAAACCACGCTGAGACAGTGTCCCACATGCCACAACTAGAAGGACCCACAACGAAGAATACACAACTATGTACCGGGGGGCTTTGGAGAGAAAAAGGAAAAAAATAAAATCTTTAAAAAAAAAAAACAAAAAACGGGTCACCCGTTGTCTGAAAAACTTAAAGTTCTTTAAGCGCCAAGCAAAGGAAACCTAAAGAAAACTTTTAGATAGCCAGAGTTATACTTTGAGAGTTTCCCTGGACAACTGTGGATCAAAGGACTGAAGAGAAAGCCCCTTCAGAGACGGTCTAGTTTATTTCTTTACCTCTAACCAGAGCAATCTTTCAGTTGTTCCGGAAAGGTGGGTATAAATTCCTTGGTTTTAAAGGATGCGCTCATAGCTTCCCTTGGAATTCTGTTTGACCTTTAACAGCCGTCTTTGCCTGAGATGACTGGTCTTTGCCTTCAGTCCTATGAGTTACTCTTTACGGCCATTTCCTGTTGTGTCATCTCTGAAGAGGGTGGAGCATAGCCACGTGCTGCTGTGCTACTGTCAGCCCTTGCGAAATCAAATGTTAAAGTCTGAGGGGATCTTCGAGCTTATCTGATTCGATGCTTCTCCTGATGCTAGGTTCTCCCTTACTTTAGTGGTGGGATCTCCCATGTAGATAGCGCTAATTAGTAGCAAGTAAATTGTACTTGAGAATCAAAAAGCTATTTCTTTTCTAGCCTCATGCTTCCATCTCTCTTGACCTTTTCCCCTAGATAGTTCTCAGTCTTTCCAGTATCACCTTTGTTGCATTCCCTCTGAACCACCTCCTGGGGAGTGACAGGGATCTGTCTGATTTCTCTCCATAGTGCCATTTTTTTCTTCAGTTCTAAGGTCATGAATGTGGTTCAAGGAAATCAAACTATGGAAATTGAACATATCCAGACAGATTTAGTTTGTGCCTTGGGAGAAAAGAGGTGTGTTCTGGAAATGACAGTGATGTTTCGGGAAAATTACTGCTTTGCAGTAGCTCTTTCTAGTTCAGTGGTACTTCATATTTTTAACAGTGTGTGCATATTCATTATCTCACTTAATCTGCACAACCAACTCGTGCATTGGGCACGGCATATGTTATCAACCCAATTCGACAAAACTGAGCCTCAGAGAGTAAAGGACTGACCCAAGGTCACAAATCTAGATAGAAGCAGACATCCCTCATCCTTGCTGTCTCTTTGGGGGGAGGGGCTCTAACTCAGATAATACTTGGGGACTTGGGTTTTAAATTCCAGGGACAAGAAAATAGATTACGGTAGACTGGAGGAATTACTCTTTTTCTCAACTTGAATCATTCCCAGGGGGTAGCTGTATATCTTTGAGCACCTGCTCATAGCCTGCATCATCTGTACTGGCCACCATAGAGTACCAATGTATTGGCAAGCCTGCTTAGATCTCATACTACCAACTCTATGCATCTTCCACAAATCCTGCTCAATTATCAAATGGTAAAGCAGGTAATCACATCTCATGCTGGGGAATGTCACTGACTTACTAGCCTTGACCCCCACTCTGTGCAGCTCAGCATTACTAAGATGGAGGGACATCAGATACCTAAGTTAAAATTAGATTTAAATTTTAAATTAGGCTTAAATACTTCTGTGCACTGTTACTGGGAATGTAAAATGGTGCAGCCACTATGGAAGATGGTGTGGCAGTTCCTCAAAAAATTAAAAATAGCTTTACCGTAATATCCAGCAATCCCACTTTTGGATATAGACCCAAAAGAATTGAAAGCAAGGTCTTGAAGAGCTATTTGTACACATTTGTTCATAGCAGCGTTATTCACAATAGCCAAAAGGTAGGAGCAACCTGTGTCCATTGGCAGATGAATGAATAAACAAAATGTGGTCTATACATACAGCAGGATATTATTCAGCTTTAAAAAGAAAGGAAATTCTGATACCTGCTACAACACGGGTGAACTTTAAGGAAATTATACGAAGTGAAATAAGCCAGTCACAAAAAGACAAATATTGCATGACTTTACTTCTGTGAGGTACCTAGAGTAGCAAAATCACAGAGACAGGAGGTAGAACGGTGGCTCCAGGGGGTGATGGGAGGAGGGAGTGGGGAATTTAACGAGTATAGAATTTTAGTTTTGCAAGATAAAAAGAGTTGATTGGTTGCACAACATTGTGAATGTACTTAATACTACTGAGCTGTGGACTTAAAAATGGTTAAGATGGTAAATTTTATGTTTTGTATATTTTAGCACAATTAAAAAGAAATAGAATTTAAACAGCAGCTGCAAGGATGCAGAAGAGTAACAATAAAGGTTCATAGAATAAGGGCCCAAATGATAAGAATATCAGAGATGATATATATTTAGCTTATTTTAAATAAAATTCTCATAAAATAAGAGAGACACGAGGTAAACAAAAGGTAATTACATGTAGCAAACGCTAAGAAAAGGATTGAATTACTAATTGGAGGACATGTCCTTGTACACCCAGCATGGGCATGACTGTGGATTGACTATCAGAGGACAAGACATGTTGTTTCATATGAAAGAAGTGACAGTTGGTATCATTATTCTTAAGAAAGAGAAACTATTTAGAATGTAAACTCTTAGTTGAGGTTTTAAGGGCTATAGTATAATACATTTGCATATGAGTTAAAACATTATACTCTGGAATAAACAATATTGATCTAAAACAACGTAAACTTGCATAGTAATTCAAAAGATTTTATTATTTCATGATCAATTTGTGTTCTTGCATCAAAAAACTTCAGACACTTTATTTAGCAAGTAGATAGGTTGATGTAGGAAGCCAAGATTTTCAATGGGAGAGAGAAGAGACGCAGGTATAAAATCAGAGAAGTGAAGTAAATCTCTATAATCCTAAAATTGAATTGGCAATATCAATTTGAACTCATAATGAATTTTTTCATTAAAAAAATTATTTCCTAGCTCTGTCTCCTGAACAGATCCAGAAGCAATGACTAGCTCACTAGTAATGCCCATATTATCGCATCCTAATATCGTTTCTTACTGAAACAAACTAAGGCTGTATCTTTGGTCGGATTCCTTAAGCAAAGCCTGAGAGGGGGCATTCTTGTGAGAGTGATTTATTGAGGGAGAGCTGTCAGGAGAGAATAAGGGAAGCAGGGTAGGTAGGGTAGGGGGCAAAAGCTAAAAAGCAAGGACATGGGCTTGGCTGGAGACTAGCTTCAGCCTGGTCCTACATTGGGCTCTGGGGCATGAATTGCACTACTGAGTTAGTTTCAACTTGAGCCGGCCTTTTGTCCCCCACCTCAGTTAGTCACTGGCCATGGGCTACTGAGATGGGGGTGTGAGGAAGCTCGGTATAGCCCAGGGGAGTTCTTTGAAGAAGGGGCAGCTATGAGCCATTAGCGGTCAACACTTGGGATCTAGTCAGGGCAACCACAGCAGCCATCACAGACTCTTTGGAGAAATGGCTGATTTCAGATCTGGAACAAGAAATATAGCATGAGCCTGGAGCATCTTGTCAAAGCAGAAAGTAAGGAAGCCTCAAAGATTACTGTGGTCTTGTCAGAAGGACCTGGAGAATGCTTGGAGAGGCTCCTGCTGTCCGATCAATAAGAATAATGATAGCAGTGAGTTGAAACACATCAGTATATTTAAAATCCATGATTTAATGGTATTTTTTATAAACACCTCGTTGGTGACCTTTGGAGAATGCTGAATGAATCAACTCACTTTTCTGAAAAGTGGTAAAGGGAAAGAAGCAAGCAATATCGTGTCTTTGTGTAAGAATTATTCTATACAGTAATCAAATAGCTGTTCAGGGAAGAAGGAATGATGAAATTAGAATGTCACCATTTTGCAAACCCCAATGAAATAATGAACCTGGACAGTGATCATCAGTGACTCATAACACCCACAAGACAGCCAGCTACACGTGGTGTGCCTCCTGATGAAAGGATATAACAAGACTTATGAAGTATTCTTGCCAAAAACATTGAACCTACCTCACACCAAACCGCTAGTTCTAATTACAAATTTACACAACATACAGAGGACAGAGGAATAGGTTAAGGGATATGCTGAAGATACAGTTAGCAAAATCCAGATTGTGGGAAACTTTAGGACAAACACTCCAATTTCTTCAACAAATAAATTCAAAGAAAAAAAAAAGCAGGAAGGGTAATCTATAGATTGAAAAAGAGTTAAGAGCCCTACCAACCAAATGTAACATGTAGGCCTTGTTTGGACAAACAAATCAAATGTAAAAAAAGAATTCTTGAGGAAATGGAGGACTGGCTGGATATTTGAAGATACTAAGAAATTTCGATTTAATGTTTTAGAGTGATAATGGTATTGTGATTTTGTTAAAAATAGTCCTTATTTTTTAGAGATGTGTACTAAAATATTTAGTAATGAAGTAATAAGATCACTGGGATTTGCTTCAAAATAATCCAGTGGGGTGGAGGAGGAAATGTGGGTGGAGAATTGGTCCAGACAACCAGGACTGACCAGGAGTTGGTAATTCTTGAAGCTGAGTGACGTGCAAACGGTAGTTCTTTATACTTTTCTATTGTTGTATAAGCTTGAAATTTTCCGTAATGAAAGGTTTAAGACATTAAAAAAAAAAAGGAAACACATCTTTATTTGAAATTTATGTCATCAACACTTTCCTTGGCCAAGTCTCTCTTCTGGCTTTTGTTTTCCATAGAGTGAGCCTAAATTTTTGTTAATAGCATTTCCAGATTTCAGATATTTACTATTAGAAGGTGTTTAGAGAGACGGGGGGAGGGGCAAGAGTCCAATGGCATTTGATGCTTTCTGTTTCTTTTTTTCTTTTAACAAAGGACTATTTGCTTATTTGCCAGCTTTTTACTTAGAAATATTTTATAATACCATGGTGGTGAATAATGTAAAAATGTGCTTATTATTTAAAATTTAAACAAATAATGTAAAACAGACAAGGAATTATATAGGCATATTCTTCCATTTGAATATCTAAAAGCTGATTTTTCCCTGAGGTTGCTTCATTGATATGAAAATAGAATCATTATTGAAACAAAACTGACCCACAAGGCCACATGCCATCACATTGCTTGAGTTTTGCTGAAACTCAAATGATACCTAGTCTTACAATTTTTTCCATAGTAAGTAGAATTCTTCCATTCCATTATTACTTTATTCCAGCAAATTACACTTGTATTGTCTCATAGAGCTCATGAAATTTTGATGATGGCTGAAATGCATGCTATTGAGTTGCCTAATCGATTTGAGTTAATCTTTAATATTGACATCACATTCCATTATGTGACTCTCTATTCAGGAGGTGGCTTTCCAGAGGTGGATTATTTGCTTTCGTTTTGCTACTCATTCTTCTACTTTTCTGTTGCTAGATAAGGAGGCAAGCTGATTATTTACACATTTCTAGCTCTGTTTAAAGCTTCCTTAAGAAAGCTTGAAACTGTCATTAGTTAGGGTGCTCTAGAATTACCTGTGAATTTTTTTTGTATATTAGCCCTATTAGAAATGGGCATGGATAATTGAAAATGGATTACAATTTTTAGCTGCTTTGCCAAATGCAAAAAAAGGAAAAAAAACTGTCTACCTTTGCTAAAACTGGATAGCTAGGTGTGGATCTTTAAGAAGCAATGAGATCCTTACTGGACATGTGCTTTTGTGCTATTCATTTTTATGACTTGCAGCTGTAGAAAAATAATTATTTTTAAATAGCTGGCATAAGTGTTGAAAATGAGCTCCTTTTTCTCAGCTGTCAGAGTAACCATTTCCCTTGAACTGTGATTATAATCACTTGTGACATATCACTTTCCGCCTTTCTGCCTCCTTCTGCATTCCAAGAAGGTTAAACATTATTGAGCATAAATCTTTGTCCCAAGAGTTCAGAAGGGCAAACATTATACATTCAACCTCAACATAAACTTTAAAGTGGAGTTCTATGTGCTCTCATTGAGCTTTTGGAGTTTTAAGGAAGAGATGTCAGAAAAGTCATTAGCCAAGATTCTTGGCATCTTTTTCCATCTTTTTGTTAGATGCTTTTTTCGGTCTCTGTGAAACAGAAGATTAGCTTCCCACTTAATAAAGTGTGAACTAGACTTGATTTCTTCCACTGACAACAATTTACAGAAATTTGTGATTTTCACCAATAAAGAAAAACCACTTGGATTAAATTTCTGATTGTTTATATGCTTTTGAGTTGCGTTATTATTTATTCTCAGGAGTAAAAGATTGGGTATAGTTGGAGAGTTTTAGAATTCTGTGGCCCATGGCCTGCTCCTGCAAACCTGGATGTTTCCTTTTTTAATATAAAAGAAATGTGTTGTGTCTGAAGGTGGGAGGTGGAGTGGGAAGATGAGCCAGGTGGATGTCAGGCACTGATTGTTTTTGGCAATTACTTAATGTTTGCTTTATAGTCTTAGCTATTTTCACAGGTTCTTTTTATTTTCCTAGGTGTATCTAACTTTGAGTAAGCGAGTATTTTATATTACTAGGCACTGTAGAAGTATTTCATTAGTTGATATTTTCAAATATCTCTTGCATTAATTGTGAAGCCAGGTAAGTTGAAAAACAGAACAGCACTGCTCTCAGAAACATACTAAAATTGTTTTTCCAAAGTCATTTCTTCATTGTAGTTCTGTCTCTTGTTCTGACTTTAATAATGAGAAGAATTATGTCACTTTAGAAGAAAGAGACTGTGCTTTGTGTTCTAAACGTTAGCCTGAGAGAACTGTGGGATTTCAATAAATTATTAATAGTGAATCTCAAGTCTACTTTTTTTCCTCTGAATATTTACTGCTTAGTCATCATGGAATAAGAGGAAGTTGTAAGGTGAGAAACCAGAGTGAGGAGCAATGGAGAAAAGGAAAATCATAGGCTCAGTTATTGTGGCCAATTGCCAAGTTAGATTGTATTTTATATACCCTAAAGTACCTTTCTTGATACTCTTTTGAAAGTTTTCTATTCATCATGGGAACAGAAATTTAAAAATTTGTATCTCATATGCTATCACATTTTATATCATATGTTAGCACCTGGTGTATTAATGGGCTGGGCCCAGTTTAATTTTGCTTGAGCTAAAGCTTAAACTTTTTAGCAAATAGAGACCATATAATGGCGTGTCTAAGAGAGTGCGTTCTGGAGCCACTCAGTCTGTGTGAGTCTAAGTTCTGGCTTCAGCACTTCCTCGCTCAGGGCCTTTGGGCACTGGGTTCTTTAGCTTCACTGTGCATCATTTTCTGACCTACATTCGCTAACCTCAGGGGAGACGTGTTTTGCCCTTCCAGAGGTCTCCTCAAAGCTCTCTTCCTTGGTTTAAGGTACAGGGTAAGCATGCTAACCTCTCTTCCAGGAGGAAATGCTCGAGGCATCCATAATTTTCTCCAAAGCAGTCTTGCTCTTGGTCTCTGGCTTCCTCCAGCTCTCTGGGAGTGGGTGATGGGCTCTTTGCTCTGCTTGGGGTTACAGTGACTTAACTCGGCCTTCAGAGATGGTCTAGCGCAGCACTTTTCACACATTTGTGGGGCAGGTTTTTTTAAAATTTCCAATCCACTGAGGATCCACACACGATCCTTTAATGCATCACAAGTCTTCAGCTCACATCACAGGTGACTCCCCTTGTGAGTTCAGCAGCACAAGAAGTGGATCTGTTCAACAAGGCAAGTCTGCTGACTATTTGCATTTCCAGGGCAATGTCAAATTATTATAAAACTTTATCAGTACCCTTGATTTCTGTATTTACCCTGTAGCAAACTAGTAAAAACAGTTCTCAGACTGGCCCCAGTCCAGGAACATATTTTGAGTTGTGCTGTTGTAGCATTTTGCTTTAGGATCCCTTTAGGATTGAGAGATAGTGGCACTTATTGTATCATTCCTCGCCTTGAAGGCATCAGCTAACACAGACCAAAAAAGTTCTAGTTTAATATCTTATATTTGTAATGTATCTTCATTAATTCCACTTATATTATTACACGTGTACTCTGTGACACGGATCCTATAAAAATAGAGCTTCTATTCTAGAAAATGGAGAGATAATATATGAATAACTAAATATATATTACGTTAAGAGATGACAAGTGATATGAAGAAAAGTGCTTGAGGTAAGGGGGATGAGAAAGCTGGGATGGAATGGTGGGCTGTGGTTTTATATTACACGGTCAGGGACCATTCTTTGATAAGGTGACATTCGATCAGAGACCTGTGTCAGTGACAGAACCATGTATGTGGGTAAGAGCCTTTTAGGCCAAAGTGCCTTTTAGCGTTATTTGCTTCTTAACTTATGGACATACCTTACTTGGATAAAAATAAAAGTCAATTTAAAAATGAATGGGAACAAACCAGGAGAAGGGGCGGAGCAAAATGGCGGGGTGAGCTGACCCGGGATTCTCTCCCCTCCAAAATACAACAAAAGATTGGAAGAACTGAATTTCAGAGAATAAACATAATGCCAGCTCGTTAGAGACCTACAATACCAAGAAGGAGGAGATCATAAACCTAGCTTTACACCTTCGGAGGCGCCGGAACGGTAGGAGAGGACATCGCTCCCTTCCCTAGAGTCTGCGATCGCTGCGGCGCCGGTCGGGAAGGAGCAGGGGAGGGGCCGCGCCACCGGGGGATCATCCAGGACTCCTGCCGCTGATTCAGTGGAGACCCGCTGACGGGGGGGGGGGGGGGAAGCTTCCATCCACGGGGACCCCATAAACCAAGGGCCTCGGGAGACCAGAGAACAGAACTCATCTGAACCCGGACCGGCGCGTGTGAGTAACAACCCCTCCCCCACAGCAAAGCCAGTGGGCGCAGCCATCTTGCTCCAGGGTGGAGAGCTAACACGCCACTCTCGACCCCCATCTAGTGGCGACAGGCTGTAACTGCAACTGAATTCTACCACCATGAGAAAAAACCGCTCCTCTACCATCCCCCAATTTATAAAAGCCCCAGACCAGAAGGAAAACAATAAAAACACAGAATTAAGTCCTGAGGACTTGGAATTAGGTAAACTAAGTGATAATGAGTTCAGAGCAGCTATAATCAAGAAACTCAATGAGGTAGAAAGAAAGATAGAGAAACAAGCCGAGTTCTGGAGTTACTTCACAAAAGAGTTTGAAATCATAAAGAAGAATCAAACAGAATTACTTGAGATGAAAAACACAGTGGACCATATAAAACAGAATACGGATCCCCTGAATGCCCGTGTAGACACCATAGAAGAGCAAAGTAACATAGTTGAAGATAGACAGGCTGAATGGCTCCAGACAGAGGAAGAAAGAGAACTAAGAATTAAAAAAAATGAGGAAAATCTCTGAGAGATAATGGATTCAAGGAGGAGTAAGAACATAAGGATCATAGGAATTCCCCAGAATATGGAAAAGGAAAATGGAGCAGAAAGTGCGCTTAACGAAATTATTGAAGAGAACTTCCCAAATCTAGGGATCTACGGAGATATGTGTGTAGAGGAGGGTTTTAGATCTCCTAGATTTGTCAATGTAAAAAGAGCTACCCCAAGGCACATAGTAGTAAAATTGGCAAAAAGGAAAGATAAGGAAAAAATACTCAGGGAAGTAAGAAAAAAAGGAGAATAACCTATAAAGGAGCCCCTATCAGACTGTCAGCGGATTTCTCTACAGAAACCCTACAAGCTAGGAGAGAATGGAGTGACATATTCAAAGCTTTAAAGGATAAAAATCTTCAGCCAAGAATACTCTATCCAGCAAGAATTTCCTTCAGATATGAGGGAGAAATTAAATCTTTTCCAGACAAACAAAAGTTAAGGGAATTTGTAACCAAAAGCCCTCCACTACAAGAAATCCTCAAGAAGGCTCTCATACCTGAAAAAAGAAAAAAGGGAGAAAGGGGACACAATCCACAGACTAGGGAGACCGATGGATAGAACCAGAACAGGATAGCAAATATTCAACTATAGCATTAGGGTAAAGGTAAGGAAACTACCCAAACAAGGATGATCTTAGCACTCTAACTACAAATGAATAAGATGAGTTGGAATAAAAAATGAAAATAATTATTTAGGAGGGGAAGAGCAAAGGGTCTAAATCAGTATTGGTCGAGTAAGTAAGAGACCACCAGAGAATAGACTATATTATACACGAGATCCTAAATACAAACTTCAAGGTAGACACTAAAATAAAGTACAGAGCAGAGTCACAAATCATAAATAAGGAAAAATCTGAGAAACCCAGCATAAGAAATTGCAGTATTAAATGGGTAGTTTAAAGCAAACAGGAAAAGAAACACAGGAAAACAAGATAATGAGCGACAGATTAACAGCATTAAGTCCACATGCATCAATAATCACTCTCAATGTGAACGGATTGACCTGTCCAATAAAAAGACACAGAGTGGCAAAATGGATCAAAGAACACGATCCGACAATTTGTTGCCTCCAGGAAACACACCTCAGCCCCAAGGACAAACACAGACTCAGGGTGAAGGGGTGGAGGACAATACTTCAAGCAAATAGCAAGGAAAAAAAGGCAGGTGTTGCAATTCTCATATCAGACCAAGTGGATTTCAAAATAAGACAGGTAAAGAGAGACACAGAGGGACAATATATAATGATCAAAGGGACACTTCATCAAGAAGAAATAACGCTTATAAATGTCTATGCACCCAACACAGGAGCACCAAGATTCATAAAGCAACTATTAACAGACCTAAAGGAAGATGTTAAAAACAACACAATATTAGTAGGGGACCTCAAAACCCCACTCACATCAATTGACAGATCATCCAGACAGAAAATCAACAAGGAAATAGTGGAGCTAAATGAAAAACTAAAACAATTGGACTTAATAGACATATATAGATCACTTCACCCTGAAAGAGCTGAATACACATTCTTCTCAAGTGCACATGGAACATTCTCAAGGATAGACCATATGTTGGGAAACAAGGCAAGCCTCTACAAATTTAAAAAAATTGAAATAATAACAAGCATCTTCTCCGATCATAGTGCTATAAGGCTAGAAATTAATTACAAGAAAAAAGCTGAGAAAGGCACAAAGATGTGGAGACTAAACAACACACTACTGAACAAGCAATGGATCATTGAAGAAATTAAAGAAGAAATAAAAAAATACCTGGAAACAAATGAAAATAATAGCATGCCATACCAACTCATATGGGATACAGCAAAAGCTGTATTAAGAGGAAAATTCATCGCAATACAGGCACATCTTAACAAACAAGAAAAATCCCAAATAAGCAACCTTAAAGCACACCTAACTGAACTAGAGAAAAAAGAACAAATGAAGCCCAAAGTCAGCAGAAGGAGAGAAATAATAAAAATCAGAGCAGAAATAAATACTATTGAAACGAAAAAGGCAGTAGAAAGGATCAATGAGACAAAGAGCTGGTTTTTTGAGAAGATAAATAAAATTGACAAACCACTAGCCAGACTTACAAAGAAAAAAAGGGAGAGAGCTCAAATAAACAAAATCAGAAATGAGCGAGGAGAAATAACAACAGACTCTGCAGAAATACAACAGATTATAAGAGAATACTACAAAAAACTATATGCCAACAGAATGGATAACCTAGAGGAAATGGATAAATTCTTGGACTCCTACAGTCTCCCAAAGCTCACTCAAGAAGAGGCAGACAATTTGAACAGACCAATCACAAGGAAAGAGATTGAAACAGCAATCAAAAACATCCCAAAGAATAAAACCCCAGGACCAGATGGCTTTTCTGGGGAATTCTACCAAACTTTCAGAGAGGATTTAATACCTATCCTTTTCAAGCTATTCCAAAAACTTAGGGAAGATGGAACACTTCCTAACACATTCTATGAGGCCAACATCACACTGATACCAAAACCTGACAAGGACACCACGAAAAAAGAGAACTACAGGCCAATATCACTGATGAACATAGATGCAAAAATTCTAAACCAAATTTTGGCAACCAGAATTCAGCAATTCATCAAAAGAATCATACATCATGATCAGGTGGGATTCATACCAGGGACACAGGGATGGTTCAACATCCGCAAATCAGTCAACGTGATACACCACATCAACAAATTGAGGAATAAAAACCACATGATCATCTCAATAGATGCAGAGAAGGCATTTGACAAGATCCAACAGCCATTTATGATAAAAACTCTGAACAAAATGGGCATAGAAGGAAACTACCTCAACATAATAAAGGCCATATATGACAAACCCATAGCCAACATCATACTCAATGGGCAAAAACTGAACGCCATCCCCCTGAAAACAGGAACGAGACAAGGATGCCCTCTATCACCACTCTTATTTAACATAGTACTGGAGGTCCTGGCCAGAGCAATCAGGCAAGAAAAAGGAATAAAAGGACTCGAAATAGGGAGGGAAGAAGTGAAACTCTCGCTGTTTGCAGACTACATGATCTTATATATAGAAAACCCCAAAGAATCCATTGGAAAACTGTTAGAAGTAATCAACAACTACAGCAAAGTTGCAGGGTATAAAATCAATTTGCATAAATCAGTAGCATTTCTGTACTCCAGTAATGAACCAACAGAAAAAGAACTCAAGAACACAATACCATTCACAATCACAACAAAAAGAATAAAATACCTTGGGGTAAATTTAACTAAGGAAGTGAAGGACCTATATAATGAAAATTACAAGGCCTTTCTGAGAGAATTGGATGATGACATAAGGAGATGGAAAGACATTCCAGGTACGTGGACTGGAAGAATAAACATAGTTAAAATGTCCATTCTACCTAAAGCAATCTACAGATTCAACGCCATCCCAATCAGAATCCCAATGACATTCTTTGCAGAATTAGACAACAAAAGACCCCGAATTTCTAAAGCAATCCTGAGAAAAAAGAACAAAACGGGAGGCATCACAATCCCTGACTTCAAAACATACTACAAAGCTACAGTAATCAAACAGCATGGTACTGGTACAAAAACAGGTGCACAGATCAATGGAACAGAATTGAAAGCCCAGAAATAAAACCACACATCTATGGACAGCTTATCTTTGACAAAGGAGCTGAGGGCATACAATGGAGAAAAGAAAGTCTTTTCAACAAATGGTGCTGGGAAAACTGGAAAGCCACATGTAAAAGAATGAAAATTGACCATTCTTTTTCACCATTCACCAAAATAAACTCAAAATGGATTAAAGACCTAAAGGTGAGACCTGAAACCATAAGGCTTCTGGAAGAAAACGTAGGCAGTACACTCTTTGACATCAGTATTAAAAGGATCTTTTTGGACACCATGCCTTCTCAGAGAAGGGAAGCAATAGAAAGAATAAACAAATGGGACTTCATCAGACTAAAGAGCTTCTTCAAGGCAAATGAAAACAGGATTGAAACAAAAAAACAACCCACTAACTGGGAAAAAATATTTGCAAGTCATATATCTGACAAAGGCTTAATATCCATAATATATAAAGAACTCTTGCAACTCAACAACAAAACGTCAAACAACCCAATCAAAAAATGGGCTGGAGACATGAACAGACATTTCTCCAAAGAAGATATACTGATGGCCAATAGGCACATGAAAAGATGCTCATCATCGCTGATCATCAGGTAAATGCAAATCAAAACTACACTAAGATATCGCCTTACACCCGTTAGAATAACAAAAATATCTAAAGCTAATAGCAACAAATGTTGGAGAGGTTGCGGAGAAAAAAGGAACCCTCATACACTGCTGGTGGGAATGCAAACTGGTGCAACCACTATGGAAAACAGTATGGAGATTCCTCAAAAAATTAAAAATAGAACTACCATACGATCCAGCCATCCCACTACTGGGTATCTATCCAAAGAGCTTGAAGTCAGCAATCCCAAAAGTCCTGTGCACCCCAATGTTTATTGCAGCATTATTTACAATAACCAAGACATGGAAGCGACCTAAGTGCCCAGCAACAGACGAATGGATAAAGAAGATGTGGTACATATATACAATGGAATACTACTCAGCTGTAAAACAGAACAAAATCATTCCACTTGCAATAACATGGATGGACCTTGAAGGAATTATGTTAAGTGAAATAAGCCAGCGAGAGAAGGATAATCTGTGTATGACTCCACTCATATGAGGAATTTAAAATTATGGACTAAGAACAATTTGGTGGATACCAGGGGAAAGGTGGGGTGGGGGGTGGGCACAAAGGGTGAAGTGGTGCACCTACAACATGACTGACAAACATTAATGTACAATTGAAATTTCACAAGATTGTAACCTATCATTAACTCAATAAAAAAAAACAAAAAACAAACAACAAACCCACAATGTTATAATCATAAATATTTTCGTATTTCCAGAGTCATGACTTTTAATGGCTTATATCCATCATACTGATATGTCATAATTTACTCTCCAAATATTTGATATTAAGCTTTCAAATTTTCATATTATAAGGTGCAACTACAGATGGGATTATTGACTCAAAGGCAGAAACTTTAATGAGTGTATCACATATTTACATTAAAATAAACAGAATTTATTGGAATTAAAACAAAATGAATGGGAGATGAGGATATGGAGAGAGCATTGGCAGATTACTCTTGGAAGGAGTTTGCCTAACAAGGGAATGAGGAATTTAGGCTGTAAACTAGGGAGGAGGTAGGATTCAGAAAGGTCTTTCTTAAGATGGGAGACATTTGAGATGTTTTGGTGAGAAGAAAGGGGGCCTTCTCTGGGCCTGGAGAGAGTGAAGGTGGGGGTAAGAGCAGAAACAGATGCATTTGGGGTTTGATGGAGATTGTTAAATCAGCACAGTGCCGAGGGCCCGTTGATGTCAGGTACTTTCACATTTGTTGAGGGGGAAAACTGACTGGTTGCGCCATGTTTTCAAAGCAGGTGTCAGCAATTCAGGAGTTAAGGTGAATGTTTCGGTTGATCCAAGGTGGAGGCTGGAATTGATAGCTCTAGAGAAGGTGGCTGGGATACTGATGTCAAGACAATGCTTGAAATGATGCATTATGAGACTGGATATCAAAGAACAGGAAATCACAGGGAAGTAATGGATCCAACCAGAAACAAAGAGCCTTGGAGGTAGGTCTGATTTGCTTGAAAAGGAGTGAGAGAAGTGGAGAGCCAGACATGTAAGGTCATGTTGTTGGATTAGAACGAGAAGTTTCAGAGTTGGTTCAGTTCCAGGTAATGTCGTCATCCGGAATGGGGCCACGGGGCAGAAGAGCAGAGAGGGCGAAGATTATTTGAGTTCAGGAGGTTAGGAACTTGTGTGGCTGAGGTGTTGGATGGCTCATTCAAATGATGTGGAAATCTTCCTGGATGGTGACGACTCTCCATGTGGAGAAGAAGCAGTGAGTCAGATGCTGAAGTCCTCAGTGAATGAGGGGGTGTGGCCAGAGGTGAGACAGTTCAGAAAGGAGAAGGGAGTGGCATTGGATGATGGCTTGGCCTTCAGAGAGGGGCAAGCTTTTGATGGGACGCATGAGAGAAGGAGCAGCCCCTGGTGGAGGAATGCAGGGGTGCAGAGAGCAGGCACTTAATGATTAAGGTAAGACAAGCAGTGGAGATGGTGTTTTTTGTGAGGAGGTGGGGCTTGTTGACAGTGAAATGAAGGTTCCAAAGGGCACCTAGAAAACATTGGCAGGGAGGGCAGTGATGGAAGAGGTATAGATGGCAGGAGGATGATAGTCTTTGAGAGGAGAGTTGCCCAGGGGGCTTGAGTTTGAGGCAGTGGCCAGGGATGGCAGGGATGAGCAGCGCAGTAGGTGAGTTCACCTGTTCTGAGGTCCAGCGGCTCTAGAGATGGTCCTCAGGGGAACCAGAGGCAGCCCTCTGCCATCCACTCCACAGTCTGCGGCCTTTGCTTCTGGCCAGTTGGTGCGTCCATTAGACACTCTAGTCTGTTCTTTGAGTGTGAGCTCCTTGAAGACCGTTTAGAATGACTGAGACCTAAATGTATTATTGATTCCGAAATAAGAAGTTTGGAACTTGAACTCTAAAAAATAATCTTTAATAAAATAACTGCAAAATGTATCGTTATTTCAAGCGGGCTGTTGCAATTCAACTTTTATATAATTGTATATAAATGAAGTTTAAAATGACGAAAAAGGTGCCGGCCCTGTGGCCGAGTGGTTAAGTTCACGTGCTCTGCTTCGGCGGCCCAGGGTTTTGCTTGTTCGATCCTGGGTGCAGACATAGCATCACTGGTCAGGCCACGCTGAGGCAGCGTCCCACATGGTCACAACTAGGAGGACCCACAACTAAAATATACAACTATGTACTGGGGGATATGGGGAGAAAAAGCAGAAAAAAATAAAATAAAAAAAGAAGATTGGCAAGAGTTGCTAGCTCAGGTGCCAGTCTTTAAAAAAAAATGACAAAAAAGTTATTTTAACAAAATTTATTTAAATAATAAAGCTCTTTGAAACATTTAATGGAAAAATGTATTCACTGTGATCGTGTCTGATGTGATATGCATAGAACCTATGAAAGACTCCTAGGACCCTGTGAGCTTTGTCAAACGTCTCCGGCTTGGTTTCTACACAGAACCTGAGTGAGGAGTCGTTCGGCAGGTGTTAGCGTGCAATTGAAAACGGTGTTGGTAAAGATAGCCAGGCCTCCAGCGTGACCCTCTTCCGGTGGTTGGGAAGGGAATCCACTATTTTGAGGAATCTTCTCTCCCAAGGGTGTTAGCTTTGGCATCTGCCTTTGGTGATTGGGAGGCCTAATTTTATCACTTCTTCGAGATCTCTTAAATGTCACATGGTTTGCAGTGGCGGGTGAGAGGGATTAGAAAGGACAGGTATTCTTCAGACTCATGTGGGAAAGAATACAGAATGTGGAGTTTTAAGACCTAGATTTAAACTAGAACAATCGCTTCATCTCTTTGAGCCATAGTCTTCTTTGATGTAGGATGAGAATAATAGCAATATGTACCTCATAGGATTGTTGCAAGGTCAAATGAGACAATATTTTGACAAGGTTTCATGAGCTATAAAATGCCCCACAAGTATAGTTGTGATTGACAGGGGTTTTTGGTGGCATGATGGTGACAAAGAGGGATGAAAAGAAAGTAAGATGGCCGATGCATGACACAGTCTCATCATTGACTCATGCACGACCTGGTTGGTTGGTCTATCTGTCTATCAGTCAAGCACCCATAATGCACCATTTGAAACAAAAGCTAGGATCTTGGCAGTAACCTCCATCAACCATATGGTCTCCCCCTTCCAGCCATCTGACTCTCCCTACTCAAGGTAACCATCATTCTGAAATGCCTTGATCATTCTCTTGTTTCCCTTTTCCCAGAGTTTATCGCATCTCTGTGTGCTCCTAAAAAGTTTATAATTTAAAATTTTAGTTGTTTTTAACTTAATAAAAAAGACTGTCATACTTTCTGTAATTGTTTGGAACTCACTTTTTTCAGTTAATATTGCATTGCTAGTATTCAACTATACATATTGTTGCGTGTCACTGCTGTGTATTCATTTTGACTTTTGTGTGAGTGTACCACAGTTTGTCCACTCACTCTCTTGTAAATGGGCGTTTTTTTCCAGGGCTTTACTCATTTGAGTGCTACTCCAAGTTGTCTTGTATATTCCTCTTACTCTCATGTGCCAGAGTTTTTCTCGGGTCTATGTTTAGTGGAATTGCTACATCTTAGGGCATAAATGAAAGTTAAACCTTAGGAAATAATGTCACACAAGGTACTTGTACCACTAACCCTTCCATCAGCCAAGGGTAAGCTAGCATGCGGAGCCATGTTCTTTTCAGCATGTAGTCATATTAGACTAAAAATTCTTTCCAGTTGAATACATGTAATATGTTATCTCACTGTGGGTTTGATTTGCTTTACTCTGATCACTAATGATGCCAAACGTCTTTTCTTATGTTTCATATGTGTTTCTTCCCCTCCAAAATGTCTGTCTGTTTTGTTTGTCCTTTTCCTCGTTTGGTTTCTCCTATTGATTTGTAGGAGTTCTTTATATATTTCTGTTCACTGGGTTTTAATTTAAATTATTATATTTTTCATTGCTTGGTTATTTTTGATAATTTCTTGTTCCTAATTCCTACTTTTGATGCCTTTTCTCCTTTCTTTAGGCATATAAAACACACTTATTTTATATTTAATATCTGATAATTAATATGCCTGAAGTTTTTGTGTTTGGATTTGTGCGTCTCTTGTTTCTGGGGCTTTGTTTTATTATGTGTTTTGCAACTTTTTTTTTTATTGAGGTATAATTGCAATACAACATTACATTAGTTTCAGGCATATAACATAAGGATTCGATATTTGTATATTTTGTGAAATGATCACCACAACAAATGTAGTTAATATCCATCCACATACAGAGTTACAGATTTTTTTTTCTTGTGGTAAGAACTGTTAAGATTTATTCTTAGCCACTTTCAGATAAGCAATACAGTGTTATTAACCATAGTCGCCATGCTGTGCATCACATCCCAGGGGCTTATTTATTTTATGACTGCAAGTTTGTACCTTGTGACTCCCTTACCCATTTGTCCACCCCCCCGACCCCTGTTCTGCAACTTTTTATCATGACCTTTTTGTTGCTGGAACTTTGTGGCAATTTCTCAGGCTTGGGTTGAAAAGGTACATTTCTCCAGAGAGGTTCTTCTTTGTTTCTGCCAGGCTTTATTAACCATGGGAAATCTAAAAATAAATTCTCAGCGTTAGAGCTTTTCATACTGCATAGGTGGGGTCATTGGCCACAAAACACACATGAGAACCAGCTTGTGGTTACGCAAATGTTTTTCCTCCTCCGTCCAGCCTCTGGCTTGAGACAGGCGAGTGTACTTGCTACCCCAGGGTATTTTGTTGTGTTTTCCTAATCCAACTTTCCCTGCTTTTTTGGGGAATGTTCCAATCAGACTTCCGTGTCTTTGTCCTCGGTCCCTGCCCAGGTGCTTGGCCATCCAAGTGACGCTTTAGGTCACAGAGATCAGAGTATCATCTCCATATTTGTTCTTCTGCTTCTCTGTGTCTCTGGCTTCTGAGAATTTCCTTTACTTTTCTGCTGCCTCACTGATGCAAAAAAATATCTCACTGTGATTTTATCCAGCATTTTTAGGTATTGTGTGGTAGGAAGGCTTGTTAGGATGTCAAGTCTGCAATACATATGAGACACCCTCGTCTTGTTTTTTTTTATAACTAAAGAGGTTCCCCAAAATGGGTCTTCTCAGATCAGAGCTATGTGTACCCCAAAGTTCTAGCTTTCATCCCTAGAGCCATCAAAAATTACAAAATCTGGACATCATTGTCCGAGTACACTCCCACCCCCCTAGCCAGGGGGCCAAGACATGACTTTTAATTCTCATTTCTGGTATAATTTTATTTCTCCTTGGGGCTCTGCAGTACATTGAGCCAGTTGCTTCTCATCTCTTGGTCTTAAAGCAGATGACACAGCAGCTTCTTTTCCCGCAGATGCTCACCCAGGGTACTGAGAAGCATTCTGGTGTCTCACTCACTTGCAGGTCTCAAATTCCAGTACATATTTGTCATTTCAATTAAGCCAGTTCACCTTCCTACTTGAACAATGTTTTGTTATAATCTGGAGTTGAACATAAACCCTCAAGTAGAGAAAATATTGATGTAATATTTTTATGACAAAAAATCCAGATAAATTACGAAATAGCAATTGTGCTTGTCAAGTTATTTTATTTATTAATTTTTCTTTATTGTTTTTGGTGATTAACAACTTTCTAAAAAATGTTGCAGTTCAAAGTGCACTTTTTTTTTAGAGGGGAGGATGAGTTGTGGCATGAGGAGAGGATATTTTTTGTTTTCTTTCGTACATGGGATACTCAGTCCATGAGATCTCTAGTTCATTAGCTGTTAAACTGAGTTCAGGATAAATCTGTTACATAAATAGGCACTGAACAAGTATGAAGACAAAACATTAAAGATATTGGAATTTGGGCACCAAAAGAACTTTAGAGGTGATAGACTCGTCAACAATTTAGGAACCTCAAAAATCATCCAGGGGCCGGCCCCGTGGCCGAGTGGTTAAGTTCGCGCTTTCCGCTTCTGTGGCCCAGGGTTTTGCCAGTTCGAATCCTGGCGCATACATGGCACCACTCATCAGGCCATGCTGAGGTGGTGTCCCACATGCCATAACTGGAAGGACCCACAACTAAAATATACAACTATGTACTGGGGGGCTTTGGGGCAAAAAAAGAAAAAAAATAAATTAAAAAAATCTTAAGAAAAAAAAATCATCCAGCCTGGGTTATCACTGAGGAAACGAGGCCCAGAAAAGTGCCGTGAGATGCCAAACACCATATATCCTGTGACTTTCAGAGTCACAACTGGAAACAGGGCCACCTAGTTGAATATACTCTTCTGTGCTATATTGTTGCCCTGCTTATATGCCATGTTTAACCAAGCATTTCAAATTTTTTATATTTATAAATTTAAAAAGTATATATTTATGTTTTATAAAATGAACTGACCTCCCATGTTTAAAATTAATTTAGAAAACTCAGACAGCTTACATTTTTAATAAAACTATATAATAATCATTGGAGTTAATGGGAGTATTATGCAGGCAACACACATTTCTTAAGTTTGTTTCCAGAATACGTGTAATCACCATGACTCCAGGCAACCTCGTCTGTTTATTAGAGTGAAAGAATCAGGAAGTCTGAGATGTAGACGTTTCAGGATACTAGGGAAGTGAAACATAGCTGCTTCTGAAATGAGAGCGCTGCTTTTTATAAACAAATAATTGTCATTATTTCCTGTTTTTTAATCCCATTAAAAACTGTTTTGGAATGTCATGGGCTCGCTGTAGCTCTCGAGATCACCATAAACAAGTGAAACTGTGCAAGAAGAGAAGTTATAGAGACACACAGACGTTTCACGTCAATGGCAATTTTATTGTTGCTGACTAATGATAGTAATGGTAGCTGGCATTTCTTAAGGCCTTCTGAGCCAGGCACTGTGCTGGGCAGTGGGCATTAGCTCACTTAACCCTAAGAGCAACCCTAGGAGGTAGGTTTTCTTTGTGGGTTAGAGAACCAAAGCTTGTGCACAGTTGCACAGCTAGTAGATGGTGAAGCCGGGCCAGGAGGCACATTGCCCTGCCAGACTCCAGGGCCCCGTCTAACCTCAGTTCTCTGTTCTTGCCCCACTTAGCTGGCTGAGAACAGTTCCATTTCTGGTGTCTGGTTAGGAAAGTTTTACTGTGGGTCATGGGATGTTATGCTTTAAATCTCTTTTTCCAAGACCAGCTTCGGGGCCAGTATAACAGGCAGGGATGGTGGGGGAAGGAGGAGAAGTCAGAAGGAACTGATATTTACTGAAGGAAATCGGTATTTACTGAGTACTTACTGTGTGGTAGGCAGTACAGATGCTTTGGCAGAATTCACTCACTGTTCATTTTTCCGTTCCACAAATATTTACTGAGTGCCTGACTGTGGGTTTGTCGCTGTGGTTGGAACCGGGGAGACAATCATGAAGAAGACAACATCCCTGTACTCCTGGAGCTTAATTTCCAGTGGAGGAGACAGACAACGCACAGAGTAACAAGTGAATATATAACGTGTCAGTGGCAATGAGGGCCTTGGGGAAAACTGAAGCGGGTTAAGGGGTATGGAATCATGGCGGGGAGTGAGGGTAATGTTATATAAGGTTGTTCGGGAGGAACTTTCTTTAAAGGTGACATCTGAGCAGAAATCTGAAGACAGATCATGAGGTCTTGCAGGCCATGGTGCGGGCTTTGGGTTTTAGCCTGAGGGCTGGAAGGTTCTGAGCACCGGCACGGCGTACTCTTTCTTGTGCTTTTAGACTCTCTCTAGCGTCTGTGGGGGGCACAGACAGTGGAGGGCCAGGGAGAGAATGTGATTGGGCGTAAGAGCAGCAGAGCTCTCATTTATTCAGTGTCTAGTATGCGCTTTATGTTATCACTTCTAATGGTTTCAGCAATCCAACTGAATTAAGTTCTCTCTGTGCAGCAGACGATGGCACCAAAAAGCTCCCAGTGGCTTAGAAATTTCCCTAAGGCTACACAGCTATGAATACTCAAAATTGACATTTTTGGCCCAGCTTTTTAAAAATGACAGCTGCCGTTGAGGGTGTCATCCTGGGTGCTAGATTTGGTTCCAAGTGCCTTGAAAATGTGACCCTTATAGAACAACTTTGAGAGGTAGGTATTACGCCCATTTGTAGACGAGGAATCCCAGGGTCATGGAAGTTATGACTTATGACTTGCAACAAGGCAACGTAGCTCAAGTGGCAGAACTGCGAATGGAAGCCGTGATGTGTGGGCCTCCTGCTTAATTCTGGTGAGGCAAAGAATTTACAAAGTGCTGGACAATCTCACTCTTCTTCACCTCTCTGCCTATTTCCCCTGCTTGGTTTGATTGCTTTCAGGTGATCCACCCCATCCCTTTTTGGAGGAAACTGCCTGATAAGTTACTGATAGCTTAGGATGCCTTTACATGTTTTATTATCCCTCCTGCGAGTATGTGCATTTACAAGCCTGTCACAGGGAGAGGATCACTGACGAGTGAATCTCTAATGGGAGGATTTCAGACAGTGTGGCACCAGTTTTCAGAGCAGATCTTCTGACTCCATCAGATCACCTGAAAGATTATGTTCTCCCAGGAGAATCAGGAAGGCAGGTGAGAAGATAAGGCCGTCTGTCTGGATGACTCGCCGGAGTGGTCCTGATGAGCCTGTGCTCTGAACTAGGGGAAGAGGAGTGGGTTGTCACGTTTCAATTACGACATGCATGCCAGGCAGTGTTTCTCTTGATTAGTATGCTGATTCAGGGCCAGGCCGTGTTTCTTGTAGTACGGAGATTCGCTTGGCTCCTTGCATCTCGTCTCTGTGATGGTCGGAACCGGCTCCAGGAAAAACTGAGAGAGAGGCAAGGTTTCTCTTGCTCTGCTTCTAGGATCCTCAGTGCTCCCTCCTCCTTTCATCAGAACATTTTGTCAGGATGTAGTATGATGCCTTTATTCACACTAAAGTTTAAATGACTGAGCTCATGTAATGTTTTCTATCTGTGAGAAGCTTGATTAGAAATAAAAAGCTTTAAACGGAAAAAAATGAATCTTTATTACTGGAATTTTAGGCATCAGCATGTGGGTGATGTGAAAGGAGGTGAAAAAATGTTTTCAAGCCCTCTAAATGATATACTTTTTGGTAATGTAACTAAAATATAAGTACTTTTTTACCTGATTTCCATTTTATCTTCTTTGTCTTAGAAAGAAATGCTATAGAAACATATTGAGTATTACGTGCTGGGCGGGCATCACATTGGCTGTTTACACACATTATCTCATTTCAGTGCTGTCTAACGCCCAGCCACGTATGTTGATTATCCACGTCTTGAATATGGACAAGTCAAATGACTTCCTGATGGTAGGATGGGTGGTGAAGAATGGAGCTGGCAGAAACACTGTGGCCTCCTAACTCAGCCCAGAAAAGTCCAGCATAGTCTAAATACTTAAAATAGTTTTAATAGTTAAAACGGTAAAATGTGAATGATAGCAGGTGTTGCTACTTCCCCGATGCATAAAGATGAGTCATAAAGCTTATAAAAGTATTGTTGGAGCTGGTTATGGCAGGGTTCTCCAGAGAAACAGAACCAGTACTACATACACACACACACACAAACTTATTTTAAGGAATTGTCTCATGCAATTGTGGGGCTGGCAAATCCAAATCTGTAGGGCAGGGCAGCAGGCTAGAAATTCAGGTAAGAGTTGATGTTGCAGTCTTGAGTCTGAATTCCACAGGACATCAGTCTGAAAACTCAGGTAGGTTTGCTGTGTTATGGTCATGAGGGAAATTCCTTCTTCTTCAGGAAACCTTAGTCTTTGCTCTAAAGGCCTTCAACTGCTTGGACGAGGCCCACCCACACTATGAAGGGTAATCTGTTTTATTCGAAATCACATCTAAAAAAATACCTTCACAGCAACATGTAGACTGATGTTTTGCCAAAACCTAGATGCCATGGCCTAGCCAAGTTGACACATAAAATTAGCCATCACACCAATAAATAATGGTTTTCATTGAAAAGAATTTTGAAGGTGCCTGGATTCTTTACCTGCTGACTTTGCAGCTGGTTCCTGTGCGGTGGGGACAGACACAGGACCAGTTCAGGAGGAAATGAAGCGGGGCACAAGGAAACAGCTATTCGTTTATTCCATGATGTGTGTGTGTGTGTGTGTGTGTTGGATAGAATTCATCATATTGTTTTCTGGACATGGATATACGTTTCAAAAAATTCTTCAAGGTTTTATGTTACTGTTGGAGGAAGCTATCAGGCTGGTTGGGAAAGTACCAGTTGAGAAAGGGAGGAGAAAAAAATCCTCAAGCAATATTTCAGGGTCAAGTGTGCAGCTGGGAGGCGGGGGAAGGTCAGGGGATTGGAATTCCCACAAATCCTAAGTGTGCAGTGTGACTAAGGAGGAGAGGGTGGTTCTGCAGAGCCACGGCACAGGGTCATGACTGATATGAGAGCCCGCTGTGGGCACTGGGAAGGAATGAGTGAATTTGTTTTACGAGTGCAGTGGAAAGAGTTTACCTATTTGCCTGTTACAGACAATTAGAAGTATAAAAATATGAGCATTGCTATTTTTGTGTTTTTAAGGAGCATAATATCATGACTCATAAAATGTTACAAGAAACACGTGCTAATGGCCTGTCTGTTATGTTCTTCAGAACAACTCCTATGTGAAAGGGGACAATGAACAAGATGGCTTATCCACACTTATTCTCTCTGTGTATGAGAAAATGGACGAATGAAGGACGGAGAGGCTCAGTAGCGCTTTGGTCCGGGGTGCTACCATCTCAGCGCACCCTCACATGACACTGACTGGCTGCAGCTTCTCTTGAGGCTGGTTTCGAGGTCACTCACTGCAGCTCCAGGAGGCTGGGGTGGAAGTTGGAGGGAAATGCAGGTCTCTTAGAGGTTGGTGACTAGCCAGTCTTTTACCTTCACCAGCCTGAGGCACCACGTACTCGGAGGCTTATCAGAGAGACTGGACATCTTAGGCCTCCTTGTATGACTTGTCTGTAACCCACCCATTTTTCTACGGCCCTTCTCAGGTTCCCCACTCTTAACACTGATGTCTGACTTCCAACCTTCTTCTCACTCCTTCTAGATAAACTATCTTACCTTCTTTATTAGCCACAGCCCAGCCTTCCTCTTGCCTTCTCTCTTTCTAGTCTCTAGATATTTCTCACATTCATTCTCTCCCTTCCATCCCTAATATCTGTGATTTAGTTCAGGCTGTCGTCATTTGCTGGACTATTACAATAACTGCCAACCAGTCTTGTCTGAGGTTGACCTCTCTCCAGTCCATTCTCTCCGTGGCTGTCAGAGTCACTTGTCTATCAGGGCAAACTACTTATAACCCTTCAGCAACAATCCGGCTCCTACAAGATGTAGTCCAAGCTCTTGCATTGCATGCAAAGCTCTCCATGCTCTCCACCTGCCATCTGCTTCTCGGCCACATCCGCTGCCACTTCCACCTCTGCTGTCACAGCACCTTATGCTTTTCCCATGTCTCATTCTTGGGTACTGGTTAGATAGTCATAGGTCTCAACATCCTTCTCCCCTCTCCCTACTGTCTTCTTATTAGTTACCTTAATACCCATTTTGGAATAAGGTGGCAATAAGCCAGCAAGCAAATACATTCCCTTCTTGTCTGGTTCTAGAGTGATTCAAAGTAGCCTTAAAATGAAAAACGGTGCTGGAGGAAGAAGGAGACGTAGGAGGACGTAGCTACCGTGGTGCTCTTGTTGGTGGGCTGTATGTGTGTGAGAGACAGACAGATGGGCAGTACTCAGGCCGTTTCTAGCTCTAGTTGGCAGGGCTTCCTCTCTGAATCTCTACTTAGACGGGCCCCAGCTGCTGAAGCCAAGCAGCCAGGCCAGTGGATTCATTCCACAGTCATCAGGGGTCCGCTCCGGAGAATGGGGATTCTGAAGTAAACAAACAGTCCCTGCCCACACACTGAGTGGGAATCTTAGTCTGTAATCTCTGGTGTAAGATATCTCACTTTACTTATTTATTTTTCATCTCAGCTTAGGTCTGACTCCCAGTTCTGATTTTGCTGGGCCCGGTGCTCCCCACTTCCTCTATCTCGGAGTTGTATTAAGGTGCTAGGATCTTATAAGACACTAAAGTGTCAGAGAATAGGAGGGAACATTTGTGCCTCCAGGTTATGCTGGCACACCCCTGTGACTGCCCCCATAGGGCCCTTCACGCTGCTTCTGGGTCCTTCCCAGGACACAGAGATCTTTGGGCAGGCTAACCATGTGGTCTATCCCCCTAGACACACCTGGCAGCCATCTCTCTCTGAGTTTTCTTCTGGGATTCAAGGGGTCTCCGGCTGTAGCATCCACAGAGGCTCCCTCTAACCCAAGGGTTTTTTCTATAACCTTAGCCTCAACAGATTTAGGTTTGTGGAAAATAAAAGCCAAGTATACTTGCTGGCTGTTTCTGCTTCCTGCCCTGGCACGGAGCTTCCCCTGGGGATATGGCAGGGAAGGGACGGGCCCCTTCTGAAAGAGAGATGTTATTACAAAGACAAAGTGAAACCCAAGGTAGCCCTTGGTGTAGACGCAGGGGCTTTGGGCCACATAGTTGTTATGGATGGATCTCAAGTGTTCTAAGACTGGAATGTACAGAACATCTTAGGGAAAACACAAATATTAGTGAAAGGCATTTGGAATGCACTTAGCATTTATTCCCAGAGGGGAGGCCACCATCTGGTATGCAGCATCCCAGTTGGGCAGAGTTTTCTACCAAACCAGCTCAGAGGCAGTTGACCTCCTTGTGTGCCGGCACTGGCCCCTGGTCCCATTCAGGTACGGCTTATGGTAGCAGGGTTATTTTCACTTAACACGTGTGGAACAAGCCCTGTTTTCCTCAGAAGGGGGAAAGGGAAGTGCCAGGCACTTAAAGCTTCATGGACTGGGCTTCAGTGCAGTAATAAAAGCTTTTATTTAACGAAAAAGTAATTCTTCCACTTAATTGAAGTAGTAACTGAAGTGAGAGAATAACTATGTAAAAGCTATTATCAAAAGCAATTTTCTGAAGTCTCATTAATGAAGACAGGTAATGAAAATGAAGGTATAAAGATGTAACCCTGCTTATGTTTCAATAGGGAAGAATTGAATATAATTGCTTTTTTCATATAACATGTTTGTCTAAGTTTTTGTTCTTGTCTCCAACAATGGAGGCAATGAATTTAAAAGAAAAAAAAACAACTGAATTTAAAAGAAAAAAAGAAAGAGGAGTGTATTTGAAAGATACAAGGGTATCCCAAAGAATTGAAGGTTCGATATCCAAGCTTGGGAAGGAGAGAGATGGGAGCTACCTGACCTTGTCCCCTGAGAGCTGCTATGAATGGACCTAATTCCAATAACTTCCAGTCTCTGTGTCTCTGTTTATTGTTTCAAATTTCCTGGAATGACAATCATATGGGCTCAACTGGAGTTAGTCATCTACCCCTGTGTCACACAAGTGTGAGTAGGTAGCATCAGTTAATGCTAAAATTTGCTTAACTCTTTCTACATGTAGGGCATTGCCCTTAACACTTTTCAATTATGATTTACTCCGCTACAACAACCCTATGTCTTATGTGCCGTTATGTTTCCCATTTCTCAGAGGAGAAAACCAAAGTCCAGAGAGGCCAAGTTTTCCCAAGGTCATATAGCTTTTACCCAACATTCAATCTTTGGCATGACGTGCACATATCTTTAATTTTATGACTAGACAGCAGCATAGATGGTAGTTGGAGTTTGGTCTCTGCAAATATCCTTTGTTTATACCTTAGGTCCCCACATGGGTGAAGTCAGAGCCATATCCTGGCTCTCTGAAATACTTGGCATCGAAGCTTGTTCCATGACCTAGACAAGGGTAGGAGAAATGTGGGGAGCAGGGTTGACCATAGGTAGGGGCAGGAGCAAACGACAGCAGGAGTTACAGTAGTGGAGGTGGGAAGGTGGTCCAGCCAGATTCCTGGGGATCATGAGCCAGGATTTGCTGAGTCATTCAGTTCGGTTCCATTTCTTGGTCATTTGAAATGTTAACCAGGGTTCTTGGAGATGGAGCAGAATGACATTAGCACTTGGACATCAGTAGGAACCTGGCGTCACCTGTTTCGGTTTGACGCTAATTTAAATGAGATATTTTGGTAGTCCTCTTTGTTTTGTTTTATCTCCCCCTCTTCAGTTTTCTTCTCCTTATTTTTTAAACTGTCATCCCCTTTTTATTGATTATCATTATCCCTACTTTTTCCGCTGTGTCATTGCTTTACTCTCTGAAGGCAACAATGTCACCCATCTCTTAATTTATGCCAGGAGCCCCAAACTCATTTACCTCCAGGGGCCAGGCATCATAAAGGAATAAACCAGGCCAGGTAAGGGCTGTGTCAGACTGGAAAACGCAGGTCCTTTCTACAAAGGGGAAACTACGACTAGACCCAATGTTCCACATCTGAATTTTCATGCAAAATTTCCCAGATATAATGTTTGCCATTAATTAGTTTTTAAAAATGGGTTGGCCAACCACAGTGCACCTACAGGATGGCTCTATCAGCAGTTTATAACTTGGGTAGGACACTCTTGGAAGAGTAAAGGTGATGGGGAACACCTCTATCTCCATCCTGGCTTCTAAAGGGAATGTAGATGTTCCAGGCTATTTTCTGAGTCAGCCTCTCACTCCTAATTGGCTTTATACTCTAAACCATATTTTATGTATATATTAATAATATTCCACTGGAAGAAATATTTTCAGATTAATACATAATGATAAGATGATAATATTTAATTATAAGTTGGCTATTTTATCATCTCCACTCTCCTAGTTAGATGTTAAACTCCTCCAAGGCAGAAGCCTATGGGTGCTTAAGACATATTTTTAATTGGTTGATATAAATAAACATCCATTTAAATTATAAGATTAAGATTCTCTAATTAAAGAAATGTTTGCAGTGTTTGAGCTTGTCTTCCTAATGGGTTTCTGGTTTGGGGGGCTATTTTCAGAGTTGTGTTTGCTTTTCTTTTAGGCAAATTATTTAAAATGTCCTTCCTCAGTTTGGAAAGACTGTTTGCAGATGCTCAAATGCAAACTAGTTTTGATATCTCTATGATTTTAATATGATTGAATTAAGCTGGACTTGCAAAAAAAAAGATGTCTGTGCTATTTTTGAAAGATTTTTATTGTTTTGGAAAAATTTGGTATTTTGATACCTAACATAGATTTTCTTTTATTTGTAATCTATTTGGGGAGAGGATTTATGGAGGTGCCAGAGCACATGGGACCAAAGAGTCCTACAGTTGGAAGAGACCAGAGAGTAAATTCAGCATTCCACTCAGCGAAGCCTTGCTCCCTTGGTGTAGGGAGGTGTTCACTACCACACAAAGCAGTCCTTTCCACTTTTGAGTAGCTGTATATTTTTGGCTGGTTTTTCTTTGTTGTGAACTGACATTCGTCTCCTGTCATTTCCACACTTTGGGCCCAGTACCGAACATAGAACAAGTTTAATCCTTTTGGGCTCTCTAGTATGTTCGTGGTAAGATCTTTGAGCGCTATGAGCAAGTTACATGTTCCTCCGAGGGCCTGAGACCACATCTTAGAGCACTTAACACATGTTTGAGAGCACAGGCTTTGGAGTCAAAAGGATGGAAATCCTGGCTCCACCTTGTACTCACAGAATGACTGTGGAAAGATTGCTTAACCTCCCTAAGCATCGTTTCCTTATTGGGTTACAGTGAGTATTAAATAAGACAGTGAGTGAAAATGCTTAGTCCAGGCTCTGACTACAGTCCCTCAAGAAATGATGCGTATAGTTAGAACATGCTGGTTAAACTGAAAGGAAGGAAGTCTCGCAGAATGTCTTAGTGTTGAGCCATGACTGCATAGAATCTGAAGCCGTGCTCCTCCTGGAAGTGAATCTTTGATATTTACCTTGTAGACCTTCTGACACAGATAGAGGAGAATGATGTCGGCACTTTCCTCCTTCCTGTGTGCCCTCAGCAAGCTCAGTTTCCCCAGAAATGTAATACCACAGAACACGAACCAAGCACAATCTTTATGCCCTAGGAAGAGTTTGCATCCTGAATTTCAGTGGTCTTCTTTCACGGGCTGATGAACTGGCTTCTACACCTAGAAAGAAACCTTTGACTTGCTTAACTCTTTGCCCAAAGCCTCCTCCCTTGATTCAGATCCAAGAACCTTCCAGCTTCCCCTCCCACTGAGCTCCTTTTCCTCTCTAGTTCCACCCAGGCTCTTCCTCCTCTCTGAGCTAAGGGTTCCCACAAATCTCCCTTAAAAGGAGAGGGAGAGCCAGTTGAGGTCTCACCAACTCAGAAGCCCCCCTACTTTTACTGTTTTAAGGTGGTTTCCAGTTGAGAGGCTAATTAAGAGCTATTTATTTAATGAGACAGTATTTAATTGTTCAACTAGTTTTAAAAAACTTTTAAAGTAAAACAAGCGCATGGTCCCCAAAGTTTACCCTAACTCATTTTGTCTTTAAAGAATTAAACAACTCTTTCTTACATTTTCATTAACTGTTTTCTTCTCTATTTATTTGTGGTAGAGATCATTTTCCGTGGGATCTCTAAAATCAGATAATATCCCCTGGCTTTTTAATTTATTTCCAAATAAAGAACTAGTATATAAGGAGAGTCTTGGGCCATACCGTGTATTTTCGTACAATATGTAAGAAGTCAGTGTTTGTACTTATCTAATGAAGGGGATTTTAAACAAAACTGCATGTTTACTTTTTCTAAATTTTGATGTCTTTTTTTATTTATATAAAATATAAGAAATTATATGATAGTGAACCAACTTCGTGTTCAACAGACTGTGTATTAAATGAATTGCAGGGTATTTTTTATACCCTTCCGTCTAAAACCATGCTTAGGACTGGGGCAAGCAGATCGCCTCTCTCTGGCGTGTTGTTGACAGAGGCCACTGTGTCAGTGCATCTCTAAGTGGATATGAAAACATGCTACCAGAAACGACTTAGACGGATGCTATCACTGTGTAGTTGCAGCCCAGGGATCTTGATCTCGTGAGAATAGACTAAGCAACACTTAAAAAAACTGAAAAAGGCCTTGCTGTGTGTTTCCCCCCAACACTTCCTTTTGAAAATATTCAAATTTACAGAAAAGTTGAAAGAGTAGTACAGTGAATACTTATCGTTAACCTATTGCCACATTTACTAATGCTCTCTGTTTTTGTTGAAACAGTTGAAAATAAATGCACATATCATGACTTTCATCAGCCTGCGTCTCTTAGATTAAGGACACTTTCCTACATAAACACAGTACCATTATCACACTTTAGAAAATTAACAATAATTTCCTAATATAGTCGTCCCTCGGTATCTGTGGGGGATTGGTTGCAGAACCAAAATCTAAATTACTTATAGTACCTAATACAATGTAAATGTAACACAATGTCAATGCTATATAAATTGTTGTTATACTGTATTGTTTCGGGAATATTGACAAGAAAAAAGCCTGTACACGTTCAGTACAGACACAACCATCGTAGGCCTTTCTATCAGTGGTTGGTTGAATCCGTGGATGCAGAACTGCGGATATGGAGGGCTGACTGTATCATCTAATAAACAGTCCATGACCCATGTTCACATTTTCCCAATTGTCCCTAAGATGTCTTTTTAGCTTAAAAACACCCCCCAAAACACAACAAATGCGAATCCAACCAAGGTTCATGACTTTGTTGTTACGCTTCTTTTGTCTTTTTAAATATAGAAGAGTCCCTGCTTTTTTGTGTGTTTCATGACATTGACCTTTTTTGAAGAGTGTAATAATTATCTTGTAGAATTCCCCACAATCGGGATTTGTCTAATTGTTTCCTCATGTGCTTTGTAAAAAAATTGTTTTTCAAACTTTTGGAAATATACATATAGAAATGTGCCTAAATCATAAGTATAGAAGTTTGTGAAAGTTACCTTCCCAGTCTCTGGGATCCTAAAAGTCTGGCTATTTTGCAAACCCTTATCTCTGCCCTTGTTTCTCCCTTGCATTGAGAGAATGCCTTGTGCAGGGACAATATCCTGGCACTTTCCTGCAGATCAGGGTGCTACAGCTGGGCAGCTTCCAACGTAGGCAGTTCGCTTGTACTTATCTCAGATCCCCCACCGGGGTTTCAATTAGAGAAGTTATTGTTTAGTTCCCCTTCTAAAAATGTGGCATGATGTAATTATCCTGGCTTGAGGAGATTTGGGTTGTTTATACAATGTGAATGAACTGCCTATTAGGAAAGTCATTTTAAGGCTTTTGGTGATTAATTCACTTGTTAAAACTGCCATAATAACTAGGTTGTAATAAGACACAGTACAGGGTTTTTTGGTTTCTTGCAACCTAGTGTGCTTTTGGTTGTAGAGATCCAACGTCGGTCCAGAGGTGGCTTATGGTCCTTTATTTAAAAAAAAAAGGTCAAATGTTAAAAATATTCTGACCCTAGGCCAACGTTGTCTTTACGGCCCTGATTGCTCTCTCTGCTCTTTCCACGTACTCCACAGCTCTTTCTTGTTTCTCTTGTTCTCAACACGCATGCCACATGGTGATGACAGATGATGGTGTAAATTGGGTTCTTAACCTGAGGTCAGTGGGTCAGGGAATCCCATAAAATCATATGCAAAGTTTGCGTCTTTTAGCTTATGGTGCTTTGTTCTGGAGAGAGGTTTCCGTAGACTTCATTGACTTTTCAAGGGTGTCTGTGAGCCCTGAACTGTTAAAAGCACTGACTTAAATAGTTGTTTCCTTCTAGGGCCTTTGAGATTTTCTCTGACCCTTCACATAGTATCTTTTTTCTTTAGTAATATTTTTGTGTATTTGTTTTAGGTTAAAACATAAGGAATAAAATCAAATTCGTTCATCATATTAGTCATCACTCAGAGATAACCACTGTTTACATTTTGATAAATAGTTACTTATCTACCTATTAACTATCTACTTATTTATCCATCATCTCTCTGTCTGTCCATCTTCACACACACACATAAATGCACACATTTTCTTAAGGACTCATTCTATATGAATTCTTTCCACTTTGCTAAATGTAGATCAAGAACATTTTTGTTTAATTGCCACAGAGTAGGCCATTGGATGAATATACTGTAATTTATTTAACCAGTCCCTAATTGATGTCACAGATATTTGTATTTTAACGGGAATCAAGGCTTAGGCCACAAGAGTAGAGCAAGAGTTAGGACCTTGGTCACACGAGCCCTCTTCCTCTGTCTGACCGTCCAAGCCCCACATCAAAGGTTAGGCCCTGGACTTCTGGTCAGAGAATGTTTGCTTCTTCCCACAGAAAAGAGAACTGTGCTCTTACACCCTTCCCCCAACCCGTAAGACAGGGACATGAATCGGCAAGTCATTTCAGATCAATAAAGAATATAATGGTTTTAGAGGATCGATCAGCTCTGACGCAGCTTCACTTAAATCCATTCTCAATTTTCAAGGTTCAAATGGGCCCTAATTTTATATAGTTTTCCTTATATATTTTAAAAGTGTTTCTGAAAATTATTGTGTTAAAAAAATCTAATACTTTAATTGTTAAAATCCTTGACTCATGTAGCCTGGGAGAGACTTTACCATATGGAAATAGGTAGGATTTCCTTGGGTCTGCGTGTGTGTCTATATTTCCCTATGATGTATTGCTGAAAGAGGGGTTGCTGATTGTCTTTTCTTCCTTTTCTTTCTTGTCTGTTTACCCATGACACCATCAGATCAGAGGCTGCACCCGTCAGCACCCTTGGGTCCGGGGGTAGTAACTGTTCCCATCTGGTTGCATGTGATTAATGGTGTTTATGTCATGGCATAAATCACATTTTGCTGTTCAATCAGCTGAGACTCTGGCCATTAAAAAAATTTACTCTACAGAAATCAATAACCAGTGGTTTTTGGAAAGGAGCAGTTCTTTAACAGTTATTCCCCAAGTCTGTCTGTAAAGACAAACAATCAAATTACTGTACTCACTGAAACAGTGCAGGCAACAAGAAATAGAATCTCATGGATAAAGGACGACCTTAAGTAAGGACAGGTAGGAAGCTGTTTTAAGGAAGACAGAAGGCAACCAAAGAAACCCAATACCCTTTTGAAAGTCTTTACAAATGTCACCCTTTTTGACGGATCCAGCCAACAACACAACCTCTGAGAGCTCAAGCTGAATTTTCAGAAAAGCATGGAAAATAAATTAGGTTGATAATAGCATTCTGTGACTGACTTAATGCCACTCACAACTCTCCATGGACTCTAGCTACGACACAGAAAATCAATTTTATTTATTTATTTGCCTCAAGTTTGCCTACTGCATTATTGCCACTAGGAAAACATATGAAATCTAAATAAGTAAATGAAATTAGCCAAGGTGATGAAATTTCATGTAAAAGAAAATGAAAGACTGCTTTTTTTGGGGGGAAAGAATAGAGCTACAGATAAATCGTACATGCTTTACTTTGTGGGGAATATTGTGTATACTCTTAAAATGATGGTGTTGACCATATGAGCTACATGCCTGGATCGACCGAGGCGAGGTCCTCATCCTGATTGCCTTGCACTTTATTTCACATGCCCTGGGTGATTGCTTGGGGATGTTGCTCACACAACCTGTTTTTGCTGCAGTTGCCACTGCTTTTGTGAGCACTCCAGTGTTTTTGCTCAAATTGGAGCATGCCTCACTGAGTCCCGCCTGCTACTTGTCTTAGGAATCTGTTGCTGCAAGTTACAATTAGAAAATTCGAGTTACACCAGTTTTGCATTTTCACCTGGAGCCTCAGCAAAGTGGAATTCTAAAGGGGAAAGTGAAAATTTCCCTTTGATACTTTATTTTCTTTACAACCCTGTTCATAGCACAGAGTCAGCATCCTTGTTTCGATCCTGAGCTGGTGGCTCTTTAAATAATCACAAACGTAGCCCAATAAAGGAAGGAAGGAATTAACATCTTGTGCCTTTTCCCTGTATGGAAGATACAACCCTTTTATGCAGGATATGACCCTGCAGATCTGCTCCTGGTGGACGAGGGGAGGACTAACCTTCAGGCAGAGTGCTCTGGTGAAAGCATCAGGTTTCTCATTTCCCTGAGTAATGACCAGGAGCCGACAAGGGCTGTTTCCTGTCACTGCGCTGCATCATTCTCATTTCCATTATTGGCAGCTGTTACTTTGCTCGAAGTTTAAATTATCTCAAGAACTCTACGCTGAGTTCAGATGTTTGTTTATTGGAGCTGCCTGAGGCTTTTGAAAACAGTCTTTTGTGTTCTCCCAGCCTTAAGAAAAGGCTCTTCTCAGAATCGGCCCTTCCTCCCTCCTAGCTGTTTTCTGGGAACCTGCTTTAGTCTCATGAAGAAAATTAAATAAAGAGGATAAGGGCTCAAAACTGGTCAGAAAGGAGACTCCAGTGGTGAGGCGACTTGAAACGGAAAGGACCTGGGACTCAACATCCTGCGTTTGTGCTTTGTTTTTGAAACTTTGAGTGAGTTGCATTAATGAATTAACCAGCAGGCTAGCAATGGAAAATGTCTCTCCTGTCCTGATGGGGGAGCCAAATACTATAGATTTGTAACAGGAAGACTGTTGATTCTGGCTTCATTGTTGGGTCAGTCATTTGTGAGCTGGTGGCCGGACCGCAGGCCACACACTTCTGTGCAAATCGTTCATGTATTGGGACTGCCTGAGTATTGTTTCTCCTGTCGGAGACGCGGCCAAGAAAAGATGGTGAGCTCCGTGTTTCATTTCTTGTTTGTGTATCTGCTCGGCGTAGAGGATGGTGCAGGATGCCTGACTCAGTTTGGGGGCAGGGGAGGGGGCTGTTGAAATCGATGAGCCTCTGTGAGTGTTTGGCTGTTAATGCTTTTTTCTGTGTCATCCTCTGTAGAGTTCCGGGAACGCGTCCTATCGCTGCTCCATGTCTTCCTCTGCGGATTTTTCCGATGAGGATGATTTCAGCCAGAAATCTGGCTCGGCATCTCCAGCTCCGGGAGACACCTTACCCTGGAATTTGCCTAAACATGAGAGATCAAAAAGAAAGATTCACGGGGGCTCGGTGCTGGACCCCGCGGAGAGGGCAGTGCTTAGAATAGCAGGTAAGAGCATCCGGCAAGGGGATGGAGCTGGGTGGAGAGTTGCGGAAATTCACCCGTCTGCTCGCCGGGGGCCATATCTGGGCGCTGATGCACCGGACAAGATTTGTGCTCTAGGTGGGGGAGGAGGATGACCATGTTTACTTTACGCCCTGATTTTTCGAGAGAGCGATTTGCCCAGCCTGCTGGTGACTAAGCTGTTTGGCCCTCTCTTCTGGTTGGATGAATCGATATCTTTGAAATGCAAGGAGATATTTACAGACATCTGCATTAAACTTTCCTATATACGTGCAGCAGCCACTGTGACAATCTGAAAGTATTAACTCCAGTGATTCCTACTGTATTTGCCGGAAGCTGCGAGAGAGCAGCCTTCATTTTCATTTTTTCCCAGGGGCACTGAGCTGTGCAGATTGAACTGGGGTAGATTCCTGGGTTTTGGTACCCAGGATTGCAAGGCTATTCCAGCATCTTGGATGCCATTCCTTTTATTTAATGTAGCATCTCTGCCAGCATCATGTGTCCATAGCAGCTTTCTGTCCCTAGTGCTTTTCAGGTTTAGCCATTATGCATTCCTGACTAATTAATATATGGGAGGTGCCAATGTTTCTGTTCTGTGTTACTGGTGTTCTCTTCCATTGGCCCTAAAAGTCAAACCAGAAGTGATGGCTTGTTTTACCTGGCTGAAAGCTGAGAACACAGTGGAAATCAATCCTCCTGCCTTGCGGTGCCCGTGTGGTTTGTGTGTATGTGTTCTGTGCAGGAGAGGTGCTTCCTGGGGTGGTTGTCTCTCCACTCCCTCAATAATTTTTTCCTTTCTCTGAAATGGTAATGGGGTAGAATGGTGTAAGGCCTTGGGGTTCTCTTGCAAAGGCCAAAGGCCAGGTGCTTTCCCGAGTTGGTTTCTGGGTTGCAGCCAGCTGATCAGGCCTCCTTTCCTCCCCTCTCCCCCCAACTCTCAACTCTGGGGTCCCCTCCCCCTCAGTTTCTTCTGCCTCCCACTATAATGCAAAGTTGGTACTTATTCTCCCTCTAGGGGGCTGGAGGGGACTAGCCCAGATCCCAGCCACTGTGGCAGCTGAGAGTCCCCCTAGAGTCCCCCCTATGGGATTTTCTGATTACGGGAAAAACAAACAGCGCCTAGCCAGCCATTCTCTAGTCTGGGTTTCTGGGGCAACAGCCTTGAGCTTCCTCTGGCTTCTGTTGTGAGATGCTGGCTGGTCTCACCCAGGCCTTTGAAGAGGAGGGGTGGAGCAGTGAGGAGGAGGAGGATAGAGGGTGGAGAAGGCAGGCTGTTTGGGAGCCAAGTGCAACCAGGGCAGCCCTGCCTCTCACCACCCTCCTCTGCTCAAGTACCAAAAAGTGTTTAGTCACTGAGGCCTGACTCCTGGCCCTGTTGAGAACCAGTACCCCCCACTCCCAAGCAGGTCTGAGGCACAGGGAGAGGAGGAGACAGCGCCATACCAGACATTTGGCTCAGCAGAAAGGGAAGACAGGGGAAAGGAGGGTGTGTGAGAAGTTGTTGGGGCTTCGTGGAGACCCTGGGGCCTAAGACGAGATGCCTGTATTCTGTGCATTTTTATGGAAGGTGGAAGATGCATCTGGCCTGAGAATTTTGATGGTGGTGGCCGAGATGGATATTTTGCTTTTGGTCATGAAGGAAGGGGTTATGAGAGAAGGACAGGGCAGATATTTGTCAGAGGGGATGAAATTCTAGAAATTGGGAAAGACTCTATTAGGCAGGAAGTCATGAGACGTTCGTAGTAGTCATCGTCAGTGTACACTGTAGGTGGCGAAGAAACGGAAGAACTAGGGGTTCTAGTGGGATGCGCTGGGCCAGCAGATGCTTGTATTAGTGGACTGGCACTGTGTGAGGGCAGGGGCCATGTCTTATTCATTGTAAAACGTTTGCTGAGTGATCTGTGGGGATAGCTGTGAAGTTGGTGGCAGTTGATGCACTGGAGAGCTCAAAGTCACATACTCTTAGGATTCCACTAATTCTTCAAAAACAGAACAAAACAATAAACGGTATAAGCAGCCCCAGTATGGAAGTGTACCACTGTGTTTTAAATAAATGTTGGTAAATTGGCTGTTAGCTACACAAATCATAATACATAATCATACATGGAGCATAGATTCAGGGGCTGGTCCACAAATATCAAATATCTGCTTAATCATAATGTGGCTAAATTTGAGATTCAGATATATTATATGTTAAATTGGCTACTGATCACCCAGTGTAAGGATAAGGGAACGATATCTGAGGGAATTTTGTGCTGTGGCTAGTTTGAAAACAGACCATTAAAATTTCGACTTCTTATTTTGTTACACATTTTCACACTCTGCCTGAAATTTACCCCTTCTGAATTTATTAAGAGATTGGGTGAGGTTAGAAATAGTGTGAGGATGTCCATAGTGTTCATTACTTAGTAATAGAAGAGTTGAAAGTTTAATATTTTTATTCGTTTTAAAAGTCATAAAAATAGAATTGAATATGAAAATATCAAGAGTCAAAAAAGACCCTATGGTCTGTGGGATACCTTAATTCATTCATATTTAATAAATATTTATTGAGCGCCTGGAATAAAATGAAGAAAAGCACACAGTTCTGCCTTTGAAGAAGCCATAGTCTACTATGAGAAATATGGATGTGTTGTTGGACAGTTGCAACACGGTGTGAGAGATTCGTCGTAATGGCTGTAAGGACCTAATATGAAAAACCCAGAGGAGAGGCTAATTAACTTGGATGGAGAGGGGAGGCGTGGGAGGTTCCCGAAAGGTTTCTGAGGGGGAGCACCACTTGAGGTGAGATTTAAAGAGCTTGATGGAATTAGGGTGAAAGGGAAGGCCACTTCAGAGGGATGGAACTATGAGAACAAAGGTAGGGAGTGTGTTTAAATTGGAACTGCAAGTAACGTGGGTACCTAAGCATGGGATTTGGTGGGGAAGAGAGAAACTGTCAAGGTGCTTGCGTGAAATTCTAAGGAGACCGGACTCTTTATGCTGTAAGTGGAGGAATCACTGGAAGGTTTTTAAGCAGTGCAATGACATCATTAGATTTACATTTCAGAAAGTCTTAGTGGGATGGTATCACATGTCTGACACGTTATATTTTTAAAAGTGCTTTTGCATTTATAGTAGTTTCTTTATTTGAAAATCTGAGACTATAAAATATACCTTCCTGTCTCTCGGGGTCCGTGTGAGAGGAAAATGAGAAAATGTAAGGAAAGGGGCTTTGGAATACCCATTGTATAAATGCCCTCTACCTAAGAACAATACAGATCTGTCGTTCTTAGCTACAGAATGTTGTAAGCTGGGTCCTTCAGTCTTGAAGTGCCTGTAAAGGTACGTGGTTGGTCAGTGACAGTGCTATTTTAAAATAGGAATTTTTGTCCCATCTGAATTCTTTGAAGCTGGAATTGAAGGATCTAAGCAGAGTCAGACTCTGGACTCAGGCAAACGTGGATTTTAATTCCCCCTCTATCACTCAGCAGTTGTGTTTTCTCAGACAATTGACTGAACTTCCCTCAGCTTCATTTTCTCTATCAAACGCTCATGGTTGTGGTGATTCAATAAAGTAGTGAATGCAAAACATTTTGCAGATTCCGTGGCACATGGAAAATGCTCTATAAATAATAGTGTACTGATGGCCAGATGCTCCTGTGAGCACTCAGTGTGTCATCTCGTTTAGGCCTCCCAACAATCCTATGAAGTAGGTACTATTATTTTCTCCATTTTTCAGAGGGTGACTCTTGCCGAGGTCAGACAGCTAGGAAGTGGTGGAGCTGGGGCCTGAATTCAGGCAGTCTCGACTCTGGAGGCCAAGCTCTTAACTGCTGTCCTTTTGCTGCTTCCCTATGGAATACACTATTATGATTAACAGACTGACCCGATATTACCATTTCAAGAATGCGTGGGGCAAAGTCTGTTTTTTTGTTTTTGTTTCTTTTTTAAAAGATTTTATTTTTCCTTTTTCTCCTCACAGCCCCCTGGTACATAGTTGTATATATTAGTTGTGGGTCCTTCTAGTTGTAGCATGTGGGATGCCGCCTCAATGTGGCCTGATGAGCGGTGCCATATCTGCACCCAGGATCTGAACCGGCGAAACCCTGGGCCTCTGCAGTGGAGTGCGCAAACTTAACCACTTGGCCACAGGTCCGGCCCCGGGGCAAAGTTTGCTTTTACAGACAATCCCAAATGCTGCTTCTGTTCATTTTGACTGGCTTCTTAAATGGACAGTTAAAATCACTTAAGTGTGCCCTGCTTATATTCTTAAAACTGGGTGCTCTTGGGTGTCAGTCTCTGATGAAGACTCAGACTATGCTCTTAATGACCTTACTCATTGTGAGGAAGACAAGACAGTTTTGAGAGATCTATGTCTGCACATGTGAGGTCTGTAAATGGAAGGACTCTCAAGAGATCTAACTGCTAACCCTTTCATTTCAGGGTGTTCCATAGGATACGTGTTTGTTACTTCATGAACTAACGTTTACATAAAGGCATGCCAAGTTGCAAGAAAACCCTAGCGATCCTAAAGGCTTAGTGGGACATAGGATCAAACTCAGATTATAAGCCAGTGGTCAGGATGGAAAAGGAGATGTGGTCTTGCTTTGTTTGGATTAACAAAAGTGGGCCAGTTGCTGAGGAGAAGTAAAGCTCTCCAATTCAAACTCAAGTAAGGTTTTTTCCAAGAGTACTCATCCCCATCTAAGAGTTCAGGGAAAATGGTCCAGCTTCACAACACCGAAAAAGAAAGAGAAAACGTCAAGGACAAAAGGGCAGTACTGTGAAAGAAGGAAATAGGGAGGGAAGACGTGGGCAGGAGGGGAAGTTGTCATAAGTCAGACGGCCAACAATGAACTGGTTTATCTAATAATGATAATAGCCAACACTTACAGAGCGATTTAACGTCACAACTTTATCAGGTGGGCACTATCATCGTCCCTATTTACTGATGGAGAGAGGCTCAGAGAGGATAAGTAACTTGGCAGTGTCACAGTTAGTAGGGAGCCAGGATTCCATCCAAGACTTCAGTCAGTACTCTTAAACACATCCATTTACTTGCCTGGGTTCCAACTGGTTCCTCCAGTGGACCCCGAAACTCACCCACTTTAGCAGTATATGGTATGTCAAAATTAAGGGAATTGTATCCATTTTACTCAAGTTCACTGTGTGGAGTGAACAGTGGGTAGCGAGAAGGAGGGAGGTGACAAAGCTGGGGGTGTTATGAAGGGACAGGGGCTGAGGGCGCGGAGCGCAGCAGCAGATGCACAGGCTGACTCTGGGGGGCGGAAGGGAGGGACCGCCGGCTGGTCCTCTGGCCGCTGCGGGGTGCCGGGCGCGCACGCGCAGGCGCGTCTCGGCTGTCAGGCCCTGATGCGCGGGGCCACCTGCAGAGGCCGCCCCGCCCCGCCCCCGCGACCTGCCCTGGGCACGGACCCCCGTGCCCTTCCCGCCCTGCGCGGTCACAGAGTGACCTGAATCATTCTGTGCCATAAGCCGGGTGGAAAAAAGTATTTCCCCCTCTCCTCCCCGCCACACTTTCCCCGGGGAGAGCCGCCGGCCCCTCAGCAAGGGGCTGCGCACGCCGGTGGCCGCGGTCCGCGGCTTTGTTTCCCAGGCACCTGTTGTGGGTCCCAAATAGCAACCTTGCTCTCGGGGATCCGGGGCCCGCCGGCCAGCGTCCGGGGGTGGGCGTGCTTGGCCGCGGGATCAACCGTGGTGGGCCGGCCGGGGGAGGGGGTCCGGGGCACCGCGGCTTTGCCTGGAAGGGCGGGGCCGAGAGGCGCCGGGGTCGGAGCCGCGCCAGCCGGGGCGCTGACCGCCGCGCTCGCCCCCTCCCTTCCGCCCTGCTCCCTCCTCCCTCCCTCTCTCCGGGGGCGCGGGCGAGTGTCTGCGGCGCGGCGGCCAGGAAATGCCGCAGATGCGCCGCGCAGCATCCCGGGCGGAGGCAGCGCGCCCGTCCTCCCGTACCGCCGCCGCCGCCGGGGTCCGGCCCGGAGCAGGCGCCCCGCGCAGGGCCAGGGGGGCGGCCGCGTGGGCCGCAGAGGGTCCTGTCGCCGGCCACCCCCCGCCCGTCCCCGCCCAGCTCCCGGCTCCTCCGCGTGGCGTGGCGCTGCTGGTCGCCGCCCCCGGGCCCGCCGAGATTTGCCGCTGCTGAAACCCGAGCGGGTCTCTGGCTGCCCGGGAGCCGGGCGGCCGGCCCCCACGCTCCGCCAGGGGGCTTGGGCGTTTCCTCTGCCGGCTCCGGCGCCCGCCGCCCCCTCCGCCGGCTCTACGGCCCGGCGCCACGCTCTCCCCAGCCTGCTGCTCCTTCCGCTTCTCCAGTTCCCAAGGCTGCGTCTTGCTGACTACGATCCTGTCTCCGGGTTCCGAAGGGGAGAGGGGAATTGGCCTGTCATCGCTTAGATCAACTTGGGCATGGCGGGGTACCTCTCCCCAGCCGCTTACCTGTACGTGGAGGAGCAGGAGTACCTCCAGGCCTACGAGGATGTCCTGGAGAGGTACAAAGGTATGTGGTCCCCTGCGCTCAGGCTGCGGGGCTTGGCACGCACCAGCGGGGTGACCGTTACCTTTGCTTAGCCAGAGCCGCCGCTGCTAGGGCTCAAGTAAACAGGTGTCTGGACCAATCTTGGGAATGGACCAGGTCTTTGTGGATGGCATTCAGTACCCGCAACGCAGGGAGGGTGGTGGGGTGGGCGACGATGTGGAGACGCCCTTGGACGGGCGGTAGAGTGGGGGGAAGTGGTTTGGTTTCCAAGAAGCACGTCGTGTTTTCTCTCCCCTGTAAAAGCTCATAAGCACTACGCATAATCATAATTCTTCCTGGGAGGCTGGGTACCGGTGAATTCTCCGAGGGGTTGCTAAGGCACTGCTGCTCTTGCTTGGCCTGGGGTATTGGTTAACCCTATAAAAAAGGTTCTTGGGTTCTTAAATAAATGGACTGACCACTGAGAGCATCGCCAAGCCATTTTTCTTAAAACGATCTTATTTGAAAAAAGTTTATGGTTTGTGACTATACACCCATTTTTATATATCCCAAAAATCATTTGATAGTGTGATAGGTGAAAGACTTGGTCGGTTGTAAATTTAAAGGAGTATATTTTGAGATATTTTTCTGCCTATCCTTTATGCTAGGGAAATTCTATGACAACCTGATAAATATTTATATTCTAGTATTATGTTTACTTTGACTTGATAGTCAAATATAATGTAAGAAAGTACACCTGCTCGTCTTAAAGGATCTTTTTGTCTCTGGAAATTATTCTTCGGTGAGTATAGATGGTCTTCTTACTGTGGCTCCTAAAACACTCCACACCCCAGGGTAGCTCTCAGAGCCTGAATATAGTAATAGTGAGTATAGTGGCCTGTTCCTTAGGTTGGAGTCAAATGGTTTTGCATTTTTTGGATATTTGCTTTGGGTTTAACAAACTCAGTTTCTGTAAATTGAATGGGGATTATATGGTTAAAAATGCATATATTAATAGTTTCCTAGTAGCAAGTAGAAATATAAAATCCTGAACTGAATAATTAAATTTCAAATCTCCTGAAAGCTCAAAATCCACCCACAATTATGTTTTATGTCTTTCTAGGACCTATTTTATTGCTGACATTCTTTTAATCCATGTAGAAACTTGTAAACAGCACAATCAGAATTCCTTTGTGCCAAGACTCTATTGTGTATAATACTGCCACTGAGCAAGTGCAGTGTGATATTTTAGGCTAAAGAGCATTTATAGTATTTGTGTGTATGTGCTTGCAATGTATTCATGTTTATATCCATCTTGCCATTTTGAAATAAGGTTCCTAATCAATTCTCTCCAGAAATTTAAAAATGAGAAATATTGCAATATAGATTAGTAAACCTTATTGAAGACAAACGTCTGTGCTCTTTAAAGTCAGAAAGAAAAAGTCTGAAAGTTCTAAAGTATATATATTTTATGCTTTTGAAAAAAATTATAGCTGTATGAATTTTTGTCCCATCACGTTTTACCTCAGTGACATGTGGTTGATTCAGGTGTCTTTGAAAACAGACATACCTAATGTGCTGAATTGACTTGTCTTGAAGAAGCAGACATTATTTAAAAGCTTGTCTCTATTTGCCTATGGAAATAAAAGGAAGTTAAAGATCTGCAAGCTATGGCAGTTCTCACCACCCTTCATTTTAATTATAATCTAATGATGAATATTGCGCTTAAACGCACAATTTTTCAAACATATAGTCCAAAATTTCACTGAAAAAATGAGACTCGTTTCCTTTATTTTCTTTGTGGTTTTAAAATGCTTAGGTCATCAATTTGTACTTGGCTTTATAGATGTTCTATGTTTCATTTAGTTTGGGGAAGAAAAGTAAGAGTATTGGGCAGTATATTCCATGAAAAGCTGGAGACCTGGAAAACTCGTTGTTTCCCAATGTGTTTTGAAGCCAGTTCTGATTTCCCATCAGTATCCAATACGATGACTTCACTACAGTGCTTATTATCCTGATGACTTGTTATGGGGGCTGATCTAATCAGAAAAGAATTGTGGGCTTTGAATAGGGAGTGTCAGTTCACTAAACTCTCAAAGTACGGTTGCTCATTTTCTGAAACGAGGCAATGTTCAAAACATTTTACATTCCCATTTGAACTGAAGAGAGGTTATTTTGATTGTGATTTCTGACAAGGTTCCTTGGTTACAGAATGAGTTTGCACTCAGCTAGAGTATTCTCAGGTTGCCAAGTTATCATATGCCCCAGCTGTTGAATAGTGTAAGTGTTGGAGTCAGCTGGAAAAAATTCAAAATCTGTCTGTTGTCAGAAACATAGAATTATAATAATCTATAATGTTAGGAATCATGAGTATTCGACGTAGAGGTTGGGAGTTTTGTTAGGCTTAGTCCTCAGGCAGCCTTGGAAGGACTTCAGACCCAGCTCTGCAGAAAAACAAGAAGAGTGGCAAGTGAAGGAGGCCTAATTATTTATGGCGTGGTCTATTTTTGTGTTTTGCCTTGGTCCTTTACTCCTGAGTGGAAATAGGCAACTGTTTGCGGAATTGGAATAACACAGAAAGAGCTGTTTGCTACAGAGACGTGTACCGTGTTCCGATTCATTTTCTAGTTCTTTTACTTACAAAATATATCCATGGCCAGAATATTCAGGACATCTTATTAAAAAAATACACATTACTTCAGCTCAGGGTGAATAAAGGCATTTATTTACGAATAAAACGTATTTGTCTATTATTCTTTAGGCTAGAAATTGCTCAGGTCAGTGGCTTTCCTTTTGTGTCTATAGTAAATTATCCAGTGTATTTACCCTGTAGTACAAAACATTTTTAGCAGCTTAGCATAAAAGATAAAAATGGTTCCTCTTGTCTTTCTCATCAGTATAGGGAAACTAACCTATATACTCTTATTAGAATTAATTACTATATATTATGATGTTATTAATATTAATTAGCTGTCACTTTATGAAATTCTGCTGTTTGAGTCTGTCTTTGGCAGATTTTGTTTTCTTAACACATTGTTACTTTTTAAAATATGAGTGTGAAAATGAGATCATTAATGTGAACCCAACAAATTTTATTCTGTACATTTTAGACAATTAAAAAGGTAAATTATTTTGGTCCAACAAAATGAATATTTTTCCGTTGACCTGGAAATTAATGTTATCCCCAGACAACTGTAAAAAAGATCGCTAAAAACGCCTCTTCCGTCATTTTCTGTTTTTCATGAAAACTTTGAGCAATTGCTTGAGTCCCTTCTCTCATTAGGGCTGTGGCTGTATGATTCTGCCTCTGTGCTTGGTGACAGAAGGAACTGAGAGTTCCTCCAGCTGTAGTTTTCATTTTCATTTCAGTTTTACAGTCTACATAGCTATGTGATTGGTAAAAGTCCTGCCTTTTAACCGTATAAACCAACTCTGGTGCCTGTTGAGTTGAAAATTGGAGTATAGACGTTTCCGGGAATTTCTCCCCTTCATGTAGCATAGCCTTTGATGACCTTGCTCAGTGGTTTTCAGTTGACTTCCAGGATTCTGCAAAAATTTGATTTCAGATTTCATCTGCTCATGGCTTAGTGGTCAGTTGTGTAATAAGTGAACTTTGTGCTGCATCATGATAATGTTATCTTGTAGCTGGTGATAACAGTATTAGTCTGGGCTTTTTCTTTTCTTTAAAGAATGAAATAGGCTTAATCTGGTAATGGATGTCAGTTGAGATTGTGTTTGGCTGTTTGTAACAGAAAGCAGAGGATAGTGCTTAACCAAAAAAATCTTTCCCTTTTCTTAGGTACTGAGAGGCCCAAGTTAGGCAGGCTAGGACTGTAGGGCACCTCTATTTGCCAGTAGGACCCAGACTCCTATATTTCTCCTTAGCCACTTGTAGTGTATCATGTAGTGGTTCTCTTGTCACAAGATGGCCGCTCCTCTTCAAGCCCTTGTGTCTCAGTTCCAGATGGGAATAAGGGGAAGTGTAAGGACAGAGGACAAAAGATGCAAACTGGTTGACTCAGCCTCCTTTTAAAGAACTTTTTTAGAAGCCCACTTAGCAACTTTAACTTGTCTCTCATTGGCCAGAACTGTTACGGGGCCATTGCTGTCTGCAAGGCAGACCAGTAAAATACAGATTTTTAAACTGGCCCTGTTTAGTGCCCCAAACAAAATTGAAGTTCTGTTGGTAAAGAATAAGGAAAGAATAGATATTGGGTTTGCAGCCAGCAGCGTCTGGCATGTGGAGGGTGAAGTGTCTGTCCTGAAATTGGAAACTTAAAGTTTGGACACACGTTAACAACCATAACATAATATATTTGACTGCGCTACAGTTCGAGAGAAGATCTGAGCGCTCCATTGAAGTCCCAGAGGATTTTCAAAATGACACAATTGAATGTTTTATAATGTTACAACATGGATGTGGAAAGTAATTTCTACCAGATAATTAGGATTTAAATTGGCCGGAGAACATTGCCTGACACCATAAGGACACGCATCAGTTCAGGAATGAAGCAGTTGTTGGATATTGTTAGTGAATTGGACTTTGAACCCCAAGTATCAGACCGATGCTCCTTTAGTTTCTTTTGTTCTGACTTCACTTGATAACGTTTATGGCAATGTTTATTTAGTCAAGGACTTTTAAAAAAGCTTTTAAAAACATTATTTGAGCAGTTTGGAGGTTGCTTATTTTCTGACTCAGTGATGATTTTAGATAATAGTTGACATATAAGGAGAGGTGGTGAGAACAATTTCTCGTCTTACTGTTATTCTGTAGCCAGGCAAAGAAGCATCTGTGTTTCTGCCTTTGGGTCCTGTGTACCCAGGAGCCTGGCTCCGTGGGGAGCTGGAGTGTTTGACCAAAGCGTCTTCATGGAATTGGAGATTGTAAAAACATCTGAAGCTATGGAGATGACAAAAAGATGGAGAATCTAGGCTGTCATGTGTTCTTTTCCGTTTTAGTTCCATGACTGAGTATAAAAATTTATAAAATTCACCGAGATTATCTGGCTCTGTAAGTGTGATGAATGGAGTGAGAAGATTTGTAGTTGATAATGTTTAGTGTTTCATATTAATTAAAAAGAAACTCAGATGCTTTGGTTATATGGGACTCTTCCGTCTATAACGGGTTTTGAAGAATGACTTCCATGTCTGTTTTTCAGCTCTTAGTAATTTAGGGATCACATTTGACCTACTACTTGCAAAGAGGGATTTCGGGTGGCTGACTTGAAGTATATCATAGTTTCTGTAAGTGATCACATAAGCTTTTGTTTATTTATTTTTTGGTCTATCCCTTTAATGCAATTGTATTTGCTATTGTTTTCCACCCTACTTTCATCTCTCTCAGAAGAGGAAGCAAATAATTCTGCTTGGGTTGGGTGTCGGGGAAACCTTCCTACTTAGGATCAAATGGGATTTAACCTGTGAGAAGGTGAAGGTACCAGGGAGGAAAACTCGAAGAGGAGAGGCTGGCACGACTATTCCATTTCACTAACAAAACCACAGAATCCCTTTTGAATGTTGGGCTAAACTGCACGGTAGGTTTTAGGGATGGGATTGGGTAGAGGCTATAGAAGATGGAAATGGGTGAATATGGAGAGTTACGTTGGACCAGATTGAAAAAGAACCTTGAATGCTACACACAGGGCCAAGTCTGGGCTTTATTCTGTAGGCAGGCAGGGGAACCCTGATGGTCTTCAGCAAGATGTTACCAATGAGATATGGTTTAGAGAGAGAACTCTGGTACCAATGTGGAGGACTGAGCAGAAAGGAGGATCCAGGAAGCAGGAAGGCAGGTTAGAGTCCCCTGCAAAATTATGATGGTTGGAATGGAAGGCCGATTCAAGAGAAATGTCATCGACTGACAGGATGGCTGACTGGTTGGTTCTGTATGTGGGGACAGGAAGAGGTGTAACAACTTCCATTGTTGGAGTTATATTTGAAGAAGCCTGGAGTGTGTTCTTTTTAATTTGTGAAAAAAATTTGTACTATGTGCTCATTAGAAATATGTTTTTGAAACAAATTTTTAGTATTAATCATTATTAGACCTTCCTTGGTAGTGAAATGGTGTGAATGCTGTCTTGCTTGACTTTGGAAATACAGCAACCAGTTTGACCTAGAAAACTGGAATGTTGTGTTTAATGTAGGGCCCTTTAAGTAATGCCTCATCAGTCTTCTTGTTGGGAATCCTCTGAGCATGATTTGTAGTATCTTACAGCGTTGCATCTGTCTTCTGTAAGCAAATAAAATTATTGGTTTCAGATCCTTTTTAGAAGTAGCTATAAATGATTAAAAAACAAATCTTGCGATATATTTTAGCAATTTATTTATTTGGTTTTATTTCAAAAAGCCTCTTAATCATTTTTTTTTTCCTACCTACACTTCAGGAGATTTGTAGAGTCAGTTTTGTTTGGTATATAAGAGGCAATGGTTTATAGGATCATTTAATATAAGTTCTGCACCATCCTTGAATTAGTGTGTTAAGCCTTTAATTTTTAACTTAAAATAGTAAAAAGTAATAGCTACCATTTATATGTCTGTCTACTTATATGCCAGGCACAGTGCTGGGTATTGCAAATGAATTACATATATGTCATTTTTAATTCTCATAACTCTTTATCTTGGCTAAACTCCTGCCATTTTACCAATATGGAAGTTCAGGCAGAGAGAAGTTAATTTTCCTGAAATCATAGAGCTATAAGTGGTAGCAGTGACATTTGAACAGCAGTGTATATTTGACAAACTTTTGAGTTTCATTACATTGACTGGGAAATGTTGCAGAAATAGTTTTTATGAGAATGTTTTATTAGGATTATGATTTTGATTAATACTAGAACGTTCTGAAATGTGTTAAATGGGTGCATGAAATCAAAATTAATAGTTTAAAAATTCACAGTGCTTTGTTTCAATTGAAATATTAAGTAGATGTTGGAGCTTGAACTGTTGTATCTTCACTGGATTATAAATTCTAATGATTAGATATCCATGAAAGGAAAATAAAATATATGAGCATTTCCAGTGTGTATTGAGGTTGAGGAGATTTTGAAAAGAATTAAGTTCTGTAAATGTCACCAGTGAATGTGGCTGCTTTGATAGCTGCCTGAAATGTTTCCTGGAAAAAATCGTCAAAGGGAGCAGACAAAGTCCTGATTTTTCTCTAGTGGGTGAAAATATTTCCCAGTGAATCCTGGTATTAAAGACATTATACAAAGATACTGTTGTCCCAGTGAATTAAAAAATGCCCCTATATTCACTGTTACAGTCCTCCATGCTGGCCATGCCACTGTGACAATGTGTATTCTTGATTTTTGGCGTGACGCAATAGTACTTGGTGGCTTATTTTATCCTACCTTTATTAACCCAGTGAGGTAGATGTGGCAGGTGTACCTCACGAGGTTCACAGAGGTGGGATAAAATAAGGCATGTGAAGCATTTGGGGCCGTAGAGGTTACATAGACAGTCGGTGAATGAGATGGACCTAAGGACTTAAGTGTCTGGCTCCTCCTAGGCCAGAAGCGTTTTTTTTTTTTTTTTAAATAATAGAATACTTTTTAGAGCAATTTTAGGTTTACGGAAAAAATTGGGCACAATGTACAGAGAGTTCTCATAGATTCCCTCCGCCCCCCGTTTCCCCTTTTGGTGCCTTGCGTTGGTGTGGTATGTTTGTTATAATTGATGAACCAATACTGGTACATTATTATTAACTAAGATCCATAGTTGATATTCGGGTTCACCGTGTTGTGCAGTTCTGTGGGACCTGACAGATGTTTATCGTATGTCTCCCATTAGAGTATCATACAGAATAGTTGCACTGCCCAGAAAATCCTCTGTGTTCTACCTGTCCATCCTCTCGCACCCTTAAACCTCTGGCAACCACTGATCCTTTTATTTTCTGCATAGTTTTGCCTTTTCCAGAACGTGGCATGGTTGAAATCATACAGTATGTAGCCCTCTCAGACTCGCTTTCACTTAGTTCTGTGCGTTTAAGCTTCCTCCATGTGTCTTCATGGTATGGCTCATTTCTCTTTATTGCTGAGTAATATTCCATTGTCTGGATGGATCAGTTTATCCGGTCACCTATTGAAGGACATCTTGGTTGCTTTCAACTTTTGTCAATTATGAATAAAGCCGCTATAAACACTTGGGTGCAGGTTTTTGTGTGGACATAACTTTCCAACTTATTTGGGTAAACACCTAGGAGTGTGACTCCTGGGTCATATGGTAAGGGTGCGTTTATCTTGTGATAAACTGCTAAACTATCTTCCAAGTGGCTGTCCCATTTTTCATTTCCAACAGCAATGAATGAGAGTTCCTGTTGCTCCACATCCTCACCAGCATTTGGTGGTGTCAGTGTTTGGGATTTTAGCCATTCTGATAGGTGTGTAGTGGTATTGAATTGTTTTAATTTGGAATTCCCTGATGACATATGATGTGAAACATCCTTTCATATGCTTATTTGCCATCTTTATATCTCCTTTGGTGAGGTGTCTGTTCAGATCTTTCCATTTTTTAATTGGATTGTTTTCTTACTGTTGAGTTTTAAGAGTTCTTTGTGTATGTTAGATAACAGTCCTTTATCACGTACATGTTTTGCAGATGGTTAGTAGCCTTTTTATACCGGTAGCTCCTTTTGACACTTTTGAACCATTGCATATTATAGTTATTATTTAGATCAATCAGGCCCTGATTATTCCCTTTCATATGGTCATGTTGTTGTTAGGTACTGTTTTACTTTGGGTACATGCATCGTCTGTTGCACATACTCCATGGAATCGCACGGGTGGCTTGGAGGTCAGCAATCTGACAGTTTGTTTAGTACATCTCCATATGCTGCTGCTGCTGCTGCGAATCAGGTCTCCAGTGAGTTGGCAGCTCTGATGCTTTATAACACTTGAGTCTAAAATTAGTTGAACTGTTCTATTTTAAGGAGAGACTGAAATTAGTAGTCCCTGTCCTGCAAAACATGTGAAAGTTCAACTCTTAGGATATTGAATTACTTCTTTTAAAATGAGTCAGAAGTAGGGTTAGGTAGAAGGTAGTTTATTTTAATTTTTTAGGGAGTTTTTGTTCTGGTGATTTGATTGCAACCCGGGTATAATACTGTATGCGTTATCACGTCTAAGAACCCAGAGTTTTACTCTTGCCCCTTGGAGTGAAGACAGTGCTTTATGTAAATGATCACGTTTGAACTTTAAAACCACGTGAGTTAAGAGGTGGAGCAAAATTCCTTGATTTTTGTATATTTTAGAAGAGCCACCACCTGCGAATACTTAGGAACGCTGGAGCACCGTGACTGCCTTTGCTAGGAGTAAGACTGAATGATTAAAGGAGGATTTGTTGTTCATTTTGTGATCTTTGTGATAACTTTGCATAATAGAAACTGGAGAATGCTGAAAATACTTGGTAGATAAAAAGCTGAGTGATTGAAAATCAGAGTTTGATTTTGCATAGATAGTATGAATTTTATAATCTCTTTAAGTGAGGGCTTATGGTTATGAAGGTCTTTGCAGTGTTATTTGAACGTGTCCTTCAAGCACTTCCAGAAGCCATAACAACATAGCTACTATAGATAATTTGTAGTCTTTATACTTTTTCTTTGAAGAATTTTCTAGGGTTCAAAGAAAGATTGAAGCATTCTAAGTTACAGAAAGCAAAGTGCAAGAATACTTTAGTATTTCTTGTAGGTAAAACAGATATACTTAATATCTATGCTTTTCCATTTAGAAAACTATAGAAATTTTAATATGTGCTTCAGTAGAACAAAAGTGATAAAATAAACAGGAGGAAATACTTTTATAATTAGAATTTCTTTGAAAACATTTAAGCAGCATTGTTCCCAACCTCGTATTTTTCATATTTCTAGTCAGAAATTAATTGATTACATGCTTCAGGTGAACAAACTACCATGTAATGTAGACTCTCTCCCAGCCTCCGTCACATTTTGTATTCAGAATTTCCTTAGAAAAACCAGGAAGAGATGAAGCACTTGAGGCCAGGAGACAGTGACCTTCACCAAATAGGAAGATGTGATTTACTTCGAAATATTTATTGATGCTATGCTTAAAAAATGTGCAAAGGAGCCAGACCTGAGGAAGGAAGAGGAACACAGGGCTGCAGGGCTGTGTGCTCCCAAAGAGAAAACTTGTGAGGGAGGGGGACCAGCCCCACCCGTTCTGAGTGCTACAAGAGAGGAGTGATCTGGGCATCTGAGAGTTTCACAAGCAGGGTTGGCATTTGAGGGAAGGCCTCTCAGTGGGGGGAGAAGGCTTTCTGCTGGTGTTGTGGCGTGCATGGTGTGGGCAGAGGGTTTTCTTGTTCTTACCGTTTCATCTGGACAGTCTGACCTTGCATTTCGTTGCATTGTAGGAAAAGTGTTCTGATAATGATTTAATCAACACTTTAATGTAAACTGGACAGATTTTTTTATAGGTAATCAATGTTGGGTTGAAAATTTTATCTTCCATTTTTAAGAACTCAGCTAATGCCGTAAATCGATGATCAAATCTGTGGATTTAGTAGTGAGAAATAACTTTTGGGTGTGATTCGGCAACGTAAAGATTGAATGAGACACTCTTAACATGGTGTAGGCCACTCTGAATTAAATTTGATGATCATCATAATTATAGCACCATATGTATGTATCATATTTTACATATATAATACAATGGGATTCTTGTAACGACTCTCTGAGACAAGTAACATGAGAGCCAGTGCCCTTGTTTCATAGCCAAGAAAACCAGGTTCCCATGATTGCATTGACTCGGCAGCTGACTGGAGACTAGAATCCTGGTGTTCTGACAGCCAGTCTGGAGAGAACTCTACTATAGATAATTGTGGCCCATCTTTATGTGCATTCAAATATACACTAATATATTATTAAGTACAGATTACAAGTAATATATGTGATAAGAGGTGAATAGTTTCAGTTTAAGTAAATAGTCAACGAATATGGTTCTGGAATTATTGGTAGAGGTCCATATTTAGGAGAGAAGTATGGTTTACTTTTTGTTTAATGTGGTTTGGGCTATTCATAATCCATAAACTTCAGTGAAAAATTCTCTTGCTGGCTGTTGAGGATTTAGTTACTTGAGGGAAAAACCCCATTATCTTTTATTTCCATTGTTAACTAAAGCAGCTCTTAAAATTATAGGTTTTATATTTAGACAGGAAAACTATCCCATTGACTAAAGATGTAATTTTGGTATTTGTCAGTGGAAAGGGAGGAACTGTGTAAGTACTTGGGGGCATTCGAGAAGAAGAATCTATGACACAAACTCGCTAGCATTTTGGAAAATAAAGAAATGTACAAAATATAAATAAAAAATAATCTGTAGTTTTGTTATCCAAATATACTAATTAATGTTCCAACGTATTTTCTCTTTGTTTTCTCTTTCTCATTTTTCCTTAATACGTAACATTTAAAAACTCAGACCACTGTTGATAAAGTTTTGTATCCTGCTTATTCACTTAATATATCACAGCATTTTCAAATGCTATTAACTATTATTTCAGAACATTTTTAATGACTAATGCATGTATTCTGTTAGGAAGTGGTGATAATTAATGTCATGAAACCATTTAAGCAATTTTGTATCTTGATGGGTTTTGGCTAGTATTATTACATTGGTATCTCTCTATTTAATTACAAACTTCAGAAATATAAGTTTTCAAGATAAGAAAGAAATCATATGGATCATATAAGCCAGTTAATAAGATACTGCCTAATTCATGATTGAGTAGATTCTTGAGTTATATGTCCAATTAAAAAGTTCTGATCACTCTGAATTCTTGAAATTTAGCAATAAAGGAAGCAATGACTAATAATCAGGAAATCTGGTTTCCGTTCCCGGCTCTTATGCTGACTAGCTAGTCTTGGATGGGCTTAGAAATTGAAATGAATGATTGCCAAAGTTCCTAATCATCCTATAATGCTTGCCTTAATTCATCATTTATTCCACTAGAACACATTTATTGAGTGTTTCTTGTGTGTCAGCAAGTATGTTAGATCCTTAGGGTGGTAGACATAAGAAAGTTAGTGATCTTTTAGGTTTTCTGTTGAGTTGTGAACTTATTACTTTATACCAATATGATCTGTCCCGTTATCCTTGACATCACTTTCTGACATACTGTTTATGGCATCCACCTCATTTTTAATTTTGGAAATGATCACTATATTTGTGGTTTTAATTTTTTTCCAAAACTATTATTGATTCCTTTTGAAAAGCTTTTAAAAATGCCTTCGGTGCTTTTGATATGGGTTGAAATCATTGATTCCTTTTGTATTTCCTTACTTGGGCTAGTCTTCGAGACTGTATTATTTATTAATGGCACTGAATTCAGCTGTACTTTGGAGAGTTAGATTTATCTGGAACACTGACTGAAGAAGAACTTTGGAAGAAATTCGTAGTTTTAAAAGTTTTCCACTCTCATCACAGCATTAAGGATATGGAAACTTGGTACCTTTGAGTGTGTGCAAATGACCTCTTTTTGGAAGTTTTTAAAGTGTTACCTGTCTTATCACTGTGTGTTTTTCTTGCCTGTCTAGGTGTGTGTTTCCTTTGCCTTTGGTTCAATGGTGACCGTATACAACTCGAGAGAAGGGCTGCATGTTGGTCCCTCTGAGCCTCCTTCTTGCGTCTCCGGTTAATGGAAGATTTCTTTGGCGGTACTTTGAATGCTTCACTGTATCAATGAATGTGAACAGACATTCCTGAGTGGCCGTTCTTTGGGTCTGAGGTGGAGCAGTAGCTTCAGGACTAGGGAGTGTGGTCTTTGGTTTCGAAGGGGTTTCGTTCTGGGGGATTGCTTAAGCTGTTGCCATTTGTTTTTCCTTCGTGCCGCTCTGGGATAGTTCTGTGTCTGACCCTGGTTCTGCTCTCCTCCTGCCCATCTTGGAGAATTACCATCGCTATGGTTGATGCAGGGAAAAGACAGAAACATTGAGTGTGCTGATTGCCAGTCCTTTGATTTTATACTTGAGAAAACTGAAGTCCAGAGAAGTGGGGCAGCAGAGGGAAAAAGCGAGATCTAAGCTGAGGTCTCTTGATTTATGGTTCTCCACATTGCTTAGTCTCCTTTCTTACTTGCTGGTAGATAGAAAGGGTGCTTTAATTGGCTGTATCTAAGTCACTTAATGAAAAAGGACGGCTTACTAGAGAATTAGTAAGAAAAATAATAGAGAAGAAATGAGTGGAGAAAGTGAAGCGATGGCAGAGGCAGCAGTAGCGATGGCAGCATGATCTAGACATGCAATGAGAGGAATGCTGAGTTTTCAGTGTTTTGTTTGATCTTTATGTATTTTAGGGACCAGCATTATGTCAGTGATGATAAATTGCGTGCCCCAGGCTCATCAGTGTTCTGGGGCCTTAAGAGATAGATTAGGCTTGATATCAGTTGGAATTAGAACATGCAGTGAAAATACTCTTCCACCTCGGAAGCTTCAGTGATGGTTTAGTGGCAGCTTTGCATCAGTGTGTGGATATCCGGCTGTTTCCTAGTTAAGTACAAGATGCGGGCTCCAGGCAGGCAGATCCGGGCCGCTGACCACCTCCATAGTTCACCTCTTCCCTCGGCCTGCGTTCTGAGGATCTGCTGGAATCTGGAGCCTTCCTTTCTGCTGTGGATCGGGACTGAGTAGAGGAGGATATGATGCTGTATGACCTCAATTCTAACACCCTAGGAGAGCAGAAGCGGCGGTGGAAGGGATGGAAAGTCTGGATCGGCTCACACCTCAGTCAGGCATATGGTATGTGTGCAGGGTGGGGGCGGGGGCTGCAGAGAAGGAAAGGGCACAGAAAAGAAGGGAGGGAACTTATCTCTTGGTATTTCTAGGAAGTGGAGACATAGAGGTTTTTAGGTGAATGGTGGCCTGACTCCACTCCTCATTTTTTGGGTCTCCATACATACATTTTAACTAGCCCCCCAACCCCCAACTCAGCTGTGTTTCTTCTGGCTGTCCAGCCTCCTCAGTTCCCCTGTGATAGCAGCAGGCAAGTTTGTTGTTGGGAAGGCTGCGATTTGGAAAGTGTTTCCAAGAAGGACATGCTTGCTGTATGTATTTATTAAACTTTTTTTATAGCTCCAAAGTTACATATTTTTATTATTATTCTAGCTTGACAGCAAAATGTCGATGTATATTGTACACCAGTGATGATGTTGTTTTTCCATTTTTGTAAATTAAAAATATAGCTTTGCATTAGTCTGGATTATCTAACCTTCATTTAAACTTGATTTTTAAGAGAAAATGTGTTATAAGTTGGTCGTCTGGAACTCACAAGTAGATTTCTGTGGCATAGCCCACTGGTTAATTGAAGATAGCTGGCAGATTTTTGACAGTGGGCAAGTCTGCAGAGAAATTTAAATGATTTTGGAAAGTAGAAATAATATTTTTTTAAGTTAGTAACCACTTTTATTCTTGTCATCTTCCAAAAGTGTTTAGTATAACATCCAGGACTGGCAAGAATGTGGGGAAACAGTACTCTCATGCGTTGCTTGTGACATATGGTTTGTTACCATCTTTAGGGAAAGGAGGCTGCTGCTGAAGGCACATATACTCTTTGACACAAAATTTCAGAATCTTTTCTACAGGTAGAATTATGATATTTATTGTCATTGTTTATAATAGAAAAATTCTGGAAGTAACCTGAATGACTGTCAGATGGGGATAGTTAATACATTTTGATATTTCCATACCTTGGAATGTTAAGCAACTAATAAAAAATATGAGTTAGATCTCTAAGTATTGACCTATAACATTTCCCCAATATATTGTTAAAGAAAATTAAAGGGCAGAGGACTAATGTGTATGGCATTTTTATGAAAAAAGAAAAAATTCTGTGTTGAAATATAGGGAGAGGTATGAAAGATAGAATCAGACTGTTAGTAGTGGTTAACTCCGGGGGGTGAGATTTTTTTTCCCCAATCTCTATATTTGACATTTTAAAAAAGTGTCTTTTCCTTCTGTAATAAAGATAAATGCCACCACAAATAAAGTAGGAAGTTTAAAAGAAGAAAATTGTTAAATATTTGCGTGTGTATGATGAAACAGTGCTGGTTTTTGAGAAGTGCTGCTTTCATGTGATTCTGATGGGTGTAATTTATAAGCAAGTTTGTGTGTATTAAGTGACATGGACCTAATAAACCGTCTGGCACTTTCATAAACAATTGACAGACTTATGGTTTGTGTGGTGGTTTGTGGCTGAGGTGGTTCATTGTGACCTCAGCTATCATTTTCAGCATCTGATTTGATCATCCACACACTGGCTGTCTTTTTAGGCACAGTCCAGTGGGGCGAAAAGGCACTGGCTTGAATAGGTCAGATGAACGTGATAATGGTTTCAAAGGAGTGCCACCCCGGCCGGAGTTCCAGTGAATTTTATTTCTTATCTGACTTAAGTTTTTCATATATTTATTTAAAGGATTACATAAAAACTTATTGGGTGCCCATGACGTACATACAGATGAAAAAGATGTTATTACTTTCCTTCAGGAGATCTCAGTCTGTTGGGGAAAACCAGCAATGTGAATTATGGGACAAGTAAGGTGCTGTACATTCAGTATGAATAAAATATCCTATGAGTAACTTGCATACAGCTTTCACATGGTGAGGCCAGTGTGTCCTGCGTCCCTTGCCTTGTTTTATATCCTGGACAAGTAGGAATGAAGAACTTATAGTACGGCCCTATTATAGTACAACTTCTTTTTCTGTGGATTGGAATATGAAGTGATCCCAGGATTATAAGAAAGTACCTAATAACTTAGTGATGATATGGAATTACAGTAGGGAGATTAAGGAAAACAAATTGCACATTTGTTTATAGGATCATCAGATAAGAGAATATTAGTTACTTTTGAAGTTTGCAAAACTAAGTTGGGAAACTATAGAACAATTTTTTTATTTGTCTTTTTAATTTTTCCAGTGCTTATTATGGTACTTGGCATATTGTAGGTGTTCAATAATTACTTTGTTTTTAAATAGTTGAAGGAATGAATTTCTACTGAGGGTTTTGGACTTTAAGATTTTCTGAATTCAGTTTCTTAACCGTGCTAACCAGAGTTATCACTGTCTTCAGGTTCACTAATGTTTTCTTTTGCAGTGTCTAATCTGGTGTTAATTCCATCCAGTGTATTTTTCATCTCTAGAAGTTCAGTTTGGGTCTTTTAAAAAATTTCTTCTGTATCTCCTGTGTCTCTTCTTAAGATGCTCATGCCTTCCTCTATCTTGTGAATATATGGAGTATATTAATAATAGCTCTTTTAATATCTTTGTCTACTACTTCTATTATCTGTGTCATTTCTGGCTCTGTTCCTTGATTACTTTTTCTCCTCATTATGGGTTGTATCTTCCAGCTTCATTACATGCTTGGTAATTTTTTATGTAGATGCTGGATATTGTTAATTTTATTTAGTTGGGTGCTGAATTTTTTTTAATGTGTTCCTGTAAGTGTTTTTGAGTTTCCTTTTGTAATGCAGTTAAGTACTTAGAATAGCTTGGTTCTTTGAAGCTTTGCTTTTTAAGCTTTGTTAGGGAGGACCAGAGCAGGCTTTAGTGTGGGGCTAAATTTTCCCTACTGCTGAAGCAATACCCTTTTGTGTTCTGCCCACTCCTTTCTGGTGGTTCTTTACCTGGCTTCTGGTGGTTTCCTTACACATGATGTTCACTGTGCTCAGATAAAGATACAACCTCTTGCAGATCGCTCAAGTTTGCTCTTTTGCCATTCTTTCTGGTTCTGTGCCCTGGAAATTCCCGTGTCTTGGCCTCCTCAGATTAACTCTGTCTCCTCAGCTGAGGGAGCCTGCCAGCCCTTCCCTCGCCCCCTCCCTATCCACATCTCCTCCTCCCCAGCCCCACCGTAGCCTGTAAATGCTCCACGCAGTAAGCTGGGGTGATAGTAGGGCTCACCTTGTTTGTTTCTCTTTTCTCAGAGATCATTATCATGTATTCTCTCCATTGTCTAGTGTCCAAAAACTGTGGTTTCATGAATTTTGTCTTTCTTTTTAGAGAAAAAAATGGTCATGCTTGGGGCTGGCCCCGTGGCCGAGTGGTTAAGTTCGTGCGCTCTGCTGCAGGCGGCCCAGTGTTTCGTTGGTTCGAATCCTGGGCGTGGACATGGCATTGCTCATCAGACCATGCTGAGGCAGCGTCCCACATGCCACAACTAAAAGGACCCACGACAAAGAATATACAACTATGTACCAGGGGGCCTTGGGGAGAAAAAGGAAAAAAATAAAATCTTAAAAAAAAAAAAAATTGGTCATGCAAAGTGGAAGAGGAAATCCAGTCTTGTTACTCCATCATTCCCAGTGGTGGAAGGTCCTCCTTTTCTTTCTAAATGAGGCTTATGCACATATAAATTTTGCATTAATTTTCTTGTATTATAATTAGGTAGACTGTAGAAGTGTTGTAGTCTTAAAATCCTCAAAGTCCTTAATATACAGTTTATCCACATGTTTATTAAGTTCTTTCTTTCTTTCTTTTTTTTTTTTTTTGGTGAGGAAGACTGGCCTTGAGCTAACATCTGTTGCCAATCTTCCTCTTTTTGCTCGAGGAAGATTGTCGCTGAGCTCACCTGTCTGCCAGTCTTCCTCTGTTTTGTATGTGGGCTGCTGCCACAGCGTAGCTTGACAAGCGGTGCTAGGTCTGCGTCCGGGATCCAAACCTGTGACGCTGGGCCAGCAAAGCAGAGTGTGCGTTAAATTCTTTCTTTTTGTTGGGAGCCTTGGACTCAGTTTGGTGAAAGTATGGAAAGGAAAAAAGTATGGTCCTAGTTCATGCATTTGCCTTTGTGTTAGTATAACCCTAAAAATGTAAATATTGTGTAGCTGGAGAATTAAGACATGATACCTAAGATTTCTATATTTTCACATTAATGTAAATGTTTCTATTTATTTATATGATATTTAAATTTGAGTCAGTTTAATATAACTATGTTATCATAGTAGAGCAGGCGGGGAGGAAAGATTCTGTAGAGTGACAACATTTTTGTTCTGAATAATAGAGCAGAGTCACAGAGCTGTGATTGTATAATGGAGCTCCTGCATTTCATGTCTGAGAAGAATTAGGCTCAGAGATATTAAGCTCATAGAATGAGTCAGCACCAGAGTTGGAACTAGAGCCCAGTATTTTAATTTCTAGTTTAATGCTTTTTCCACTTAATCATGCTGGCCTAAGAAAGTCTTTGTGCTACTTAAGCACCCAAATGCATGTGCTGTCTTTCCTCTTCCTCCTGGTGCTGACCAAGTAGGGTAAGTCTTGAGGGCCCAGCCAGCCTGTTGCCTTGCAGGCTTCATTCTGTGCTGTGTAAACAGTGCCACACTTTTGACATGAATCTAAACATTTAATTGGTCTCTTTAAAGACATTGCTTATGTACATATTGCATTAGTTCCTAACACAGGACATGCAGTGAGCAATTGGAAGCCCGTCGAGACCTTGACCGTTATTTTAAAAGTTAATATTTGTGTTTCAACTAGAGTGTGGGCCTGGGTTTGATATTTACTTGAGTTGCTAAGTAATGTCAGAAGGTCAAAACAATTTTAAGAGATGTGTGGACTATATCTGATGACAGTTTGGCACTTAGCTTTTATCTCCTTAAGGTGGCCTCCATATTGAACCGTGGCAGATGAGCCTTGTTGCTTTTAAAGAATACTGGGTCTGTCTGGCTTTGGTGGTATAGAAAAGGCAAGGCCCCTGTCTGGCGCACTTATAGACAAAGGTATGTGGTCCTTTAGTTTTGAAAAGGAACCTGAGCTTGGCAGTCAAGTTTGTATACACAGTCCCACACAGAGACAAGAAGTAGACTAGAGATAACTAACATTTTGATTTGCTGGCCTTTTTTTCCTACAAAAAAGAAAGAAATTAAAGGTGATTTATTATAATAATCACTATAATAACACTATAATAACAGTGGTGTGCTGGTAAATATTTGGCAACTAGTTCTTCTGGCAAAAAAGCCTTGATTTTGTAGAATTTGCTCTTCTCCGTGGTGTAAATACTTTCACCGTGGTCAATTTCAAGCTGCCAACTTGGCATCACTGAGTGCAAAGTTGGAGAGAGATGCATGGGATCATACCATCAGGTGGTACTTCCACCATGCAGGTGTAATAGATGTCAATACACTCAAGAGCATAGATAAAAAATGCAGTAACAATTAGTAAGTGATAAGTTTTAAATATTGTCTTTGTTTTTAATATAATTTATTTAATTGTAGCTGTATGTCATTTAATTTTTAATGATGGCTGTGTTTAACAACTGGCTAACAAAATTCTGAAAATTCAACAATCAGCTCACTCAAGCTGTCATGAGCTGGTGCTACATACCACTGAAAACAGATAAAGCTTACTGAGTGCGCACTATATGCCAGGTATAGTCTAAGTGTTTGGCATGAATTGTCATCCTCAAAGTTACCCTGTGAAATAGGTGCTTAAATTATCTCTGTTTTGCAGTTAATAAAGTTGAGGCCTATAGAGGTCGTATGACTTGCCCAAGGTCACAGTTTGGAAGTGGCGCAGCAGGGTTCCAAACCAGGCCACCTGTCTCTAAACCTGGTGCTCTTCACCGCCTTGTATTACTGTCTCTTGAGGTTAAAAATACTCTTGAATGAGGCATTCGTAGCTATAAGTTTTAAGTAAATAACTCATGCTTCAGAATTATTTTTATGACTTATGTAACAATTAATTGTTTAGATTTTAATGTATTTGAATTTTTGTTTATGATCAAGTGTTATTATCCTTAATATGTGAAATATTTATATAAATTGGCAAGAAAAGTGATACTCTTCTCCGTAGAAAAACAGATCAGAGACTTCAATAGGCGGTTCATAAAACTAACAATGGCCTGTAAACATTGACGGCAAGGACAGTGTCCATTTTGTTCGTTGCAGTGTTAACCCAACCCTTGCAGAGTGCCTGACATGTAACTGGGCTCCTCTAATATTATTTTAATACCTGTTAATTTTTTACATGTCTTAATGAAGCATATATAAAGATTTCTTGACTTTTTGCTTATATAAAGCTATTTTCTAATGTTGCCTTAATTAAAGAATTGAAATAAAAAAAAGTGTTTCTGATTGTATTGTTAGAGACATTTTATTATTAAAAAACCCTAAGTTCAAACAAGGGTAAAGAGGCCTAATAAATTATTTTTTTCTTAATTATAGTTAAGAATCGATATGTACTGTCATATAAATTCAGTAAGTAAAATTGATATTCCTAAATTTAAGAGACCGAAGGGAGTTATGAGAAATTGCTCTGTAATTTCTAGAACCTTTAAATTGCAGGCAGTGATATTTCAGTGTGTTGAGCTGTTTATCCACACACCTTTTTGAGGAGTGTACAATATACCCCGGACCATTTAGAGACTGATTCACTTCATGGCTTTTCCAAGCTTCCCATCCCTTCTTTCTCTCTGGTAGATGTTTTGGCCATCTCACAGGTCACATATCCTTCAGATGAATGCTGTGAATTACCTTGGGAAAAGATGGAACATGTGAGAATAATGTTTCTGGAGCGGAGGGCTGAATTGTGGAGTTAGAAATTTGAGATTTCTGAATTGGTTTGAAAGAAGTGTTATAGTTATGTTAATAGACTTGTCATCTTGGTGTAGGGATTCGAGGACTTGCTGTGGTATTTCCTTCTGAAGATGGAACAGGCAGTAAGGGGGAGGCAGAAGGGAAAAAGGGACAACTGTTGGTTGAATGATGATCCGGGGTCAGATCCAGTGCTGTGTGTCCATGCATTATCATCAAAGTAAAAGCTTTCTTATTCAGCATTTGGGAAAATGAGCTTGGGGGAGGTGGTAGGGACCTGCGTCCCTTGGAAAACATGCAGATCACTTAAAGATAATCCTTTTGCTATGTGTCCATGGTTAGATATCAGAGCTCTTGAAACTCTTGCATCGGGACCCTTCTCTGTATTCCAGAAACATCCCAAATAAGGTTAGCCAGATCATCAAGTTCTTTTGTTTTTGGCTCAAGTTATATTAATTTATTCTGAATTTTATGTTGATTGGCAATATCTGATTGATAATGCAGTATGTCTAGTTAGAAAGGAAAATTAATTATTATGTATTAAATGTGGTTCATTTGGGAGATTACACAACACAGACATCATGGGCCTCATAAAGCACGGGCACTAGATGGAGTAAAGCGGTGTTTCATATTGAACAGGTTAGGGACGGTTTCTCCCTTTGGTCTGAGGAGTCTTCATGGTGCCACGCATGGATCCACTAAAAGATAAAAACTGCGGTGTACTCGATGTCTGTTTCCTTTGCTGAGCCTCCAGGGGGCAGAAACCCTTCCTTCCTGCCCTGACTTTCCCTCCCTCCCGTCCTTCCTTTCATAATGCCAGTGGTTTGTATTAAAACAAAAATGGACAGATTTGCTCCAGAAGGAAATTGTATTGATTTCCTACTGCTGCTGTTACAAATTACCACAGTCTTAGTGGTTTGAATAACACAAGTTTATGATCTTGCAGTTCTGGAGCTCAGAAGTCCAAAGTGGGTCTTATGGGCTCAAACCGAAGTGACAGCAACACTATTCCTTCTGGATGTTGCAGGGGAGAATTCATTTCTTTGCCTTTTCTGGCTTCTAGAAACTGCCCTCATTCCTTGGTTCATGGCCACATCACTTTTACCTCTGCTTCTTTGTCACGTCTTTCATCTGACAGTCCTGCTTCCGTATCTCTGAGGACCTTGTGATTACATTGGGCCCACCTGGATGATCCAGGCTAGTCTCCCCATCTCAAGATCCTTAACTTAATCGCATTTGCAAGGTCACTTTGCCATGTAAGTAGTGTATTTACAGGTTCTGCAGATTAGAAGGTAGACATCTTTGGGGGACTTTTATTCTGCCTGCCACCAAAATTTTTAGAACTTTCTGGTAAAATACCAGATAGCACAACTTTTCCTGTATTAGTTGATCATAATAGAGACCAGAGATGGTGTCCACTAACCTTTGGAAAAACCATCATCATTTCCTTTAACACTTAAAAATATGATTTAGTGAAAAATAAGATATGACAAGTTTGGCTTACTTGCATTATGCTCTTTGGAGTAAAAATGGGGGAAAATATTCTAAGAAAATATGACTTGATACTTTGCCATAGAGTTTAGTAATAAAATACTAAGGCTTTTGAAAAATAAATAAAACATTTATCCCACAGTACCCCATCAAAAATTTTATTTTCACAACTTGCTTTTCAAATATCCAACTTGCATACATAAAGAACACCTTTTGTCTTCATCTGAAAAGGAAAATAAAATCAAATGGCCCTTAGATTCTCCTGGAAAGGCTATGTTATTTTCTTGGTTTGTTGAAGTTGTGAAGTTGCCTTTAGAACTATTTAAATTCTTATTTATCCAAGGAAGTGATTACATCAGTAAGGTTACCTGAAGAGAAGCTATCTTTAGAAAGGGAGATGCCAAAGTGAAAAGTGATAGTCGTCACTGAAGTTTTTTTTATAAGTATTTTTGAGGCCTCTCTTTTTTTCTCATTTTTTTTCAATATCTATTTAATTCCTTGTACTTTTTTTTTTTTAAGTAGCTTAAAACAGCACCCATTTCTTATTTCACAGTTTCCATGGTCAGGAGCCTCGGCATTGCTGGGTAGGTGAGTTCTCTGGCCAGGTTCTCACAAGGCTGCATTTGTATTTGGTTTTTAGGACAGTGTGAAATTAGAATTGAACAGAGACTACAAAGATCTTTAGAGGAGAGAATTGCCTATTTAAAATAGTTTCCCCTACCTAGAATATATTTCTGGATCTATGAAATTAGAAATTAAGGGAGGCATAGACTAATCAGACTGGGAACTTTGAGGCTCCTTGAGTGTTCTGCTGCTCTCAGCATCTCAGTCCTACACGAGGATAGGGGATTCCTTTGCTGTTTGTTGCATAGATAAGGCCTGTTAATAAATTGCCAGGGTGCTTATAATGAGCAACCGGAGCAGTTACAATACAGCGCTATTGCTATGCACTTGAACCGGAGGCCTATAATGATACTTCAGGGACCAAGATGAGTGCCCTTACACCTGCCAGAGCTCTTGGGTGCTCTGTGAACTCTCTCTGCTTGCCTGAGTCTGTGAAGTGGATGCAGCCTCCTCTCCTTGCACAGGGATATATCAAGGAGGTTGTGGAAGCATAGGCCTCCGTCTTCTCCTGAAGGAGTATCGAATGACTTGTTGCATTAGTTTGGCTTTACAGGAAGCTAAAAAATATTGGGTAAGCAGTTTCCCAAGGTTTGTAAATTTTCATCAGTTCATTGACACCTCACTCCCTGGGACGTTGGGTTCACCTCATGTTTGGAACTGAATTCATGAAATGGGGGTGTAAAACTGGAGCTAAGGCAGCAGGCAGTTTTAGGGGGAAAGGAAGGGGACCATGACATTAATGAGATGGGGAGAGTGCTCCTTTTGGGGTGTTTTTCTACCCTAAAGAATTGCCCCTTTGATCAAAACTCAGGGATGCCTTGCACAGACATTTTATTATCAGAACTGTAACTTATCATGGAAAGGAGAGGAAGAAAGAAAAGTGAAATAAATTCCTCAGTCTTAATTGTTCAGAGCTGGGGCCTGTGTCCATAAAGTTCCATCATTTTATTATCAAATACCTAAATTATATGGAATAATCATTGTGTCCTAAATGTTTGTATCTATTTAGATGTTAGCAAATATTTGTTAATAGCAGATTAGAGTACATTTTATAGAATGAAGTTGCAGTGCTTTTTATTTAAATATAATTGATAATATTGTTTGAGTCATCATTGGCTAAAATATGTTGGAAAGAGTAGGACGTCAGATGTGTGCCATATTTTCTAATTTCCTTTCAGGTCAGCTGTTCCAGTTTAGCCTCATTTGCACTCCTGTTATCCTCTGAAACGGCCTCAAGCCCTAAACTTAGGAGAGGCAGAGGTGATGGGATTTGGGCTTCAGAGGCGTCTTCTGTTCCCCTTTGTGGGATCATCTTTAAAGGGCATGTGCACAGACCTTTCACCCAGTTCTAAAAGTGGAGCCCTTCTGTGCTGTAAAAATTGCTTGAATTGGGCATACTCCTTTTTGGAAAGATGTGGTAAACTCATGCCAGATAAATACAGAGCTTAATTGATTATGTAGACACGATATACTAAAGCTGTCTTGTTCTGTAAAAATAGAATGGGTGTAAATGCCCAAAATTTAAAATATGAATTTTTATCCTTTGGTGTGATGTGATGTTACCCACGACACGGATAAAATAAAAACAAGTCTTATATATGTAGCACCTTATAGGGGCCTGTGTGCATTGACCCTATTTATGGATGCATTTTCTATTCTTGTCTCATTCCCCTCCCCACCTTTCTCTTTCAGGCCAGCATTTCTGTAGACCTCATTACTTGTCTCGTACTGTTGTAAACGCTTTACCTGTGTTAAGTTAATCCACATAACAGCCCCCTGAGGTAAGTGTCATCATCCCCGTCTTACAGATGTGGAATGGGTGCTCTGAACGGTTAGGTGACTTGCCCAAGGTCACCAAGGTTACACGGGGGTTATAGTGAAGATCCAAGCTGTGGTTCCAACCCAGGCTCTTGGGCTGTGCAGCCTGTGCTCCCTTGTCTCCATCCACACTGGGCTGTCTTGGCTGCAGTCCCACTTCTCATCTGTCATAACCTTGCTGTAGTTTTGTAAGTAACTTCCAATCATTTTTGGAAGATGGTGAGAGTTCCAGTAAACAACTAAATAAAACCCTTCAGCATATATTTTGCCTCTGACTCTTTTTGTTCAATAACATTTTGATTGAGCAATTAAACTTCTAAGGTATCATGAGATACCGTGACCAAAATACACCTCTAGAATCAGCTTGGGAGTCCTCTTGTCGTCTGGCAAATGTCTTGAGAGTAGAGAGTTTGTTTTTCATTTTTCAGGGTTTGCTTTTGATCGCCCTGCTGTGTGGTGCACTTAGGGTTTCTTTCTGTGGAAGCACAGCTGTGACAAATGCTGTTGGAGGGAACTGCGGCCCTGTGAGCAGGCTTCAAGAGAGATGCTTCAGTTCAGTGTTTGGCTTGGTCTGTCATAGGCTTAACAGGAGCTCAGATCCTGCTCTGACGGACTGTTCGTAGCAGGTGCTATTTCTGTCTCCAGGATGGTTCCTGCTAATTTTTAATGTGGTGACATCCCCAAATAGAAGGCTTCTGTCATTCTCTCAATCCTTCCGTTCGTAGAAGGATTTTGATCAAAGAGTGTTTTTTGCTCCTTATTTATTTAGTGAGACACAGCATCATATTTCACATAAAAATACGTTGTGCAATGGTAAAAAATAAAATATAACAAAGTGAAATAGCTCATTTTCTTTGCTCATTTTCCACATATATATATAATTTTGTATTTTAAAAATGAAGTCATATATAGAAGTACACCTTTCCTTTATAAACCTATATTTGTTTGTGTAATAAATATAAGTAATGAGTAATTTAGGCTGTATGTTTTTGCATCACAATTATTTTATTCATGTTCTTAGGTATTTTCTCTTTGGGAATCAACTTATTTTGAGTTAGTGATATAACAAGCATGTTAAAGCTCAGTAATTTTTAAACATCAGTAATGAAAGATACTGATTTCATTTGTAATGTAAAAGATTGGCTGTTGGGACATAAAAGAGCTGGAATATTTTTAGTATTTATATGTAATTTCTTTAGGCAAATATGTATTCAGTAACGTAAGAATTAAATATATTAGAATTTTAAAAATATTTACTTCCTAAGTGAACATCTCAAATAAAATGAGAATAGTTTCATCAATAATTGTTTAAACATATATTATTCTGAGGTTTGAAGATAAACGTGTTGTGACTGTTTCAATCTGGTGTTTTATGGTGGAATGTGAGGTTGTTGATAATGTCCTACATTTAAAACATCCATTTTCTTTAGCATAGCTGTTTTAGAATATTAAAAGTTTTTTTTGGCAAATAGATGTTAGTTTAGATCTGCTCTTTGAAAAATTTTGCCCCTTATAGGACTTAACCTCTGGATAGTTTCTTTTTGTGTGCAATCTGGTTTGTGTTTCAGCTTTACATTTTCTTCTATTTTCAGATATTTTTTTCTGCAAAAATTTTATTTTAGATTTAGTAAATTCTCAATTAGGATTAGTTATAATCTACTTTTGTCTTTTTAAGCAGGTAAAAAAATTTGAGTTTATTTTTAAGAGTAATTTTAATTTCAAACAAGCAATGAAAAAAGCCTAATTTAAAATTAGATTTTAAAAGACACGCCACCCACATTATATATCTGCTGAGATTTTTTGTTAGACATGTTAATTACCATAATCAGTCAGAAGTGCGGGATGTTTGTTGCTTTCTTGCCAGAGTTCATGTTCCTTATCACGTTATCTGTTGGTAGAGAGTGCAGTCTCTTGTTTTCCATACGGCCTTGACACTCATCTGTCAGATTCTGGCTTGCTGAAAATAGGGGAGACCTTTGACTTGTCTCTGTGTTCAGGCAAATGGGAAAATGAAGTGGACACAGATTCATTATCGCCTGGTAGTTCACATTTTTTCTTCTTCTCCATTTTAAAAGAAGAACAGTTAGTATCTAATTACAAAGGATTTGCGTCAAAGTTTCTTTTTTAACAGGCCTTTCTGGACATCACGGCAGTTTGCCTTAACTGGCTGTTAGGAAGCCAAGGCATCGTATGGATGGTGCTACAACCCCCATGATTTCTGTGGGAAAAGTCTGTCCGTCCATTCCATTCAGAAAGGCAGACACCTGGACGTCTGACCCCTCCTTCACCTCAGCCCAGCCAACCCGTTTCCTTCGGGTAGCTCGGGGAGATGAGCTGGTTCTCTCTGGATCCCTTCCTGTGTTGATGGAGATGCTTGGCTTCCCCTTTTCCACCCCGCCGGGCCCCGTGCTTCCTGCTTCGGGCCTCAGGTTGAGGCTGGGAACACGCTCCCTGTCCTGCTTCTTCCTCCCCCCGGCAGTGGGGGCAGTTCTGTCTGGTCACCTCAGCAGCTGCCCGGGAGGCAGGGCTTCCTGGGGGCAGGCTCCCTCTACACCTGATGCTTTCCAGCCTTAGAGGGGCTGCCTGCTGTCCTATTTAATGAAGACAGCATGATGTAGCAGGACGGGTAGACCGTGTGCAGTCAGGTTAGTGTGATGCCGCTGTTTCCTTCCTGTGAGGCCTTGGGCAAATCACGTCCCCTTTTTAGTTTTGGTCAGGGTAGTTTAGTGTATCTGGTGAGTAGGTTGCATAGGTTCCCTCTAATGTCCCTTCCAGCTTTAACATTATATGCAATGATCACATATTTCAGAAGCGGTTTACAAATGATTAGGTTCTTAAAACATAGGAAGATGGCATTTTCTACATAGAACACAAACCTTTACCCGTGGTTGAACAAGAAACTCCTTAGAATTAGGTTGTTGACAGTTGAGTATATTACGAATAACTGATGTTATAATCTCAGCGCGTTCCTGATGAAATGCTGTGATGTCTGGTGGGGGTGGTGTCATGGTCCACAGAACGGTATCAACTCATACCTAAAATGTGTTCTTTAGCTGTTTACTGAAAGTGGTTTTCATTTTTTCACTTACTATAGCCTACCACGTTAAGTGCTGCTGGGAGATAAACACATAAGAAAGTGAAGCAATATTCATAAATAAAAATGCCATATTTAAAATTCCTAAAAATTTGAGAAATTCAAATGGTTCATGGAATTTCTCACATGAAAGAGAAGCAGAAAAAAGATGGTTAAAAGTTACTCTGGGGCCAGCCCAGTGGCTGAGAGGTTAAGTTCACGTACTCTGCTTCAGCGGCCCATGGTTTCTCCAGTTCAGATCCTGGGCATGGACATGGCACCTCTCATCAAGCCATGCTGAGGTGGCATCCTATATAGCACAAACAGAAGGACCTGCAAGTGGAATATGCACCTATGTACTGGGGGCGCTTCAAGGAGAAGAAGAAGAAGAAAAAGAAAGGAGAAGATTGGCAACAGATGTTAGCTCAGGTGCCAATCTTTAAATAGAAAAAAAGAGTGGCACTCTAGGGATTGAAAATCTGTCTAAAATATATCAGTCTCTTTTCTGGTCTTAGTTCAAGGTGGTAGACATAACTGAAGCTTTAAGTGTGTTACCACAGAGTGAGTCATCAGTGGGGACATTTACTATGATTTTACCAGCTGTCCATGTGGAAGGTGGGCAGTTAAGCTAAATGCGTGCAGACACCAAAGAACAATCAATTTATATTTTAATTATTTGCATTTTTTTCTTTCAAGTAGAGCTATGAGAGGTATTATATTAGAGGCTCTAATTTGTTGGACTTCTAATGTTTTACTACATAATAAATTATTTCGAAGGTGGCAGTATTTTAAAATTTAATTTATGCTCCCATCAAATGGCTAGGTTATGAAACAAGCTTGTTTGGTATAGCATTGAAAGGTTTGTATACCCCTTTTCGGACTCTGGACAGCAACCTGACACCCCTATGGAAAAAGATGCTAGGAGCCACCCAGAAGTTAGGCTTCCCTCAGGGAGGGGCAGTTGAGGTTTGTTCCCGAGACCAGCCCCATTCCTTGAATACTTGTGACTGATGAGACTGACTTGGAGTGGGAGAGATGGAAGGAGTTTGGAGTGGGGTGGTGTCATGGAGACTTAAGGGAGAGTGCAAAGCAGCAAATCATGGGGGCAAAAGAGGGCTTAGTGCCTTTCAAGAGAGGGTGGGGAGATTGGGGAGGAGTGAGCCAATGGTGTAGGTCGTCCTCACGCAATCCTGCCTCCCAGCTGTTGCCGTTGCTATCAGATGCTCAGAGATTTGAGGTTGCAAGCAGCTGCGAGGGCGGTGGGTGATCGGAAGGCCGTTCAGCACCACGGGCTCCACATCACACAGTGCAGCATCTGCCATCATGTAAGGCCTCATGCAACAAATCTGCCAGCTAACCATTATTCAGAAATTATTGAAATCCTCATCACTGACTAATAAACACAGACTACCAGCAGGTGGTAGAAAATGTTGTCCGGTTTCTATTATTAGATTGTGCTCCATCTGCTAATTATAAAAATATCAGTGGTTCATTTTTTTTAGCCTTTCAATTGAAGCTTACTAAAGGAAAACATACTGTAGACTATTTCTTACTGGTGATGGGAAATCAGTTTAATTTGAATAGCAGTTAGTAAATAGAATGATATTTCATACTGATTCTCAGTAGCCACGTCCATGGTTTTCTTTATCAAAAACTATTAGTTAGACTCAGTTGTGTATAATTTCATTATTTTAAGTTAGGAACTGATCACAAGATAAGAAGTAAATGGTAGACCATTTTTCCATTTGTTCTTGTCCATGATTTTTTTCTTTACAATAATGGAAAACATGAATTTTAAGTCATTTTTCCGCCACTGTATCAGATTTCGTTAATTCAGGACCGTGGTTTTCTTTGTTTTATTTCAAACCGTTCACATCTCTTTGTCTTTTGCTGGAACATTTAGAAGCAAACGTTAACTATTCCAATAGACGGAAGCAAACTTTTGTATCTTGGGGGAAAAAATCAGTGTGGGAAATCTCAACTTATTTCTTAAACAGAGTAGTGGTTTTCAAAAGTACTGTTTGTTATAGTTAAAAAATAGGGATACAGACTTTGCTAGGGTTTGGGTGGGTGGTCTAGGCGCCATTGGGGTATTACTTGGATGAAATCATCATAGCCCAGGGCCTGATTTTTAGTTTTGTAGGTATAGAAACTGAGTCTCAGCGAGACTTGCCCATTGTAGGTAAACAAACTCTCAGGAGACTGATTTTATTAACATACGGTGAAAACAACATGACTGACAAGTAGATTGGACGTTCGTGCTGGATGGAAGACTCGTGCAGTCTCCCCATCAGGAAAGCTGTAGGAGAAGCCATGGTGTGCGTGGAAGTGGGCATTACGTAAATCCTTTTGAAGAGGAGAAATTTTATTCCAATGAAGTCCAGTTTATCAGTTTTTTCTTTTGTGGTTCATGGTTTTGATGTCATATCTAGGAAGTCTTTGCCTAACCCAAGATCACAAAGATTTTCACCTAGATTTTCTTTGAGAAGTTTTATAATTTTGTCTCTTACATTTAGGACTATGGTCCATTTTGAATTAGTTTTTGTATATGGTGCTGGGTACATATGCCGATTGCATACGAATATCTCGTTGTTCCGGCACCATTTGTTGAAAAGACTCTTCTTTCCCCTTTGAATTACCTTGGCACCTTTGTTAAGATTGTATTGGCCATATGTGATTTGGGTCTGTCTGGACGCTGTTCTGTTCCACTGACCATGTGTCTGACTTTATGCCATTACCACACCATGCTGATGATTATAGGTTTAAGTGTTGAAATTTGGTAGTGTGAGTCCTGCAGTTTTGTTCTTTTACAAGATTGTTTTGGCTTTTCTGTTCCTTTCTATTTCCATATAATTTTTTTTTTTTTTTAAGATTGGCACCTGAGCTAGCAACTATTGCCAGTCTTTTTTTTTCTTCTTCTGCTTTTTCTCCCTAAATCTCCCCAGTACATAGTTGTATATTTCAGTTGTGGGTCCTTCTAGTTGTGGCATGTGGGACGCCACCTCAGCATGGCCTGATGAGCCATGCCATGTCCGAACTGGCAAAACTCTGGGCTGCCGAAGCAGAGCACATGAACTTAACCACTCGGCCATGGGGCTGGCCCCCTCCATATAATTTTTTACATCAGCTTATTGATTTCTATAAGAAAGTTTGCTGTGATTTTGATTGTGATTTTATTGAATCTATAGATCAGTTGGGGAAAACTGAATGTTAACAGTATTGTCTTCCAATCCATGAACACAGTATTTACTTAGATCTCCTTTAATTTCTCTCAGCAGTCTTTATTAGGTTTATTATTTTAATGATTCGTAGAGCATAGACTGTGGTCTCAGATCTGGGTTCAGATATGGCCATGCCACTTTTAAGTGACCTTGGGCCCATTACTAAGCTTCTGGGAGCCTCAGTTTTCTCATCCATAAAACAGGGATAATAATAGCTCATTGGTTTTGTGTAGGGTTAAATAAAATAATGTATGTAAAGTGCCTGACATTGCACCTGGCAGAAAGTTAAGTGCACAATAAAAGTTAGTTGTTGTCATCATTATCAGCGTTGTTGCCTTTCTCATCAAGTCATGATAGCCTGGTACAGCCAGCTCTGCCAATAGTTATTCTTGCCCAGGGACCAGACGGTTCGCGGCAGCTGCTCAGGGCTGCCTTTCTCATCAACATGGCTAATGAACACTGCCAAAGTCTTGCTCTTTGAGCTTTGCTTTCCCTGTGCCACGCTGACATTTTCAGCTGTAGCTGTTTCATATTCTTTCTTTGGATTATGTTAATACCATTGATTAGGACCACAGCTTTCCTTTGCCTTCATTCCAGTTTTTTTCTGATTTTCCATCCTTGCTTTCTGCTTTTGCTTGGAAAATTTTGTCCTAAGTGTGCTGCCGAACTCTCCTGTTAATCTGATTGTTTAATGAGTTTAACTTTTAGCGTTTTGGGGCTGCCTCAATCACAGTCACCCCAGTTTTTATTTGAGTATTTTGTAGATTGTGCAATAAAAGTTTATTAGGATGGCGTATTTTAAATGTTGACCTAGGATATGTATTTGTAAATTTTGCCTCATTTATGGAAAAGTGGGGAAAAAGCAGGTTGAGATTTTTCTTAATTTTTTTAAAAAATATTTTAAAGACATGAGTGTTGTACTAGAAAATAATTTGATGTTGGCTAAATCACTTGTAGGTGTAATGTTACTTGCAGTCTTACGAATTTAGAAAGTCCTTTGTTTGGAGTAAATCAGAACCTTTACTCTTTCAAACCCTGTCCCCACAAAGTCTACTGGGTGGTTCTCTCCCTCTTTCTCATGGGAAGATTTGGGATGTCTATCCTGTGTCTGCATTACTGTACAGTCGTGATTTGGCTTCAGAAAGAGTATTCTGTATTTGGAACTAAATATTCTGCTCTTTTCTGAATCATCAAATATTGCTACGTTTTATTCGGTGTTGTTTTGAGAACAAAATATGCCACTTCCTAAGTATGTAATTCTGGGCAAGACATGTGTCTTATCTGTGCATCAGTTTCCTTACTCTAAAATAGGAATAAAGTAGGAATTAGTACCTATCTATTTTGAGTATTAAACTATAAAGTTAAACTGTCAGAACAGTGCTGGAACTCAGTAGGTACTCAATAAAAGTTAGCAGCCTATTTTATTCTCGTTCTGTGAATTTTGTCCAGTAAAAGTCATTTAGCCAAATTGATGGCTTAACCAGTTGTTCATGCTTTAATCATCCTGCTGAAATAGAAAATACTGAGGGGTTTTCTTTTTTTTAATGTGAATGTACTTGTTTTTACTTAGGAACTGGTCTTACTACTGTCGTAGCCCAGAGACGGTCTTTTGACTCCATGGTGATATTATTGTCAAACAATAGGTAACATCAAGTCCAGTTTTATTTTTTAAAGTAACATGGAAATTTTATCTTCAAATATTGAGTCTGATTTTCCAAAGATCCCGTGTTTTACCTTGTTTCTGCATAAACTAACTGAGTCACAAGGAAGGCATTTGGTTTGCCAACAGCCACATAGGAAATCAAAACGCTTGGCTCCCGGTTTGTTGCCTCAGTCCCAGATGATTCAGTTTCCTTAGAAACTGCGTGGTCCATATGATTTATGAGTTAGCTATCAAGTTAGCTTAAGGACTCTCTCAATTGTTTGGAACTTGTTTTAAAGATTTAACAAATAATCTGAGTAATTTTAATGAATAAATGCTCACTTATGAATGTGTATATTTAAAGATTTAAAATATAAAATTAAAAGTATGGAAATGATCTCTCTATAATCAAAACCTTCCAAATTTTGTACCCTAAAGGCAATTTGATGAAAAAGAATTCAGCCTTCAAAGGGATCAGTATCCTTTCTACATTTTTGTACAGTGCATTCAAAATTAGGTAAGCAGTTTCAGCTTGAAATAATAGTCTGGCTTAAAGTCTTACAGCTACCCCAACAATGTCGGTTAGACACCATGACACAAGAGATGTTCACTCAGGACCGTGGCACTTGAAAAAAAATTAACAACATAAAATACTCCTGGGAGAAAATATTCCACAAAGAAAAAGTAAAAAGGGAATATAGAGCACATTAAGGTAGAAACTAAAATTCAGTTTTCATGTGCAAAAATATAGTAGCAAAAGTTGCTGATTCTACTTTTTATGAGTCAGTCACAGGGAAAAATTACTGATAATTTTGATCACCTGATAGATTAAAAGGCTTTCTCTGACAAGATCTGTGGCGGGTCCGAGTTCGGTTTAATACAGTCATGCTCGTCTCTGAAAATGTATTGAATGGAGCTCCTTCAGTGTGGTCATTCAGGTCCTCGAGAAAGGTACTATTATCATGGAATTTCAGGAAAATGCTTATCATTTCAAATTTTAATTGTCACAAGAGATTGCTATTATTTAAAAGCCCCAGGATAGGGGCTGGCCCGTGGCCGAGTGGTTAAGTTCACACACTCCCCTTCCGCAGCCCGGGGTTTGCCCGTTCAGATCCTGGGCACAGACCTACACACCACTCAACAAGCCATGCTGTGGCTTTGTCCCACATAGAAGAACTAGAAGGACTTACAACTAGGATATACAACTATATGCTGGGACTTTGGGGAGAAAAAAACCAAAAAAGAGGAAGATTGACAACAGATGTTAGATCAGGGCCAATCTTCCTCCAAAAAAAAAAAAAGCCCAGGATATTGAGAATTTTTTTGGAGTAAGCAATGTAATGTTTCATATTTCTTCCTTCTCTTTTAAATGGGCGTATCAGTCAGAAATTTCAGTGGTGCCGAAACATTTATCTCTATGTAATTGGAGTGATAACTACCTTTAAGCTACCTTGAAGTTTATTTTTTTAACATTATTTTTTTATCTTATTTAATGACACCTTTTCCCAGAACTAGATTTTAAAGTAACTTCAGTAACCTGGTGTTCAGAATTTGGAAATTGTCTAAATCCTTCAGATTGCAGAGTCATGGATGATCTGTCTGATTACCACCCAAGTTTTAAGGTAAAAACTAATTGTGTTTGGAGCCCTTGGCATGTTTTGTTACTTATTCAGCATGTACACATCAGTGTAGCCTATATCTTGATAGCTTGATTTCATGAATGAAATCTGTACTTTAAATAGATTCAGATTCATGCAGTAAAGAAAAGAGCTACATTGTCATAGTTTGGAAGACTGAATTTGGTCGTGTGTTTGGTATTTAAGACTCTAGGGGATTCAGTGAAATGGGATCATGACCCGTGACCTTTGTCCTTTGCGTTTGCGTGATGGGAAAACCGCCTTTGTTTTCAGCATTGTGATTCCCACTTTAGGGAGTGGGTTACAAAGAATTTGTATCTGTGCTGTCCAGATTCCGCTTGACCCACAGAAGTTCCTGTGGCCCTGCGTCCTAGGGGGTTGTCTTAGAGCTTTAACAAGAGGAGGATGACATCTTGGAATAGTCTAAAGGTCTGGGTCACCACACTCTGAAACAGTGTTTGAGCTCTTGTTCTGTTAGAATGGGTGTTGACTTGCTGGCCAGCTTGTTCTGCTTGTAAGATTCATATTAGGGGCTATGGGACGTGGAACAGTGTTTTCTCATAGCTTTCTCAGTGAAAGAGAGTTGTTCCTCTGGCAGTCAGGAAAATGGCTGGTGGACGTTTGATAACCATGTCAAAAGACAGTGGTAGTGGTGACTTTAAGTAGAAGATGCACTCAGAGTGCTGAGTCCAAGACTGTCCTATACGTTGTCCTTTATCTATTTTGCAGTCTTCTGAACACTTGAGAGACTGAAGGTGTATTTAAGCAGTAGTGTCACTATTATAGAGATTGAGGAAGGAAAAAAAACCTCCCTTGGAAAACAGAGTATCAAATAAGATCGTAGCATGAATTTTAAAAGTGATTTCCAAAGGAATAGGCTATTTCCAAATGCTTCGTGTTGCTCGTGTTCTAGAGTTAACGGTAGAGTTAATGCCAGAGTATTTTAAGGGGGCAAGAGTTTTATAATCTTGGCTTTGCCAGTTTACCTCTGTAAGTTTCACTTTCCTCACCTGCAAGATATGGATAATATCCACTTACAGGATTTTCGTGAGAATGAAATGAGATGATATATGTCAAGCATTTAGCTTCATGCTTAGCACAGAATAAACGCTCCAAAATGGCAGCTATCATTGCATAGATTTTCATGTCAGCTACAGTAGAGTTTTCTGGATCATTTGTCAGTATTGTACTATACTGTATGATATTCTTTCCATGTTTTGGGCCTTCCTCAGTATAGTGATTTTCCTCTCTTCAAATTGAATTTTGACCTTTTCAAAAGTCTGGAATTCACTGAAGACAAGGAATTATCCAACATTTCATGAATGGTGATGTTTATATTGGATTGGCTGGGAGCCAGGTGGCAAACATTCAAAAGCAGACATAAATTTTTCCCTTCACAAGAGGCCACATGGTGCTCCTTGCCTGCATCAGGCTCCCAGGGAAATCAATGGGTGTTATGTGTGTGGAGCAAGGGAAAGGTCTTGCCACTAAAACGTGGGGCAATGTGGTGTATGAGATAAGTTAGTGTTCCCATGAGCTCATGGCTGTCCTAAAAGATGTCTTTGTCTTGAGGTCCTTAGAGTCTAGCTAGAGGTAAAGAGTCAATATTTGGTATAATTCTCAGTGGTTGAGTGTTACTGGGATGTGTTCTCAGTTTGTCAAAAACTAGTGGTATAAAAGCCCAAACAAAAACATTTATTAAAATCTTACATGCTACACCTCATTAAAGTGATACTTGCTAACGAGTTTATTCTTGTTACCATATTTAGAAGATTGATTTAAATCTTTTTCCCAAGAGTTTTAAGATAAGTGGTACTTGACTGCATAAAGTTATGAAAATTTTTGCTCCTTGTCTGTAGAGATCAGAAAATGTAATTCTAATTATTTATAGAATTCTACAATTTAAATATATTTCTCATTATGTCATAAGTCATTCTACTTGTAATGCTCAGTTTTCAAGCCCATTTTCTGATTATTCCTTAAATATAAAAGATAGATTAATGAAAAAAATAAGAGGTAGAAATGGGAGTAGACCTTAAGAAATTAGAAATCAGCTTTCATTTCTCCCTTAAGAATTATTGTGTGACATGTAGCAGTAAGGTTAGAACATTTGGTAAGTTTGCATTATTGTTTATTTAGACTTACCATTATGATTGTTTTCCCCTGGACTTTCTTAAAGTTTTTATTATATACGAGTCTGTATGAGCATGTCTTTGGTTTCTCCATGTAATTATAAAGATGAAGTTGTATGTTCTGGGGGAAAAGGAAGGTTTTCATTCTTTTCAGGACATTTTATAAGAGAATATGTTTTTCATCTTTGTCTAGCTTGTGAATAATACATATTAAGCAAATACACACTCCCAGTATGGAAAACAAAGTTTGTAGGGCCATTTCATTTCATTATCTTATTGAATATTCTCAAATAATGGTAATTTCTCATTTTACGGCAAAGGGACCTGATGCTCAGAGAAGTTAAAATGACTTGCTTAAATTTAGCAATTGACATTGCTTAAACAAGTTTCTCCTGAATATAAGTGACAAAAGCTCTGGAGACTGGAGAGATGGGACAACTAAATAAATGCGTTGTTGTGCTCTGGATGGGATCCTGGAACAAGAAGAGGATGTCGATGGAAAAACTAGTGAAATCCAAATAGTCTGGAGTTTAGTTTTTAAAAAATGTGTAAGGAGTTAAAAATTGTTTGGAGAACACAATACTAAAAGTTTGAAGACATCTGAGCAGATGAAAATCTTGCATATGTGCAAGTAGATAGTAGAGTTATTTTTTTTTAAATCATACTATTGCTGTTAATAGAGAGCCTTTGCCTGTCAGTATTTTAATGGATAAATAAATGATTATATAATTAAGCAGTGAGTACTACATATCAGTTAGAAAAATGGACTAGGATCGTATCAACAGAGTTAAGTCTGAAGTTAATGTCAGTAAATAAAGCAGATTATCAAATTAAAAAAGGCTTCTTTGAAAAAATTTTTAAACACTTCTTTTATTTAAACGTTATACCATGTGCACAGAAGAGGAGAATTTATGATGAAAATAAGTAGTTTCAGCTGCACTTCTTCCTGTTTCCTTCTCTGTCCCTGAATCAGGTTGTGGTATTTCTGGTGGTTACTTCCATGTCTCTAAATAAAATGTTTATATTGCTATTTTTAAAAATAAAAGAACTGCAGACATTTTCTATTAATTCCTGTTATGATAGATGAACATTTGCTCTGCTTATAGAATACTTTTTCTAATTTAGTATTAATTTTTATCAAAATTGTTCATGCACATAATATAAAAGTGAAATAGTTCCACAAAGCTTATTACAAAAATCAGCAGTCCCTTCCAGAGCCACTCCCCCCGCCATCCCCAGCCAGTGTCTGAACACACAGACAAGTTCTTCAGACTTTTGGCTGTTTCTTTTGGTATTTAAATTGTATCACCGCATAACATATTTTTAGATCAACTTCTTGATTTTCTGTTTCATGCATTATCTATTGGATTCCTTGTCTGGAAGGTGAGCCTTTAGTTGACTCTCCCCCGTCTTCCATCACACGTCACACTTTCCACACACACTCTCCTCCCAGGGTAATTACGACATTCATTTGTCTTGATCACTGTTCTGTGTTCACATTATTGTGATTTAGTAAACGCTATTGACAGCTGAGGCTTGGAATAAAATGTGATGATTTTTCCTTTCTCATACAACTTTTTGTGTCCTCTGGAGTTAATCATTGTCTTGCGTCTTTGCTTAGTTTTCTATGTGTTTATCAGAAATCCATCCCCAGATTGTCCCCCAGTTGTTAAAATTTTCTCTCAATACATTCATGTACATCAGGTATTTTGTCTTTTTGGACGCTATTCTCACAGAATCTTTGGAGCTTGTTCCATTCTGGATCCCTTGTCCTCTCTCCCTGGGGCACTTAACCATCAGTGTTCCCAGTGGAGATCCTGTTTGCTGGATCCCACGCCCTCCCCTTTCTTGGTTTACAACCTTGTTTTGGTGAAATACCCTCTCCTGGTGTACCTTGAGGAAGGCTGCAGGGAAGATGAATTTTGTGAGAACTCGGTGTTCTGGAAAAGTTTTTATTATGTGTTTACACTTCATTGATGATACCTAGATTGAAATTAAGTTTTCCTTTAGAATTTTGAAAGTGCTGATCTGTTGTTTTTTGGGCTTTCACTATTGCTGTTAAGAAATCTCAAAATCATTCTCCCCCTTGCACTCTCTCTTGTTTTCTTCTTTTCTGGGCAGCTTTAGGACAATGATTCTCAACCCTGGCTCTACTTTCAAAATGTCTGGAAACTTTGACCAAATCCTTGTATGAGAGATTTTGAAAAAATTGGTCTTGGGTAGAGCTCAAACATAGATATTTCTGAAAAGCTCCCCAGGTAGATCAAATATGCAGCCAGGGGAGAACCGCTATTTTAGGATCTTTTCCTTGTCTCCAGGATGCTGAAACTTCATGGTGATATGCTGTGATGTGGGTGTCTTTTCATTCATCACAGTAGGCACTTGATTGTCCCATTAATCTAGAAATTTTTGATTTCCTTCCCTCAAGTTCTCCTGTTGTTTGTAGGTTTTCCACTTGTCTCTTTTATTTCCTGTAATTTTTTCCTTTTGTTTGGTTTCTATGTGATTTCTTCAGTTTGATCTTCCAACCATTCCATTGACTTTTCCTTTTCTATTATCATATTTTTATTTCCCAATAATTCACTTTTTTGCTCTAATTATTCTATTTTTATGGACTCCTATTCTTTTTTAACCCCGGCTTTACTGAAATATAGTTGACATATACCATTGTTTAAGTTTATGGTGTACAACACGTTGATTTGATACATGTATGTATTGTGAAATGATTACTGCCATAGCATTAGCTAATGACTCTATAATGTCACATAATTACTATTTCTTTTTTTTTTTTAAAGATTTTATTTTTCCTTCTTCTCCCCAAAGCCCCTCAGTACATAGTTGTATATTTTAGTTGTGGGTCGTTTTGGTTGTGGCACGTAGGATGCCATCTCAGCATGGCTTGATGAGTGGTGCTAGGTCCATGCCCAGGATTCGAACTGGTGAAACTCTGGGCTGCCGAACCAGAGTGCACGAACTTAACCACTCGGCCACAGGGCTAGCCCCACCATTTCTTTTTTTGTGGTGAGAACATTTAAGATCTACTCTCTCAGCAACTTTCAAGTATATAATATAGAATTATGTGTTAACTATAGTTACCATGTTATACATTAGGTCTTCAGAATTTATTCATCTTATAACTGGAGGTTTGTACCCTTTGACCAACATCTCCCTGTTTCCCCAACCCCTATTCCTTGGTGACCACCACTCTACTCTCTGTTTCTATGAGTTCAGCTTTTTTTAGATTTTACATAAGTGAGATTGTATAGTATTTGTGTTTCTTTGCCTGGCTTGTTTCACTTAGCGTAATGCACTCAAGGTCCATCCATGTTGTTACAAATGGCAGGATTTCCTTCTTTCTCATGGCTGAATAATATTTCATTGTATAAATATACACGTTTTGTTTATCCATTCATCTGTTGATGGACACTTAGGTTGTTCCCATGTCCTGGCTGTTGTGAATAATTCTGCCATGAACATGGGGTGCAGATGCCTTTTCGAGATAGTGATTCATTTCCTACAGATATATTCCCAGAAGGGGGATTGCTGGATTGTGTGGTAGTTCTATTATTAATTTTTGGAGGACTCTGCATACTTTTTTCCATAATGACTATACCAATTTACATTCCCACCAGTAGTGCACAAGGGTTTTCTTTTCTCCACACCCTCACCAACACTTATCTCTCATCTTTTTCATAATAGCCATTCTCACAGGTGTGAGGTGATATCTCATTGTGGTTTTGATTTACATTTCCCTGGTAATGATGTTGAGCACCTTTTCATGTACCTATTGGCATAGTGTCTTATTTTATGAATGCAATATCTTCTCTCCTCTCTAAGGATATTAATAAGTTTTTATCTCCCTTCCCCACTCTGTTTCCTCTAAATTAGTTTTTAAAAATCTACCATTCGTTTTAGTCCCTTCCTTTCATAGTAGAGGCTTTCCTCCAAAGTCTTCTTGGCTGCCTGTGTACTCATGTTTAAAGCTGATTGTGGAAGCTCTGTCTGTGTGGCGGACATGTCCTCTTTTGCCTTTGCCTTAGGATCCTCTGCCTGGGCCGCTACCTTGGGGGAACCCTTGCTCTCAGTGTCTTGAGGTTTTTTCTCTTGGGCTGGTCAGATTCCTCAGAGGACACTGTTTTCAGCTCCAGCTGAGGGAGCTGAGTGGATGGAGGATGGTTGGAGGGTGTTCAGTTTTAGTGTATGAACTCACACTGAAGGGCCGTTCTCCTGTGTGTCTCTCGTCATGCAGATTAGAGACCCTGTCTCTGTTTTACTCTCTCCAGAGTGTAAACCCCCAGCCTTTGGGGGATTGAGCAATCATCTGAGGGAGGGAAATCTGCTTCTGAGGCTTCATCCTTCTGTTTCAAGGCCCACCCCACCCCAACTCCCAGAGCTACTGGTACCATCAATTTTTGGTGGAGATTTTGGGGGGTTTTTAGGTGTGAATCAGCTTGCTTCTCAGCTTTCCTCATGACTTGCTTAGGATTCAACTCTCTGTTAGGTTAGGTACCACTGGTTCTTTTGATTCTAGCTCCCAAATCTTCTTAACTCCTTTTCCTTCTCCTTGTTTCTAGGGGTGTGTACTAAAAAAAAAAGCCCATCACTGTCAATGTAATGTGTTTTCAGGTGAGAGTAGAGGTGAGCTGTGAGTTTAGCCTGTCTATTTAATCAGGACGGAATAATGTGATTATGATAAGTGAAATGTAAAGAGATAGAAAAAGGCCTCAGGTGGTCATCATGATTCCACGTTGTGTGTCAGCTCTGACCTTCAGTTGGATTGGGCGGTGTGTGTCGTGTCCGCGGGCCCTGGCCGTAGCTGCCGGTTGGTGTTCTGTGGTGGTGGACCGTGCTGCAATTAGTTGGACTGAAAGTTAAATTTGGAAAAGTTATTTAAACTCTTCTGCTGCAATGCCAGGTTGACAGCCTGAATTAAAATAAAATGTTTAGTTTAGAAACCCTAAAAACACTGTTGGTTTCAACCCAAAGAGCTTGAATTTTCTCCTTAAATCCGTCACTGACTATATTAGCATTTTAAACATTCTGTTTTCTCAATACCGTGTATACCTCAACCAAATGTCACAAAGCAAATTTAGGAATTACAACTCGTTTCTATTCTATTGTACTTTTAAAATGCAAACTCTATGATGTCATCTTTCATTCTAAGACCTTTTTCTTCATCAGGGAATTGATAACATAGCATCTTAAGGGACTTTTAACGAAACTTTTTTTTGGTAAATATTTTTCTCCTCTTCAAAAGCAGAGTGTTCTTGCTTATCTCGGAACCTCTTTTGTTGTTAGAATTCTGTAGGTAATTTGCTTTCCCTCCATTGTTTTATTTTGAAAAACAAAATCCACAGAAAGGTGGAAAGGATAGTTAAATGAACATGGTGTATGCCCTTCACCTAGATTCACTGATTGTTAACATTGTGGTGCTTTTGTGCTCAGTCTCAGTATTTTAAATTTTTACTGAACCGTTAAAAATTGTTTACGCATCGTGACATTTCCCCAGATAATTAAGTATGCCTGTCTTCAGAATGAGGACATTCTCTTACATATTCACGATACCATTTTCATCCCTAAGAAACATTCTATGAAACCATCTGATGTATAATAGGTATTCTTCCCTGATTTTCCCCAAACTTTAGCCCTCGGCTCTCCTCCACTCTCCAGTACCCAAAGATCCAAGTAAGGGTCATATGTTGTATTTGGCTAGTATTTATCTTCAGTCTCATTTATTCTAGAAAAGCCCACTGCTCACCAGTTGCCTTATAGAACGTCCCACAACCTGGACTTTTCTTCTTATTTCCTCATGATTGGATTCAGGTTAAACATTTTTGGCAAAAATGTTACTGAAGTGATGGTGCATGTTTCTGATTGCATCATGTGATGGTGCATGTTTCTGATTGCATCGTGTCAGGAGGCACATGTCAGTGTCTCCTGTTAATGGTGATGTTAAATCTGATTCCTTAATCAAGGTGGTATCTGCTAGATCTCTCCATGGTAAAAGTTGTAAAAGTTCCCTTTTTGGTTGTCTTTCTCTTGTAATTAGTGTGTTATCTGTTACTAATTCATGCATATCCTGTCCCAAATAGCCGTCTACCCAGTGATTAGTATCCCTTGATCCTTGCTTGATTCAGTTAGTTAATTGTGAAAGTGGTGATTGATTCATTCTCATTTATTAGCTCTCATTTTTCTCTAAGGAAGAACCTTCCTTTGTCCTCCCTTTTCTTTTTTTAAATATCACTGTTGACTCATGGATTCTTTTTTTATTTAATGTGTTAGAATCCATTAGTATTGCTATTCTTTTTTTTTTAAAGAAGGAACTTTTTTTTAAGATTGGCACCTGAGCTAACGTCTGTTGCCAGTCTTCTTCTTTTTTTCTTCTTCTCCCCAGAGTCCCCCAGTGCATAGTTGTATATTCTAGTTGTAGGTCCTTCTGGTTGTGCTTTGTGGGACGCCACCTCAGCATGGCCTGATGAGTGGTGCCACGTCCGAGCCCAGGATCCGAACCGGTGAAACCCTGGCTGCCAAAGCAGAGTGCATGAATGTAACCACTCGGCAACAGGGCCGGCCCCAAGTGTTGCTGTTCTTTTTGATGCTTAAATTGTCCCAAGTTTGGCTAGTGGGAGCCCCTTGAAGCTGACTTCCATGTTTTCACCATGTTCTTATTAATCTTTAAGCATTTCTTTTCTTTCTGGCACAACAAGATGTTTCAGGCTCACCTGGTACTTTCCCTGCCCCGGATCTGGAATCAGTTATTTCTCTAAGGAGTCCTAGTTTATTTCAGTGGGGGTTCATATCCAGAAATCAGGATCCGGGCCTAGATGTGCTTATTGCCCTTATTCCGTTAAAAGGGCTGCTTCTAGGCCCTTTTAATGAAAATAGCTGGGAAATAGATAGCTATTTTTAAAATCATAGGTTTATTACTGATATTCCCTATTCAAATATTATATCACAGGGTTCTTCTTTACCTTCTCCCTTTCTGTCTCCCTGGTTCCCAACAACAATGTATTTTCCTAATTTCTCTCTCCTACAGTATATACAAAATAGTTTCTCTGTTACTACCCCTGTATCCTTACCAGTCTTGTTTTGTTTCAAGATACAGAGATTCGCTGGAAAAGGAGCGAAGGAGAAAGGATTTAGTGTCAGGATATGCAGCGGCCTGAATCTAAGGCAGCTTTTGGCATTGGCTGTTTCTGTCCACCTACCCTCTTGGCCTTGATTGGCATTGCTTTTTCATTTCGGGTGCCTCTGCTTCTCATCTCGCCTTCAGCCTTCTCAAGTTTGGAGGAATTTATTAGGTTATTATTCACCCTCTAGTAGCATTCCCGTTGGGCAGCTCCTGATCAGAGTACCTTTGGTACTGTTGGCCAAGGGCAGGGCAGTGGGATTTCTTTTGTTGAAAGCATCTGGCTGCTTTCCTTGTTTGAGGTTTCATGGATGAGTACAAACTGGTTTTCCTTTTTCTTAATATGGTTGTGGATTCTTTCACCCCAAACTGTGGTGAATGGTGTGTGTTAAGCCCATGAATAATTTAGAGAATAAGGTAGGAAAACGTGTTTAGTTTCCAGCTTGCCAGCCAGCAAACTATAGTCTGTTTTTGAACAAATGAAAGTCAGTACATAGGGCAGACATATGTGGTTAATGATGACGTAGTCTTAGAGGGGGCCCCAGAGGAGGAAGAGGCGTGTCTTCTCTCTCGATTTCTGAATGGGAAGAGAAAGTAAGTGCCCACAGTGTGTAAACTTGATGTTTTGAGAATAGTGGTTTTCATCTGCTGTGGGTGTTAGTGACTGAGAATTAACCAGAGAATTTGTAGAACATAGCATAAAGTGCTAACAAGAATATAAGCTTTAAATTTTACAGACTTAAATTCCAAATTTTGCTTGGCTCATGCAGTCTGAGCCTCAGTTTTCTCTTTTGTAAAATGGGCATCATAACACCTACTGTGTCCCGTGATAGTAACGATAAGTGAGAAATGAGAGAGGATTGGCCAAAAAAAATATATATATATATTTTTTTAAAGATTTTATTTTTTCCTTTTTCTCCCCAAAGCCCCCCAGTACATAGTTGTATATTCTTCGTTGTGGGTCCTTCTAGTTGTGGCATGTGGGACGCTGCCTCAGCGTGGTTTGATGAGCAGTGCCATGTCCGCGCCCAGGATTCGAACCGACGAAACACTGGGCCGCCTGCAGCGGAGCGCGCGAACTTAACCACTCGGCCACGGGGCAAGCCCCCCAAAAAAATATTTTTAACTTTACTTTCTGGCAAGTCAGAAATCCTAGCTCTGGAGAAATAATGAAAAAGTCCCCAGTGTTAGCAAGTGAAAATCTGGCTAGGGAGAGTAACAGAAAGACAGTCTCCAAGAAGTGTGATGGGAACAGCTATGCATGAAGAGAGATGAGGGCATCTCTAGCTGGAGGTGGACCGCTGGGACTCTGTGTGGTAGAGGCTGGAGCCTCATACCTCGTGAGGTCAGGCTAGGAAGAGTTCCTGCTCCCACTAGTGACGCTAAGTGATTCCATGCTCCATATAGGAACTCGAGGGGCTCAGAGGTGGAAGGGGCAACTCCCCTGGTTCCCCCGTGGAGATAACATTTATAAAGTTTTCTTGTCTAGTCTGTAATTTCCTTCTAAAATGTGTTGAATGTGCTCATAAGTGGCAAGTTCTGGTCTAGATAGTAGGGTGAAGTGGTAACCCATGTAAAGTGGGATTATCCTTCTCCTTAATGAAGTAATTGGAGTTTGTTGTGCCCAGCAGTCCTCACAGAAGGTTTTACTGTGTTTATGAATATTTGTAAATAAGTGCAGTATTCCACATGGGAGCACTATGTTACTGTGTTCCATAGTGCCACATGCCACAACATGGATGGACCCTGGGGACCTTATGCTAAGTGACATAAGCCAGTCACAAAAAGACAAATTCTGTATGATCCCATTTATAATATGTGGAATCTAGAGTAGTCAAGTTCATAAAAGCAGAAAGTAGAATGATGGTTACCAGGGACGGCGTGTAGAAGGCAGCAAGGAAGGAGGACTTGTTTAATAGATGCTTAGTACCAATGAAGCGTACACTTAAAAATGATTAAGATGCTAAATTTTATGTTATACATTTTTCACCACATTAAAAAATATTAAATAAGCACAGTATTTTAAAAGATACACTTTGTATAATAGAGGGGGGTGTGTGTGTGTGTGTGTATGGATAAATATTTAAAAATTAGTGTAGACTTGGATGTATTTCACATTGTGCTATTTAAACAGTATTTCTGCTAAGACTAAAAATGATACAGTCTTTGTGCAGGACAAAACACACATTCATATTGACTCTGAAATTTCACTTTCAAGACTTTATTATAAGGGAAAGATAAGTATGCGCAAAGGTTTAACAAGGGTACTGGTTACAGCACTGTTTATAATAATAATGAAAAGTTGGAAGCAATTATTGTCGCTCAGTACTGGGGAAGTGGTTCAACAGGTTATGGTGCATCCATCATTTCACTGGAATGGAGATTGCAGGAATATATCTTGGCATTGAAAAGTATCTTGACTGTTAATGCTTGAAAAAATGCAGGTTCCAAGTATAAATGACAGAACTCAGTTTTCTTGACTCTGTGTATTTACCGTGGTCACTATAACAGAGGGTTTCTCTTGATTCTGCAAGTTATCCTAGCCGTTTTTCCAAAAACTGGGTACCAACTAATAGAAGTGTGTCTTACACAATTAAGTATTTCATAAGCTTTTATTCCTCAAAATATTTCATGAGAAGAACTTAATAGAGCATTTTTCTTATAACTGTCGTAATTAAATTTAAAAGTTCAGTGTCTGATTTTTAAGAGATTGTGTGTTTCATGAAAGTTGTGTCTTTGTTCTTTCCTAATATTCATTTTATCAAGTTTTAAGTTATTGAACGATTCCAAGTTAGGATCTCTTAATAACCATGCTTCTCCTTCTTCTTCCTTTTTTTAAAAGTATGGCGTTTGTTTCGTCATTAATAATTCCCAAGTATGATGATGAAGAAATATTGTGGGTAATCGGGATGCTTCTCTGTAAGCTTTGATTTTAATTCTGAAGTGATGGAAGTCTGATGTTATCTTTTGTGGTGTGTGTTACAGTGTTTCATATTTTTCAGTGCTAACCCTGGCGAGAATTGCAGCCTGTCTTAGATAATGAAGTGCTTCAGCCCGTAAAATACCTCAAGCTATTTTGTATCATTTGTACAGTGTCTAGGAATGCAAAACATTTAGTCTAGTTTGTTTTAGAGATCCTGAACTTCTCAGTCAAGTCTCGGTTTAAATGGCCTTGATTAAATTACTTTATCTCTCCGGGCATCCATTTACTCTTCTGAAATAAAGGCAGGGATGATAATAGACACATGTTTAATTTTCATAAACAGAATATTATTCATTCCAGGCTCATTTACCTTAGGCGAGTTTCACCATACATGCCCAGATGCAGAGTCCCTTCTCCCATCTCATGCTCTGATAATTTGAACATTCTTGTGCCTCAGGTCCTCATTTGTAAAATGGGAACAGTAAGTGTATCTACTTCATAGGATTATTGTGAGATGAAATGAGTTATTGCATGTAAATTTCTTGGAACAGTACATGGCACATAGTAACTCAATAATGCAAAGAATGTTACTGTTATTAGTTTAGAGTCTGTGATAGCGGTTTATAACTTAAAACTTTTAATGTTTCAATAAATAAGAACTTACAAATTGGCAGATATTTTTTACTATACTATAAATCATGATTTCAAGGAAATTGCATTTTGCTTAGTGATCAGCCTAGATTCTGTTTTTCCAGGGAACTAACATCCGATTAGTAGTAGGCTAAGATCAGAAGAAGCAGAATATTCCTAATAATCAGGATTCTCTCTTACCTTGGAGTTGAGAATTTATGCTGTTTTCTCTTGAATATTCTGATATCCATAAAGTCTTCCTGGATCCATTTTCTCAGCCTTTTGTGGGCATGGAAAGTGCTGTCTGATCTGCTAGTGCATGGATTTAAAAAAGGAAGCACATGGCCCATATTCAGGCGATGAGTGATTTTCTGTCCCATCACTGATGGACCCTTGGTATTGGTGCATAGGATGCTTGGTTATTCTTAGGTATAGCTTGGGTTAAAAATGTACCATCAGTGGGTTGCCAGGAGCATGATATCGGGGGAAGGAGTGAGCAGGTCTCTGGCTCTTGTTCCTGACTGATCAAGAACTCAAAATTGGAACAAGGTCAGGAAAGATTAGTGTTAAATTCTGAAGAGTTGGGTCTTACTACTTGCTCGTAGAGCAAACACACATTTGTCAAATGCGAGGGATCACTAAGAAATGGGATGAGCCTGAAAGTTCTAAGGACTACATCTTGTCATAATCCAAGTCTTGGAGGCAGGGGAACGGTTCTGTCCTGGAAGCAGCTCTTGTTTTGTTTCATTTTTACGAAATTGAAGACCCACATACTCTTATTTTAACTCCTGTCTGACAGCACTGAGGTAAGTGCTAAGGATGTACTAGATGATTCCTCAGAGAGTTAACTGTAATACAATGATAGCGTTATAGAAAGATAATGTGATGTGTGAATATAGATAGATGAAGGGGCCTACAGCTGCTCAGCTTCCTTCACGTGTAAGGAAACGGGGTTAAGAACAAGATAAAAAATAAGGAGCTACTGGACAGTAGGCCCCCAGATCTGTAATCCTTTATTATATTCCTACCTCAGTTCTGCACAATGATACCCTGGACAATTTTGTTTTATCTTTATCCTGATTTATGGTATTGCTTAGGGGAGACAGAGATAAATGAAAGGCTCCCGATTCCTTGGAATCCAAGTACTACTAGATTTATTCAGTCTGTGCTTTTATATCCACAGAATAAATTTGCAGCAGTGAAATAATGGAGCCAAGGAATATGCGTATTTAAATTTTGTTAGACTTTCTTTTGCATTTTTTAACATTCCTTGTAATACCTAACATGATGAACAGAATAAATGTTGATGGTTTCACTCTTCGCTTGTGGGGGAAATGCCTCTTCCCCATTCCCACCATTTTGCTCATGTGGTGGAGGTTCCATTAGCGTAGCACCTAGGCCTCCCGGACCCTCTCAGGGGAGTAGAGGTGACTTGGTGTGATGGGTGTTTGAAATGAGAAGGCAGGCATATGTGGCCCAGCACTCTTTCCCCTGTCTCTTATGAACAAGCTGCCCATATAGCTTAGCTCCTTCCACCATGAGATAAGTTTTACAGGGACAGGCTCTCCCACCCCGAGAGTACCACACTGCCTGTGACGGGGAGGCTAAGTCAACGAAGCAGCTTCAAAATATGTGCGTATGAGTGATGCTGGCAGGGATGCCATTGCACAGAGTTGACAGTGCCTCCAGAATCGTTTCGAGGATCTCTCTTCGCCGAAGAGGGTGGGATGCGTCTTTATTTTGGTGAACTGTTTATTCTTCCTAGCACAGCTCAGCTGTAGCCTCTTACCTCTAGTTCTTTCTCTCCTTCCTGGAAGAGGAAATTGTGTTACATCTTTTTTCCTCAGTACTCATCACACTGTACTATTGTAGCTGTTTGTATCTTGCTTTCCCAAGAATCTGTATGTTCCTTGAGGTCAGGGATTGTATCTCATCTTTGTATAATTTTTAGCTCAGAGGAAAGTAAATGATGGTTTCTGGGTGTTACAGTTTGTGAGCGAACTGAATTCAGCTATCATTGATACAGTATTACAGAATAGTTAATGAACAGTGTAAGTGTTGAAAAGCTAAATGAATATACCAGATTCAAATAAAAGTTCAAGATGGTAGTAGAAGGGTCACCAAACTGATCCATGGCTAATGATTAAATGAATGTCTTGACAGTTCTTTGTTGCGGGACTTCAGAGGATGGCTGAGGCAATCAGGGAAGCTTTGCCCCAGAGAGTGAACTTGGTTTGGTTTTAAGATATGGATAATCCAAGCAACAAGTTATGTTGGTATCATGTATTATGATACGATGTGATGAGGGCTCTTTGCCTCTGTGATATTCTTTCCCCAAACCTACAACCCCAATCTAATCATGGAAAAAACATCAGACAAACATAGACTGAGGGATATCCTACAAAATATCTGACCACTACTCCTCAAAACAGTCAGGGTAATGAAAAACAAGAAAACACTGAGAAATTATCACAGACCAGAGGAGACAAGGAGACATAATGACTGAATACAATATGGCCCCTGGATTGGATCCTGGAAGAGAAGAAGGACATTAGTAGAAAAACTGGTGAAATCCAAATAAAGTCTAAAGTTTAGTTAATAATATTGTACTAGTGTTGGTTGCTTAGTTTTGACAAAGGTACCCATGCTAATGTAAGATATTAGTGTTAGGGGAAACTGAGTTAATTATATGTGGGAACTCTCTGTATTATCTTAGTAACTTTTCTATCTATCTAAAATTATTCCAAATAAAGGTATATTTATGGGGTGGGATGGGGCCAGCTTGCTGGAACATTGTGAGTGGGAAATATAAGGCTTTTTCACAGGGTGTTGGATAAACCAGTCTGCTGTGACAGAACATTCCAGTAGAGCCTAGAAGGCTGAAAAGGTAAATTGGGTTGTATTGAAGAGGTATGTGAATGCTGGGTTAAGTAGTTTGGTCTCAATTCAGTAGGTTATGGGTAACCATTGAAAGTTTTGAGCAGGGGAATCAAGATCAGAGAGAAATTCTAGAAAGATTAATCTAGAATAGAGGTTGGAAATTGGAGCTCACAGGGTAAATCTAGACTGTTGGTATGTTTTGTCTCATGTACTGTAGTAAAATTTTTAAACCAGTATTTTAAAGTTGGGAAATTTCATTTAAAAATTCAGAGTTCGGGCTCCTCTTGAAAAAGCTGGCAGTCTGGTAAGACTGGGCCCACATCTTCAAATAGCAGCTACTGGCTGGAGCTGAGCGGAGGACGGCCCCCTTAAGAAGGCTCACGCATCCTGATATTCACCGTTGTTCCCCACGTTACCTGTTACGTTGTGCTTACTGCACTTGACCTGAGTCATTGACATTGTCTGACTATCTCCTGTGTATGTTTGAATTTAGGATCCTTGATTGGGAGGTAGATAGACTGTAGGCTTTTGTGGTATTTGTAAAAGTAAGAAAAAGGGACCCAAATCTGGGTGTTTGTAGAGAAAATGAAAAAAGTACATGTATAGGGGATAGTTATACAAGAGACAGGGAGAAAGAAGAATTAAATAAATCTAGTGACCCAGTCATTTATACAAGGGGCTCAAAAAATAAAAGAATACAAAGATAACTGTATCAGTGATGTGTTGCTGTATAACAGATTACCCAAAAGCATAGTAGCTTAAAACATCAAATATTTACTATCCCATACAGTTTCTGAGGGTCGAGAATAGCCTAGCTGGGTGCTTCTGGCTCAGGGTCCCCCAGTAGGTGGCAGACAAGCTGTTGCGGACATCTCAAGACTCAACTGGGGAAGGAGAAGCTGCTTCCAGGCCCTCTCACCTGCTCCTTGGCAGGCCTCACTTCCTAGCTTGCATTGGCTGGAAGCCAGAACATGCTTACATCATAGCAGCTTGCTCTCCCCAGAGCCAGCGATCCAAGAGCAAGGGAGAGAGTGGGCCCCCAAGAGGAGGATTGTCGTTCACAACCTAATCTTAGAAGTGACGTATTTCTGCCATATGCGATGGGTCACGCAAACAACCCTAGTACAGTGTGAGACGAGACTATCTATGGGTGTGAATAACGGAAGGTGGCGATTATTGGGGGTCATCCTGAAGGCTGATTACCACAATGACTCTGAGGGACCAAAGTATTTGTGGCAGCAGCCTTTCTGAGGGATCCAGCTCCTGCGTGAAATGTGACTTTCCAGCACCCAGCAATAAAATTACTTGTCATTCTAATTGTTCTGTTCTGCTAAATGACCCTGACTCTGACTGCTTACTTTTGATTTGCTCATAAATTTAGAATACAAATAATTAGGAGTTTTAAAGATCATATTGTTGGTTCCCTTAATTTTGTAGTTTTTTAGAATGAGGCTACTGAAAGGTGACGACTTGATTAGAGTCCCGTCACTAGTCAGTTTCAGGTCAGGGAATAGACTGAAGGTGCCTGACTTCCAGAGGGCTTGTATTTGCAAGGCAGCCTCTTACCCGTGCTTTTCTAGCACAGAGTATCCTTACAGTAAAAATGTCACTTTAAGGAACTTATTCGCATGATTCAGCTAATAAATAACATGTATTTTTATTATTTTCCATCATGTGAAATAATTCAGGTGTTATATTGAAAAGTTGCTCTGTATTTTTCAATGTATAAATTAGACATTTGATTTCACTGAATGATAAAGTGCTTATGTAGCATTTTTATGGCTAAAAAAATAGTCTAAAATTATACCTGCTTTAAAAGTTGAGATTTTGATAGGTCAGCTTTCTTCACATTGCTCAATCTTACTGTTTAAAATAGCCTGGACCCCACATGGTAGGGTGTCGCTCTTCACTACTGCCGTTGCCCTTTCCCTTTCAGACTGTGTTTTGTTAATAATGCTGGTATATTTTATTTTCTCACTGGAGTATTCGCACTATGACAAGTCACTGTTCCAGTGTCTTACAAGCCAGAGCCAAGTCTGGTGACTCTTTGATGCTATCTTGCTATGAGCTTTTTCTCCAGTTTTTAAGCAGAGATTAAAGGTCAGGCGCTCCCTAAATTGGTAGGTAAAATTTTGCATTCATGTGCATGTACCGTGTGCATTCAGGAGAAAGCCCACAGGTTTTACCAGATTCTTGTAGGAACCTGTGATCCACAACTGCTCATAACTCCTAGTGTTTGATACAGTTTTATCCTGTAGTTGGGATTAATTTTGCTGTAATGTATGTTTGTGTTCATGGCAAGTAGTGTACAGATATTTCTAATTTTTTGCATAGGAAAATGGAGTCTCAGCATTTTGTCCATAAATACTCAAAACCAAAACATATACCTGAATGTTTTGACCCAGGGCTTTTTTACTTATTTGATGATTTTTATACATTTAGAATCGTTAGAAATAGTAATTTTTGTGATTTAATGTTTTACAAACATTTTAATTCTCTGCATTCAATACAGGAAATTATAGTGTCTCCTTAAGTGACACCGCATTCTTTAACTATTACATTACAGCCAGAGCCAGAATGTCAGTTGGACAACTGCTCTTTGCAGACGATTTTAGTCACATACCAGTGTGAGGATTAGCATTCACCTAAATTGGGGGGCCCTGTGTAAAAGAATTTATGAACTTCCAAAGTAAGACCCAGTTTCTTAGGTAATGTTTGTGATTCTATTCCCTTCTGAAGCGAGTCTCTTATCCGACAGGAATGTAGTTAAGATATCTCCTGATAACTGTATGGTCAGAGTTATTTTAAAAGATAAGTTATTCTGGGATGTGGTAGCTCTAAGACTGTGCATCTATTGTCCAGAAGAGAGACTTTTATAAATAGAGCTTTCCCTTTTTCCAAGTCCTGCCTTACCCCTTGGTAATTTAGGCTTCTGGCTGGTTCTTTCTTTGTTTGCACTTTTAAAGGCAGCGGGTTTCACTCTGAGTCACATTTTAAAGCGGTACCCTTCCTGAGAGTCACATTTTAAGGGTGTAGCAGAAACTAGTCTGGGGAAAATTCTAGTTCATCTTTTCAAACCCTTAGTGTTTTGCAGGACTCAAATAAATGGAGCATGGCAGAATTATGTCCTATCAATAGGGGACCTGAGCCCCCAGCTCAAGGCAGATCTGTGGAATACAATACGGCGTCACACGCTCTGGGTTTTAATTTACCAGTGGGGTTTGAAATTAGGAGCAGTTAGGATCTTTTCTTAAATTAGGCTGATTTCCAGCTTAACCACTAAGTTATGTTTATTGAGTCACTACCTTTGACAGCTTGGATGCAACCTATAGTACAAACATTATGTCATACTTGATGGTGTAACACCATGACCATGAGGCCTTGGAGGCAAACCGTCCAGGTGTTGAAGTCCTGGCTATGCTGTTTTTAAGCTGGAGCCTTTTGTTATTTAACTTCTCTGTGCCTCAGTTTCTTTACTGAATTTGTGGTTTCCTGGTTACTATTGTATCATTAAACCCCTTTATCTGTTTTTAAGTAGCATAATGTGGTGGCCAACTGATGAAATCATCACACACAGGCCTGTAAAATTATAGATGGAGTAGGTGCGATGAAGGGCGGGTTCATGGAGCACTGAGAGGATGTCATGGGGTTTGATGGAAGGAGGTCAGTGAAGGAATACTGAGAAGGAACTCTTCAGGTTAAATTTTTGGTATAGTTATATTGCTTTCCTTACACATGGTTTTTGATATTTTATTCTACTTTTAGTATCCTTTTTGTATGTGTCATCTTAACTCAGTTTTGGAACTGGGCAGGTTATGGATAACAAAGTAAAGACAGAATGAGCATTTTGAGGACGGGAATATATTTTTTTGTTATGAGACTTTCAGAACAGTTTTGGGTTTGCAGAAAAATCGTTCATAAAATACAGTGTTCATGTATACTCCTTCCCCTTCGTGGTTTTCCTTATTATTAAATGAACATTCTGCATGAGTGTGGTATGCTGGTTATAATTGATGAACCAATATTGATAGAGTATTATTAACTAGAATCCACGGTTTACATTAGGGGTTTGTACACTTCTATGGGTTTTGACAAATGTGTACTGTCTTATATCTGCCATTACAGTATCACACAGAAGAATTTCACTGCCCTAAAAATCCTCTGTGCTCCATCTCTTTATCCTTCTTTTCCTCCCTCCCCAAAACCCCTGGAAACCACCAATCTTTTTGCTGTCTCTATGGTTTTGCCTTTACCAGAATGTCCCATAGTTGGAATCATACAATATGCAATCTTTTCAGACTGGCTTCTTTCACTTAGCAATATGCTACTAAGATTTCTCCATATCTTCTCATGGCTTGATAGCTCATATTTTCTTATTGCTGAGTAATACTCCGTTGTCTGGATGTACCACAGTTTGTTTATCCACTCGCCTTTTGAAGGACATCTTGATCGCTTGCCGTTTTTGTCAATTGTGAGTAAAGCTGCTATAAACATTCATGTGCAGATTGTTGTGTGGACCTTAGTTTTCAGTTGTTTTGAATAAATACTTAGGAGTGTGATTAATGGATTGTATGGTGAGACTCTCTTTAGCTTTGTAAGAAACTGCTAGGCTGTCTCCCAGAGTGGCTGTACCATTTTGCATTTCTGTCAACAATGTATGAGAATTTCCATTTCTCCACATCCTTGCCAGCATTTGGTGTTGTCAGATGTTTTAGATTTTAGCCATTCTAATAGGTGTTTGGTGGTATTTTATTGTTGTTTTGCAATTTTGCAAATTGCAATTTGCAATTCCCTAGGGACATATGATGTGGAGCATCTTTTCGTATGCTTGTTTGCCATTTGTATATCTCCTTGGGTGAGGTGTCTGTACAGATCTTTTGCCCACTTTTCAAGAGTTGTTTTAAGAGTTCTTTGTATATTTTGGATAATAGTCTCTTTTCAGATATGTGTTTTGCAAAGATCTTCTCTCAGTCTCTGGCTTCTCTTTTCGTTCTCTTAACAGTGTTTTGCAGAGCAGAAGTTTTTAATTTTAATGAAGTCCGACTTACCACTTTTCTCTTTTGTGGTTTGTGTTTGTGGTGTTGTATTTAAAAAGTCATCATCAGGGGCTGGCCCCGTGGCCGAGTGGTTAAGTTCGTGCGCTCCGCTGCAGGCGGCCCAGTGTTTCGTTAGTTTGAATCCTGGGCGCGGACATGGCACTGCTCATCTAGACCACGTTGAGGCAGCGTCCCACATACCACAACTAGAAGAACCCACAATGAAGAATACACAACTATGTACCGGGGGGCTTTGGGGAGAGAAAGGAAAAAATAAAATCTTTAAAAAAAAAAAAGTCATCATCAAATCCAAGGTTACCTAGCTTTTCTCCTGTATTATCTTCTAGAAATTTTACAGTTTTAACATTGTACATGTAGGTCTGTGATTTATTTTGAGTTAATTTTTGTGGAAGGTCTGTGCCTAGATTCATTTTTTTGCATGTGAATGTCCAGTTGTTCCAGCACCATTTGTTGAAAAGATTATCCTTTCTCTGTTGAATTGCCTTTGCTTCTCTGTCAAAGATCAGTTGACTAAATTTGTGTTGGTCTATTTCTGGGCTCTCTATTCTGTGCCATTGATCTATTTGTCTCTTCTTTTGCCAATACCATGCTGTCTTGATTACTGAAGCTTTATAGTAAGACCTGAAGTTGGGTAGTATTGGTCCTTTGACTTTGTTATTCTTCAGCATTGTGTGGGTTGTTCTGGGTTGGTATAATTTTTTATATCTCAAGAATAAGCACTTGGTAAATATTCTATGTTGAGAATCTCTTTTCAACATTGCAGCGATAGTGATCTTTAAAACACATCAGATCCTTTATTCTTCTGCCCCAAATCTCCAATGGCTTCCCATTTCAGTGAGTCTGATCGAAGATCCTTGAAATGACTCGCATGGTCCTCCAGCACCTGACTCTTCTGCTGCCTCTCAAACCTCATCTCTTAACACTCTCCCTGCCTCTTCCTTTTAGATGCAATGGCCTCCTTGATCTTGCTTGAACACACCAGGAACGCTCCATCAAAGGGCCTTAGCAATGGCTGTTGCCTCTGCCTTGAATGTCTTTCTCCAAGATATCTGCATGGCTGACTCCTTCGTCTCTTTCAAGTCTTACTCAAGTGCCACTTTCCCACTGAGGACTCTGATCATTTTATCTGAAATCCCAGCTTCCCTCCCATCTCCTTCAATCTTGACGCTCTCCATCTCTCTTGTCCTGCTCTATGTTTTTTCATAGCTATCATCACTTTTAACATCCTATATACTTATTTGTTATGTTTATTGTTATTGCTTATCATCTCTCTCTTTCTGCTAGAATTTAATTTTGAATGGTCGGGCTCTTTGTTTTGTTGAGTAATGTGTCTTCAACTTATAAAACATAGTAGGTTTTCAATAAATATTAATTTTCAAAAATGACTGCTAGGGCATTAGATATGTGAAAGGATGCTGGGTGCCAATTCATTTGACCTTACCTGATCCTTAAACTCAGGACCTTCTAAGATGAAGTCAAAATTATAACCAAACCAAGATAACATTTGAGAAAATTTTTTGATTTCTGACAAGGTGCAGCTGCTTGTGGTGATAATAATAGGATTTCCTTACTGTGTTATTTATGGGTAGCTTAAGGGCATCAGCCGAGTCAAAATAGAAGAAAAACCACTGACTCATTAGAGTTTTTAAAATACAAGTTGTCAGCTTGTGTTTCTCAGTTAAGAGAATCAGGATTTCCCTGTATAATCAGGACTATTAATGATGCTGCAGCAATTGCAGAGAAAGGCGTTTTGTGTCTGAGATGAGAGACTGCAGGTGTAGAAAACCAGCAATGCTGTCTTCCTAAACAACATGACAGCCAGGATTTCAAAGCCAGATCTGTTTTACCACCTTTGTATCTCAGTACTTGGCCTGGTTGGTACCTGGTATGTAATAGGTTCTCAATAAGTGTGTGTTGAAAGAATGAATATTATAAGAGACAATGCATTGTCAGTTAATCACAGTGACATTCATGATCTGGAAATGTCATGAAACATGGGGGCGATTATATCCATGTACTTTCATTTTATAGGAAAATGATTTTCTTACTTTATCATAGAAATTGTATTAAGTTGTCTTTGACTTAAAGTGAGTTTTCACCAAGTGTGCCACCATACTTCACTTAACGAGTCTTTGGGAAACAAGTTCACCCTTCACAGCTGGCTGTTTGATGGTGACTTGCACTTTTCATCTTAGCCACTGGGGGGCGCAGGAAAACTGAACGGGGCTGTCTGGAGAGGCTCCTGTCCAGGTAGAAGTGGTCAGACCAGGGCTGGGAGCTCTTCTCAAGCCGTCTGGGGCTGTGTGTGTGTGTGTTTGCTAGGAGAGGGTTTCGGCTCTGAGGAAGGGTACTCAGGCACAGGGAGTTAGATTTTGGCTGGAGACTTACTGTTATTAAACTGTCAGTACTGTGAGGCTGGATTATTATTAATCTATATTTCTAGTGTTCACTTACATCAGAGGGAAACTTCCCTCTTAGATAACAAAAATGTTTCCAAACCTTAGGTAGCTGTGTACTTAATCTAAGTACATTCTTGAACAATAACAAAGGTAGGTGTTGTAGCCCTGGAGTTCCTTGTGAGGTGGGGCCCGTATTTCTTGAGATAAACAGTAGTTTACTAGGCGAATCCTTTACCCCCCCCCCCCCCCCCCCAGTTAATTGGTTATAGAGAAAAGCTAGGACCTGTTGACGTGATCCAGGCCGGGAGAAGAGGCACTTGGACTATTAGGTAAGAGTTGAGGAAGGTGAGGCTTGTCTTTGTGCTCCAGTGACATGCCTGGAACGTGGAAGGAGGAAGTAGAACACGTGGCCGCAGAGGCCACATCCCCAAGAAACGAGGAGGAATGCTTTCTTTAAAGCAGTTGTTCTCATAAATTTGTTTACTCACGTCCAATACGTTGGGTGTTAAAATAAGTGCTTGTTGAATGAATACAATAAACGAATCGAGAAAAAGATCGCTTTCTTTTGTTGTTACCTGAAAATATGTGTAGAGGTGAAAAAAGAGGTGGAGAGAAGTAGTTGTGCGAGTATTTAGCAGTGTTTTGTTCAGCAGGCATTTATTGGGTGACTCGTATATGAAACTGTGATAGATGCTGAGAGACGGGGAATGCAAGGAGTTAGGGCAGGATTCCTGTCTTTGAAGAGGTTTATAATCAAGGGAGGGAGACCGAAGTGCACAAATGGTCCTGAGAGTTGCAGTGCGAACTGTGAGTGGAGGGGACCGTGCTCAGGGTTTGCAGATCGCCACTCTCGTGCTGGCGTCTGGAGGAGCTGCCTGGAAAGCGCTGTGTGTGTCTTCACTGGGGCTCAGGCAGGGCAAGCAACTCATGTAGGAGGGTCTCGGAAGCCCCTTCTCACTTTCAAGTTGTGTGAGTCTGTTTTAGAATCTCCACGCTGTTGCGTAAGGTGCACACCTGTGCCGTGACTAGGCAGAAGACTGGTGAACTAATAGAAATTTCTTTGAGGTGTTAGATGCTCGGCTGTAAGGTGCATTAAAGAAGAGCTGAGTGCTGAAAGCAAAAGCTGCATTCAGGTTCATAAGTCAAGTTTCTGTGTATGATTATTTGGTAAAAGGTGATTGTGGATGTAAGATCTTATTTCTTGATTTGAAGTGTCAGTGAGTGAAATCTGAGTTGTCAGAAGGAAATTTAAGCAGTTTTGAGAGTTCAGTGTTATTTTTTTTCTTTTTGGTGTGGAAGATTGGCCCTGAATTAATATCTATTACCAATCTTCTTTTTGCTTGAGGAAGATTGCCCTTGAGCTAACATCTCTGCCAATCTTCCTCTATTTTGTATGTGGGATGCTGCCACAGCATAGCTTGATGAGCAGTGTGTAGGTCTGCTACTGGGATCTGAACCCGTGAATCCTGGGCCACTGAAGCAGAGTGCGCAAACTTAACTACTCCGCCACTGGGCTGGCCTCAAGCTTATTTTTTTCCACAGATTTTTAACCTGGGCTTCAGATGCCAGGACCCAACCCCAGGGCTATATGAATCTTTGAGGGTGAAGCCTAGGCATCTGTGTTTTTTAGAAGTTGCACAAATGATGTTTTTCGAGCTTTATTGAGATATAATTGACATAAAATTTTGTGTAAGTTTAAGGTCTATAATGTGTTGATTTGATACATTTATATATTGCAAAATGATTGCTACCATAGCGTCGGGTCACATAAGTACCATTTCTTTTTTTGTGGTGAGAAGGTTTAAGATCAACTCTCTTAGTGACTTTCATGTACATGTACAATACAGAATTATCAACTGTAATCAGCATGCTGTACCTTAGATCCCCAGAACCTACTCATGTCGTTACTGGAAGTTTGTACCCTTTGACCAGCGTTTTCCTGTTTCCCCCACTTCTAGTCCCTGGTAACCACCTCTCTAGTCTTTGTTTTCTATGAATTTGGCTTTTTAGATTCCACATATAAGTGAGATTACACAGTGTTTGTCTTTCTTTGTCCGACTTATTTCACTTAGCATAATTCCCTCAAGGTTCATCCATGTTGTTGCAAATGGCAAAATTTCCTTCTTTCTCGTGGCTGAGTAATATTCCATCATATGTGTATGTGTACCATATATATGTCTGTATATATATATATATCTATCTATCTCTCACATTATCCCCCATTGGCAGACACTTGTTTCCAGATCTTGGCTGTTGTGAATAATACTGCAGAGAACGTGGGAGTGCAGATACCTCTTTGAGATCCTGTTTTCATTTCTTTTGGATATATACCCAGAAGTGGGAGTGCTCGATCATATGACAGTTCTATTTTTAATTTTTTGAGGAACCTCCAAACTGTTTTGTATAGTAGCTGCACCAATTTACATTCCCACCAGTAGTGCATGAGGGTTCCCTTTTCTCCACATCCTCACCAACACTTGTTATCTCTTGTCTTTTTGATAGTAGTCATTCCAACGGGTGTGAGGTGATATCTCATTGTGGTTTTGATTTGCAAGCACAGATGATTTTAATGTTCAGCAGGGCTGAGAACCGCTCTGCCATGCTTGTCCTATTCATGTAATTGGATTTGGAAGCATTTGTGGTGTTTGGAAAATTGTAGTTTGGTTAAATTCCTAACTATATGATATGCATTTACCTGAACTCCTAGCAGCCTTAGGTACTAGACTGCCTAGTTGGATCATGGCTCAGCTGCCACTTAGCTGTGTTAGTTATCTATAGCTGCATAACAAGTTTCCTCCAAATTTAGCAGCCTAAAACAATAAACTTTTTTTTTTTTTTAAAGATTTTATTTTTTTCCTTTTTCTCCCCAAAGCCCCCTGGTACATAGTTGTATATTCTTTGTTGTGGGTCCTTCCAGTTGTGGCATGTGGGACGCTGCCCCAGCGTGGCTTGATGAGCAGTGCCATGTCCGTGCCCAGGACTCAAACCAATGAAACACTGGGCCGCCTGCAGCGGAGTGCGCGAACTTAACCACTCGGCCACGGGGCCAGCCCCAACAGTAAACTTTTATTAACGCTTTCTGTGGGCCAGGAATTTGGGAATGGATTAAGTGAGTAAATTGAAATTAATATATCACCCAAGGCCAAAGTCATCTGAAGACTTGACTGGGGCTGCAGGATGTTTCCAAGATGGCTTACTCACTGGCCATTGGCAGGAGGCCCCAGGTCCTCGCCATGTGCGCTCTCTATAGCGCTGTTTAAGTGTCTTCAAGACAAGGCTTCCCCGGAGTGAGTGATCCTAGCGAGAGCAAGAAGGAAGCCACGTTGCTTTTTATGAACTAGTCTCAGAAGTCTAACACTGCTATTTCAGTTCTGTTCCGTTCTTCAGAGTCCCCACACTCATGGGGATTGGAATCGACTCTACTTTTCGAAGAGAGAAGTGTCCATTCGTGGACATGTTTTAAAACCACCATACAAGTTGTCTGTACAGCTTATTAAACCCTTTTTAATCTCAGTCCCCTTACACTTAAAAGGGAGATTTAATTATAATACCACTGCATGTTGTTATTGAAGGATTTAGTGACTTCATACATGGAAAGTGCTCAGTACGGTTTCTGACATATAGTAAGTTTTTGGTAAATGCTAGCTTTTATTACTTTTAATATATATTTAATAGTATTCGTGCTAGTCATTCCTATATTGGAGAATAAGGGAAGTTGAAGGATGTGTTTTTAGCATAATGTGAGTAAGGGTACTATGCACCTTTGACAATGAAGGATTAAAACACACCATTTAATATATCAGAAATGCAGTATATTTTATTTAAAATTAGCTTTAGCTTCTCTCAATCCTGCTTTATTCTTTGTATGTACCTCCATCTCCATTTCCCAGTAAATCCCAAATATGACCACTTCTGTAATTGTACTTAATCTTCTTCCTTTTTAGCTCTAATGTGTGTCAGCTCTCAGACAGTTCTGAGCTTTCAATTCAGATCTTTTGGCCAGAATTTGCTTAAGTTAAAAAGCAAGCTGATCAGGCCATGGTTAAAGGCATTTGGTACCAGGATGATTATGAGTAAGAGCAAGTATCATGTTGCCCCCAGCTCTTGCCTATAAGGCAGAAATGAGATATAATTCCCCAGACTGCCATACTTACTTCCAAGACATCTTCTGATCAATATCTGACAGCTACATTGACCTCCATGTGCAGCTGGATTTCCCATTTAGTACTTAGCCGGGAGAAACCATTAAAAGAGTCTATTGCCATTAAGGACCATGTCAACTTCTTAATTTCTCCCCACCCCAAAGAAAGGTTGCAATTTATGTAAATGGAATATTTCTTTCTTCTTTAATTTTTTTTTGCTTCTTCTGTTATGTCCTTTTAGGCAGGAAGAGTGAGTTGCTAATATTATAATGGAGCAAGATCTTACCATGTGGAGAATGTGGATGAAAGGGTGTATGGAGATTCTTTGTACTATTTTTGTGACTTTTGTAAGTCTAAAATTATTTCAAAATAAAAAGTTAAAAAAATCAAAACTGCAAATATAGTGTCTATAGGTAGATTTGTAATATACAATGATTGCAAATCTTCATGGGTTAGGATGGATTTTTCTTGAATTTAGGGAATGTTACTGTTTCTTGTGTTTTAAAAATGAGAGTCTGTCACTTTTTCTATATAAGAAACTAAGACAATTGGCTTTTCTATGTGTACTGAACTCATCAATTAAGTCCTTTTTCTGTGGTCTTGTTTGGAAATTTCATCTTTCTGTAGTCAAAAATCTCATTTTAAGCATAAATTGTTCTACATTTTAATTTTGTAAGGAATGCATGTTTATAGAGAAAGAACTGTCTCCAGTTCTTTTTTTTTTAAAGATTTAAAAAATTTTTTTCCTTTTTCTCCCCAAAGCCCCCTGGTACATAGTTGTATATTCTTCGTTGTGGGTCCTTCTAGTTGTGGCACGTGGGACGCCACCTCAGCGTGGTTTGATGAGCAGTGCCATGTCTGCGCCCAGGATTTGAACCGATGAAACACTGGGTCGCCTGCAGCGGAGCGTGCGAACTTAACCACTCGGCCACGTGGCTGGCCCCTTCTTTTTTTTTTTTTTGATGATAATTTTATTGAGATTCACATAGCATATTACTCACCCATTTAAAGCACACACTTCAGTGGCTTTTAGAATATTCATATAATTGTGCAACCATCACTATAATCAAATTTAGGACATTTTATCACCCCCAAAAGAAACCCTGCACCCTTTAGCAGTCTCCTTATTCTCTCCATCTGCTTTGGCCCCTGACAACCACTAATCTACTTGCTGTATCTATAGATTTGCCTCTTCTAGACATTTCATGTAAAATGGAATCCCACCATATGTGGTATTGTATAGTTGGCTTCTGTCTTTATTTTTTATGGAACAGGGCTGGTTGGTCATCAAGACACAACTGTTGACACTGTGGCTTCTAGAAAGGTTGGTCCTTCAATGAAAGACTGTTGCTATAATGGAAAGACTGGGAATCCAGCAAGGTGATTTATAGATAACATGGGAGAGGATGCTCCCTGTGTGTAGGAGAACCATCTTTTGATTTCACTAGGTCTTCTTAGAATAATTACAATTATATGAATCTTTTTTTCTTAGAAAGGTAGTTACAGTTTGCATTATACTGGCGTTTATTTACCTGGTAGATGTCAGATTAATCTCTATCCTAATTCTATTTCCACAGGCTGTGTTTGCATTTGAGATGTTTGTGTGGTGCATTTTCATTTGAAGTTTTCACCTTTGAAGGTTCAGAATTAATATTCACTTGATTTTTTCTGAGTAAGGTTCTTTTTGAATCTATTCTGTCATAACTGAAAGGAGTGTCTCAAGGCTGTGGTCCTCAGTCACTTCCTGCCTTATCCTGGGTCCTGAGCCTGGAGGGTGGCTGGGGTTTGCTGGACCCCTGTTGCAGCGTGGCTTCGGGCTTGGTTATTGCCATCTTTTCCTTAACTTTCCCTAAATCCTTCAGTGATTCAAAGCCAGTGATAGTAGCTTTCTGGCTAAGTCCTTTAGATAAATAGCCATAAATTGCATTATTTCTTAAAAATTAAAAAAAAAATCCTTGGTTAAAAACCAAACAATTTGTTAATTTAAGTCATTGTAATACTATTTAAGAAAGCAAACAGAAGAATTTCAAAGTGATGGCACATACCTTTTTGGTATTTTGGGCCTGTTGTCTTCCTAAGAAGAGTCAGTTCTTCCTTTGAGGGACTCCTCGAGTGCAAAATAACAGGTATTAGTTTATCAGTTATCCTCCCCTGTCCTCGTCCTGGCTTATGAAGGGGTCTTGTAGTCTTTCCTTACTTCTCAGCAATCAGTCCGTCAGCAGTACCCACAGGGCACTCTGCTCCTCCTTTGTCTCTTCATTGATGGCTTATCACGCCATCGGTGGTCTTCCAGCATCCAGGAGGAAAGGAATCTCCCATCATTCTTGGACCCTGAAAGTTGTTTAACTTATCTATTGTAGCTGTCAATCATCAGCTTTCAAGTTATGAAAGCAGCACAGGTTTGTTGCAACAAGCAGACCAATACAAAGTCGTTTCCCCTCTCTGCCCATTTTGCCTTTCCCATGGTAACTAGTATTAACGGTTTATTGTATGTTCTTCCTCTCTTTTCTAATAAAATATATGAAATGTGTATTTACACTTTTATGTTTTCCATATATATTTTTTTTTATTTTTTGAGAAATAAGATCATATTCTTTCTGCAGAGTATTTGTTTTAACTTACCACTTGTAGGGAAAAGCCAGCACATTATTTCCTAAAAGGCAAAAAATCTTTTAGATTTTTTTTCTCAAGTTTGTTAAATTTTCCTTTAGCAGTTAGCATCTGGTTTACCAGAAAGATTTGCTAAGTATAAACCAAAGAATTTATACCAGAACCAAAAAGCTAAAATATAAGAGAAATTTAGATTAGTATATCCAACTGCTTAACTTGCCTGTTCAAAATGGAGCATCTTCTTCCCTTTTAAACTTTTCTCTTGTGTTTTCCCTAACTCAAAACATGGCTCATCAAAATCTCGAAATTTGGGAGTATGAAACTTTCCCCCTGCTTCCCTCCCCTGTTTGTCTGTCAGCCACCAGGTCCTGGAAGAGTCTAGGGAACCAACTCGTTACTTTGAAAACTTGAAATGAAGGGGAAGAATCAAGCATTTACTTCTATGAACTGTGCCTATCCCTTAGGGTAGGCAAATATTTAATGAAAAGAAGATCCTCTTTATAGGAATAGTTTCGCTTTTAAATGAAGAATGAATGATGGAGTTAGAATGCTACTGTTTTACAGCACCTGATGCAGTGTAGGCAGTGGTCATTAATGACTGGTAACTTAAAAACAGAGACAACCAGATTTTATGAGCTTGAACTTCATTAATCATCTAGATATAACTTCTGATTTACAGGAAATATTACGAACATGCAAATTGGCACCATGGGGATGCAATCACCAAAATTCAAACTGGGAAACCGTAGGACAAATGATCCAGTTACTTCAACAAGTAAATTGCAAAGAAATAGAGAGAGAGAGAGAGAGAAAGAGGGTTAACCTATAGATTGAAAGAGACTAAGGAAACGTATCAGTCAGCTACAATGTGTTTAACTCTACTCATGGGTGAGATGATATACTGTCTGAGATTTACTTCAGAATAATTCATGGTGAGAAAGAGTGGGTGGGGATATAGACGGAACAAAGCCATGTGTGAGGTGGTAATTGTCGAAGCGATGTGATGGATATATGGCAGCTCATTATATTCTTCTCAATATTTTTGTTGAAATTTTTCTGTAATAAAAAGTTCTTTAAAAACATCACGTTGAGGGGCCGGCTCGGTGACGCAGCGGTTAAGTGTGCACATTCTGCTTTGGCAGCCCGGGGTTTGCCATTTCGGATCCTGGGTGTGGACATGGCACCGCTTGGCAAGACATGCTGTGGTAGACGTCCCACATATAAAAAAGTAGGGGAAGATGGGCACGGATGTTAGCTCAGGCCAGTCTTCCTCAGCAAAAAGAGGAGGATTGGCAGCAGATGTTAGCTCAGGGCTTATCTTCCTCAAAAAAAAAAAAAAAAGCAAAAAAAAAAAAAGAAAAGGTCACGTTCAGACCTTTCCCAGGTGGCTAAATGTACAGAGATCCATCTTGCAGGTGAGATCTTCTTTAAATTAGGGAATGGACTTATGTTTCACAACCCCCCAAACACAACTCTTAATCTCAGTTGCTGAATAAATACCGGTGGAACCCTATGAGAAAGATGAACCCCAAAGCCTGGGGAGGAAAAGCACTGTTAGCATCACCTGACCACCACCCCATCACTAGTCTGCTCGGTAGAAAGTGCTGGCATGACCCTTCAAGGACCATGCCAGTGAGCAGGTGGAGCAGCATCCTGTTGCTCCTGGCTGTGGCTGACAAAGACAGGACAGAGAACACAGCTGTTAGCCTTCTCCTGGGGACACAGTCTGTGTCATCCAGCGGCAGCAACTCATGAGATGGTCTAATTATACTGCCATTCTATCAAAGAGAATCTGTGGTTCTTCTGTTTAAGTAAATCTTGCCTGTATTCTCTGTTTGTTAAAACCCCAGCACAGTTTTATACAACCTTTTGGAAGGGAGGGAGAATATTTTGGGACCTGGAGAGAAAACTGTGGAGAGATTAGGTGGTATGTGCGGTCATTTAGGGAGTGAGTTGTCCTTGAATCGAAGAGGATCTGACGTACACTGAGTGTCTGCTCTGTGCCAGCTACTGTGTTTAATTCTCGTGGCGTTTCTCAGCAGTTGGTTCCATTTTATAGACCTTATGAACTAAGGCTCAGGGAGGGTAAGTAACTTCCCTCGGGTCACACAGCTGGTAAATTGTGGAACTTGATTTTAATCTGTTTTGAAAACCTTTATTTTTCTGAATTCTACATTCATAGATTTTGATATTGAAGTATTCTCCTCTAGGTACATATTTCAAGGTAAGATGTGGTTTTGAATGTATTTTGAAGTGATCAGACTTTCACAGTTTTCTGTTAAATTACTATGCTCTCAGATTTGTTTTCTTTTTTGTTTTGTGGGGACAGGAAGGAGCCAATGATCCTTTTGTGTATCTTGCTTTGAGGGGGTAGAAATCCTATTGGCCATTAATTAAAAAACTAAAAGGGTAGTGATGCATCCAGTGTGTACTGAATGATGTATGGAGTTATTCTGTGAAGCTGTTAGTCTCTTTAAGGATTCGCTTTGCTTAGTCATGAACTGATGACGGGAGGGGCCGGTGGAATGAGTGCTTTCCTGGCCTCGCTTGGGGGTCTCTGGGGAGAGGCTGTGACACGAGAGGCTTTGGGGCTGTTTGGGCACATTTGCACAGGCATCTGGAACTCTTTGTTTTTTGGGCTGTAATTTCTTGGCTATGTCAGCATCTCTATTGTCTGGACTCAGACACCCCTTAGTGCAACAAACCAGGAAGGGAAATGGGCAGCGTGTGAGTGACAGAAGGATTCTACTGTATTGGGAATGAATTAGGAATTGAATGGAGAAAATATGCCAACAGCTGATAACATAAAATAAATTATAAATACGGAGTCATTCTAGTCATTATAAAATTAGTTTCTTAAGATAGACATTGTTGCTACTTGTGTTTGATGATTTCTTTTTAAATACTGGGGTGTATAAGTATTTTTCAAAAATTTGCTACAGAGACCCACACTCAAGAGTTGCTTAAAAATGATTACTTTTATTTCCGCTTAGGTAGCAGGCCAGAGGTGGGGTGTCCAGGATGGTAGCGGCTCGCTTCATGAGTTGGGCCGGGGCTAGTATGATGCTCAGGGTCACAGACTGTGGTGTTTTAAAACATGTATGCTGTTTCTTTGCTGCTTTTCCAATTGGAAGGTCAAAATCTTTGTCTCCTCCGCTTGAATCTGGTTGGACCCTTGGCTCACTTGTAACCAGTAGAATTTGGGGTTAGTGATGCTACATAACTTCAGAAGTAGGTCAGGAAAGGTGATGCAGCTTCTGCCTTGTTCTCTGGGACACTTGCTTTTGCAACCCTGAATTACCACAAAAAAGTTTGACTACCCTAAGGTCACCATTCTGCCAGGCCACATGTAGAGGCCACCTGTTAATGATCTGGCCCACTGCCCCAAATGAGGTCCCAGCACATAGCTAGCATCTACTGCTAGGCATATGAATGAAGATGCCTCCAAATGATTCCAGCCTCCAGCTGCAAGCCATTCCACCTGTTGAGCTGTAGCAGCTGAGGCCCAGACATTGTGGAGCAGAGACAAGATGTCCCCTTGTGCCTGGTTTGAATTTCTGACCTGTGGAATTCATGAACGTAATAAAATTATTGTTCACCCGGCTGCATTTGGAGTGGTTTGTTACACAGCAGTAGTGACCGGAGCAGGGTTACCCTCCCATGGTTCTTAGATCTTTGGCCGCCACATCTGCATTCCGGCCATCTGACTGTGGAAGTACAGCCGTAGACACTGCCTTGCTCTTTCAGGGCACCCCCTGAAGCAGCACACTCCCTTCTGCTGCCACCTCATTTGCTAGAACTCAGCCAGAACATGGCCACATCTAGCTCAAGGAAGACTGAGAAATGTGTGTTTATTCCTGCTGACCGTGCACCTAGCAGAAAATTAGGAGCATCTCTTTCTTTGAGCGAGAAGGATACATGGATGAGGGAAAAAGTTGTAATTTCTGATATGGTTGTGTTGGCTTGAGTAGACTAAATTCTTTACTTAGTATTTGTAAATGGTATTGATTTTTCTCTTGGGAAATTTTCCATTCCAAAGAGCTCTTAGTAGCAGCTTTGCTGGTTAGGATTAGGATCAGTTTAATATTAATCCTGTTTTGCAAATTAAAACAAAACTACTTAAAAGAGAATGAAATTTACGTCTCTGTCTCATAACAGAAGTGCAGCCGGAGTCAGTCCAGGGCTAAGCATAATAGGGCCATCTGTCACCGTTTCTCAGGGCTGGCTAAGCACTGGCCATACAAATACTGGTTAAAACCACCGTCATCAGCCACCTGGGCTCCTTTCACCTTGTTCTGGAGCAGCCTTGAGGGGCTGCCTTGTGGTCCAACCTGGCTGCCTGAATGTCATCCATCAGGTTAGCCTCCAAGGCAGGGGAAAGGAAGAAAGAGGGAAGCAGAGTTAAGGTTAGCACCGTGGTGTCTTTCACAGAAAATTCCTAGAAGTTGCCACACAACACTTCTGCTTTGGTTTCATTGACTGCGCCTGCTGAGAGTAAGGCTGGGGAAGTGTAGTTTTATTCTGGGCTACCATGTGACCCCATCAAACTCAGGGATGTTATTACTGAGGAATATGGCGAGGGTCAGCAGCAGGCTCTGTCTGCTACACACTGTCCATTGGAAAAGAGCTATTCGCTTTGCAGAACTTGGGCCCCCTGATATATTGCAACATAGACAGAGAAAGGTTAGAAAATGCACAGGAAGTTTAGGAATGTTTTGATTTACATTTGTGTCCACATAAGACTCAGCCGTTCCTTCCCCGTTTTTATAAGCACGTGGGTTTGTAGGGACATCTGATGTTTTTACTGGCAGACGCTGCACGGCCGTGTACAGACTGTCACTGTTTTAGCCTCAAGCCTCAAAGCCTTTCCTGAAAAAGAACAATCCCGTCTCTAGTATAAACATAATAGGGCCGTCTGTCACCATTTCTCAGTAGCCCAAAGTTGCATTGTTTGAGGTTCTGCTTTTCTAAAAGTGTACTCTTTTTTGGCTGCCTGGAAGGGTTTTTTTCCCCCCTTGGTTTTAGAATTGAAATAGTCTGAATGAATATTTTAGCCATTTCTGGTGCAAGACTGAACCAGTGGCGAGGCTGACTCCTCCCGTACCACAGACAGTTGCCATAGAGCGTTTGTCTCGCTAATGCCTCTCTTAGGGAAATACTGTGACTCTTTGTTGTGCTACATATAAAGCAGCTTTACTGCCCTGTGTAGTGTGGCTGAAAGATTTAATTCACGATTAAACTTGGAAGTACAAAGGAAATGCTTTTCCTTTCCTAGCTGCTCTGGTTGTCTTCATGAGTTCCCCCTTCTGATGAGTAGAGAAAAGGTGCTAACGTTGAATCTGCATTGAAGCTTAGTCTGCTGTGGTTTGAACAGTCTTTTAGTGCTCTCAGTCGCCTGGATAAAATTGCTCGGGTCCAGTATGTAGCCGTCCCTCCCTCTTTTTCTCTGGGCATCTTGGAGGAAAGATGTGTTTTCTGCGACCTTGTCTTTCTGGGGAAGCAAGGTGCTTGCACCTTCCAGTGTCTTTCTCCCCCGTTTTAGTACCTCTGCCTCTGGGTGATGCCCCTTCTCTGCGTGATGCCTGGCACCCTGTTGGTCACTGAGCCCAAGTCAGCAACTGGTGAACCTGAGGCCCATCCTTGTGGCTCAGGCCACGTCCATCACTGATTTGACCTCATCTTGGTTCTGGCTGATGCTACAAACCTGTCTGTGGTCTGGCTGGGATGCTCACTTGTTCCTGACCTAGGTGATCTGCTCTGCAGCCCTTGCTTCAGAGCCCCTTCTCCTTGCCAGGTGACTTCCCTGGCCAGTGACCCAGCCAGACTCATAGATACTTCTGTCTAGTCTCTACCAAGTAGAACCAAGGATGGCCTCCTTCCCAGAGTCCTAAATATGGAGTAGGCCAAGAGCCCCCTCTGCCTTCCACATCACCCCTCGCTCACTGAATGTACCTCCTTCTTTCAGGGCCAAGGCCTGGAGGGGAAATTGGTCTGGTTTCTTGACTCCCTCTTTTCTCTACAATATACCTGTTTCAAATCCCACAGACCCCTATATTGTGTGTTCCTTTTGACTAGTCCTTTGGCTCTGCTCTTATAGCTGGAAGGGGGGTCTTTTAAATGCTGGAGGAAAATTCTGTGAGTTTCATGAGGTCCCTGATTAAAAGGAGGCAGAGGCGGGGAAAGGAATAAAGCAGTTTGTAAAATTCTCTCTAGGTCCCAGCATAGCTAGCAAAGTTATATAGTGTTGCTGAATAATCCTGTTTTGCAAGTCAGAAGTGATTATCCATGTTTTTGTGGCATTTCTATAATCTTTTTTTTTTTTGGTCAATGAACATTTTATGCCAACAGGCAAAAGAGAACATATGAATAATTTTCAAAATGTTATGTTATTACAGTTGCTTTTAAGGTGTGCAAAAATTTCAGTCTTCTTGAAGCTTTCCATCATCTAAGTCAGTCTCTTTGCTGGTAGCGTTTAGCAAGAAAATGGGATTTTGTGATCCAAACCACTGTGTTCAGGTCCTGCTTACCAGCGAGGTGATGTTGGATAAATTGCTCTCATCTGTTAGTACCTCAGCTTTCTCTTCTTTAAATGTGAGTAAGTATCTGCCTCACAGAATATCTGTGAGTATGACTTGTAGGATGGTTTTGTGAAGCACTCTGCAAACTCTGGAGAGCAGTGGGACTCTGTTAATACTGGTGTCCTCATCTCATGTTCATCCCCATTTGTGGCCAATGCTTTTGTTCTGTCTACCTGGAGCGCACGGCTCCTCCTCCAGGCCCACGATCTGTTGTGAGTACTCCAGATGACACTGGTCTTGCTTCTCCCAGTTCCCATTCTATGTGTGGTCAGTGGGTTTCCCATTTTATGTCAAAAATCTTATTTTTTGCTTTATTTTCTCTGTTAGATGTGAAATGCTTAGATGGCAGAAGCTGTATTTTATATACCTATATCGTATCCCACAGTATCCCTGTATCACATGCTCCTTTTAGCTGGTCCTCTCCACTTCTTATATATGTCATGCTTTTTTGGATATTTCTGTAGTCCTGGGGACTTTGGAGTTGAAAAAAGTAGGCATTGTTTGGTATTACTATAAGCCAGTGAAGTAGAAGGGAAAATCTATTGTATTTATTTTATAATCCTACTTCCTATGTGATCCTTTTCTGATTCTGAAAAGTACCTAACCTCTGAATAACTTGTAAGTAGCTGAAATTATTCAGAACTTATGAAATAGAGAAGATATGTTTTAATTTAAATACTTTATCCATATGTAGTTTTTCTTTTTCTTTTGTTTTTGAGGAAGATTAGCCCTGACCTAACATCTGCTGCCAATCCTCCTCTTTTTTGCTGAGGAAGATTGGCCCTGAGCTAACATCTGTGCCTGTCTTCCTTTATTTTGTATGTGGGACAACTGCCACAGCATGGCTGGATAAGTGGTGCATGGGTCCACGCCTGGGATCCGAACCAGCGAGCCCCAGGCCACTGAGATGGAGTGCACAAACTTAACTGCTACACCATCAGGCCAGGCCCCAAATGTAGTTTTTTGACTGTTAGAGAATATTTTTAAGTTTTATAAATTTATATTGGAACTATGAAGTCATTTCTTTTGTCACACTCAAATATGGCTCAAAGATTTTTTTACAGTTGGTTTGTTTGAATCCACATTGAATACCCGTGACATTTTTATTTTGGCAGCCATGTTTACATAGATAACTCTTGGATCTTCTCAAGGGCTATTATTTCAGTTGCTGTAATTAAACGATCTCAGATTTTGTGTATACTTAGTTAATAAATATTCTAGAAGCTGCCAGGAGAGCGAAACTAGTGATAAAGGAGATGGTCTATAGTCAGAGTCATTGAGCACATGTACTCTTAAGGCCCTGTGGTAGATGACGTTAAGTGTGAATTAAGTCTAAATTAAGTCTGAATCTTTCAGTCAGGAGCACAGAATCTAAAAAGAACGAGTCATGCAGTCCCTATCTGTATTTTGCTTACACTTTTTAAAAGACAGCTTCTGCAAATAAACTGTATATTTCTTCTGTGGTACTAGTTAATTTCCTTTAAGAAGTTGTACTTCATAAAAGTTCTTGTGCTTCCATGAGAGGTCACTTGGAGTGGCCTATTTCAGTGTATAATGCTTTAGTTTCTTTCTCATTCCTGTTGCTAAAAGGAGCAGAAAGTCTTACTTCTTTTGTAACTGAAAATGTCATCATCAATAGCATTAAGTGGGTTTCTGAAATGCTTCACGTAAACGAAAAGTTCTGTTGGAAGAAGTGGTGCTGTGTTCTTTGCCCTCGGCTGCATCCTTCCTATAACTTGGTCATCAGACGGACTTCTGGGGTATCATTAACCTGTGAGCAAGTCTCTAGTTGAGTGTGTAGCCGAGACGTATCCTGTTCCTCCTCCAGACCTCATTTTGGTAGCTTGTGCTCACTCCTTTCCTATCTTCCTAAAAATCTTCTCCAGAGAAAATGGGCTAACTTAATTCACAAATAGGTGACTCGAGGTCCCGTTGATAAGTCTGCAGTTACTGAAGTTGAGAGAGATGAGCAGAAGTCGTCAAGGATGCTTCTGAAGTTGCCGTTACTTAGATTCCGGGAAAGGTTTGAGATGAGTGTGTTTAAATCCATCAGCAGCATTAATAACGGCTACCATTTTGTGCTAAGCCTTCTTTTAGCTGTGTAACATTTGTTATTTCTTTTCCGCCTCTCTACAAGTCTTTGAGGTGGCTGCCCTTTTCTCCACTTTACACATGAAAAAAATAAATCTTAGGCAGTTTTACTAACTTGCTCCAGCCCAAGCGTTAGTCTCAGAGCAGGGATTTGAGGCCCGGTCTTTGTGCCTTCAGAGTTGCTGGCTCTAAACTGCCTCACTGAGGGTGTAAGGAAAATGCTTCTGTGCAGCTGCTTGAGAGTTCTGTTCACTGTTCTCTGTTGCCTCCCTGATGGAGGCCCAGCTCCATAGATTGGCAGGTCGTTATAGGCCTTTTATTCTGGCCTACCCACCCGTGATTCTTCTGGATGCGTCACATACTTCATCCACACGGCATCGCCTTTAATTCTCCCATGTCTGCCTTCTCCCTTATCTATTTTCTTTGCACACACTATTTGTTCCTACCTGGTACTCTCTACCTTCCCTGCCCGCTACACTAAAAACACACACAAATACAAATCAGAGATGAAACAAAAGGGGTTAAACTCGCCTTATTCATTGGCCAGTTTGCTGTTATATTGGACAGTGCCCAGCATCCATTGGTAGGTGAGTAATAATCAGATTGGGACATCCATACAGTGAAGAACCTCTCAGTAACTGCAGGGAACAAATCACTGATGCATGCAACAGCGTGGATGACTCTAAAAAATATTATGCTGGGTGGGAAAAGCTAGACTCAGATTCTATTTATGTGAAATTTTACAGCAAGCATAGCTAATCTGTAGGGATATAAATCAGATTGCCTATGGCAGGGATGCGGGATGGACTGCACAGATGCACAAGGGGCATGGAACTGTTTTGTATCTTGGTTTGGGTGATGGGTACAGGATGCAAACAATTGTCAAAACTCTGTGAACTGAACACTTAGGATTTACTTGTGTTATTTTAGTTAAACCTTGATTTAAAAAATAAAAAAATTCGATTGGGCTAAGCTCCTTTTGCACAGTTTTGTCAAAGTACTTATCACAGAGTTTTGCACATTCTGGCTTGCAAGTCTGGTTTCCGCTGGACTGAGGCAGCTGTGTGACTCATTGCATTTTATATTGCTGTGCTGAGCTCTCGCCGGGCACCTAGTGGGTTCTCAAGAGATCCTTGTTGAATGAATGGAATGCTACCTCCTAGGGGGTGAAAAAAAAGAATGGGTTTGGAAATAGTGGCGGCTCCAGTAAAACGTCTGATACAATCTTTAGGAACATGTAAATGTAAGCTTCATAGGAGATGCTATTGAAGCCATTCTTAATTTAGTTAGTTATAGAGATTTGTATACAAAAAATGGAGACAGTTTGTATATTTTTAGTGACTTTCTTTGAGTTTTTAGTACTGGATGTCAGGTGGTGTCTGAAGTTTGAACTGGCCTCATTGCTCTGCGCGTCCCCTCCCTTTTCCTTTTCGGATAGGTTTGCACTCCTCCCTGAGTCACACCTCTGGCCTTTGGGGCCCTGAAAGTGCTTTATTATTGAAAGAAATTTTAGTTTGCAGATTTCCTTTCAGTAGCCAAGGGGAGGTTGCTGTATGCTTGGTTGGTTTATAGCTAATGGGCCACATGGTGGGGCCCTGTCCTCTGAGTGGCTTGTCTCTTGCGAAAAATTCTGAGCATTTTAAATGGCCGCCTGAGTCTGATATTGCACTGTCAGCCCCACACGTTCAAGATGACACATAGCAGCCAGGAGGGAAGGTATAAGACATTTAAAAAAGTATTCTACATGTTGAGAGGTTCTCAAAACAAAAATCTCACAAGAATGCCTGCTGTGTAACCCTCCCTTCCTGTAAAAAATGATATACATACTCCCTGAGGAAAAATTGGAAGAAAACGTTGATGTTATAATAGGCATTTTTCATGTCACTGAAACTCTTCAGTATTTAATGAATCATTTTTGTGGCTGTATCATAACTCACTTGATCATTTTTCTATCTTTGGGTGTTTAGATTATTTAACATTTTTCTATTAATTGGTAATCATTAATAATACTTTTATAAATATTCAGTACTTATTATCAGAGAAGAATTGTGTTTAATGTTGAGATGACTATTTTCTTACATAAATCATAGTCTGGCATTGGATTTTCTATAGACTCTATTCCAGAGGCAGTGTAGCATCAGAGGTATGATATGGATTGTGGGGCTGACTGCCTTGGTTTGAATCTCCACTTACCAATTTTCTGACCTTGCATGAATTACGTCACTTCTCAGTGCCTTGGTTTCCTCATCTGTAAGTTAAGAATAATAACAGACCTCCACTGTGACAACATAAAATGCTTATCATGACCTGGTGCACAGTAAGTGCCATATAGATGTCAAACGTTGTACTTGCTATGTCAGAACACATCAATATTATGAACATTTTAAAAGCTTCTTTATCAGTATTACCAGATTCCCAAAAGGTTATTCCAGTGGCGTCTTCCATCAGCACTTTCTCAGGGTGCCTATTTCTACCACATAGAATAAGCTATTAGCAAAATTTCCTTGTATGTGCCTGTTGTTGGCACATCGTCTTTCAATTTCTCTTCTTCATGCTGCTAGCCCTGATTTTCGTTATATAATTTATCTACTCCTTAATCAAAGTGTGGAAACAACAACAAAAATGCATTGACTATTCTTATATATATTTTCTCCTTTTTTTTTTTTTAGGGACTAGACTAGAATATGACATTACTTTCTCAAGGAGATAGGTAGAAGGGACTGTGAAACTTGAAAGTTTAAGACCACTGTTCTAAGAGCAGACAATAAACGTGCATGGAGTATTTTAAAAATACCAAGACGATATCTGAGAAGAGTATCCACTTCTTGAAAATTTGCCATTGGTTTTCTAGAAAAAAAGCAAGCGGGCAAAGCAAGAGTTCTCTAGAAAGTTGAGGCGTGGAAATGACCAGCCCAAGATGATCTTCTCCAGTGGGTAACTTAGGGAGAAGCTCCTTTCTCCTCTGACTGCACTCCAAGCTCTTTGATCTCCATCTGTTTTACCTGTTAGGTTCTGGGTAAGCCGTGGTTGGGAGAATGCATCCCTGGATAAAATAAGTTTGAAGATCTTTGCCCCAGAGAGGAAATAACCCTCAGGGAGAGGTCTCCTGGCACCCCAGACACTTACTGGTCTGTGTGCCTTTCCCCTGGCTCATCGGGGCTCATGGGTGCGGTGGGGGAGGGGGTGCGGTGGGGGTGGCAGAGCCCTTATGGGATGAGTTGGGTCACCTGCTGTGTGGCTTCTGAAGCCCAGTGGGGCACGCATGATGATCCTGTAACTGAAGCAGTTGCCCCTCAAGCTGTAAACAATATTTAAATAAAAAATTTTGGGTGGGAGATAATCTCCTTATGAAAGAAGCCTGGGCTGAAATTTTTCCCGGTGATTCAGGGTCGTTGTCTCTGGTGTTCCCCACCCCTCTCTCCCTGCTGCTGACTCACCCCGTGACTGGCCTCCTTGTCTTACAGGAGTGAGAAGTGTTATGTGTATGACTCACCGTGTAATTTCCATGGACTTGAGAAGTGTGGCCTCACAATCTGAAAAAACTCTTTAAATCGTTGATCAGAATAAGAGACCATGGCTGTATGAAAGGAGTTACTGAGAGTTCTAGATGTCGATTGTACCTCAGTTGAAAAAAAAAAAGAGAATTCTAGGTCTTTCCTGAAGAATGAAATTTCTTAGATGACTATTAGACCATGTACTAAGGCGTGTTTGATTTTGTTCCTTGCGCCACTGTGACAAATTCCTGGTACCAGTCAACGCTTATCCAGAGAGACTCTGATTATATTCAAGGTAAACAGAACAAGAATGTTCCATTGTGCGGTGACCTACAGAGTCTGGTATCAGAAAGAGACAAGAACTCCCGAGATCATATTTTTGTCCTGGTATTGACTTATTCTATCACCTTGAGCAGAATGAAGAATTTCTCAATACCTTTTTCTAATTTACAATACAGAGGAATTTTATGCAGTTTCTTTCGTGAAGTGATCGTTTCCTCAGTAGCCAAAGACATTTTATCTTGGTTTTTCTTTTTTCTGGTAAGACATGAAAGCACTATTTATCTTCTGTCCCTTGCTAGGTTCCTTGATTTTGGAGAGTATGTGGGTTTGGTTCACCCTGTGTCTGGTTCCTGTGTAACAGGAGGAAAATCTGGGTCACATCTCACCTCTGCTGCTTCCTTGCTTAGAGGAACCTTGGGCTAGATTACATTCTTTGAAATTTATTTATTGATTTTTAGTCAGTAAAATGAGGACTGTGATACATAAATACAGGCCTGGTAGGATTGGGGTGAGATGATGTGAAATTCTGTAGTGCGTAGCATGGTAGCTATGATGTTTGTTGTGGGTGCTTGATACATATTTGCTAATTGAAGAAGTGAATAGGAAGCCAGTAGAGGGCCAACTGTATCATATTTGTACTCTATCATCTTATTTACTTCTTAGAATAAGACTGTACGGTAGGTATCTAGGAAGGTATCTGAAGATGGTGACCCTCTTTCACAGATGAGGGAACTTGGGTTTCACAGAAGTGGTCATTTTCCCAAGCTGAAATTGCCAGCACTGTTGATGCCAGGATTTGGACTCAGGTTGTGTAGGTCCTTTACCCTGGTACCGACCCCTAAGTCTGTTCTCCATCCCTAACACAGCTCCCTCCCATAGGCTACTGAGTGGAGCTCATAGAGAGTGAACTACGCAGAGGGGAATTCCTTCTGTGTTTTAAGGTCAAACGGCACCTACTTACCTACTGAACTTGTGAGGCGTAGATCATCTAGGTGGGGTATTGGCTGGGACAGGAAACAGCAGAAAGGGAAGAGGAGATCTGATTCTTTCAGAAACCAGCAAGTCATAACATTTCAAATAAGTCTGAGAAACTGTATGTGTTTGCTATAATTTGTTCCTTAAGGAAGATTAGCCCTGAGCTAACATCTACTGCCAATCCTCCTTTTTTTGCTGAGGAAGACTGGCCCTGAGCTAACATCCGTGCCCATCTTCCTCCACTTTATATGTGGGATGCCTACCACAGCTTGGCTTGCCAAGCCGCACCATGTCTGCACCTGGGATCCAAACTAGCGAACCCTGGGCTGCTGAAGCGGAACATGCGCACTTAACCACTGCACCACCGGGCCGGCCTTTGTTGTTTATATTTTTATCTGAGCTACTGGAGGTCCTACTTTGATAACTTTTGAGGATATCTTGGATTAATTTAAATTTTAAAGTGAATGGTTCTGTTTTCCTTACATGTAGTAGTTATAACTGTAAAAATTTTCAAAACTAAAGACTTGAAAACCTCAAATGACCTAAGGTTTTCGTAAACACAGTGGATTCATCTTATATTTAAATAACAAGGAAACGATATTTACTTAATTTGTTTTCAATTTATGTAATGTCTGTGCACTTTGGGATATATTCTTAACCAGATCTCCAAAGCTGGAAAGAAAGGCTAAGATAGGAAACCCTAAAGGAACTCTAATTTCTTTAAGTTAGTGTGACGCAGATAAAGAATTGCAGAAACTTTGTGTCCTTAACGGTGACTCAGGATGGCCTCGGTTGGAGCATATGTAATACTTAAATGTTGTAGCAGCGTAACTGCAATTGGAAGGTTCCTCACGTTCATGTGTTTTTAGGATGCTCAGGTAGGAGAGGGTAGATTGAAAGCAGATTCTCGGCATTTTATTTTCCAATTCTGGGCCAGTCGTGAGAAGAGAAACCAGTAAATTCCTCTTCAGAGCAGAACCCAGGCCCTCTTTGTTCCCAGCCACCGATAGGATACTGTGATCCGCAGCCTCTGCACGGATGGGAAAGCTCGGGATGCGATAGTTGGGTGTGGGGGGCGGGGGTGGCAGCAGGGGAGGAGGACACAGAAAAGCATTTGTGGGGAGAGATTTATGGCGTCTATTGTTGTACACCATTTATGCCTCAGCTTACTCAGCACATCCTACCCTTGTCCTGTTTCTGGATTTTGACAAATGAGGGCAAAAATCATACTGAGTTTGTTCTGTGGCAGTTAAACTTCGAACACGGATACCCTCCAAACAGGGTAATTTCTGCATATATTCTCAGTTCTGATTTCCTTTCAGAGACTGTCCACACCCTCATCATTTTGTTTCCCAGCCCAGGAAACCATCCTCTGAAAAGGTGTCACCAGTGGCTTCTCGGCCTCTTCTCCTGACCTGTTACTCCTCGCTTCCCTTCTGCAGCCAGCAGCCCAAGAGCAAACCTGACCCCCCCGAAGGGTTTAGCTCTCTCTTCAGATCTGAGGGGCGGGGGGTACTCTGGCCTGTATCTTAGTCTTATTTCTATGTCTTCTGTAGAAGCTACCAAAGTATTAAATACATAAATGAATAAAAGAATTTGAAACTTTTTTCTCACAGTTATTATTAACAGTCCTACACATACCTTCTTCCTTGTCAAAGATTCAGGCACTCAATCTAGAAATATGCAGGATGAAAAATGAAATATATCACACAATCCCCTTTCCTTCCAGCTTTCACTCTCTTGTGTTGAACTGCTCTTTCTCAATTTGATGTGCATCCTTTATGTATATTTATTATTTTGCAGTTTTTCACCTAAATATCTATCTTGGGATCTTTTCCTTCGTACTCTGAGCGGGTTTTCTCTTATTAATATTCTATAGGATGGGTGAAATATAATTCATTCATTTCGTCTCTTACTGACTGGTATTTAAATGGTTTCAAATATTTTGCTACAGTAAACATCCTTATAAGCTACTCATATACATGCAAGTATTTCCTTAGTATTCCCCACAAGTGGAATTGTTGGTTTAGAACATTATATGCATTTTAATTTATAGCGGGTACTGCCACATTGCCCTCAAAAAAGTTTCTGCTGTTGTACACGTCCACTAATGTTTGGGATTATCTGTTTCTCTGTATTAGTTATTGTCATTTTTGTAAATGTATGCCAGTATGAAGTCATTTGCATTTCCTAATTAGAAGGGCGATTGAAAATTTCTCCGTACCTTTATTGGCCATTTGCGTTCCTTCTTCTGTGAATTGTATGCTCACAGCATTTGTAATTGGGAAGCTGCTGATTAATAGGAGTTATTCATCTATTTTGGCTATTCTAGGTGTGTCTTATGTATGTAGCAGATATTTTCTCTCAGTCAGTCATTTTTTAATTTTAACTTCATTTATAGTGTCTACTCTTACATCAGTGGTCTGTGAAATTTGTCAGCCTTTGTATGTTCAGTTTCTTTTGGGTTTTGTAACTTGTTTTGAAACACTCTTCCTACCCAACTATTTTTAAAACAGTTTTCTACTTTTTTTTTAATGTTTTTTGTTTTTTTGGTGTTTTATTTTGAAGACCAGCCCTGAGCCAACATCCACCACCAAGCCTCCTCTTTTTGCTAAGGAAGATTAGCCCTGAGCTAACATCTGCCACCAATCCTCCTCTTTTTGCTGAGGAAGACTGGCCCTGAGCTAATATCCGTTCCCATCTTCCTCTACTTTATATGTGGGATGCCTACCACAGCATGGCTTGACAAGTGGTGCGTAGGTCTGCACTCGGGATCTGAACCAGCAAACCCTGGGCCACCGAAGTGGAATGTGCAAACTTAACTGCTGTGCCACCGGGCCGGCTCCTATGTTTTCTTCTAATGGTTTTGTTTTTAAAATTTTTTCTTTCTCAGTTCTGATATTGTATAATTTATTGATGTATGGCCAGGTAGTATAAATTTGAAGAATTTGTTATAATAGCTTTATGTTTGAAATGCATGTCAGTTCGATGCTTATCTTGAGATATCTCCTTTTTAAGCTATCTTCCTTTCCTTGGCAGAAGGATTAAGGGTTTTTGAAAATGTGAAGAGCTTCTTTATGAAGATTATAATTTAGATATGCTAATAACTCCTTTTTTAATGTGGTTTTTAGCCATATTTGGAATACATAAACAGCAGCTGTGGATTGATTATGCTCTCTTCAAGAAAGGACTGCTACAGAAATTGATGTCAACTTTATTTAAATGCAAATCCTAACAAATAATAGTTATAAAAAAACAAAAGCTAAGAAAGTCATCAGCATTGGGAATTTAAATTGATAAAGACAGTAATAAGAAAGGGACAACCCTGAAACCTTTTCATCTGTCAATTCTTGTAGGAGAGGAAAAATTCTGTTTAACTCATGAAGAATTGAACCTTGAAAGTGAAAGAAGGGTGGAAGTCTTAACCCAAGTCTTCAGCTATTTCTTTCTATCATGCAACAGCGTGAGAAACTACTGTTGCCAACAGTAATTACAGCGGGGGCAGAACAATACTCACGGAGATCAGCTCGCGGCCCGAAGTATATGGGACTTTGTAGTAGTGACTAAGTTAAGAAATTACTGGGAAATTGGTATGCTTTCACATATGGAGTCCTAATGTTTTGCAAACTTTTTTTAATGATGAATAATTTAATGACGTGACTTTGGAGGAGTTTTTTAACAAAATGGGGGCGGTGGGTTGGGGGGGTGTGGCTAAGGTTCAGAGGTGTCTCTTCCTCTAAGTCTGTAGCCCCACAGAGGCGTGTCCCAGAGATCAGGGGGGGAAAGTTGGATTAACTGGAAAATGAACATGAGTTGTGGCTCTATACTCATAGAAATAAACCATAATGATGTTTCTATGGGAATATTTGGTATGATTTTTCAACTAAAATAGGAGCAGGGACTCTCTTCCTCCTACTCATTTCACCTACAGCCTCTAGTCACAAGTGGTGGTGGCTGAGGCCACTATGGATGAGGGCAAGGCAGTTGGACGAGGGGCGGAGCCCCTGGGTGATGGCTGAGTGAGGGCTGCTAGCTCACAGGTGGCCTGAGGTGGGACTTGGCAGAGAGAGGGGTGGTGTCTCCACTCTCTCCCAGCTCCCTGGTCACCAACTATACCTTGTCCATCAGTTTCAGGAGCTGGTCTTTTCACTAATCCCAATATTTCTTCTACCCCAGTATTGCTTCTTCTATAATGACAGAAATTTCATAGCTTTTCCCTTGCTATTTTTTACTGTATTGTACTCCAGAGCCATTTCTGGGCTGTGGTGGGGAAACTGACCAGATCCTCATCTTCCCTTCCCCCCATCTTTTTCCCACACAGCTCCAACACTTTATATTTTGTTTCTTTCTTTCTCTTCTTGATAGAGCCTTTTGCAAAGTGTTTCCCAATCTTCTTTTAAAATTCACGCCTGATCCTTATTAATAAACACAGACAACTCATCCTTGCCCTAAATCCTGACGTGGCCTCGTAGGAAAGCCCTGTGATTACCTCTCCTCTGCTCTTTACTGATCTGAAGAAGGTGAACTCCATGTTTTGTGTATCCCCGGCACTAAAGATTCGGCCAAGCCTCTCTTTTTACTTTTTGCTGTTTGACTTATTTTGTAAAAGTTAGCATTTTGTTTTCCAAGTATGAAATTATAATATTGAATAGGCTTTTGCAAACTACATCCTGCCCCTCCCCCTGCCCTTAGTAGCTGCGTGATCTCGGGCAAGTTGTTTAACCTCGAGGGCCTCAGTTTCTTTTTCTGTAAATGGGCATAATCTCACAGGGTTGTTGAGAGGATAACACCCAGTATATGTGTGTTCTATGTATGTGGCTGAGAATATACCTGGCACATATTACTATGTGCTCCCAAAGTGTTTGCCGTCGTCATTATAATCTTCTTTCAGTGAAATAGGTAGGCTCCGGCTCTTCCGTAGAGGAGGCAGGGACTCTAAAACAGAGACAACTGGAAGGGGAGGGAAAGGAAGCAAAGGATACTAAGCAGATACTTTAAACATCTCTGCAGAAGTTGATACTATTTTTTTTCTTTTATGGTATATTTAGAATAGAGTTAGAAATCATATATGGATGGTTCAAACCATACTGGCAGTTACTAATCCAGCAGTGTCTTTTCCCTTGGCATGATCGAATTTGCTGGTTCCCTCTTGCTGAAAATAAGTAGAGATCTTTTTTTATGTGTTGTTTTGGAGTTTCTGTTTGTACAGTTTCTCTTCAGACAGCTCTATGAGTCTGAGGTTTCAGACAAACATGGGAGTGTTGAAGATGCCTGCTCCGTGGCTTCTTTAGAACAAGGGTTCTCATTTCTTGACTTTTTTCATTTCTTCCTGCTCAGAAGGGAAGTTCTCATATTGGAGACTCCTTGTTTTTCCTGCATCGTTAGATGAGGGATCCTATTGTTTGATAACATATAAAAGAAGTGGGTTTGGAATCAAATTTAAGATCCCATTTAGGCTGTGGAATCTTAGGCTAGTTTCTTAATCTCTTGAAACCTTGGTTTTTTCATCTTTAAAAGATGATGATGTACCATCCAACTCAAAGAATAGTTATGAGATTCAAGTGAAAATGTATGTGAAGTGTTTATAAAGAAATACTTGATGGTGGTATTGCCCCTGAAGGATATGTGTCCAGCCTGTAAAGTTGAGCTTTCCACATCACCTTCGTAGCATGCATATCAGGGGTGAGTTAAACAAGTTAGGCTGGGTGTTGTTTTTCATTCCAAGGGAATCCTGCCTGGGGTGTTAGAGGAGAGAATGTGATGAGCTGGTTCAGCAGTGAAATCTCACATCCTATTGGCTTGCCTCATTGCAAAAAAGAGAACCAAAACTCTCTTTTTAAGGGGCTTCGTATGAACAGCTTTAAGATTAAAAGGACACATAAATGATTTAGTTTCGTTTTAATAATAGTTGTATTGTCTCCTACAAACTAGTAGAGGAGGCTGGCTTTGCTAATGTTTGTTTAAAAGGGGGAGTTGACTAGTTTTCAGCTTGGAAGTGGGAGTGTCTAGTCAGTGTTTTCCTTTCTACATGGAAAGTGAACAGGACTCTGTCACATCAGAGTTTGTACAGAAAGACTTTAGGGAACTATCGGACGGCTTTCCTGCAGAATGATGGGGCAGCTCAAGAAAAATGATCAAGACTGGAACGCAAAGCTGGTGGGGCTGATGTGCTGTATGGGTTAGTAGGATTACCCATAACGTCACTTCCATGTTTTCAGACCCGAGAAAGGAAAGGCGACTACCTGTGCCGGTTTGCAGGGCGGGAGTAGAGCAGACTGTGGGGCTCCTTTCTGAAACCTGCATAGGTTTGCACGGCAACGTCTGAGGCTCCCTGGAGGGAGCCTTCCCCCGTGGTGTTGTGCATAGGATACCTGTTGAAATGATCTCAATATTTGTTATGTGTGTGATACTAAATGGGTTTAGCTTTGACTGGATTTTATTGAAAACTAGTCATTGAAGGTTTTAATAGTCAGTGCTCTTTTGTCACACTTGTTTTTCGAAATTCTGTTATTCTTTGCATTCTGTGTCATCATGTGTTTTCAGCCATATTATACTTTATAAGGGGATCAAAAATGTCTATTTCCATTTAAAACTTACTCTATAAATGAAATAATTTTCCAACAGAGGAATGTTATAAAACTTCATTCAGAAAAATAACTGAGTAGTCTGTAAAACCAATAGAATCGGTTAAAGTCTCAGACATGATTTTCCTTTTTTGTTGTCATAGCAACATTGCCCTAAATATAAATCTAAGTGTTAGACATCCCTCACTGAAATGAAATAAAGAACCATTATGAGACTTGTAATTGGAAAATTAGATGGTGTAATCTGGAACACTCCCTTTTGAAATAACTGCCTTCTGAAATAATGTGTATGGAAAGTGGTAAATCACCGTTTCCCCAGACTGAAATTATTCCCTGATTGTGAGTTGCTTTCCTGAAGAAAGTGGAGACCCTTAAAGGCCACAGTAACTGTTTTCTCATTATCATAGCCTTGCGGGAGCCTTCGAGTGTTAAAGAGCTTCCCTGCTACACCTGATGGGCCTCATCTAGCTTCATGATGCTCTAAAAGTAAAGATTCAGGTTGTTACTGTTAGAAAACAGTATCAGAATTTATGAATTATGTGTCTTATTTAGTTAGCTTTATTTTTTATACATTACTCATGTACTTTAGTTGTAGATCATAATCTCCATATATTATCTCAGTATTGCCTGCCAGATATTTAGCACCCACCTTACATTTTCAGCCCTGTTTTTGGGCATCTAGCAACAACTGCCACAACAAAACCTCAGTGATCAAAGTAACCTTTTATAGTTGAATTATTTAAGTGAATCTATCATCTGTACTTGGAGGTCAATTATTTGCTTACATCAGCTTTCTTGATATATCACATGGGTAAGAAATTAACCAGTAAGTGATTGGTCTTTAGAACATGTGTTCTACTTCTTTCTGTTCCTTCAACTAGGGGACTAATTGTTATTAATTTAGAAAATAATAAATAGGTTTTATTAGCCATCATGTACCAAGAAGAGAGGAGTTTATATAGTACACGTAATACATTAAATTTAATGGGACAGAATAAATTTGTTACAGTTCATATTGCTATGTGATGATTCAATAAATTAATAAAATTTTGGGGGATAGTTACAGGAATGACTTAGCTTCTATATCAAGTTACATAAAAATGAAATTATTTTAGACTTATAAGGATTTTCAATTAGTAATACATTGTAATGTTTTTTCTTGGTGGTTTAACATTGGGGTCCTAGGTTATTAATTGGACGGAATAATCTGGGTATTACACAGGAAGTATTTCTTTTTCTTTCCCACTCTGTTTTCTATTTGCTGGAGGCTTAGGGAAGCCCTGCTGAAAATGTGACACGAGGACTAGACTTTGGCGCAGAGGTTCTGTTGTTTGCATTCACTGGTCCAAAGTTCACATCACTCAGCAGGGCCAGGCTCCCCCACACCCTGTCCTGGTTGAGTGTCCAGCACTTCCATTTGAAAGGTGACAGTGTCTTGGGGTAGTGGAAGCACCTCTGGCGGGAATCACAATGCATGGGGTCTAACTATGCTCTTTCAATCTCAGGTGATTACATCAGGGGTTCTTTTCCGTGGAGAGGGCTGCACATGGCTGACCTCTCTTGCTACTCTACTTCCTGTCCTTCAAGCCCCACCTGATTGCCCTGGTCAGGGTTGGTCTTGCTCTCGTTTGTGCTTGCTTACATGCTGGGTGGCACATCCTTTGTTCAGTTGGCACACTTATCACAGTGCCTTCATGTCAGGTGCCCTCTCTAGCTGATGAGCTTTAGAGAGCAAGGCCAGCACTCTTTCTGTCCAGCCTGGTGGTCCCAGTACCACCATGGCACTGGGCTCATCAAAGCCCCTGATAGATGCTGGAGCGAATGACTGAGTATGAAGGAAGCATAGAATTTGCATTTTATCAGTAAGGAGGACTAGTAGACTGCTTCTCTTTCTTTGCTCTTGCCTTAGGTACTAATCAGTGATTTAGGTTCATTCTGAACTCTTTACGAATAGCAAGGCTGAAAGACATTTAAGACACCGTATATTGCTTTAAGAGATATAGTGGTATATATACGACTGTATTTAAGTATATAAGTAATTAGACATTGTTATTCTGAGTTGAATTGTCCTCTTTGAAACATAATTAATTCACATCATGACATTTATTTGTTGAATACATATAGGCATTATGGCATCTTCTATGGGGCAGAGATGAGGTGAGGTGTAGATGATGCCCCAAAAGGGCCGACAGAGGACTTAATAAATATTTGGTGGGTAATAATGTTGGTTAACAATTGTTTATATCATTTTTCTTGGCAAAGTAGTTGTGAGCAAAGTGCCTGGGGATTTATATTGGGAGTCAGGCAAATTTAACAATTTTAGCATAAATTCTGAGCATTTATATTCAGATTTAGCAAGCTCTGTCTTCTGGATATGCTCTCTGCAACCTCTTCTCCAATTTTTTAATACCAGTGTTAAGTCAAGAAGTAGACTAGAACTTTGGGGCACTGAAAGGAATTTGTTATGGGCAGACCAAATGGACGGCTATGTTTACATGTTTATGTAAAAAGGGAGACCTTTTTGTTTCTCCCAGACAAGGATAGCAAATGGCAAAGGTTTCAAGGAGGTATTTTGGAGAAGAAATGCTTATGAAATACAAACTAGTTACGTGGTCCCTGCCCCGTCCTTTCCTGTTGGCATTAAAGTATATGAGAGCTCCAAGTAGTATGCCATTGTTGAGTAGCTTGGCAAAGAATCGAAACAGAACAAACCCATTGGATTGCTTTACTCAAATTTATTTAACCATCTCCTTATCACTGAACATTTATGTTTTTTTCAAAACTTTTGTTTTGCTGTTGGAAACACTCTGATTTATATTCTCATAGGAACATTTTGTGCACAACCATGGTTGTAGCTTTAGAATAAATTTTAGAAGTAGACTTGCTGGGAAAGAGTGTAGTATATTTTTAAGGTGCTTGATATTTATTGGCAAATTGTTCTAGAGCAGTGCTGCCAGTAGAAATTTCTGTGATGATGAGACTGTTCCATATCTCTGCTGTTCAATATGTTAGCCATTAGCATTCATTTTTTTTCAACGGATTACCTCTCTGCTTTTGCACAGTTACATATTAAGCAGCTCATCTTTTTCTTTCTTACTTCTGTTTTTTTACATTAATATTAGTAACCTTTGTCTCATAGATATTTTTCCCAGTTGACTTATTTTTATATTTAAATTATTCTAAAGGGCATAAGTACTTTTAATAAATAGGGCAAGCATTTTCAAAGAAGCTTTAGTTCCATTAAAATAGTTTAAGAGGGTTCAGGGATAAAGAATGAGGAAGAAAAGAGGTGAAGAGACTGAGACATGTCTTACCCCCGGGGAGGGGATGGAGAACATCTGAACCGTGACAGGAGAAGAAAGAAGACCGCAAATGAAAAAGAAGGAGCTCTTCCCAGATGCAGTGAGAAGGGCGGCAGGAAGCTAACGCAGGGAGTTGCCGCCCGGAAGCCTGGAGGAACAGGGTGGTGCGGCTTTGAATATTAGCTCTAGACGTTGGAAGATTATCTTTTGAAATGATGGCTTGATGAACCAGAACATTCCAATACTCCTTCTCCTTAGATCATAAGGACCCATCCCTCACCCTTCTCTGCACCATGTTTGTAGTAACCAGGGCAGGATCGCTCTCCGCAGCAAGGATCTGGTTGGGGTGTTTCTTTTTTACCAGACGATTCCAAATGGGGAATCCAGGGGAGAGGCAGCGTGGTTAGTAATTAAATCAGAGTCCACTTCAAGCCAAAGGGCTTGAATGTAAGTCCTGCGTTTTATCACAACTTTAAACTATTTGCTGAATAATCGTGGGCAAGTCGTTTAACCTCTCTAAGTCTTGATTTCCTCTTCTGTAAAATGGGATGAAACCAGCTGCCCTCTCTCATTAATTGTGAAGACCAAATGAGATGCCACATGTGGTAAAGTTCAATGCAAGGGCTCACCCAAAGCTAGTAAAGTTTAGTTTAGACAACTTGCTGGTGGTAGTAGTGGTGATAGGGGAGGTGGTACGACAGAATGCGCAGAGGGCATCTGTGTAATGGAGTAATGTTGGCAGATACAACACTGGGAAGAGACCAGTCTGACGGAGAGCTTTTTAATGCTTTCTTACAGATAGCCTAAAGTTGCCAAAATTTAATAAGAAGATTCAAATGCACCAAACAGTATCTTTTGAATACCTTATTTTTGTTTATATGTATAATCACAATTGAAGTCTCTTATTCATAGATTTTACCAACCTTATTTTATATCTTTTTTTCCCTTTCCAGATGAACGGGACAAAGTTCAAAAGAAAACGTTTACAAAATGGATAAATCAGCATCTCATGAAGGTCAGTGTATATTTCTTTCATATCTTCGAATTGTTTTGTTTAATTTATTGTGCAGTAATTGATTATATAGCCCTGAAGCACAGCTTTTCAGTATCACCTTACAAGTTTAAATTCTAGGGCATTTCACATGCGTTTTAAGCATCTGTAATTGTTTGGTGTGTGGCCTGTGGGTAATGATGGGAGTGGGAAGATAAGTACCCAGTGATTATAGTGAATTCTGTGACATTAGTAAAACCTATTATTATTGGACCCTAAAAAATCTTGGCAGTTTAAGAAATATGTAAATATTTATATGTTAGGGCATGGAAAAGCTTCACTTCTCAGTGAGATTTTTTTTCTCTCAAGATTTCAAACCAAGTTCTGGCATCAGATTTACGTGGATGGCAGAGGATGAGAATGGATGAGAATGAGAGGTGGATTGTAGAGACAGAAGTCTAGACTCGTTTTACTTCTTCTGGACAGCGTGACCCAGGGATTGGTGCTTATGTCTCCATTTCTCTGTCTATGATGCAGTTAATTAATAGTGGTGGTTCTTAAATTAATATTTATTTGTGTGCCATGGGTCACTTTGAGAATCTGACTTAAGCTCTCCAGAAAAATACACATGTGTACAAAGTTTGCAAACAATTTCATGGAGTTATTGGACCCCACTGAAGTCCTTCCATAAATCTCAGTTAAAGAACCCTTAGAATTTCACAATGAGCTGTCAGTCACTTTTTACCACCTTTTATGGACAGCCCTAAAATTGGAAATAGGTGATATGTTAAGTCTGTTGTTTGAGACTTGGAAAAAGTTTTCTCATATAGAAACATTATTTTAAATGTGGTCATATTCTTAAGCTATCCTACAAGTCCTTTTGCATTGCAGTGGTACCAATAATGTGATAGCCTTAATAACCCTCTATAAAAGGGATTCTTATTTCAGGGAGCATATCAGAATTACCCGAGAGGCATTTCAGTCCCTCCCTCTCACTGCCCATTGACAAAATCCTATTACCATATTCTGATATGTCTTTCAGGGGCATGTCACCCGGTTCCCAATTAAAAATCACTTCTGTAGGGAGTGTCTGTTACTGTGGGGAGCTGAACCCTCTGATGTATTGGCAAGAGATAAAAGATTGAGACCCTCTGCTTTGTGATGCTCCTGTGAGGAAATGTATTATGAATTCTAATGAAGGATGCCAACCGTTCACCTACCCTCTTCCATGCTGTTGTCTCATCCTGCCCGTACCGTGTGCATAGTGTGAGCAGGGCTCTTTCCACAGATGGAGGCAGAGATGGGCTGGGATGAGGCGGGGGGAGTGGAACTTTGGAGCTGAAGACTCTGGCAAGATTTTCCCATTTCTGAGTTGAATCCAAGGGAAACAAGAGTTCTGATGAAGAAGTGCCCCTTTGGTGGCTGCTGGCCTAGCAGTCTTTGTAGCTGTCACTGTCGGGGGGTGGGTGTGGGGCGGGGCACAAAGGGTTGCCTCCTGTCTTCTGGACTGCAGCTGCTCTGGTTCTAGGTTGGTAATCAAGTCACAGCTGCTGGGGGGGGGGGCACCGGAGACAAGTAGAAGCATAAATGAGGATGGACCCCATGGGCACTGTAGCACTGGCATTAGACAGATACTTTTGGGGGGCCTACTATGTGCCAGGCATGTTGGACTGGGCCATTCATCTTATGAGTGGTTCATAAATTGGATGATTGAGTATAAGGAGGCTGCCTTTGCTAAAGATGTCAGAACACTAGTTGAGCTGTTTGAGGACAAAGGCTGTATTATTTACTCCTAAGACCCATCATAGTGCCTGGCAAAAGTATTCTCATTGTATGTAGTATGCATAGCATACAATAAATCGTTTAATCCTTCCAACAGTCCTCCAGGGTGGTTTAATTTAATGGTTACACACACATAGCCTCCTAGCCCGACAGCAAGGGTTCAGATTCTGATTTTCCTGGGATAGGTGACCTCTTTTTTGGTAAAATGGCAAATCTCAAAGATTTAAGGCTTAATTCTGCTGTACCACAGTAAGAATTGGGAAAATAAGCATTTTATAGATAGGTGGCAGTCCAACTGATTAGGGTTATAATCAAATTAGCTTTTTTTCCCCTCGAAATCTGTTGCAGGTCAGAGTTTAAAATTAGCTCTTCCTAAATGAGGAGCCATATTAGAGAGGGGAAGCTAGGCAGTAGAGTCTTGGCCACCTCCCGCTGTCAGTTGCTTGCATTCTTCTTCTGTTTTGTTCTAGTGTCAGTTCAAAGTAGCCTTTCCTTATAATCCTGACAATTGTGCCCTGACATTTCTGGCACAAAACTCAAATATGTGAGAACATAGTTTTTTTTAATCTTTCATTCCTTTATGTGTAGAAGTTATAGCATTAACTTCATGTGGAGAAACATAATTAAATATCTTAAAACATTTTGGGGCACCAGACTGTTAAGGTTTCTGTTGTTACTAGTTAACTAGAGAAAATTCAGCCGTCATGTAGTGTTTTCCATATTTGATCCAAGTGATGATAAAAGGAATGTTGCATGTGTAGTCAACTTCATTTTGTCTCTAAAAGGAATGTTGGACACTGTTATTGTAGGTGGTCATTTGGTCATAATCCAATTAGTGGGAAATATAAAATAAGTACATGAATTTTGGATAAAAAATCGTAATACTAGAAAGAAATATTTTTTCTATATTGATTTTCTTATATTCTTCAGCTGAAATACTATATTCAGGGAGAAAAAGGGAAAGGAGAGAAGCAGGTCCATATCTTTCTTGCCTTACCATATTCCTCTTCAATTAATGAAAAGTATATTATATGAAGAGTTTTTAATAAAATGGGATCATGTTATATAAATGTTAAGGGAAAGGATGACTATGAGAAATGAATCAATGAAATGAAAGAGTGGGGCCAGCCCTGCAGTCTAGTGGTTAAGTTCAGCATGCTCTGCTTCAGTGGCCAGGGTTCAGTTTCCAGGCATGGACCTACACCACTCATCAGCCATGCGGTGTCCCACATGTGAAATAGAGGAAGATTGGCACAGATGTTAGCTCAGGGAGAATCTTCCTCAAGCAGAAAAAGAGGAAGATTGGCAACAGATGTTAGCTCAGGGCCAATCTTCCTCACCAAAAAAAAAAAAAGGAAGCGTAATTGATGGGGGAGGAGAGAAAAACAGTGACAATGAAATCATTTAGATAAAATTTGAATAATTCTATGTGTATTCTCTGTATTATCAGTTTTAACTGTAGTCATAAATAGCTCTTAAGCCATGGGTGGGGGGAAGGAGGGTCAATGGAGAAAAGAGAGAAGGTGCGAGGCAGGAGGTTAAAGCAGGGAGAAGAGGGGAGGAATGCTGCCTGTGCACTAAGGGTGCCCATCACAGCCCCAGGGGTGTGCACTGGGATGGCCCTAAGGGGCCCAGGCTCTGAAGACTGCTCTTGCCCTCAGCGTGCCTTCTGAGCAGTGTTGACTGAGGCTAGGGATGTGTTCCCCATCTTTTGAAATAATTCTTTAAAATTTTGCCCTTTCTAAATTATTGTTTTATTTGTTTATTTTAGTTTAATATTATGTAATTATGTTATCTTGTTCTCTTCCCCTCAGTTGTGGCTCCAAGGAGAACCATTCTTGGTAGTTCTGCTCCTTGGGGCCATGAGGTGATTGAGAGGTTAGTCCCAGAACAGACTTTTCCTCACTGGATTTTTCATTTTATAAATAGTATATTCTGCTAACTTGGAAAAAAATTGTCTTTGAAAGAAGAATGTCTCCTCAAGGTTGTCAGTCTGGGACATGTAAGTCAAAGATGGGAGGTGGTAAGAGGTCAGGCACACAGGGTTGTGTCTGGGCTTTGCAATTTATTACTTGTTTGACCGTAACCTACTCAGGCCCTCATCTGTAAAATGGTGGCAATGATCAATTCGTGTGAAGACCTAAATGAGATAGTCCATCTAAGCATAAAGCTTGATACTTGGCATGTTGTGTAAATTGCCTCTGGAGCCCTTCTGTATCCCTTATTCAAATCCATTTTTTTAACCTCAAGTACTTTCCTTTTAGTTATTCATTTTAGAGAAGGCTGGGGTTTCAGATTCAGGGTATATTGAGGAGATAGATTGGCCAGTTGCCTCCTTGCCTTAGCATCCTGCTGGCACACTGAAGAATTACTAACTTCTAACTTGAGATAGTTAGCAGGTAATCCTGTTAGCTGTATCCTCCTCCCTACACACCATTCCTCACTTGTTTATGGGTTGACTTTGGGGCCCAAAGGCCTTTTCTACTCCTCTTTTCCTCTTTTTGCACACACTCTCTTCACAGAAAGGGAGTCAATGAAGACTTATCATACTTCTGAAAGGTTGGCAATTTTTGGTCCTCAGCCATAATTTCACTTAGGTTCACACTTGAAGGGCGTCTTCCAAATCCTCTGGTTCGCTTCCCTCATTTAACAGAAGAGGAAGCTTACCACAGCTGCTTACTGGTGGAGCTGCACTGGAAGTCATGAAATGAGAATGTGAATTAGAAGGAGAGGCTGTGTCCCAGGGTTGATTTCTTTCTGCACTGTGATGTATTGCAGGTATGCCAGCAGGTCCCCTTGGCTATGAGGTTGTGTTTACTTTCCTCTACCTTATAATTCCAACTATTCACTAATTATTCACTGTGATTTAGGAAGTTATGATGTATGCAGCTGTAAAATAGCATATACCCAGTGCCTAGGGGATGACTCTGGCATAGTCGATTTTTAAAAGTCTATGTGATTGAGGAAAGTAAACATTGTGGAACTTTTAAATGATTGCTTAAATTACTATTACATCCATATGTATAAACATTTTTTCCTTAAAATATTTGGTTTTTCTCCAGAAAAAATTAATATAGCCTTATTTTATATTCCTCCGAGTCAAAATTATATTTGTTTAAAGTAAACAGATTGCTTAATTAAAACTTATATTTGTTGGCGCACAGGCGTCTCTGGCTTTCTTCCAAATGTATTTAAATTTTAGAATTCTGATATTTCACTTGTGGACTAGGCCTGTCCTTAAACTGATTGTTCTGGCAAGAGTATTTTCCTTTTGATTTCATCATTCTTCAGAGTACTTTTAAGAATAAAGTCCAGTTAACATCTTCAACCTGCTACCTCTACAAGTCTCCTTGCACACTGAGCTGACTGGATTGCCGACCTTGCAAATTATCGTTTGTAGGTAAACGATTGGTGTCAGTAACATTTGTGCATTATTCTTTAGCATCCTTTTAATTATAGTACTAAAACATGAGTTGGTTGTTATTGAAAATACCTGTGACTGGTTAGCTAAATTTTACCTGGAGAGCAGTTCTAAAATATAAAATTGGTGACATTCTTTTATTATTTACAGTGTTTACTTATGTCCATATGGCACTTTACTAGAGGGTCTCATATTAGTCTGTGTTGTTACTGGTCACATGCAGTTCTGTCTTGCTGTCTAGAAATTTACGACAGTAGTATAAGAAATGGCAACTAAGATTTAAATGCCTATGATTTAGCTTTTGCCTTGCTTTTCAGGGGAACAAAAAAGGAAGCCCTTTATTTTCAGAAGGACTTTAACAGCTATCAAAGATTAGAAAATTCCTTTTAAATTGTTTACTTGGACCAAGAATTAGAACTTGAGCCATGATTGAGAGACTGTATTCAAGAGGAATAATTTAAGGGGATGAATGATTTTTAGGAGATGATTGAAGCCTGAAGAAGTCCATATAACCTTGCATCCGTCTGCTGGCAATTTGTAGTGGAGGTGTGTTCTTCAGCACTGGTTAGCTATACAATCAACTTATTCCTTAACTTTGTGTAATAAGATGTTTGGTCTAAATTTTAATTTATTGTTACATAAATGCATTTGAAGGCAAAGAGGCCCTGGATGCCAATGTTGAGCCACACCCTGTCTGTTAGTAACCTACTTAGTTAGCATGTGGGAGACACCCAATTGACTATCAGATTTTTATCTCTGCTCCATCATGTCTTTGGAAAGCTTAATTTACTCAGGGCATAGATATCCTTTGCCCACATTGTAAAGTCAACAGCTTCATGGCTTCATTGAATCAGTCCCACTATTCTTTATTTTCTGATTTGGTGGCTGGAAGGAAATGTAAATCCCCAAGTTGAGAACACAGTGATAACTTAAAGGGAATAGGAAAAAAAGCTCTACTTGCTCTGTGTTCTTGACTGTTGCATACTCATTGAGTAATTTTACATCTACAGGCACAGATGAAATGGAAGTTTTGAAGCATTGACTTTATAAAGGGCTAATGAAAAATATCTCTTCTGAAAGTATAATGAAGTATTTTGGTTCTCAAAATCTGCAAATAAGATTTTTTCCCCAAGACTTTAGGCTTATATGAGTGGTTCTTAAACCTTAGCCGCATCAGACTCACTTGGAGGGCTTGTCAAAATAGATTGCTGGGCCCCAGCCCAAGAGCTTCTGATTCACTAGATCTGGGGTGGGGCCTGAAAATTTCCATGTCTAAGAAATTCCAGGAATTTGTGTTTCTAACAAAGTGCTGATGCTGTGGAACTGGAGCTACTCTTTGAGAAACCATGTCATAGATAAATGAATAAATATTATAATTAACCATCAGTTCCGTTTTATATAACCTATGATATTCTAATATGGTTTAAAACATAATAGTAGCTATCTTTTATTGAACCCCTACTTTACAATATTAATACCAGTATTAATAATAATAGCTTCTAATATTATTTGAAAGGTAGCCACGTGCCAAGTTCTGTCACTTTCACGTCTTAATGTATTTAATTCTCATAACAGTCCCTATGGACAGGTCCTGACTATTATTATCCCTGTTACAGATGATGAAACTCATGCACAGAGAAGTTTCATAATTTCCCAAGGTCATACAGCTAGTCATTCTCAGGACTTGTGTGGAAAATAAGGCTGAGAGATTATGTAATCTTCCATTGGTTGGAGAACAGTCTAAGGAGGAAGTGAAAATTACACCCCAGTCTGCCTGACTCCAGATCCTTTGTGCTCTCTACTACACTGAATTCTTAAGGGTGAATCTAGAGTTGAGTGATTAGAGTAGAGGGGGAAGCTGAGCTTGGACATTGGGCATTGGTCTGATATCTTTACAAATAACGACTTGACATTTAAGTTATTTCTGTTGTGTTATAAGAGAAAACAGTGTATATAGTAGAGAAGGGATTAAAAACTTTTTGAGGAAATGTCTGGTTAAAGGCCCGAAATGTAGAATTTGGAAGCAAATTAGGCTTTTATAAGCGTGAAAACAATAGTTGATTTGGGGGTCTGGCCCCGTGGCCGAGTGGTTAAGTTCACGTGCTCTGCTTCAGCAGCCCAGGATTTCGCTGGTTCGGATCCTGGGCGTGGACATGGCACCGCTCATCAGGTCATGTTGAGGCGGCGTGCCACATGCCACAACTAGAAGGTCCCACAACTAAAATATACAACTATGTATTGGGGGGGGGATTGGGGAGAAAAAGCAGAAAAAAAGTTGGCAATACTTGTTAGCTCAAGTGCCAATCTTTAAAAAATAAAATAGTTGATTTGGTAATCTTGACAATTTCAAGATAGTAAGAGGTACATGGAAGAGTATGAAATGGTCCCATGTAAATGAATGATAGTTTGGGATTGAGAAATTCTGAATGTCTTCTCAGCATGAAGAATAATGATTTCTTGGTGGTAAATTCCTCATCAATAGAAAAAGTCCAGAATTGCACTATGTTTACTTTCAATGCGCTGTTTTGAACTTCAGTATAATCAGGGCTGTATTTGAAATAATAGTTTAGGAAGTCCTCTGTTTTCATGCAGCTTGCTATTTTGTTGGAGGTATTAAATACATGTGTCTAAAACTATTAAACAGTTATGCAGAGCAGCAGAGAATAAAGTGTCAGAAGGAGTGGCAAACAATGAGGGTCTTAAGAGATCAGATCCAGGAGGCTTTGGGTGGCTCTCAGTGGTCAGGGCCTGTGCCAGGGCAGGGAATTGACTTAAGCTGGGTGCAGAGGAGAGATGGGGTCGAGTGGAACACAGTCAGCCTGACGTGCTGGACGGCAAGGGTTTGCTGGAAGGAGATCAGGTTGGACAGAAAATGGTGAAGCCAGGTAAGAAGCAGATGTGATTGGTTAGCCAAGGATGTTGTTGGAAGTTTTTGGGAACAAGAGCAACATGATATAACTGGCATTTTAGGAAGAACCTTTCATTTTATACACAGGCGTTAAGGAACTAAATGTCGCTATGTTGTGAATTCCATGACACAGTTGACTTTATCTTCCCATAATGGCTTCCTGTCTGCTGAATGAGAGAACCTCCGGAGAGGTGACTACTGGCTTACCCTAAGGGACTCTCTTGATTTTCCCCTTTTCTTTGTATCGGGCGGGTACTTGGATGAAGTCAGAGAAGGTCTGCTGATCAGATCTATAGAGGGGAAGAATACTCAGTGTAATAGATCAAGAAAGCTGGACCTCTAGTCTCATCAAAAAGACAAAATTTAACAGTGAAAAATATAAAGTTCTGCTCAAAGATTGAACTATCCACCTGTGGGCTATGGAAGGTCTGGTTTAGCTGTAATTCGTGTGGTAAGACCTGGGGATTTGTTGATCTCAGATTTACAGCTGATGCCCCTGGCTGCCGTCTCAGGCCGTCTTCACAGAGCTGAGCCTGCAAAGCTCTTTTGGACTGTTCACTGGTTGGGCCACAAGCGTGTTTTTTGATCTAAGGGTATGTTATTAGTTTTCTCTGGCTGTTGTAATAAATTATACAGTCTTATGTCTTAGTGCAATGACATCTATTCTCTCACAGTTCTGGAGGTTAGAAGACTGAAATCAGTTTTTCTGGGCTGAAATCAAGGTGTTAGCAAAGCCATGCTCCCTCCAGGGGCCCTAAAGGCGAATCTGTTCCTTACTTTCTTCAGCTTCCAGCGGCTGCCGGCATTCCCTGACTTGTGGCCACACCATTCTAGTCTGCCTCTGTGGTCACGTTGTCTCCTCCTGTCCTGTGTGTCAAGTTTCCCTCTGCCTCTCTTTTATAAGGACACTCGTGCTGAATTTAGGGCCTACTGGGATAATCCAGGATAATCTCCCCATCGCAAAGTTGTTAACACATCTGCAAAGACTCTTTTCCAAATAAAACAACATTCACAGTTTCCAGGGAGTAGGATTATTCTCTGTGGGGCCACCATTTAGCCTACTACATGTGTGAACAATCAAAACGGCCTGAGATGAAGTCACCTGTGCTTCACGGGCCAGGCACTCCCCAGGCATTACCAAATTTCCACCAAAATCTTGTGGAGATTTAGCTAGTCTATCAGAGATGGGATAGAAATGACTGGTGTTCTGGTAGGAGGGTGAACTAGGCGATATCTAAGATACTTTCCATGACCAAGATTATATAATCAGGTGACTCTTGTAGATGACAAATTGTGTGGAATACTTATTAATAGGGGTAAACCAGAGATTTGTTTTTATATTTTTAAATTATTTGTTTGGAAATAATTTTAAACTTTAAAAAGTTGGAAAAATAAAAATAGTTCAAGGAACACTCGAATACACTTTACCCAGATTGACCTCTTGTAAACATTTAGCCTGTTTGCTCTGTCATTCCCCCCACACGTGTGTGTGTGCGCGCGTATCTATACTTTTTTAATCTGGACCATTCGAGGGTGAGTTATATGCACCGTGGCCCTTACTCCTAAGCACTTCAGTATGTGTTTCCCAAGAATGGGGATATTCTCTTTCACGAGCACACGGTTATCAACTTCATACATTTACATTGCTCTAACACTGTAATCTCTGGTCTATATTCCAGTTTTGTTGGTTGATGTTTTATTTTTTCCCTCGGGGCAGGATCCAGTTCCTGGTGAAGTATTGCGTTTAGTTTCATGTCTCCTGTTTGCTTTAACTGGGAACAGTTTTCCAGCCTGTTTACAGACTTTTGTGGCATTCACGTTTCTGAAGAGTCCAGAACAGAAGTTTGTTCATATAGAATGAAAGATGAATTCAGAGCAAAATAGATTTTGAGCTTAGTTATTTTGTGACCAGAAGACAGACTTTTCCTTTTTCCCTATGAGAATCATTTAAACAATTACAATTGATTTTACTGTTTGTTGATGAAATAGTGAACTTCCCTTTCAAATTAAGAACACCAAAATTTTACTAATTTCATCAAATAACGTTAGTTCCATCTAGTACTCAATTATAATTTTTCTTCTTCTTGATTTTTGTATTCATTATTACTTCTACCACCATCACTACCATTTATTGAATGCTTACTATGGGCCAGGTCCTGGATTAGCTACGTAACATGTGGTCTGATTTAATCATTGTTTTATCGGTCCGGGAGGATAAGTCATCTGCCCAGCATGAAGTAGCTAGAATGTGTCAGAGCTGAGATTTAGTCCTTGGTCCTTCTGACTCGATAGGCAAAACTACGTCGTACCACTGCATCATGCCACAATAGAAAGACACAGAGTTAAGGAAGGATCCAGAAGAAATGAAGATGGAGAAGGAGGGGGGAATAAAGGCTGTGTGCCTGGATGCATGGCTGCTTCTTTCAGCCGTAATTTCTCTCAACATTTCCCTGCATACTTTGAGTCTTTGCTGTTATGGCTTGGCCTCTTTATATGGTCATAAATTTTTATTTGCATTCTTCTCTAATCAATATGCTTTACAAGAATTTAGAGATATAGATAAAAGTATACACGGAGCTGAACAGCATTCCTGAAGGAATTTTATTTTAGCCAGAGAAGGGTACTGACTAAGGCGTTTTTGAAGAAGAAAGTACACTTGGATCAGTGGTGCTGACATTCTAAATCGTGTCGTAGAGGCCTGTGTGTCAGAGGAAGTGTGGACATTCTGTACAAGGCAGATTAAAGCAGAGCACAGTTTGTTATTTAATCCGAGACTCTAGGCTGCATGAGGACAGGGCTGTTCTGTTGTATTGAGCAGTGTATCCCAGAACCTAGCATGGTGTCTGACACACTCCTGTTTTCCTCAGACCATACTGAGGAATTTGTTGCTTAATGAATGAATGTAAAACCATATGAAGCTTTTCCCCGCTTGTTCATAATATAGAACTATAACTACTATGATGGGGAAGTGAAAGGGTTGCTTTGGGAATGAGACAAAAGTTAGTCTGGAGGAAAAATAAATTTATGATGAATTCCTTCTTTTAAAGCTGAAAAGACATTTCATTATAGTTATAGAAACTGATGCCTGAAACAGGTCGTGCTCAGCAGGGCAGACTTAGGAATCATTCTTCTGACCCCTTTCCATGTTCTTTCCACTGTGTAATTCAGTTGTTCCATTGGTGGCTAGGTAGTAGGAAATCTACTCATGTTCGGAGATGAGATTAATTCATTTGTCTAAGGTTACTAATTAGCTTTGCTGTACTTATCCACTGTTATTTTCATCAGTTCAGAATTCAGAAGAATATTGGCTAGAGCTAGATTCCTTGGAAATTCTCTAGTAATATATTGATAAAATTAGTATATTCTCTGCAGTCTTATTGTATGTAGGAAAAGATTTTTTTTCCTCCTACCCTTCTGTGTTCTTGACTGGGCTCTCTAACAAAAAACAGATTAATGAAATAAAAAACATACAATGTATTTAATAAAAGTTTTACGTATTGGAGGCTGGCCTGATGGTGTAGTGGTTGGGTTTGCATGCTCTACTTCAGTAGCCCTGGGTTCGCGGGGTCAGATCCTGGGCATGGACCTAGCACTACTTGTGAAGCCATGCTGAGGTGGGTCCCACATAGATGAACTAAAAGGATGTACAACTAGGATATACAACTAGGTACTGGGGCTTTGAGGAAAGAAAAAAAAAAGAAGAAGATTGGTAAAAGAAGTTAGCTCAGGGCCAATCTTCCTCACCAAAAAAAAAAGAAAGTTTTATGTGATATGGGAGCCTTCATAAGGAAATGAAGACTGGGATAAATGGTTGAACCTGAGTGTTTTTATACTAGATTTGATGAAGAGTGGGAAGTCATGGAAAAAAGTGATAGGATAAAAGAGTAGAGCAAGGGTAATAACCTGGGGGAACTTAGCAAGGGCTGTGTTCAGATTCTTCTCCGTGTCCCTCTGTCTTTGGGGATAAGGATGCTCCTTTCCTCTGGGTGCAGGGAGCAGGGAGGGCACCTCTCACATGAAGGCTTTATGACCTGCTTCAGGGGAGAAGGAGGTGGGGAGGGAGTCAGAGAGTCCTTCCAGCACCTGCTCTTTCCCAAATTCCTTCAGCTGAAAATATTCCACATGCCAAGGTGCCGTATTTCGGGGTTGCTTGTCCTGAACCCCGTCATGTGGATGTAGTTGGGTTTCTTTGAAGGTCTAAGATATTCCTTTCCAGAGAATCAAGTGGAAAACCCTTTCTCCAGGCCCTAGTCAGGGTTTGCTGTGCTGCAAATCTGAGGGAGAATTCAGGAAGTAGTTTTAAAGGGGCTGACAGAGGAAGACAAGTAGCAAAGGAGGGGGAAGGCAGTGATCAGAGCAGGATGAGAGGGCGCTCTGCAGGGAGAGAATTTGATAATGAATGTGGTCAGGGTGTCAGCAGTTGCTCAAAGTGGACTTGCCTAGGAGTTTGGAAATTTTGTTCATATAATAGAGTTGTTTGATCGTACTATAACAGAGAAGAAATTTCTGTGTTGTGAAAAATGGAAAGTGGGATGACTTCAAAGGGAAGCTGTTGAAGCTGGGAAGACGATTGCATATTTCTAAAAATGCTGAAATGAATGCCTGATGGCACTAAACTGTGGATTTACAGTGTGCTAACGTATTCTGACACTGCCGTTTGCGTCAAGATTTCTTATAAAAATTGTTCAAATACTCTTGTTTGTGATTAAAAAAAAGACTCTCATGGAAATATGTTAATAGTTTTCAAATAAAATTTGAGACCATGGCATTCATTATAAGATCAGTTTTTGATACTTCATATGTACAGAATCCTTAACGTATGAATGGGGACTTGTATAAGTCAGTTTTAGAGGCCTGTGTTTCCCTGTAGGATTGAAATATGTGGTAATGCTGGTCTTGCTCTCAGGCCAGCCAACTAGATCTTAGCTAATGCGTATCTTATTGTACAGATGTTAACACCTTGAGTCCTGAGATCAAGGAGCCATAATATACCAGAGGAGAAAGAGTGCTCCCCTTTCCCCATTCCCAAATAGATTTAAATTTCAAACCTTATTCTATTTCTCTGTCCATCCCTTAAATCACCCTCTTTTTTCCCCAGTTCCCAGTGCTTGTATGTATCCTCCTAAGATGCTCTCTTTTCCAGAGTGTTCATGTTCCATCCTGGACTCTCAGGACAGCTGGTCTCAAGCTAAGGTCAGGAGGAAAGCCTGATGGGCCAGACTGATGGGCACCTAGTTTCCCAGTGTCCATACCTCATAGAGCACTCTAGCCATCCTGCAGGGAAATAAATCTCTGGTGGAATTTCAGACAGGTTGAAGAAAGAGAAGTAATCATGAGTAGGAAGGCCAGTGTGGAACTAAGCTAGTCAGGCCTCGAGTCTGCCCGTGGGAGCTTTTTCTAAGCTGTTCCTCCTTGTTGCAGCATCTTCCCCCACTGACTTTGGAACTCAAGGAAGGTGGTGGAGTGGGGTGGTTGAGAACACAGGCTCTGGACCAAGCTGTCTGGACTCACATCTCCCCTTGACTATTTACTAGACATGTGACCTTGAGCCTTTCTAAGCCTTTGTTTTCTCATCTGTAAAACAGAGAGAAGAGTGTCCCCTTTATATCTATAGATCCTTAAGATCATTAACAAGCTTCAGGTTTTTCCTCCTGCCTTCCATACCAGTGGCAGTTGTGGTCTTGATGTTTGCATTTGTATGGGTTTGACTCATAATATTGCCTATATGTTGAAAAGAAGAGGCTGCCCATAATGTGCAGCTTTAGTGGCTTTATAATAATATTACAGTAATGGATGCCAGTTAAATGGTGAACTCTAAACAAAGGAACGTGTTTTTCGTGGTCTCGCCAAGGCTCGAACTAACACCTTTTTTCCCCTCCCATGGGTCTGACAGTTTGAGGTGAGATGCTCTGAGTGTTCGGCAGCTAGCTGGGCTGTTTGTGAGCCATCCCATCACTGGTTGATTTTAGCCTAGGTAAAGTAATTCACAGAGCCACAGCCCAGTAGAGCCACAAACACAACATAGCATTTCAGCCTTCTGCCTGAGGAGACAACTGGCACTTATGTTTTCTATAAGAACAGTATTTTTTAAATAAATGAAAAACCCTGATACTTTAAAATCTCCAAAAAAACAGTACAGCTTGCAGAATTCTTGAAGAATAGTGTAAAAATCTTGTTTCTTAAGTTTTAGGAAAGATATAACATAAGTTCCCTGACAAGTTCTGAAAGTAGACATGTTTCCTGTAGGTCTGTTGTCTGAGTTAATGAATTTTAACGTTATCCTTCCTTCTTGGGGTTTTTTTTTCTTTTTTTTGGTGAGGAAGATTGGCCCCGAGCTAACATCTGTTGCCAATTTTCCTCTTTTTACTTGAGGAAAATTGTTCCTGAGCTAACATCTGTGCCCATCTTCCTCTATTTTTTGTATGTAGGATGCTGCCGCAGCATGCCTTGACAAACTGTGTGTAGGTCTGCACCCAGGGTCTGAACCTGCACACCCTGGGCCGCTGAAGCAGAGTACACAAACTTAACCACTATGCCACTGGGCCGGGCCCTAATATTATCCTTCTTTTGTCTCACAATTTGTTATTGTTGCCAAATGTTTTAAACATCTTTTATTTTACATAAACTTAAAAACCTTGAGAAACCATATTTGTAGATACTTTGATTTTACTGAGTATTTGTATATAATAGAGCAATTTTAATGTTTCTTCTGGGTTGTTAAATTTCCAAAGTTTTGTCTTGTAAATTTAATTTCTGATTAGCGCTTTCTTGCTGAATTTTAAAACTAATTTTCCATAGTTGACAAGATCAAACAGAAACACAATTTTTTTCAGAGGAGCAGCATTTTTCAGATGAGTTTCCCAGAAACACCAGTGTTGTGAGTTGCCCTGGAAAAAAAAATGGTTTGCATTGCCAAAAGAGTTTGGCCGGCAGCATTGTCGGGTGGAAGAGATTTACGGTACGCATTAGCATATTACAGACTGAGAACTGTGCGGAAGAACCCTGTTGAATCCAGTGTTTCACAAATTCACTTGGTCATGGATTCCTTCTATCAAAGAATATCTATTAACGTCCCTTTGGGAAATTCTGCAGGAGAGTTTTAGAGCGGCCGCTTTTAAGCAAATATAATTAATTTTGTGTTAATTTGAATTACAGATTTGGATGGGATCTAGTTCATTTGGTGTCATTGCAGGAATGTGTTCTCACAGCCTTTCTTATGGGTCATTGATTTTTCTAATTTATGGACAACTTACGCTTTCAGTCTATTTGAATTGTAACTGAGCTGTTTCTTTCACTGTCTGGAATTTGCTTACTGTAACTCCCACCTGCTTATCTTGGGCCAGCCCCCCAGAAGGGTATAAAACATATATGGCAGCTCTTAAATATCTGAAGAAACGATTTTGTACCTTTTTAAAAAAAATTTCTTATCAATCACATACTTCCATTTCCTTTATTTCATTTTCATGTGATAGAATTTTTATATCATACCTTTCTTTTTCTAGCATGTTCTCTTTCATTTTTTGCATTTGAAAATTTTAAGACCGTTGAGTTGGAGGCAGCTGGAGTTGGAGGAAGTCTAGCAGGCATTTGGAACTGTACAGCAAGAGCGCGGGCAAAGCCGTCCACACAGTGGGCTCAGCTCCGTTTATATTCTCTTTCACCTCCCTACCTTTGTGCAGGTTGAGCTGTTTACCTATTTACTTACCTTTACAGTGTTTTTTTTCTGTGTTGCAGAATAACTATTTTCATCTTAACCATTTTCCAGTTTTTTGCAAAGAACATGTATTACTTTTATTATCAGAAAAGAACAGGATACTGTTATTTTGTAAAAATTTACTATTTTCCACTCTTCACTTGCTATAGCAAAGGAAGACAATTGGATATTTCATCTTTCTAGGAGTAAAGGAGTGATATTGGCTAACGTGCTGCTACTCCTAAGGGTATTTGTGTTTCAACCAAGGACTCTTGGAGGGGGTCTTATAAATATTTATGGCCTGAGGGTCAAATTCGGCCACAGTCTGTTTTTTGGTACAGTCCGTGAGCTAAGAATTGTTTTTATATTTTTAAAGAATTGAAAACAGAAGAAGAATAATATTTGGAGACACATGAAAGTTATATGCAATTCAGAATTCAGTGTCCATAAGTAAAATTGTGCTGACCCTAGCTGTGCTCATTCACGTAAGTGTTGTCATGCCATGTGACCCTTAAAGCCGAAGATATTTACTGTCTGGCTGTTTACAGAAAAAATTTGCCAACTGTGTCTCAGGGGAAGGTTTTGAATAAATTTAGGGTAAAGTTTTGTGTATATTTACTCAGTGGTGAGGGGTGGCCTTTGGTGTCCCCCCTGAATCTCTTTATGAAGATTTTCCTTTCCTATTTGTAAGGCCAGCTGTGGTTCTATGAATACGCTTTTATATCATAGCTATTTGCTGAATGAGCTTCCCTCTTTGATTTATGTCACAAAATGGTATTTGAAAAGGCCAGCTCAGTATATTGCTTTACTACATAGGCAAATTTTATTTCTGTCATAATCCTTGTTGAGTCAAGATACAGTGGTGAAAGATAGACCCGTTGCAAATGCACTTCAAATAAGTGTTCAGTAAGTACATGATGCTGACGTAAAGCAGAGGAAATGTTTCCTCTATTGCTCACGTTGGGCCTGTTTCCCAACCAGGTCGTCTGGTAACTCTTTAACTATGTCTATTCTATTTGCTTTTCTCTTACTTAATATATATACACCTCCTTTTTGATCTAGATTAAAGGTTTTATAGTGGTTGGCATTGTCAGCTTTTCTAGCTTTATTAGTATTATGATCAGACCTTTTTTTAAATTAAATATTAATTGATTATCTTTGGAACTATTTTTTAATAAATGCAAATCACACATCTTTTAAAATGTATTTCAGTTGTATGTGCTGGCCCATATGAAACAGTCTAACATCCTGTCTATATTCTGGGCACTGTTATTAATTCTTGTTCAACTGTGACATTACCGTGTGCAAACATTGCTGCCGCTCGCTACCTCAAAGAGTGTGATTAAAATGTGTTTAAGAACAGCTTTATTGAGATGTGATTTGCACAGTGTAAATTTCACTTGCTTTAATTGTATAATTGAACAATTTTCATTAAATTTACAGAACTCTGCAGCTGTTAGCACAGTCTAATTTTAGAATATTCCTCTTGCCCCAAAAAGAAACTTCATGCCCGTTTGCCCTGTTCCTCCGTCTCCCCCCAACGCTAGGCAACCACTGATAGACATTCTATCTCAATAGCTTTGCTTTTCTGGATATTTCACATAAATAGGTTGAGATAATATGTGTTCTTTTGTGTCTGGCTTCTTCCACTTAGCATTATGTTTTCAAGGTTTCTCCATGTGTGGCAGGTATCTTCACTCCTTTTTTATTGTCAAGTAGTATTCTGTTCTATGGCTAGATAACATTTTGTTTAGACAACCTCACACTTGCTTGATTTTTGGGTTGTTTCCACTTTTTTTGCAATTATGAGCAATGCTGCTATAAACATAAACATACAAGTCTTTCTAGGGACAAATGTTTTGATTTCACTTGCATATTTATCTGGGAGTGGAATTGCTGGGTTATGCAGTCAGTCTAGTTTGACATTTTAAGAGACTGCCAATCTGTTTTCCAAAGTGGTCGCACCATTTTATAATTCAACTAGCAGCGTGTGAGGGTTTCCCTTTCTTTAAATCCTTGCTAATACTTGTTATTGTCTGTCTTTTTGATTTTAGCTATCCTAGTGGGAATGAAATGCTATCTCGTGATTTTGCTTTGTAGTTCTCTAATGACTAATGACGTTGAGCCCTTTTTCATGCACTTATTGGCCATGTGTATATCTTCTTTGGTGACATGTCTGTTCAGATCTTTGCCTATTTTTAAATTGGGTTATATGCCCTCTTATTATTGGGTTTTCTTTTATCACTTATGCTTTTGGTGTCATGTATAAGAAATCTTTGCCTAATCCGAGGTCACAAAGATTTACTCCTATATTTTCATCTAACATTTGTAAAATTTCAGCTCTTACATTTAGAGCTTTGATCCATTTTGAGGAAAAGGTTCAAATGAGAGTCCCTTTGCATCTGGATATTCAGTTTCCCAGCACCATTTATTGAAAAGACTATCCCCTCTCCACCAAATTACCTTTGTTCTTTTGTCAAAAACCAGTTGTCCATAAATGTGTGGGTCTATTTTTAGACTTTGTATTGTTTCATTGATCCATATGTCTATTTTTATTAAAAATATTTTAAGATTCATTATTAAGTCTTGAAATTTGATTTTTCTGAACACCTTCCTGTCAGTCATTTGTGAAACCAATTTAGCTGGGGAAGGGGAAATGCTTTGGCAGGTTTGGCATGCAGCAATGGATGTGTCACCTCTGTGTGTCAGTCATTCATTCAGCAGCATATATTTAGTTCCCACTGTGTGATAGGACATGATGCCAGGTATCAAGTCTCATAGATGCCATGATGGCCCCTGGGGGCAAAGACAAATCCCTTGCTAGGAAGTAGCTTGATGGAGTTCATGAATCTTTTTCTCCTTGTAACTGGACAGGCACTCAAGGGCTCACAGCTGAGGGCATGGCTAAGGTCACAGGCAAAGTGCAGATGACTAATCTTTTATTTATTGGACATTTGAATATGTACTGTCTGAAAGGTACTGTGCAAAGGACGAGGCATTTACAATGAGGACCTAAGACAGGGCCCTGTCCTTTTAAGGGGCTTTGTTTATGTATATCATGGACAGAAAACTATTCTATAAGGAAAATGATGATTGATGTCCTCATATAAACCAAGGAATATGGGAACGCAGAAGAGGGAAGCCACAGCCTGACTGACATTTCTGACCTTAAAGGAAAAGTAAGATTTCAGTAGCGAGAGGAAGAGTCAGAACAGAACAGCGTTTCAGGTAAAAGGATTAGTAGCATGAGTACAAGCAGAGAATATGACAGCAGTGGTTTGGGAATGTGACCTCAGCTGTTCAGCTAACATTCTTTCACATTCTCTTAGCGTTTGGGATTGAAAGTGAAACTCGCCTGTTAGGGTGCTGAGGTGCGTGTTTCTGGGAGTGTACCCACAGCTGTGTCCTGTAGCTCACCTCCAGAAATGTGGCCTCTGATTTGCTAGGTGGTACCTGGCTCAAGCCTGCTCTTGGTGAAAGGTCGATTTAAAAGAGAGGGTGCTCAGAACAGGGGCTGGAGAGAAATAACTTCCACTCAAGTTTTAGGCTTTCGTCTGAGACCTAAATGTGGCATCTACTCTGACTTTGATCGTGTACAACTGGGAGGACTAGCTGTTGAGCATTTGTGGTCCGCAGATCTCTGTTGAGTAGGTTGGAATCTGGGAATTTGGCAAAATTGTAACGTCATTTAGGGACTAATCACTTTGAGGAAATTGATAGCATCTTTGAAAGTTTTAATCCTCCTACAGAAGGTATAATTCTGTTGCAGAGATTAATTTTAACAACAGCATATATAACATCTGTCAAATTTTTTTCATTAAATAATGAATGGAATAAACCCGCGTTTATAATTCTATCCAAACATATCAGTGTCCCAGATATGTATTACAGTGGTTTTATTTTGGAAAATATAAATCATGGTACTGGGGCCTTGGATGTTCATCTGGATTTAAGGTCACTTTTTATTTAACAGAGAAGAGGTGTTAAGCGTGAGCATGGATTCTAGCAGAGGCAGTGGAATCTCATCATCTGGGGGTGTCTTTAAAAATAGTTTCAGTGTTCATCTCCCAGTGACAGTTGTCTTGATCATAATCCTGGGTTATGGGAAAGATTTAATGAAGAGGATGCAACCAGTTGTTCTCCGTTGTTTATTTGTAGGGAACTGAGGAAATGGGCTTATGTTTAAAGAAGAGTGAATTAGTTTGCATATAAAGTATCAGAGAGTATCAAGAATATTATAAAGGTCTTAAAGCTATAAAATATGTACTGAGAGACCCGTAGATTTCCCAGTCCTTGAGAGTTAAAAAGAGATGCAGCAACGGCTGTGTCATCCCTGCCCTTGGTAGTTTCTTGCCCTGGCCAATAATGCTCTGAAAGGGACACCAGGAAGTGCCCACAGTGGAGTGACCCGAAGATATCCGCACTTGCCAGCTCCGCCTCTTCTGGAGCCTTATCCCCCCGCTTATCCCTGGGTGATGTTATTACTTGTCTAGTACTCACTCCTCTCTCTGAGGGCCTCTCTTTCTCCCCGGCCTGGAGCCTGATTCATATCATAACCGGTCCAGCTAGTGGCTTACCGTTGGGTTGAGGACTGGCAGAGCCATGCCAGACATCATCCATGAAGTAGATGGAGTTACTGTTTGAGGCCTTGGCTGCTGCTTTGATTTTGTGTGCACTGAGATTGTAGCTATTTTTTTTTCTATAAACAGCTGTGTTGTTAAAGGCATTTTAAATGGTGCCAAAAGGAGGGAGGACACTTCTTATTTGGGGCAAGTGTCCGCTTCATTGTTGAATCACTGTATAACAGGTCACGCATTGACACCCTATAGCGCATTCCACAAAAGCCCCGAAGGGGGTAATTCAGCTCAGAAGTATTCAGTAAGCAGTTGCCAACACCAGCACTTGAATCAGATCTGCCAAGTAGAAAGCTGAAATTTTTATTTGTCTCTTTCCTATCTCTTTTCTGGACCGTTCTCTCCCCACTCACCAGCTGCTGAGGGTCCTCCCGCTGCCTTCTCAAGGTTAAAAGTTTTTCTGGAATCCTACCATGCCCTTCCACCACCCTCCTCCAAAAAAAATTATTCCATCTTCTTGCCAAGTGATTGTGTTTTCTTAATAACTTATCTTAATCAATAATAGATAGGAAGAAAATCAGGGGCTGGCCTGGTGGCGCAGTGGTTAAGTGCGCACCTTCTGCTTTGGTGGCCCGGGGTTTGCTGGTTCGGATCCTGGGTGCGGATGTGGCACCACTTGTTAAGCCATGCTGTGATAGGCATCCCACATATAAAGGAGAGCAAGATGGACATGGATATTAGCTCAGGACCAGTCTTCCTCAGCAAAAAGAGGAGGATTGGCAGTAGATGTTAGCTCAGGGCTAATCTTCCTCAAGAAAAAAGAAAAAAAAGAAAAAGAAAATCAGTCTGATCAGGTGACTTGGCATTAAGGGGCAGATGACTGATAAGCTGCTCTATCCCAGGAGCTATGTTTATTTTCCTATAGGAACTGAATGCATCTCCAATTTCTAATAGTTAATCCGAACCTGACTTAGGAAGTTGGTATGACCTTACCAGACAGTCATTAGTGGGGATTTGGTGAGAAAAAAGACATTTTTTGAACTAGTCATAAATTTTTGTTATGCTGTGATTTAAACAAAGCTAATTTAAAAATATTTAAAATAATTTTACATGATTTTTATTGAAAACATGCATAATTCTGTTTCAAAACTTTTTCAGTAAAAGCTAGAATTTGAAGATGCAGTGGAATCTGTTTACAATGGTGGTAAAGGACGGGACTTCGGTGCCGTAGGTGTAGACGACCTGTGTTAAACAGGCTTATGTCTAGTTATGTTTTTTAGGACCTGGCACAAATGAACTCGTGTAGTACTTAGCTAATATAATAGTATTCTCAGTTGTCATCATTTGTCTTGTTATTAAATTGCTATGGTCACGTATATATGTTTGTATCAAAATTTAGAAGTGCTAAGTGATCATAACACCCACTTTTCCCAGCTCTTTCTCTTTGTTGCCCAAATTGGGAGAAGGTAAGCATAGTGAGAAAGAGGTGAGCATAAAGATGCTAGTGATTGGTTCCTTCTCTTTTCCTTATGCTGTTACTGAAAACGGCTCTTGTTAGATGGCACTTAGCATGATCTTTTGAAGTGGTAAATGGTTGAAAGATTTATCTAAGTAATGAGCTAGCAGGATATTTGAAAAACTTTTAAAAGGCGAGTCCCATATCCTTCTGCCAAACATCACTGGGTTTTGCCCTCAGTGACTGAATACTGGACAGAAGCATCCCTCCGTCTCACCTAAAATACCTCACTCCCTTTTGTAAAGACCCCGTGGAATGGATAGTGCGGATGTCTTTATAGACCAATGCTGCTTTGTTTGATTGTAGTATGGAGGTTGTCTAGACCACATCTTTAATAAAAATTAACTCCCCCAAACAGTGGGCAGACACGAAAAGATTAGCATGCAGAGTAATTGATTTGTGAATTTATTTTTCTCTTTCAGTTACATTATTTTTAACTGCTCAGCCCCAAGACCTGTACAGCTCTGCAAGCAATAAAGATCAGCAGGCTGAGGGGAAAAGCCACAGAAAAATCGATTTTTGTCTGTCTTCTTTGACAAAAGGGACGAACTAGAGGGAGAGAGAGAGAACCAAACCCAAATCCAAAATAAATTGCTACAGAAAAGAGCTACATGCTTCAAAAATTTAAAAAATTGAAATAGCCTTTTAAAAAGGTTCCTACAAGAATGATGAAACTTCAGAAGAGAACATAAAAAAATACCTAGGTTGAAACTATGATTAAAATGCCCCCAAATCTTAAAGATTGGATCAGTAATATAAATGCTTTTATTTTATTTGACTACCTATAGGTCTATCTTGTAGTGAAAGACTAGAGAAGACTTTTTGTTTTTGCTTGTTATTTTAATTGATTGTAGGTTGTCAACCTGAAAGCTTAGAAGAGAAGTCTTTTTTGTCAAAGAACTAATCGGGTCCAATGTGGAGCAGGCAGATTATTTGTACTGCCTAGGACCAACAGTGATTTGTTTAAAAGTCTGCATTATTTTATTCATCAGTATCTTAAGATGTATGACAAATATGTTTATTTTATAGTTTAAAAAAACAGTAAGGGAGATGAATTATGTATGGCTCTATTGCTTACCTAACATATTGCCTAAAAAAAGCATGACCTCCTTTTTATTACATCAGATAAAGCTATTTCCCTATTATACTTACCTGCACCAACTTAGAATTCATGGTCACTTTGGGAGAATCTGAGCTGTAGTTTTATTCTTGCGCAACTCTTGAAGAAATAGTACTGAAATAAATTTGTAATAAACAAAACTGTTCAGATAAGGTAAGTACCTAAGAGAACACATTGTTTTTAAGCATTTGTGTGTATTTTAAAAGCATCAATTTACTTATCAATAATTGATATGGTAATATATTGAAATAGATCATTTTTATTTATTTTTTGAAGTAGGGCTTCTCAGGTGCTCTCCCAGGAGAATGTGGTAGCTTATTTTGCGTGAGTATATTTGTTTGAAGTAAAAAATAATTGCATTGAAGAACATTTTAATTCATAGTTTTCCCTGAAGCGATCTCCCTTCTCTTTACCTAGTTAGTACAGGCAACTGTAGGTTTATTGTAGGTTTGGTTCCAGACCACTGCAATAAAGCGAATTACACAAATCTTGGGTTTCCCACTGCATGTAAAAGTTATGTTTATACTATCTGTAGTCTATTAAAGTGTGCAATAGCATTATATCTAAAAAATCCAATGTGCATACCTTAATTCAAAAATACTTCATTGCTAAAAAATGCTAACCATCATCTGAGCCTTCAGCAAGCCATAACCTGTTTGCAGGTGGAGGGTCTTGCCTCAGTGTTGATGGCTGCTGACTCATCAGGGTGGTGGCTGCTGCCGGGCTAGGGTGGCTGGGGAAATTTTTAAAAATAGGACAAAAATGAAGTTTCTTGTATCAGTTGACTCTTCCTTTCACAGATGATTTCTCTGTAGCATGTGATGCTGTTTGACAGCATTTTACCTACAGTAGAACTTTCAAAATTAGAGGCAGTCCTCTCAAACCCTGCTACTGCTTTTTCCACTAAGTTTATGTAATATTCTAAATCGTTTTATGTCATTTTCACAGTCTTCAGAGCATCTTCACCAGGAGTAGATTCCATCTCAAGAAACCACTTTCTGTGCTCATCCCTAAGAAGCAACTCCTCATGCATTAAAGTTTTACCATGAGATTGCAGCAATTCAGTCACATCTTCAGGCTCCACTTCTCTTTTTTTTTTGAGGAAGATTAGCCCTGAGCTAACGTCTGCCACCAATCCTCCTCTTTTTGCTGATGAACATTGGCCCTGAGCTAACATCCATGCCCATCTTCCTCTACTTTATATGTGGGATGCCTGCCATAGCATGTCTTGATAAGCAATACGTAGGTCTGCACCTGGGATCCGAACTCACGAACCCTGGGCTGCCTAAGCAGAGTGTGCGAACTTAACCACTATGCCACTGGCCTGGCCCCCTGCAGGCTCTACTTCTAATTTTAGTTTTCTTGCCATTTCTATCACATGTGCAGTGATTTCCTCCACTGAAGTCTAGAACCCTTCCACGTCATCCATGAAGGCTGGAATCATATTCTTCCAAACTCTTGCTAATGTTGATATTTTGACCTCTTCCCATGTTCTTATGGCATCTAGAATGGTGAATCCTTTCCAGAAGGTTTTCAATTTATTTTGCCCAGATCTGTCAGAGGAATCCCTATCTATGGCAGCTATAGCCTTATGAAATGTATTTATTGAATAATAGAACTCAAAAGTTGAAATTACTCCTTGATCCACAGGCTGCAGAATGGATGTTGTATTAGGATGCATGAAAACAAAATTAATCTCGGCGTACATCTCCATCAGAGCTCTTGGGTGACCAGGTGCCTTGTCAACGAGCAGTAATATTTTGAAAGCGATCTTTTTTTCTGAGCAGTAGGTCTCAAGAGTGGGCTTACAATATTCAGTAAACAATGTTGTAAACAGATGTGCTGTCATCCAGGCTTTGTTGCATTTACAGAGCACAGGTGGAGTAGATTTAGCATAATTCTTAAGGGCCCTAGGATTTTCGGAATGGTAAATGAGCACTCGCTTCAACTTAAAGTCACCTGCTGCATTAACCCCCAACAGGAGAGTCAGACTGTCCTTTGAAGCTTTGAAGCTAGATTTTGACTTCTCCTCTCCAGCTATGAAAGTCCTAGACAGCATCTTATTCCTATATATGGCTGTTTCGTCTGCATTGAAAATCTCTTGTTCAGTGTAGCCACCTTCAGTAATGATCTCAGCTAGATCTTCTGGAGAACTTGCTGCAGCTTCTACATCAGTGCTTGCTGCATCTCTTTGCCGTTTTCTGTTATGGAGACGGCTTTTCTCCTTAAACCTCATGAACCGACCTCTGCTGGCTTCAAACTTGTCTTCTGCAGCTTCCTCCCCTCTCTCAGCTTTCACAGAATTGAAGAGAGTTAGGGCCTTGCTCTGGATTAGGCTTTGGCTCAAGGGAATGTTGTGGCTGGTTTGATCTTCTGTCCAGACCACTAAAACTTTCTGCATATCAGCAATAAGGTTGTTTTGCTTTCTTGTCATTTGTGTGTTCACTGTGATAACACTTTTAATTTCCTTCAAGAACTTTGCCTTTGCATTTACAACTTGGCTAACTGTTTGGCACAAGAGGTGTTGCTTTCGGCCTATTTGGGCTTTTGACATGCTATAATCATTTCTAGCTTTTGATTTAAAGTGAGAGATGTGTGACTCTTCCTGTCTTTTGAACATTTAGAAGCCATTGTAGGGTTATTAACTGGCCAAGTTTCACTATTGTTGTCTCGGGGGATAGGGAGGTCTAAGGAGAGGGAGAGAGATGGGGGAACCGCCAGTGGGTAGGGCAGTCAGAACACAGACAATATTTATGGATTAAGTTCACCGTCTAATGTGGGTGCGGTTTGTGGCGCCCAAAAACAATTACAGTGGTAACATCAAAGATCACTGATCAGAGATCGCTGTAACAAATATAATAGTACAGTTATGTACCACATAACTATGTTTCGGTCAACGACAGACTGCATATGTGGTGGTGGTCCCATAAGATCAGTACCATACAGCATAGGTGTGTAGTAGGCTATACCGTCTAGGTTTGTGTATGGGCACTCTGTGATGTTCACGCAACGATGAAATTGCCTAATGACACATTTCTCAGAACGTACCCCCATCGTTAAGTGACACGCAACTGTACTGAAAAAATTTGAAATATTGCCTGAATTACCAACATGTGACAGAGATGCAAAGTGAGCAAACGCTGTCGGAAAAATGGTGCTGATAGACTTGCTCAACGCAGCGTTGCCACAAACCTTCAATTTGTAAAAATGCAATTATCTGCAAAGCGCAATAAAGCAAAGTGCAATAAAACGAGGTACACCTGTACAAGACAGTGAGATGATCTCATTTGAGACGAGACTTCTTTTATTATTTATGTCCCTTTCTAAAGATAGCCGGTTGTTTTCCAGAACACTGTATCCTTTAGATGTAGGACTTCTTTAAGAGAGGACTGTGACTCCTTCCCGTGGCTGACATTTTGCTCCTTGCTGCTGTTCTGGGATGTGAGCATTTCACCCGGGGTTCGCTGATTGAAGGTCCTTCATCAGCCTCTTCCTGAGGGACCTTTCTTCCATTATTCTGTACAGATTGGACCTTGGCGGCTTTATCTGTCGTTTGGGTTCGCTCAAATAATGGGGAGGAGGCTTTTATGTTGATCAGAGACACTGTGTCCTCATTCTGCTTAAAAGCCTGCACTTGTTCTCTTTGCTGAGGAAATGTCTAAACTTCTTAAAGTGGCGCGTGAAGCCACCATGTCTCCCGGCCACCTGTCCTCCCTCACTTTCCGCTTCCCATTTCCCTGAGTTCACGGACTGCTTTCTTCCATGAAACTCACCATACAGCTGCATCCTTGCCTTTTTTCTTTGTTCTTGTCCCTCCCTGCCTTTGGAACATTCCCATCTTCTTTGCTGGGAGGACTTCTTAGATTCCAGACTTGGTTAAAGCTCCTCTCGAAGTTTCTGTCATCTCAGACTACAGGCTTCAAGAGCCGGAACTCTCTTATTGTTCATCTTTGTACCCTTAGAAGTTCAGTGATACCCTGGTATATAATGGGTGCTTAATAAATATTTAGTGACCTGAGTCGAGTTGTAGCTACGTGGTAGCAATAAGTTTAAATATAGGAAGTAAAATTTTTGTGGAATTTGTCTAGATTAACATCAACCAATACAAAGTCTGACTTTTGAAAAAGGTAGTGTTGAATGTTAAATAAGTGATATGAAGATCTTACCTTCAAGGGTGGGTTTGATTTAGCCCACGTAAAACCGAGCAATTATAAGTTAACAAAATGAAATTTTTAGAGTAATATTTTTGATCCGTTAAGCCATTTAGATCATACAGACTGGCATAGTCTACTCTATGCTCTCTCACAAGTAAACTTGAAATATTGTCTATGTCATCATCACCAGTGCCTTGTTTGGAATACCCCTTTTTTGCCATTTTGTTTTCCTTCCTTAGGCTACTCTTCTTAAGCAAAAGATTAGTGCCCTCTGGGGTGAACCACAGGTGCAGTGTCGTCAACACATTTTAAAAAGCCCTGCAAAATTCTGGGAGAATTGTATGAAATGCAGAAAATGATGCTTTGTCCTTATTATGTAATTCAAGTTACATAATTTAGTCCCAGAGTATCTCAGAGTGCTTTCATTTTGCTCGTCAATTCCTCTGGCACTATGTATTCTGACAGTGTTTTGTCTCACAGGGAGAAAACATCCAAAATGAGAAGAAAGAATGTTTCATTAAAACTTGAAACTGGAAGGTTCCGACTGTTGGCAGTTAGTGTCGTCATCTGTGAAGGACTCAGACTGAGGGCAAAATATAAAGCTTTTCTGTGTCAGCTGAACTATTTAATTCCTTCCTCTCTTTCCCCTAAATTGATCACTTGATCAGATATTTTTCTAGAATGCTAGGTATTTCCACCTGGTTTATCCACTACCACTCCTTCCCCATAATGTTGATTGTTGATTTTTGATTTGTAATTGACACTCTCTTTTATCCCATTCTTTTGTGGTGAGGAAAATGAGCCAGTATTTATAAATCACTTAGCACTGGTTCAGGTACCTAGTGATAACTCATCGTGTATGTATTTTTGTTTATTATTGTTAATAATGGTGACATTTGTTTTACACAGAATAGTAAGGATGATAATGTTATATTTATGTAGCATTTTTCATCTACAGGATTTCTGTAGACCCACAGAGTAATCACCTGAGACAGGAAAAAGGGGCAGGAGTACATGATAACCATTGCCTCAGGATTTTTTCAAGCATTACAGAAGTTAAATTAGTCTATTTCTGTATTTTCTTCTAAAAATTTTAAGAAATTGAGCCCCAAGTCTTCAGAGTAGCTTTCCATTTTACATATAGTCTTTTAGGTTGACACATTGATTTTAAAACATGATGATAATTTTATTTTCGGATCATGGAATTTTTATTCTCTAGTTTGAACTAGAGGCCGTCTGTTTTCAAAGGTTTATTTTGCAGATGAGAAAGTTGAGGCCTAGAGATTTGAGCTGGTGCAGTTTATGAGCGCCGTGGCAGAAGCGAAACTAAACGCAGGTCTCCTAATTCTTCTTCCCTCATAACATGTTTTCTCTTTTCTTAACGTGGTTTTGCATGGCATGATGTTATTATTCTCCTTCTCTAAACATGCCTAATTTAATTTTTCTTTATTGTTGCATAAATATGATGGTGAAAAGTGACACCCGGTTTTAGAAAATTGCCCTGATGCAGAAGCTTTAGTTCAGTCTGGCAGAGCAAGTTGTGAAACTGCCTTCCTATGAAATAAGTGTTCAGAATCACACCCCATCTTTAACCGTCCTGGAGTGATAGTGACGTAGGAAGTGGGTATGGAGTGAAGTGTGACTCTGGCAGGGCGAGGGTGGGTGTAGCAGACCAGAGAGCATGGAATTCTCAGCGCTGTGTGTTAGTTACTGAAATGGGAGGTCCCACCCTGATTGTGTGCTTGTCTTCCACTGCCCCTGCTGTGTGCTGAGGATGTCAGAGCTGCACAATAAAGTCATTTATTTTGAGAGATTAAGCAGCTGGCTGAGGACCAGGAACTACATAATATTGTTTACATCAATGTGATCACTTATGTCCCTGTTCAGGCTCTTTGAGCATTAGGCAGCTTTCTGGTTATGCTGGAGATGCACAGAGAAGTACCTGGATTTAGATGCATTGATGTGCACAGAATTCACAAGCTGAGCTCGTCTGTCTATTTTTAAGCAGGGCCTTAGCCTTATAAATTAAACTCATAGCTTGGAATGGGACTAAGTGAATTCTTACAGGACTCTCATATGTGAGTACAAAATTAAGTATTAGTGCTCAATTTCACTAAGTTACTTATCTGCATACATATGATAGTAGTAGATGTGTTCCTGAAAAGATCCTTGAAAATTGATTCCTCTCTGAAATATTGTCGAGTACTTGAGGGGATTGTCATTTAATGGTATCTCAAGGTAAACGTTATAGTGGAGGGGATAATCCTTTTGTAACTTATTTGGATATTTACATACTTTCTAAATAAGGATTGCCGAAATGTGTTATGATATGCTTTTTTTAGGGGGGAATAAAGTGTTTTTTAAGCTTTCTTTTACTGTTGTGTAATCATCTTGTGTCACTAAAGATTTAACTGATATTCCCTGGGAATTAGGAAGTCAAAATAGGATGTCAGTTTGTGAGGGTGACACTTGCTTAAAGTAATTTTTGACTCGCTTTCAGTTTTATTGGTCATTTTGTGTGTACTATTGACATTAGCAGTTACTTAGAGCTGTATGAGCCTAAGTTTAATACTTATATTATTTGAAGTTGATGACGCATAGATGGGTAATTTAATATTAAAAGGTTCTGTGATTTAGGCAAAAAGTCCCAGAATACTGGGTATAGGAGCCAGTGAATTTGTCTAAAACTCTTAAGCAAATTTTCCTCTTCATTAATCAAAAATATTTTGACACTAATAAAAGATACTGCAAAATATCAGTCAACTGAGATTATAAAGTTTGATGGCATTTAAACTACTTTTTTAGACTGAAAGACAACTATCAAAGGTTTGCTTCCAGTTTACATTAGGCCTTTTCTTGTTATGTAGTCAGATAGTTGTGATCCTACTTTAGGTCTTTTTCTTATTTTGTGCTGTATATTCACGTGACATTTTGCAAAGAAGATTGACTCATATGTACAAAACCTTCAGAGTTTACTCCCCAGACTGACAGGCATGTAGGGCTGATGGCCTGCGTGTGCTGTAGCTGGCCCTCTGGTCTCTACCTCTTTCTGGACCGCTGCTTTGGCTCCTTTGATGAGAGCAGCGCAAAGTAACGCCGCCCAGAATCACCAAAAGATGAGAAAATGGAAATGTGCTAACCCTCTGTGGAGCAGCCATCTTCCCAGCCTGCGTCAGCCTATGTCTGTCTGGGGCGAACCTCACAGGAGGCCAAGGATGTGCAGGAGACATCCCCACTTGGCGGGCTGAACAGAGCTTTTGGGAGATCTTTGTGGTTTGAGCTCTGAAATCACAAGCTTAAATGAGGCCTGTGGAGTGGAGGAAGAAGCTGTTATAGGTTGGGTGTTAACTGTGTGCCAGTGTTCATGTGGTCGTGAAAACCCTCCACCACAAGAAGACTTACGTTGTGCAGAGGCCATCTAACCCGACATATATGAATTTTAAAAACCTTTTTATTTTGAAATAACTATGAACTCACAGGAAGTTTCAAAAATCGTACACAGAGTCTCATGTACCCTTCACCTAGCTTACATCTATGGGTCTTAAAAGTGTGGAGTGTGTATCTCTGGCATCCTGGATCTTGTGTCACCAAGGGTGAAAGACACACTGGGGCTAAAATCTCGCCCCTCTTGCTAAGCTGGCTCTGGTTGCTGTGTCAGGAATCATGAATAAGGTCATTGCCATTGCCTATATTTAAAAAATTGTAATCCCGTGTCTTTGTCCAGGCTTATATTTATTCTAGCATATTAAATATGTAATAATTCTATTTGTTTTTATGAATTATTAATTTGAAATTTACTTTTTAAAATTTTTAAATGTAAGTTTAGTTTTTGTTTTTTTTTTAAAGATTGGCACCTGAGCTAACATCTGTTGTCAATCTTCTTTTCTTTTTATTTTTCTTCTTCTCCCAAAGTCCCCCAGTATATAGTTGTGTATTCTAGTTGTGGGTCCTTCTGGCTCTGCTAATGTGGGACACCGCCTCAGCATGGCCTGATGAGTGGTGCTAGGTTCGTGCCCGGGATCCGAACTGGTGAAACCCTGGACCACCGAAGCGGAGCACACAGACTTAACCACTCAGCCATGGGGCCAGCCCCTAAATTTAGTTTTTAAGTGATGAGAGAATCAAAATTTAAAAATTGCTTCATGAATGAACACCGTAGGAGGAATGTTTCCCACTTGGCCCCTCTCGTGTGAGTTTTAAGGATGATCCTGGGTTCCAGGACAAAAAGTTTGAAAACTACTTTTCTCTGTGTAGGTTCGAAAACATGTGAACGACCTCTACGAAGACTTGAGGGATGGACACAATCTGATCTCTCTTTTAGAGGTTCTTTCTGGAGACACCTTGGTAAGTTTTAAATTTCTTAATTTGCTTTGAAGAACACACAGTCCTCTCTGCATATGACCAGTATGTTTTCAGCACAGACTATTCAGATTTTTGCAACAGTCATCTTTTGAGCTGTGAATTCTGCCTGAAAAAGTGAATTCAGGTTAGATTCCTAATCATTTTCAAACTTCAAATGATGTGAATTTGGGAGATTGAATCGCTTTGATTACTTTGCTTGTATAATCAATTCTGTAATTAAAATACTATTTTTGTTCTCCCTTTTTTTTTTTTTTACCTTTGGGTTTTTTTGCTTAGCAGGAGTTGGATGCATAATATAACCACATATTAAAAGACTCACAAATAGCGAGGAAATAAACATTGCTTTCTGAAAACTGGTCTAACCCATTCCACAGGTGTCATTTCTTTTTTTGTGGACATTACTTCCCCTTCTTGGTTACTTGTTCTCCTTCATTCTGTTCTGTTCATGCTCTTCTTTTCATTTCTGGTCTGTCTTGTGTCTTTGCTGTCCTATCTTCTGTCTGTTGTATTCATTAGCCAAGGGAGCGAGATTTTTTGAAGACCTTACGATTGGTGAGTGCAACAGAAGCATGCGAATATGAACAGCATGAGGATGTGGAGGATGAGGATAAGGGGGTAGGTGTCGGCCCCCATAACTCAACTAACCTAGCTGTTACAGTGTGGTGAGCGCTAACGGGATAGGGAAGTAACCCACGGGTTCGGGCTCCTTTTTAGGAAACTATAGAAAGGACCAAAACCCATAGTGAGGTGGATGTGTGTGTACCAAAAAATTAGACAAAGGAAATATTTTCTCTTTAAATTTATTTATACATTGCTGTGCCTTGCATGGTAACTGAACATAGGCGCTTAAATTATATGATGGTATTTTAGCTAAAGAATTTTAAATACATTTTATGTAAATACAGAAATCTTGATAACTAACCTGCTAATTTTTATGCAAATTTATTCAATTCTGGAATTTAAATTTCAAACATGGCAACTCTTTATTGCTTTATTTGAAAGAATCTCTGGAAATTTAATAATTAAGCTTATGCTTTAAATCTTACCTGTTGGCAATAAGGTATATGATGGACATTCTTTACCTATCTTCCACGTCTCATTTTATTTAGAAGAGGGGAAGCTTTTCAAATCTAGAGTCCTGATAGAACGCACAGAGCTGTTTCATCCTGTGACTTAGTTGACGTCAGCCCACCTTCACAAGACACATGTGCGTCTTCTGTCATCCACATCCATAGTGCCCCCCCAATTTCATTGGAAATTGTGCTTTTTTGGATCCAGTGGGTGAATTGATCAACATCATTTCTCCCTAATTTTCCATTCTGTGGTCTGCTGTCTGGTTTATTATGGTGCCTTTGGCTTCAGCAACCTATGTATATATGAGAAGCTAAGCTGTCAGTTTTCTTTTTTCTTTTTTTCCCTTTGGAAGGTTTTATGTGGTAAATTTCATCTCCATTCTTTGTATTTTTGTTAAGCATTTTCTCAGCTCTGTTTCTTATGTTTTCCGTCTGCTGACTTAGAACGTTTCTTAAGAGAAACGGCATCAAGGGAGAAGAATTATGGTTTGTCAGTTTTCCTGAGACAGTAAATAATCATGTCCATCCCCAAGTAGTGTAAAACTATTACAGAGTCCAACTGATTTTGTGAAAAAGCTAAAATAAAATAAAGAGGAAATATCTTATATGGCTTTAATTGCTTTTCTCTCTTCCTCTGTCGTGGCTAAAAAACTCCACTGTCTTTCTCCTTCTTGGTGATTTTTATACTAACTGCATGCTACTTTACGTCATTTTCATTAACATGCCAATACATAGATAACTATAAAAACCCTCTTGATAATCGTTAGAGTTTATTAAGAAGGTGGAAATGGGGAAAGGTATTTAATTCTTTTTGGACATCCATAGCTAAAGAACCGTAGGCAAGAATTGTAGTACAGGGAATATAAAAAAGTCTATATGTTCTATGGTATTTTCTCTTTTCCTTTTGTTTAAATAAAACATTTGGAATAAAGTATGTATTTAAATAAAACGTATTTGGAAAAATCTCTAGTAGTTTAAATTCAATCCCAGATAATAAAAAAATAATTTAAAATATCTTTAAAAGATGTAATGGGTTTACCCGAACAGTAAATACTGTTTTGACATATTAAGAGAGCATAAAGTAGCTTTTTATAGTATATTTAGCATAAGTATATTTAGCATGGTCAGTGGTATCAAAAACTATAGTGTTTTTTATACCTTGCATTTTTCTATTCTTAGCCCCGAGAGAAAGGTCGGATGCGTTTCCACAGACTACAGAATGTACAAATTGCACTTGACTATTTGAAAAGACGCCAGGTATGATGCCTTACATAGACCGTAATCATAAACATATGTGATTGAGTGAATCTACATAGCAACATGTCAGGGAATGAAAAGGTCAAATTTGACTATAAATTATAATCATTAAACATCTGCTTTTGTGAGACAAGTATTTAAAAATGTTTTTAAACATTTGTTCTAAAGAAAAGGAAGTTAAGTAAGCTCAGAGGAATGATAAGTGGCTACATTTCCATCTGAATAAGAGCTAGTACTGATTTTCCTTCTGTTAGAATTGGAATGGTTTTGCCTAAGAAGTTAATGACATTTTAGTAGCAACAGAATGTTAAGGATGCTCATGAACAGCTTTTAGTAGGGGTGAGGCAATACTTTTATTTTTTATAGTTAGTATATAAAATTACTTTATTTTTATAAAAAATGGTTTATATAATACTTTTTAAAAACTTAGTGTAAGCTTTTTTAATACTTAGTAGTGATGAGGCAATATTTTATTTTTTATAAGTAGATAGTATTGGATAATTTATAAGGGGTTAAAAAGAAAACAATTATTTCTGACAACAGTCCCCAGGTAGCTTGAGGTTTTAGAATAAATCGTGGAAAAGAATGAACACCATGTTGGATATGATTTTGATTTGGTGGCATTGTATGTTACTGTGGCATAAGCCAAAGTATTGGTAAGTTTTCGATCAGTAGAAAAAAGGAGAGAAGGAAATTCAGGAGAATTGAAAGTATCTGAAAACAATGAGAAATCAGAAAGTGGCAACAGTTTTCCTTGTTAATGGAGTAGGAAAAAAGAAAGGGAAAGGGGGAGAGGGAAGTGCTGTCTTTTATTATTCATTTATTTAGTTTATTAGGAACATTAAAATACTTTTATTTATTAAATTCTAATAAACACTCAGTACTTAAGTATTTTAAATGTTATTTGTGTTTGTCTTACTATTCCTGATTCTAGAGAAAGTTTCCGGAAGGATTAATGGTTAATTAAGTTTCATTGTCTGAAGTGTTTTTGGCAGTGTTTTGTCCAGGAAGCAAAATGTTAGATATCATTGTATTTAATTTTTGATATTTAATTCTTTTGTTCAGGAAGTAAATGTTAGATATTATTACCATATCATTTACCTGAAAATGCGTAATTTGACAGTTGGTAAGCTTTAAGTCTGAGTATTTATATATATATTTTATATTTGAGCAGCCTTTTAAATGTCCAGTGACTTATATATTTACTTACCTTAGTAACAATTTATGGTGGACAAATAGAAAAATAAGGCTGGGTTGTTTTTTTTGTTACCCTTTGTGATAGAAGTATGAGAAAGATGTTAACACTATTTTATGATTCAAAACAGTTTCTTACTTAATGGTAAGAGTAAAATAAAGCTTATTTTCAAAAGACAGAATTATTTTAAATTTTAAAATCTCAAATATTTAGGACTTCTCAGTTTGAGTTGTATTTTTGTGTTGACAAGTGAGTACTTTTAATACTTGCTCTAGAAGACAAAACCAGAATATTTCCTCTGTGATTACTCTGTAATTTGCAATCTAAAATAAGTGCAGATGGGATAAGACAGTATTTTGAGGATTACTGGTTTTTTAAATCACTCATATTTTTCTTTGTGTAATTTAGAATTGCTTTTATGTAGGTAATGATAACTCGTGCAGGTTTGAAAAACAGTTTGTTTTTTTATCTCTTCTTCTCACATAACACAGGTGAAATTAGTGAATATTAGAAATGATGACATAACAGATGGAAATCCCAAATTGACTTTGGGATTAATATGGACAATAATTTTGCACTTTCAGGTAAGCCCAATTTTTCTTAATTGTCACTTCTTTTTAGCCTCTTGTTGCTGGTTTTCAAGTGGTTCATATGGAGGGTGAATCAAGTGCATTCATGTCTTATGAAAGAAAACAAATTTAAGGCTTCTTTTCTTAAGCATTGTATTTGGATCGTTCCTTTCAAGTAACATGCTGCATGCGAACCTGGCCCCCCGTTTCCTGGTGTCCATAAGCTTAAATGGTTTTAGGGCAATGCTTGTAATTTCAGAAGACAAAGATTTCTTTTTATTCAATGTAGACACATTTTTTTTGTTTATTGGACAATATTACCTGACTTAGACACATGAAAATTTTGTGACTCAGTCCTTATTTAGAATGATTTTTCTTGGTATTATAGTTTGTCAACGATGCAGACTATTTTCTCCTATTGGTAGACACTAGATGGCAGTATCGTTATCATAAAGAGATCTGAATTAGAAGTGTCCATGTTTTTTGTAGAGCTCTGCTTTTTCAAACTAAATTTGAGGAGAGTAAATGCAAATGTATTAACCATGAATTAGCTAATAAATCTGTGCCAATTTAGGGCTGATTTTGATTTTTATTTTTTGTAAAATGATACATTTTGAAAAAAAGCATCTTCATTTGATTTAAGGTGAGTCCTAACTTTGGCGCTTGCTTTAGTTTATTAGCCACATGCCTGCTCACACAGTGTTCTGTGTGCAATCCAGAGCCTGACCCATGATAGGCACACAGCACATCTTACTGATCAACTGCTATGCAGTTGGACCTTGAAGGAGGAAGAGAGAGCTTGCCAGCTTCAGAAGGGAGCTGGGGTTTTGAACCGAATCTTGAGAGGAGTAAGACTTATTTCTTATTTTTTTAAAATTTGCCTTGGATATAGGGTTTGCAGGGGAATGGTGGAAAATAATGTGCGTGTGGCTCATTTGGGAACAGGATAAATCTGATAGGTGTGGAGAGCTGGAGGAATTGAAGTCTAGGTAGTTTCCAGGACCTGGATAGGCAGTTGAGCAAAGTTGAAGCAGTAAGAAATCAGAGGAGGCCTAGGTAACCACGTGTCAACCAGCCAGACCACAGGGCAGCTAATATAGATGAATGTCCCCTCAGCTGGGCTGTTACTGTTGGCAGTCAGTAACAAGAACTGGTGGCAGGACCCTGAAGGTCTGAGGGTTCCCATTACGAGAGGACTCCATCCTTAGGGGCCCTGGGGAACTGAGCAGTAACCGAGGTAGGAATTTGGGCACAGAGCCAGACCTTGTTACCAGAATTGGGTAAAGATTACGTAGAACTGGCCAAAAAGCAGATTTCATGTGGAGTTCCTCAGCAGCTTTCTCAGGGTCCTTTAATTAGTCCCAAGTGGACCAGGTCCCAGAACTTTTAGTAGGGTGGAAAGTGCAAGAACCCCATGTGGGAAGGTTAGAGGTCTGTTGGAGCAGGGAGCCAACCACATCACTGCTGACAGAGCTGGTGAGCACACAGGCTGGGTCGGCATTTGAATGTCAGAGTGAGAATCGCGGTGGGGCTGGGGAAGGCACCCAGGCTTTAAAGGGAGGCAGGGCTGAGTTTCATTGTTGGTTCTTTTATTTATGGCTGTGATGGCATTGGGTAGATCACTTAACCACTCTGAGCTTGGAAAATAATGTTTTAGGGAATGGAATCTCTCAATTCTATGTAAAAAAAAAAAAAAGAGAGCAGAGTCCATAGTCAGGGAGATAAGCAAAGAAACTGAGGTGGTGATCTCAGAGTGGAGTGATAAAGGCCAGGACTTAGATAGGAATGAAAAATTGAATTCAAGAGGGGACATTGTGAAGGAAGAAAGGAAGGGACTTGGCAACAGAGCATAGACAATGAAAGAGAGGGAAGATAAAAAACCAGTAGACTACCAAGAGGAATGAGGCTGATGGTAAGGGGAAAACTAAAGACCTTCTGGGTGGGTTTGATGGCTTAGTAGGATGGCCTGTGCATCTGTCTGCTGAGCAGTTGGAGGTATGTGAGCAGAGCTGAGAAGTCAGAGGTACAGATAATGAACTTGAGAGTTATCAGTATACAAGTGGTCATTGAATCTATTGGAGAGAAGAGATCTTCAGAGAATTCATGAGAAGAGCACAGGTGGAGAAGAGCCGAGAGCCAAGGACAGAAATTTGGGGAAGGCCCGTGATTAGGGTGCAGGAAGAAGAAGATCCATTTGGAGAAACAGAAAAGGAACATTTGGAGAGATGGACGAAGCAACAAGAAAACGTACTGCTGTTGAAGCCAACGGAAGAGAATTTAAGTAGAAAGGATTGGTGAACCCTATGAAATGGCCCTGGAGAGCTTGAGAAAATTCAGACTGAGTACGGGGTAATAGTTTGGTCTAGAAGGAGACGTTGGAGACCTTGGAGAAAACACTCCCAAAATACTAGGAGCAGAAATCAGAAAATAACAGACTGAAATGTGAGTGAATGGTTGGATATTAGAAACAGTATATTGAGACCCTATGTTTGAGGAATTTAAAGTAAAAGTTCATTATATATTAAGAAAGCCCTTTGGAGTTCAGGGGTCATTGGAGGAGAGAAGAGGACCAGCCACAGAAGTACCAAAAGAAGTTTTTCTTCCAATATGATCCTGTGGCATGTATTATGGAATCCAGTATATTTTAGGACCTGAATTACCAGACATTGTGACTGTTAAATTATCACCAACATTTAAAAATTCAGACCAAGATCTATTTTATATGGAACACATCAGTGTTTTGGGAAACAGAAATGTTCTTTGTTCTTTAAATGAAATAACTTTTCTTAGCACTAGGATTTAGAATCATTTTACTGGTTGTGCCAAGATATAAGGCTATTTATAGCAGTGATAATCATTCTCATTCAAAGTGACTGGGCTTTTTTTCCCCTCTATACTTTACATAAATAAAGGCAGTAATTTCAGAAGACCAATAATAAATAAAATATTTATTTTTGACATATTTGTTATGAGCATCACGAATTGAAAGTCTTTTCCAGTCAGGCTGTCTGAAGGTGAGCATTATGAACACAGTAATCCACCCCATGTGATTGGCCACCATATGCTAGATCCAGAGATACTAAGATAATGAAGCATATTGTTCTATTGGGAGAATGTTCATGAAACTGACTGTAATCCAGGGTGATGAATCGAGGGCAATATAAATAAAAATAGGGATGCAGAGGAGGGAGTGTTGTGGGAGGATCAAGAAAGTGTTAGAGGTTGAGGGAAATTTTCACTGATGCTAGAGACAGGCTGTGCAAGATGAATGCCTGCTACCCAGCGGAGACTCAAGGGCCGTTTCTGGGAGAGGGAGTGGTGTGCAGCGGCCTGAAAATGGACAGTTGCTCAGTTTGGCAGGGCTGGAAGGAAGGGCGGGTAGAGAGGGCAAATTGATGGTTGCGCCTCTATCATGTCCATACAAATACCAGCCATTATATTCTTAAATTCTCTTGCGTCACGTGCCATTTCCATTGAAGACGTTGAAAATAATATTAAAAACAAACAAGCAAACAAACCTGAGGCTTTATTTTTGTCAGCTTGTCTTTCAGGATATTCAGCTTTTGCCACTGGAAATTGTTTACTTTCCCTTTAAATGATTAAGGAAAACCTCACCATGCAGGCCTATTATTGACAAATAGCAGCGTTGCAAACTTGAGTTTGATTGAAATTCTTGTTTAGAAAAATATAATGAGTTCCATCTTTTGATCAATCTAAAGACTACTTAGAGGAAGGCAATTATCAATTTTTTTTTAAATTAGTCAAATGATTTCTGCTTACGTGTAAGTCCAGTCGTGCCATACTAATTTCCTTTTTCCCATCTGTGACTCCGTGCTGGCAATATGCACACCTTTGATAGTCACGTTCCATACTGATTTATTATTTTTACAGCAAGGCCCTAGTAAAACTGCGTAATATTTAACTAGGGTACAAGTATAAAAGTTACGTGTGAAGTTTAACTGCCTTCGTTCATGTGTAACAATGCCCAGGTATTTCTTTTGGCTAAACGTCCCATGCTTAAATCATAAAACTTATCCATTTGCTTATATGAAAATCCTAATGATCAGGTAATGGAAATGGCTTGGAAATTAATGTCATATGAAAAGTATTACAAACTATTTTACAAGACTGACGTTAGAAGCAATTTTAATGCAGCATTTTAAGTGGTTAGTATTTCTTTTCTCTCCTTCAGCTATTGAATCAGCCTGTTATTTTTTATGGCTGCTCTTCTGAGTGAGAGTCTTAATATAATTTACAGAGATTTTTGAGCCTTTTTTTTTTTCAAGTACCAGAATTAGTTGGTGTTTAAGAAAAAAAATTATATGGTAGGGACTCTCCGAAACTAAATTTGAAAGCACTTTGACCCCGGGTTTGAAAGGCACTTTGCCAAACGTCTCCTGGCTGGTATTTGCTTTCTGTTTGCTCTCAGATTTGTTGAGCCACCAGTAGTTTCAAAGGTTAACACAAACTTTGCTAGTGTAACTGCATTTCAGAAAACTGAAAGTTAAAGCGAGGGGTAGAATCTTCCAGTACAGTAAAGCTCAGGGTTGGCCTTGAAAGCTCATCAGTGTGATAATTTGACAGTGAGCAGTACTGTTTGTCTAAGAGGATTGGTGGCCAGAAATAAGCCACGGTGTCTAATGAGACACAGGGACCCAGCTGGGCAAGGTGCCATGGCATTTCTTGCGTGTGCCTTTCTCATAAGCAACATGGCCTCAGGCTGAAGTGGACGGTCGCAAAGTCTGAGGAATTAGAGGTCAGAGTGGAATTTTCGGACTTAATGGAGATCTAAGTAAGCCCTGGATTTTGAAATGAGTGAGTCTGTGGAACTGTGATTTCCTGCAAATCAAATGGGGAATATCTGTGGATGTGTACGAGCTGAGAAGGAAGAACAGTATTTAGACCCTGCGAAAACTCCTTTCAGCCCTGAAAAATATTCTCCCGGAAGAAAATATTTCAGAAGAAAACCGATCAAGAAAATTGTAGATGACACGGACTCAGCAGAGCCAAACAGTGAAAATGAAGGCAAGAAGCGCAGCACTCTGCTCTCCAAAGGACAGCCAGCTCTTTTATCCAGGGGCCTGGCACGAGAGGAATCTGTTACCCCAAACCTCACCCTGGAAGGTGGTAGTCAGCAAGAGAAGACAGAAGTGGGAGTTGACGATGTTAAACAGAAACTTCTGCCGAGTGCTGCGGGCGGTTCATCTCCCCATGTGAACATTTCTCCTGCTCCTGACAGTGAAACAGAAGTAAAAGTTAGTGCACTGGATGCAAGGATTTCAGAAAAAGACAGCACTCCATATTGTGCAAAGAGGAAACATTTAGATGATGTCAACGCAAGAGAAATAACATTCCAAAGAAAATCGGATGCTTTTTCTTTACGAAAGGCAGCCAGCTTGAGTTCCATTCACTATGGGGCCGAGAGATCACTTGGAAAAAGTGGGTTTTCGGAAGACCCATCAACGAGTTATAGCAGTGTTCAAGAAAAGCAAAATGCTGAGGGATTCCACCCTTGTGCAATACACCATTTTCACTTTGAAAAAAAGAGATGTCACTCTCTCTGTACTAATGTGTCCTCAACTTCCAAGGACACGGATGGAAACGAGGTAAGTGAAACGTGGAGACTGAGTTTAAGGTGTAAATAAGAACACCAGCTGCTCACCTCTGACTGAGAGTCTGTAATTTAACCTGTTAAAGGTTATTTTCATCTTTGTTTATGTGAAAGCTGTAGAGTTCTTGGTGCATTTTATTCATAGCCTTAGGTTTGATTTTTACGACTTTATTTTTTGTGATATCCACATTCTTTAATCACACTTTGATTTTAAAACCCTGTACATCTTTGTTAGTGTTGCAAGACTCAGAAAAGCGTTGCTTTAAGACAATGCACATCTTTTGAATTTCTCTAGTTCAAATGTCTTGACTTTTCCTATGGAATAATTTTTGGAAACTTAGCTGCACTGTCGGTAACAGTTAAATCAGAAAATAGTAACGACAGGACAATAGCTTCATGACAAATGTAGGGACCACAGCATGCAATTATCAGGCAGTCCTGACTTGCTGATCTACATGTTTAAAAAGCCAAATTCCAGTTCTCTATCAGTTTTCATGAACAAGCACACTGACATAATTGCTTTCAATTCTGTGTGTGTGCGTGTGTGTGTTTGTGTGTTTGTGTTGCGGGTGGATGGCATAGATGAAATTGCCCGCATCTATTCTGACTCTTTGTTATGTGAGTTCTTCCCTTGCCCCAGTCTAAAATCAGAAATGATTTGGGCAGCACGTCATAAGAATTTGAATATGACACAGACTGCTGGAAAGTTGAGATCTTTATTCCTAACACTGATATTTACCTTTAGACAAGTTACTTCTCTGAGGGTTTACTTGTCTTTAAAAGGTCAATGAATATTTTTTTACTTGCTTGAGAAGTGCATTATCCATACAAACTTTCCATGTTGCTAGTTGGGAGTTGATGGCTTTTTCTTTAAGCTATTCCTGACTTTGTCTTTTAACAAAAAAATCTGGACATAAATAGTACATGTGTGTTACACATTTTTGGCAGGGTCATTGTATCATTGGGCAGAGATCATTTGCACAGTTGCAGAATGAGGTTTTATTAGGGTTAGTGTGCACGATCCTCATTGGCCTTAGCTGCTGAGTTCCCTGAAGGTGTTCCTGTATATATTCACTGCCACACCTTGCTGGTATTATGTCATCCTTTCTATTTACATTTTACAGTGGTTACATTTTAGAAAGGAAGCGTCCGGTCTCTGTCATGAGGCACGTACGGCTGGCGTAAAGGTCAGTGCAGAGAGAAACTACTTGGCCGCTGCGTGCTGAGTGTAACCACAACTTTCCTCACATATGTTTTCCAACTGTTTTTTGCATAATTTGGCTTCCAGTAAGCCCTTCATTTTTCCTTTAGTGGAAATTCTTAAAGTCGGTTTCCTAAGTGCTACATAAGCCTTTTTTTCCCTTGCATTGTCCTCATGCTAAGGATTTTATCCTTCTTTCCGCTTTGTGTATCTAATGATTTTTGAAACTTGAGTGGAAAGTGTATGTGACAATAAGTCACCGACCTGCCCATCAGATTTGGTAAACAATTGTGATAAGGAGGTACTTAACAAAGCCTCAGATCTTCTAGGTAAATACTGAATAGGGTAGTCATTACTTCTCTGAAGAGTTGGCCGTCTCACTTGCATGTGGTCCAAATAAAGACTTTATTCAGTGGCATGAAAAGAGTCAGAACCAACAGCCTAGCTACCCCTCCGAGGACATTCTTCCTGTTGTCTTGGAGATAGTTGACTCTGTTTGCTTAATTATCTTCAGTTAGAATTTTGCACAGAACTCTTTATCTTGCATTGGATTTTACATTTTTCATTGGAAAATTAGATGCAAATGAGAACTCTAAGCCCTTCATTAGTCCATGTTACATCCCCGAAATGGCCTGTTAGCCAGGATGGCTTTTATTTGTTCCTTCAAGATCTTTCTCATACCTTCCCTATTTGATCCATTCTGACTCTGTCAGTTGTGTGCACGGTTGGGCTCCATGACTTTTGAGTCAACCTCCCACTAGAATAGCGTGCAATTCTTTGAACTTATCTTAACCTTCAGCTTAGTTTAAGCCTCTGACTTGACCTTGCCTGGTCCTTTGAAATTTGTCATTCTTAGTATAGGTGACCAGCCTACCTCCTCTTTAAAGCCTTGCAATCATGTGCTGACCTACAGTGGCCACCCAGGCTTAGAGGTGCTGTGGAGGTGGCTCAGCCAGCCCCTGCTTGAGTGCCTACTGAATACAAATCTCATAAGCATGTTACATCTTGACTAGGATACGGAGATGTAAATAAAAAAAAAGGAGTATCTTAGATCTGTATATTGCTTTGGAATTGGGAGAATGATTTCAGACAGTATCTTTTGAGTATCCTACCAACTGTATGAAATAGGCAAAGTAGACAGTTCCTCTTTTATAGAATGAGGAATTGGAAACTCAGAGATATTAAATAACGTCCTGAAGGCAACACAGTAAACGGCAGTAGCTGGGTTAAACCATGGCACGGCATCCCACTTTGGTTAATTTTCATATTCTGAAGGAGACAGCTGTGAGCTCAGAGCAGGGGTTGCATTTATAGGAGTTGGTGTTCGTCTATGAAGGATGAGTGTTATAAACAGAGGTGGCAAAGGCAGGACCATGTTTGGGGACAGGGAGTAATGAGCACATTGTCTGCACCTTCTTCAGGGATCCCTTATTTGTCTAAGACTCACGTGCTCCCTGACCGTGTGACAAGGTCTCCTCCCTTTGCTCTTAAACTTTTCCCAGAAAGCATTCTTACTACTTTAGTTTCACAAATTGCACCTCTTCCCAGTCTTGTTATACTGATCTCAGCAAAGACCGTTGTTTTCTCGGTTTGTAGGCTGTTGGTTCTCTAACTGACCACATGTGTAGGTGTCTCCTGAGGAGCTTTTAAAAACCACAGCTGTCTGGATGTCAGCCCAGTGATCCTAATGTCAGAGATGAGGGTGGGGCTCCGCAGGTGATTCTAATGGTCAAGACTATGGATAGGCAGCTTATTTCTTTTCTTATTCTACAGCAGTGCTTTTCAAAGTGTGACCCCAGGGTCCCTGCAGTAGAATCATCTGGAATGCTTGTTGAAAGCGCCTTACTCCAGATTTAACTTGACCAGAATATTTTCTGGTGGGACTTGAGAGACTGTTGTGTATGTTTTACGCACGCTTTAACGTGTTCCTTAAAGACACACTAAATTTTGAGAATGAGTGTCACTCTAGCTTAGCATTTGCCATCTTGTTCTCTTCTCAATGTGGGTTTTCTGGTAAGCAGTGTGGATTATGGGCCTGGAAGGCAGGAGGTCTGAGTTCTAGTCAAGCTTTGCCACCAGAGAGCTGTGTGACTCGGACAGCCTTCTTGGTTTCAATAGATCTCAGTTTCATTTTCAAGACAAGGAGCATATTGAACTAGATCCTGATGCTCCTGTTAATAATAATGCTATTTGTCGAATCCTACTATAGCCAGACACTCCACCATTGTGTTATTTAATCTTCAGAGCAAGCCTGTGAAAGGATTCTGTTATGAATCCATTTACAGCGGAGGAAACTGAGCCTCAGGAAAGTTAAATAACATGCTCAAGTCACTCAGTTAGTAAGTGGAAGAGCTTGGATTTCACCCAAAATGGTCTACCAAGCTGAACTCTTAACTGATACAAGTTACCCACCTTTTCCATATATATCTCTTTCAGTTTTAAGTTTCTGTGAATCCATGTGTGTAGCTGCCTACCTTTTTGTTTGTTTAGTATTCTCATCCCTTCTTCCATCCCTCCCTTCTTTTGTTTCTCTACCAAACATTTGTTATGTACTTGTTATATATTGAACCAAAATTAGACACTCTGAGAGAAATAAAATATGACCCTTTTCTGCATGCATTATATCCCATTGTTTGTTCAGAACAAATGGCAGGGACCGTGGCTGTAAACCTAGTCACCTGAAAGTTAGGCTTCTGGAATGATGATCATGAATAATCTTAACTTCCCACCATCTTGTGTAGCTATGTTAACTCGTGAAAAGTGGACTATTTTATGTTTCTTTTCATCTTTTGGTAAATTGTCAGCGAATAGTACAGTGGCCAAAAGGAAACAAGCCAAGAAGAGAAGGATGAGAAGGAGTGTGGATATTGTATAAATTATTTCATCAGTGTCTGAATAATGAAGAGTTGAATGTGTTTATTAATTGACTTTTATATTATAAAAACTTAAAAAAAAATGAGAACCATCTCAAAATCTTAGAATACAGTCCTGCACTGCGTAACAACTTTCAGTCAAGGACAGACCGCATATATGATGGTGGTCCCATAAGATCAGTACCAGAGAGCCTGGGTGTGTAGTAGACTATACCGTCTAGGTTTGTGTAAGTGCACTCTGTGATGTACGCACAACCACAAAATTGCCTAACCACGCCTCCTCAGAACATATCCCCATCATTAAGCAACACATGACTGTACGTTAGTATTTTAAGCTCACTGAAGTATAATATTTATTTCTTTACTCAAGCCTTTTGTGAATGTTAGGCTCTAGAATCTTACTTAGAATTCAAAGACTAGGATAAAATCTAAATGTTTCTCCTTTCATGTGGTAGCTTTTTGCTATAGATCTTGAAAACAGAGGTCATTTGGTAATTCATTTCTTTCTGAACCATTTCATCATTTTTAATGAAAATGCTTTTGTTGATTTTTTTTTTACCATTTACAGTCATTTGGATTTCATAACTAGTTTGTGAAAATTTAGTTATAAAATAGTTGCATAGAATTTGAGTCTCTACCAGCATTATGATACCTCTGCCTTTTCAGTTAAATGAAGGAGAAGCAAAATTTTAAAGTCCCCTGCTGTACAAGACAAACAGTTATATCTGTGTTAGTTTTCCCTCATATTTGAGTAGGGAATAAATGAGCGTTTGCTAAAGGAAGCTTTCAATTTAGAGCATTAGTACTTGAACTTTATCAACTTGCTGCTTTTATCCTCTAGTTAACTCTTCCTTTTAGGGAGACAATTTTTAACTAGATAGGATTTTCAAAATATTTGTGCCATCTTTGCAGTTAAAAATATTTTGGGGAGCGTTTTCACACATTTTTGAAACTTGGAAGCAGGCATTAAAAATGTGTTGATTACATTTGTTTCTGCCAAAATAGTTGAAACGTCTTTGAAGAGATTGTCTTCGGAAGCGAATGTCTTGGCTTGGAAATATTTGCCGGTGTTGACAAATTCAATGTGCAGTTTGCCTTTGCCTGACTACAGTGTCAAGTAGTGTGAATAAAGGAGTTTAGCAATAAAACTCACCCTGGTGCACAGTTCCCTCGGCTCACTATTCTGAACCCTGGGTGCATGACGTCCTAGTCTCTCAGCAACTCTCTGAGGAGATACTTTACATGAGAGGAAACTGAGGCCCAGAGAAGATGCAGGGCCAGGCAGTGGTGGGGTCAGGAATCGAACACAGGTCACCACCCTCCACAGCTCTGCGCCAGTCTTCCTCCCAATGGTAAACTTTTACCTTTGAAATAATTATGTTAAGAGACTCATGAGGTAGAAGAATCTTGAGATCTGCCTTTTCCAAACTGCTTCTTTCATTCTTATTAATGCCTGAACTCTCTCAAATAGAGTATGAACTCTGTTTTTCATGTTAGCAAAAATATATGAAGGCGGGGCTGGCCCCGTGGCTGAGTGGTTAAGTTCGCGCGCTCCACTGCAGGCGGCCCAGTGTTTCGTTAGTTCGAATCCTGGGCGCGGACATGGCACTGCTTGTCAGACCACGCTGAGGCAGCGTCCCACATGCCACAACTAGAAGAACCCACAACGAAGAATACACAACTATGTACCGGGGGGCTTTGGGGAGAAAAAGGAAAAAATAAAATCTTTAAAAAAATATATATATATATGAAGGGATTGGATTTCCTTTGATAACACTCTTGTGTCTAATCCGCTGAACCAGTAGGCAAATTGTGTTCTGCAGGGAAGAACGTTTGACTAGCCTTCATTTCTATATCCACTGTGTGTCCCTGAAGTCAGTTTTTGCTTCTGTGAAGTGAGATGGCTCATGGATAGATACAGCTCTTTCAGGAACATTGTAGGGAGTCACTATTATAGATTTGGTGAGAAAGAGAACCTATGACATCTTGAGTCAGAAGACTTAAATTTAATCCAGGTCTACCTATTACGTATCAGACAGTGTGCTGACTGGATTCCTCTAATTCCATAATTAGCTTAAAATTTTGTCAAACTGTCGGAACAGAAATAACTCCTGGGAGGAACCAATTCTGGAAGCTAACCTTGGTTATTTACACCTGAGGACAGACACATTTCAAAGGCATTATTGATAGTAGCTCTGGTAGGAGAGAGGAGGAGAACGTAATGCCAGAGGCAGATCTGCTCTTGTCGGGTGGGGTGGGGGCGGGGCGGCTGTCAGTTAAGGTTGTGTGCCTACAAGGAAATTTCTGTGAACCCTGACGTTCGGTTCATGTGAAAGATCCAGGGATGTGTCTGCCTCTGAAAATGTGCAGTGTTCTGTGTATCAGCTGCTTTGCCAATAGAGAGGCTGGGAAGTTCTGGTGAAAAGGGTCTTGACTTTGGGGTTTGAGGCAAATCTAGGGGATGCCCTTTCATGACCTGCGTTTGTGCAGCCATTTTCCCAGCAGTGGTTGCACTGGAAGGAGGCACCACTCTGGCCACTGACACAAAGGGAAGGTTAGTCTGAGTTGTAAGGAGAGAGTTCTTTTCTAAATGTGAAGGAGAAATTTCACTCTTCATCTTGCAGATTCTGAACTGGAGTTTAGGAGACCCGGGTCCATACCCCAGCCCTACCCACGCTAGGCCTTCTACTAGGGTGTCGTGAGACCCTGGACAAGTCACTTCACCTCCTTTAGTCTCATCTTGTTCAGCAGTGAGATGAGGGACTCTGCCAGATGGCTGTGTGTCCTTTCAATTTGAGTTCCCCAATTCCTTATCCTTCACTATTGTTTATAGCCTTCTCTAAGTTAAATATCTTTGTTCTCTTAACTTTAGAGACATTGCCTTTTCCAGTGTTACACATAAATTATTTGAATAATAAATTTGATAACATTTTTTATCTTTAAAAAAATTATAATTATTTAAAAATTTTGTATAGGATAATGAAATATGTACTTTTTTTTTTTGGCTGAGGAAGATTCACCCTGAGCTTACATCCATGCCAATCTTCCTCTATTTTGCAGGTGGGTCACTACCATGGCATGGCTGCTGATGAGCAGTGTAGGTCTGTGCTTGGGAACCAAACCCAAGCTGCCAAACTGGAGGGTGCTGAACTTAACCACTAGGCCACAGGGCCAGCCCTGTACATTTTTTTTTTTTAATGTGAATAATATTTTAGGGAGTATCTGACTCAACTTTGGCAGTTGGCTGTTCTTGTGTAGTCAGTGCATGCCAGAACCATGACAGCATCTGTAAAAATAGGGTGTTCCTGTTGCCCAGTTGTCTCGTGGCATTGACTTTGCTCAGGGGACTTTCACATTTACAGCCTCAGCTGACCAACACAGTGAGGCTGTTGCAATTCCTTTAGCAGTAAGTGAGTCATTTAACAGTAAGCTGTGAATTAAATCAGAGTGCGCTGTGAGATGAGATATGTTGGCTTGTTTTCTTTCGTTGAAAAGACATTTCGAGGCTATATACTGTGTCAAGTTTATGAAATTGTTTTAGAAAAATGATTCAGATGAAGCTTAGGTTCACTCCTTGACGTTGGGTTCTCTGAGTAGTCTCTGGGCTTGTGCTCGCTGCTGGGCACTTTTGTGCGGTGGTCCAGGTGTTCTGTTATTATGGGGAAGTGAGGTTGGTTGGAAACCATTTACTTTTCTAAAATGACAAGGTTGACGTGACAGGTTAAACTCATTTATACCAAATGAAAACATGAAATGTATTTCTCATCTTTCATCCTTGTCTTCCTCCCACCCTCCCTCCCTCTCTCCCTTCCCCTCCTCTTCTTCAGCAGATAGTTATTCACCACTTAATATGTGCCATGTTGGGCAGAGTATGGGAGAATGTTCCAAGGGGAGAAGTGGCTTGAACAGAGGATCCTAGGAGAGAGGGAGCATGTGGTTCATATGGTTTGATCATAGACTAGAAAGAGGATGGCTTGAGTCTCGAGAGATCAGTGAATACTGAACTGGATTACTGTGGCTGCAGAGTCAAGAGCAAGCTAGACTGGGAAGTGAGAGTGGGCAAGACTTGGTGCACTGAGACTAGTTAGTAGTCAGTTACTAATCCAGACACTGAGGCTTAGTTCCAGAAGAAGGTGGAAGCTCTCTTGAGCCCAATACTATTCTAGTTCGATCATGACTGTGTCTTAAAAGATGTCGTTGGTGTTGACATTGAAGACCAGAGGTAACAGTGCAGGCTAAAGATAATAATTACCTCAGCTCAATAATTGGTAGTAGAAAAGAGAGAAAATGGGGATGTAAGACCCTCTTCTCCCTTCAAAGCAATCTTGGGACAGCTAATATATCCATGCTATTGGGTGCATATATCTTCCCTAGCAGATGAGTGTGTGGCTGGCAGGATGAGTTGGCACACGTGAGGAAGTTTCGGAGAGTTGCAGTACCTCATCCTTTTATGTTTTGAGAGTTCTAGCACTGGTTTCTTTGGCTCCTAGATTGCAGAAGCAAACAGTCTGCTTGTTCGCAGGGTTTTGGCATGTCCTTTAGCTCTTTGTTGAGACCGTGCTTCACGTTGCCTGACTGTGTTCTGTGAGGTGCTTTGTCAGGCCTGGACCGAGCAGGCCTATTTCTGGTTATGCCACAGGTAGAAGTGTTTGAGAATGCCTCTGTGAATTGGGGTCAGCCTTTATTTCTTGCCTTTAAATTCTCCCTATCCACAATCCTTTATCCCCCAGAACCTCTCCCACCACCCCCTGCACCTTCTTCTGTTAGCTCCAATTATTAGGGTTTCAATCATTGGAAGTTGTTTCAGCTCTGCCAAGAGGGAGAAGGGACAATATGTAGTCAAGTATCAGTGTTGTGTGTAAGAGTAGAGGTAATGTGGGAAAAAGAGAGGTGAATATAGGAAAGAGTATGAGGGTTTTTGTTGTTGGTGGTGATTTTTTTTTTTAAGGCTGAGGTTAGTTTTCAGGATTTTTTGTTTTTGATCTTGCTTATATGGCATGAAAACATAAAACATAGGAGTGGTAACTTCTTTATTCTCAAGACCCAGAATCCTGAGCTATGAAAATAAATTTATATATTAGGTAACTGGATTCTTTTTTTTGCCTAGAGGGCTCGAAATAATTTTGTTAAATATGTAGCCACCAGCCAAATTTCCAATTCAAATGGGTTTGAGGACCTCCTGTCTAAATGGTTAGATTTTCTGAGCCTTTGTTTTATTACTAGTAGGAACAATATTTTTAGACTCGGCATTTGGAGAACTCCCGTTCTAACATGACCAGGCAGTTTTTGAGAATTCCTTATGTTGAGTATTTTTATAGCCTAGAACCGTTCTCTGTAAACCAGCTTTTGTGAGGGCCCTGGAAAATATTTGCACTTGACATAAAAATCTTGCAGATTCTTCTTTCTAATTTAGGCTCTGACAGTCTGGGAAGAGGACTACACATAAGCAGAGTGGTGGTAAAAGGCAAGTTACCCATTCTTGCTCCAGCCATGTAGTAGGACCACCACATTCTGTGTTTTACTCTATAGGAAGGAAATAACATTTCCCCTGTAATTCAAGTGAAATAAAGATTTGGCCTATTCAGTGTATATTCATATAGCAAAAAGTACATGAATATTGAGTGGTTTTCTGTTAATTTTTTTTAACCAATTCAGTACTATTTTCATGTGAGAGTTGAGTTAATTCTATCTGAAAATAATAAAAGTAAATTTAAACAGAATCTGTCATAAGCTATTTACTAATATTTCACATCTAAAGCAGATAAGCCAGAAAAAAGATCAGTGAAGTTGCTTAGTTAGTTGAAAAGTTAAAATAAGCCAAAAGAGTTATTTTGATTATAAGTAAAATAGAAAGCTCCTGAGATGCAGACCAAGACACCACAGTTTATACAAACCTCAGATTTCCAACAATGAGACTCAGTTCTAGAAGAAGGTGGAAGCTTATTCAGACCTATCATCATTGTGTCTTAAAAGATACTATTGAGATTGACATTGGAGTTCACTTGAACTTGTGACATAAAGACTTTGTAATTCGTGTGTTCACCTCCTCCCATGATGTTCTCTTTGAACTTAGAGGACAGAGGACAAATGCTAGATTTTGGTTGTTTTTACACATTGCCAAAATAAATATTTTGAAAAACGTTGGCACGTGTCATTTCTATTGTGTAAATAATAAGAGGACAAAAACCTACTTAGCTGAGTGACTTTTTTGTGGGTAGATCAGTTTTGTTGGTTGGGGGTTGCACATCCACCATAGGCAATAAAGCCTCTCCTTCCTGTGTGGGACCTTGAAGTATGTGATGAAGCAGAAGTGAGCAATGATATTGGGGTTGCTTGAGTGAATTAATGCAGATTCCAAAGGTGCCTAACTCAAGCAGAAAGTCATATGTTCATTGGGTGTCTGTTCTGTGCCAAGCACTGGCTGAGTTAGGTACTGTAACACTAAGATGAATAAAACTTGTCCTTCTGAATATGTTTGCTCATGTGTTAGAGGGAGAGAAGTTATATCAACAGATAATAGTGATGCACAACATATATTGCTACCATAGCAGCATGTATGGATATTGTGGAAGCACAGAGGATGATGGGACACCTCACACACCCTGGAGGTGGCATCAACTGGAGCTTCCTCAAGGAGAAGGATGGGTGAAGGGGTAGCATGGGGCGGAGGCTGGTGAGGGCACCTATAAATGCATAGTATCCTGTGGAAATGTGAGGGAACTAGATGTAGTTCAGCGTGGCCGGAGCATGAGGAGTTTTTTGGGGTGGGTGTTAAAGTGGACGGAGGAGGCGTGAGGCTGCATAGGACTGTGTGACGAATTGAATGTAGGTGCAGACGGAGAAAAAGCATCAAGAATGACTTCAGAGTTTTTGATTTGGGGGCAACTGGGTGAATGATGGGGCTGCTCTCTGAGCTAGGAATACAGAAGGAAGAGCAGGATGGACAAAGAGAAATGCAGTTTTTGATGCAGTGAGTTTGAGTAGGTTGTGAGATATAGTGGTTTAGAGTAGCAGCTTCGGAGCCGGACAGATTCAAGTTCAAATATTACTTTTACCTGTGAGTAGTTGCATGAACTTGAGCAAGTCATATAACCTTCTTTATCATGTGCTTCTTTATCATTTATAAAATTAGATTGTATGTTGTGAGGATTATTAGAGATAATATTTGTGAAGTGCTTAGGCATAATGTCAGGCTTATCTAAGTGCTCACTAAGTGATTAGTTTTGCTCTTTCAACAGGGGTGTTCCCTAGGAGTCCGAATTTACACATCTTGAGTTCAGGGCTGAGGTTGGGGTAGGATATAGAGATTTGGGAGTCATCAGTGTGGAGGGGATAGTTGAAGCCATTGTAGTAGATGAGTGTATCCAGGGAGAGTGAGAAGAGGGGAGGACTGAGGACCGAGCCCTGGGGAATATGCTTAAAGGATGGGTAGCAGAGGAGCCGCTAACGGAGACTGCGGAGGACTGGCCAGAGAGGCAGGAGGAAAATCAGGAAGGAGCGACCTCAAGGAAGCCAGGGAGGAAAGAGTGCCAGGGACAGATGCCTCAGAGAGCTCAGGATTAGAAAATGGAGGGGTTGGAAAACAACCCGTGAGCTCTTCTTGGTATTGTTTTTCTATCCTCAGACTGTAAGCACCATGAGGATGATAGTAATGGTACAGCAGACATTTATGAGTGCCTGTTGAGTAAGTGAGACTATGAGAGAGGAGGTGCTAGGTGACCCTTCATAATTCTTTCAAGTCTTCAGTTTCCACGTGACCTGCTCTCCTCCTGTGCCCACCTCTTCCTCTGTTGAGTTTTGCAAACAGTCTCATTTCCTTCTTTCCTGAGAAAATAGTCATGAGCAAGAACTCCCTCACTTTCTTGTCTGGTCACCTCTGCTTAGTTTTAGCGGAGTGATTTGGCTGGCAGCCACATCACCACAGGTTGTGAGTAAAGATAATAAAAATGAAAAATTATAAAATGCTTTTTTCCAGTTACTTTACTGAGGAGAGAGGCAGTGATAAGAGGAAATTGAGTTTATGCAGGTTATTTATGCTTATTTATTTTAGGATGGAAGAGACTTGGGCATGTAAAATACTGAGAGCAAAGACCCAGATGAGAGGGGATAATTGATCGAATGGGCCTCCCAGGAGGCAGGAGATGGAAGGATTCAGAGCACAGGAGGAAAGCGGGTCATGTGAAAGTAAAGTTTGTGGGGAACAGGGCAGGGAAGTGAGAGAGTTCTTACTCATGGCACTATTTTCCATGTAATGAAGGAGATGAAAAGTGATTGCTAAACGTAAAAAAAGAGGTGGTGGGGTAGGAAGATTTAGGCAAATAGTGAAGGACTGAAGAGGTACTATTGTAAGGGATGGAAAAACTGACCAATTAGGACAAGAAGTAGTGCCAGGTTTCTTGGAGTGCCTAGCTGCGATTGCAGACCTGGAATTTGTGGCAGCAGTCCACATGGTGGTATGGTTTTGTCTATTAGAGCTTTATAGCTTAGGGCAAGAGCAGAGAAGACATCCAGCTGACTTGATCAGGATTAAGATTTGGCTGGATGGTTGCGGGGTAAAGAGAAAGGTGTGAGGAGGTTGAGGATATCGGTTGAAGTGGTAGATGATGACCACGTAAAGAAGGAGGCAGAGATCGTAGAGGGCTCACAGACTGTGTTAAAGTTGGGCAAGTCAAGGAATGTGAGATATTGATGAAGGTGGAAATGTGTTTAGCTTGAATTAGGGAATGAAAGTGCTGGAAGAATAGGAAATTGCTGTCAGAAGTTAAATATCTGAGGTGGGATAGTTCCAGTTCAAGAGGACAAGATCAGAGAAGACAAAGGACTGAGAGGATGGGGTGCTAGATGGAGACAGGCACATATTCAGCCAGGTGCCAAACCTATGGGGGTTGGGGGTCATTTTTGAGGAGAGGAAGATGATTAGCCTACAGTGTCAAATATGAGGTCTTTGAGTCCACGGGTAATAGTTGGAAAACCACTGGGTTTGCATTATTGTAGGTGTTAATTTGCCTTGCCTGTGGGCCTAATGGTATCTGGGACTGAATGCAGTGGTGGAGACCTGCGCTTCAGTAAAAGGTAGAAGCATGTAAGGTGTTGAAGATGTAAGAGATTTGTTTACCATGGAATAGATATTTCTGGGAACTTTGGGAATGGCGGCAAGCTGGGTCAGGAGAGATGAAGCAGAGATGAAATATGAGCACGAGAGGCTCAGGGACAGGAAGAACTTGAATTTGAGTGGTGGCCAACAATGACCTGGATGTGAGGCATGAGGGCTTCGAGTTTCCAAAAGGAACTCTGGTATAAAGTGTTTTGTTTGTTTTTAATGCTAGCTGACAGCTTGTTGGTGAGAAGCTTTAAGCAGCAAATACTGGTAATGAAATTGTGGTGGGAGATGCCAACATTTCTAGAGTTTTCTTTGTGACAGGCACTCTGCTAAGTGCTTGATGTGGATTATTTCATCTAATCTTTAGAACCACTTGAGGAAGTAGAAATTATGATGTCGTCATTTAAGTTTTAAAAATGAGGAAAATGGAATTGAGAGCTCATGTGAATAGCTCTGTGCCATAATCCCATTGCTGTTGGGGTTGGGAGTGGAATCTTATGAATTGAAACCCTTTCTGATCATTAGGGTATTGCTTCCAGAATTTCAAGGGAGGAGGCATGGTCATTTCCTAGAATCCAACCTGAGTGTGGAACTGCCATTAACTTGTCGTTGATGGAGGATTCAGGCTCTTTGGCTGAATGCAAGGGTTTCAAATCAGGGGCTAAGAATGATAAGTGTAGACTTACGATTTTTAACATTTAATTTATTATTTTGTTTACTTTTGGTTGCAGAGTATCATGAAAAATGGTATACTCTGATAGGGGCAAATGGTAAACAGTATATTTTGAAAAATATCTTAAATTTCCATGTGGGGATAATATTCAGTTAATTGGAAATAGCAGGAGAAGCTGAAAATGAGTAATCTGTTAGTAGTCTTTGATGAGTTAAAGTTTGGTTCATAACATATTTGAATGTGTATTTTTAAATTGTGGCTTTTGAAATAGCGTATGCATGTGTAACAGCCTGAAATGGTGAGTGTGAGAGAGTGTGTGTGTGTGTAGTAATCTGAAATTCGTGTATTGGAAACTTATTTAATAAGAATATACTATTTTCTCTTGGATGATATTTAGACCTTTTTCAGACCTTTGAACTCCTCTTCCTTTAATATCCTTCCTCAGGTAAAATGCTGTGTAGCACTCAAACCTATTAATTAATAACAATCTGGGACCTTGTAGTTGAAATTTACTGACTTACCTTGTTAATAGGTAATTATTTTTGTGACTGGCCTGGCGTGGAATGTTCTTGACCCAGCAGAAATAGTACCCCTTCTCGCCAGCTAATCTTCTTTTTCTTTATATAGCTATAAATACCACCCTTATACCTCCTATGTTATAAGAATTCCCAAAAACAAAGGATAAGAGGAACATCTTATGAAATTTTACCTGGAGGTCCAACTTTTCCATTTACAGTTTCCTAGGTTAGTTTCTCTGAATGCTTGTTTTCATGGATTTAGATTAGTTTAAGGCAGCAAATTTTAAAACTTTATCTTTTACTCCTCTTTACTGGAAGAGAATTGGGAGAATAATGAAGCCAAGTTGTTTGTTTTTTTCCTTAAGATTTTATTTTTCCTTTTTCTCCCAAAGACCCCCAGTACATAGTTGTGTATTTTTTTTGTTTTTAGTTGTGGGTCCTTCTAGTTGTGGCATGTGGGATGCCGCCTCAGCATGGCTTGACGAGCAGTGCCATGTCCGCGCCCAGGATTCGAACTGGCAAACCCCTGGGCCGCAGAAGCAGAGCGCGCAAACTTAACTACTTAGCCACAAGGCCGGCCCCAGGAGCCAAGTTTTTGCCTCTCCCTTTGTCAAGAAGAATAATAGTAGCCACAACAATAAAATAACTTACATGCTGAGCTGGCACTTACTATGTGGCAGGCATTCCACTGTGCTCATGTCGTTGAATTCTTACCACACAGTGTAATAATTATCATCATCATTTTACAAGGAAGGGCATGGTCTTAAAGCAGTTAAGTAATCTGAGCATGTAAGTGGTAGAGATGGGATATAAACTCACAGGATTTGTCAGGTAGGCTCTCTGGCATAATTTTAGACCAGAAATATCATTTGGAAGTTGGGTGGAAAAATGTTGGTGATTTTTCAGCTCTTTTTGTCAACATTAAAAAAAGAAGAAAGAAATCCCTCCGATCTATGCACTGTAACATGTTCATAAACAGTTCTTTTCCATGCAGTGGAGATTAGCACAAATTCCTGGGAAAGATGGTTAAATTGAGACACTTTGCTCCACTTCCAAATCCCGGCCTTTGTCAAGGAGAGTGTCTTGGACTGTGGCTGAGGGGGACTCCCCAGGGCACAGCTGCCTCTGCTGACTATTAGAGAAAGGGTGTGTGTGGCCGTCATCTCCACGTGGTGCTGGTAGGGCGGCCAGGCCTGCTGTGGGCTTTAACTGCTGCAGCTTTCCTGCCCCGGGTTGGCCCTGCCTCTAGGTCTTGGGCAGCTGGGAGGAATGAAGGGCTTCCTGTGTGAGCCTGGCATTGCCACGTGTAAAAGTCTTATTTATTCTGGGCCCTGTTATTCTCTGCTTTCAGTTGCTTGACTCTCCCCGTTTTGACCTCTGACATCTGTGTCATCGGTACAGTATCATAGTGAGACTTTAGATTGAAATGAGCCTTAAACCTTGTCTGCTTCTGCCTCCTCCCTCCTCATTTTGTAGAGAAGGAAGTTGACTCACAGACATGAATTGAACTCTCCAAAGCTCTGGGACTGGTGGCCAGGACTAGAAGCCAGTCTTATGACTTCAGTGATTTTTTTTCCTGTTACAAAGTAACTGGTCCCTCCCTGTGTCTCGCTTCCAGCCTCTGACTTGCCCCTCCTGATCCTGGCTTGCCGCCTGTCTTCCTGATCCCTTGGCTTTGTGTCCTTCACTGATTGAGGGAACAGTTGTTTGTGTTAATTCCAGCTTTGGAATTACTGTGTGACCCCTGGTAAAGTCACTTTGTGCCTTAATGTTATTATCAGCAGGTTAAGTAGGACTCTTATCAAAGAGGTTCTTAAGAAAGTGTAAATCATGTGAACTGGTATCTGTTTTATTAATATTTAATGGAAGAGACTTTTAGAAAAATTAATGAAAATAAAGTATAGGAAGAAAAATCAGTTAATAAAGGTTTCATGTTGAGCAAGCTGAGCAAAGACTGATGAGAAGATGCGAGAGATGTTAGGCCAAATTGTTATGGACTGTAGTTAATTGGAGAGGGTACTATTTTCCTGCTTTGTTCCTTCCACAGAATACCTGTTGGATCAAATTCTGCTCTGCAGGTGGCAATGTAGATTAATTTGTAGGTTTTACTGTGATCCATTTGAACTTGGAAAAACATATGCTTAAGTTGTTTTTAACAAATCTGATTACTAAAGAGGGATGTAGAATTTTTGATGCTGCCGTGTTTTGGTATAATAGAAAAATTAGATGCTTGGGTTAAATTCAACTTTTTCAATCTGTTAGCCTTTTTGAAACTTAGTTTTCCCTTATGTGAAATGGGGAAAATATACCTGGCTTACAAGTGAGAGTTATGAAGATTAAGTAAAGTAGCACTTGTAAGGTGCTTGGCACACAGTAGGTTCATAATCTGAGCTATCTTCCTTCCTAATGGTTTCACATTTTCTGTTATGTTTAGATATCAGATATCCATGTTACCGGAGAGTCAGAGGACATGTCTGCAAAAGAGAGGTTGCTGCTGTGGACACAGCAGGCAACAGAGGGTTATGCTGGAATACGGTGTGAAAATTTCACTACCTGCTGGAGAGATGGAAAACTATTTAATGCCATCATTCACAAATACAGGTATGGAATTTGTGAGTTTTTTCTTTAGACAAATATGAGATGTGTTTCTTTCACTTCCAAATCTTAAAATAACCTTTTCTTATTATGGAAGCAATACATGTGTATGGCAGAAAATTAGAAAATACAGACAAGTGAAAATAAAAACATCCCATTCTCGTCACTGGAAGATGGTCTCTCTAAGCTTTAGTGCACATGCACAGACACTCATAGCTATAGGATGTCTGGGTTTTGCCGGTGACTTGGGCACTGATGTATGAAATCCACAGTAGATGACCAAGATGGTGTAGATGGAGATCTGATGAGTAGTAAGGTGAGGGTTTAGTTCAGAGTTGGAGCTCACAAGTCTCCAATCATAATTTCCTAGTCTGGTTAGTCTGGACTAGGGTTGTTGGGTTTAACAACAGCTACTTTTATGGTGGTAAATGGTTTCACAGTGAGAATTATTGACAACTAAATCCACGTTAACTCTTACATTGCACTCACTAAGTGCCAGGCACGGTCCTAAGCAGTTTACATATGTTAATTCATTTATTCCTCACAACATCTTTAAGGGGATATTGTCATCCACAGTTAACAGACAGAAACTGAGACATAGAAGACGTGCTTGCTTAAAATCACACAACCAGCAAGTGGCAGACTTGGATTCAAACCCAGACACTCTGGCTCTTGAGTCCATACTCTTACTGCCTTATAAGAAGCTAAATTCCTGGAAAATATTTATTGGAAACGATGTATTCCTTGCTCTCAGTTATTTTTCTTGGTTTTCGAAGATTACATCATGTTGTTGAAGAACTGAATCTATTCCTAAATAGACTAAGCTTGAGCTATAAACTCATTAAACTAACAAACTTGTTTGATTACAATAAAAATAATAATTATATGTGATAGTTAACATTTTGTTAACTTTCAACATGTGAGGCATTCTAACTGCTCTCCGTGTTAGCTCATTCAAATCTCCCAGTAGTCCCATAAAGCAGACACTGTTAATCTCCCACTCTTACAGATAGAGAACTGAGGTTGACCAAGGTCACACTGCTAGCAAGTTACCCTGCTCTGTTTGACTTGAAATCCCATTCTCCTCCCCTCGTTTCCCTTTCTTCCTCTCCTCTTCTTCCTCCCGTTTTTATTTTGGAAATTTCAGCGTCTCCAAAACTGTAATGAATCTCTCATGTATCCACACCCAAGAGCCCTCTTTAAACACTATAATAGTGCTCTTCCTTTATGGGACACCATTTCAATAGAGGTAGATGTAAGTTGCTGAATTAAAAAGCAAAACTAGGATCAGCTTGCCTACGCTTGTCCGGAGTGAAGCACCACATCTTAAGCAACACGGTGCCAAGAGGGCTTAGTGGTTACAGACATGGCGATGATCACACTGCACTTCCCATGTGACCTAAAACACGAGGCCGTCAGAAGGCCGTGGAGTTGGACACATTCTATACCTGGGGTGATAAGATCTTCTGGGCCTTTGAAGAAAAAAATTTGGATTCTTATACCTAAAGGATTTATGTCAGGATGCATCTTTGTGGGTGTGCTCTGTGCTCTTCTTTGAAGTGTTTTAGGTAGAAGCAAAGTATTTAGAAGCCAGTTATTCTTCTAAAATAATTGACTTTTAAAAACAATGGTCTCCAGGCTTTGTCTCTTCGATACTTATGAAAGATTATAAGTACAAATGGGTATATACATGCTGTGCGTTTTTCTCCTAAGGACTTAAATGTCACTGTGTATGTCAAAGATCCTAAAATTTCCAAGGGAATTTTAATGTTACAGAGCTTACATTGTTTTGGGAGAGAATTTGAATCTTGTGAATGTTAGTTGTTTTGGATTTCATTTTGGCAGAGTGATCGTTTTAAGAAAAGTGTTTAGCTTTAACTGTGAACTTCAATTTCCTAGTTGGCTTTGTTTTCCTTTGTTAGAATTCATGGTAAAAATACGGAATATCTGGTTTAAATGCTGACAAGATTTCTTCATTGCTGAGGTTTTACGTTATCCTGTGCCTCGTAAAATATCATGGTGGTTTCTTTCACTAGAAGAAAGCTTTCATCATTAGAATTGTATTTTAAGTTAAAGTCCTCAGGCCTTTCTTTTTACTTAAAACACAGTTGAGGGCTGGCCCGGTGGTGCAGCAGTTAAGTGCGCACGTTCCGCTTCCGTGGGTTCGGATCCCGGGTGCGGACATGGCACCGCTTGGCAAGCCATGCTGTGGTAGGCGTCCCACATATAAAGTAGAGGAAGATGGGCATGGATGTTAGCTTAGGACCATTCTTCCTCAGTGAAAAGAGGAGGATTGGCAGCAGTTAGCTCAGGGCTAATCTTCCTCCGAAAAAAAAAAAAAAAGAATTAAATAGATGGAGTTGAACTACACATGGTTTATGCCGTTGAATGCCTTGATTTACTTTAAAGACAAAAGAGACAAAGTTATAAGCAATTGAAAAATCACTATAAGCAGATTTTTGGATATTGGATGGTGGTAATCACATTTAATAGGTAGTGCTTATTTAACAGTTGTTTATACTTGATAATTATTCCCATAAATTTTGCGATGTGTTTGGATTTGCTGTGGAAACATATCTGCTTAATTGGGCGTTTTTGGTATTTTTTTAGATTAAAAGTTTTATTATTTATGTGAATTCTATTTGACTTCTGTAATGAGAATTATCTGAGGTGGCAGATGGGTTTGGTTGCAACTCAGATACCAAGTCTAACCATATGGAATGCTTTGTTGAGAAGGATCTTATGAGGGAGTGAGGGCTTGGCAAGAAAGAACCTCATGATTGTGGCAGGATGGAAGGAGGGGTGTGGTGTCGCTCCTGCAGCGAGCTTGCATGCCCTGGGTAGAAGATGAAAGACGTCTCTGGAGACTAGAAGGAAAATAGATAATATTTGTTATTTAAAGTAAACCAGCAATTACTTGTAATAGGTGATTTAATAAGATTTTTGTGGAGATATCTTCTAAAGACTTAGAAATATTGATCTGAAATGGGAACAGAGTTATAGCCTCCTTCAGATTTTGTATTAATGTAAATATTACCAAAAGTTATTAATCAAGTACATTAATTTGGATTGTCTAGTATATTTTTATTAGTGTTCTCTCATAGAATATGACTTTTGAAAGTGGAGACAATATTTGTTAATCCCAGTGAGCGATTCTTTATTAACTATTCAGTTATCCTAAAATGTTCCATAGAAAACTTAATTTTGTAATATTTATGTTTCTTGAAAGAACTATATGAAATGAAAATGAAGAGGAATTTATATAATAAGACTAATTTATAGATGTCAGATGCGTAAAAAATGATCTATGAAGGTAAAAAGAAAGCGACTGTCATATAGTAGGTCCCCAAGAAATAAACGCAGAATGTTAACCATGTGTCAGTTTCTGTCCCAGCTGTTTTTCGTATATGGTAGCTTTTAAAATTATCACAATCCTGTGAAACAGATGGCACTATTTCCGTTTTTATTAAGTTATTAAATTATCAAAGGAACTGAGGTCAAAAGATAACATGCTCAACAGCACATATGTTTTAAATACTGGAGGTGATTGCCCTGGATTCTCATGTACTTCTGTGTAACTATTTATTTCATTTCCTGTAAGCAAACTAGATCTCAAGAAATGGAACTACTGACCAGAACAGTTGTGATAGTCCACCCTTGAAAACTAATGATATTCATCAAAGATATGTGAAAATTCCTGATGAATTTAAGAAATGTCTAAATGAATAGTAGTAACATATATAACTGCCAACGAAGATCTCTGTCTCTTGTAAGAAATTTATGAGACAACACTAATTGCTTAACTTAGAATTAGCCATCTATAAAAACAGCATCAGCAACAATTCGTAAGGATTATAGATGATAAGAGAACGTTAAGATGCTTAGCATGAGTAAGAGCAAAATAAACAATGAACTGTTCTATAGTCTTAGTATGGCGTATTATCCTAAAAAGGATGAAGAGCCTGGGTTATGTGTGGGTAATAAGAATCATAAATAAGCATGATTTAGTGCAAGTGATTATAAGAGATGGTTCTATAGGTTCTATTTAAATAGATCACTGATAAATCCATCATGTTTTTCTATTAATTCCATCTTAGGAAATTCTGTTCCTAATTCCTTCTAGGAACATCTATTTGTTATGTTCAGTTTACACTGGAAAGGGTTCAAATAGTAAAAATACCATATATCTGTACTAGTTTCTGCTTGTTTGGTTTGTATAGTTGAACTTGTCTTTAAAGCATATTAGAATCTTTTTACTGAAAACCACAACTGGTGAGAGATCTTAGGTAAATAAGCCTCACTCTTGCCCCTAACCTGAATTTTCATTCAAAAGAATAACAAGAAAGACTGGATTTGATGGACTTAGATCAAAAGGTTGTCACAAAAGCATCTGATGAGTAAGCAGCTTGATAGCGAGAGAGGATGAAGTAGAATGAACTGAGCACCAGTAGCCAAGGGACTCTAGGAGTGTCCCCTAAACACTAGTGGATGAATAAGTCGCCAAGAGTTAAGACAGACACGGAGGAGTAACGTTACTGTCCGTGGTACACGTTCTTCAGAGGCGGCTCTAACAAGCAGAGGGTGCAACTGAGAGTTCTGTGTGCTTTTTTAAGAGTATGCTCAGGCATCACAGTAAGACTGACTTTTTTCTTTCTGAGAGAAATAAAGCCCTGCCTTGTCTGACTTTATCAGTCTCTCCAAGTCGATATCTGCCCTAGAACATTGATGAAAGCCAAGTTCCAAAACAGTAGGCACAGCATCGCTCAGCGTGAAAACACATCTGCCTGAGCAGGCGTGGACATGAATGTGCGCCCACAGCCAGAAAGAACAAAGCGGGTGTTCTTGCACAAAGTGTGCAGCAGGGCCGGGCCAACCTAGGATGGCCACATGGGAAGATACTCAGAATGGCAAGACTGAAATGCTGCGGTTGGGGGGGTGTGTTTTGAAGAAAGATTGTTTCTGCCTACTAGTTTCTGCTTGTCCTATTCTTATTTTTAATTTATCCCCTTCATTCATTTCAATCTCCTTTTAAGGCCCCTGGCGTTCTTTTTATCAGCATTTTAAAAATATATTACCCAAGTAAGATGCAACATGTTTGAAGTAGGTTGTATTCAGGAGCATGCTTTTAAATATTTTCTAGTTAGGCAGCCAGGAATGTTTCACTTGTCTGAGTGTGTGGTTGGGTGGCAGTTATTTTTTTCATTGTTTGCATTTTGAATTAGAATTTAATGGGGCCACCACTTTCATTATATTAAGTGTGTAACGATGCTGCGATTGGGAAGGTCAGACTGCCAGGCTGTGGTCAGAGTCATGGTGTTTAATAGTATGACCTGGAGGCCCGTGATTCAGCCACGTGCTTGGATTCCGTCACACCTTACAAGCTCAACCGGATTGAACTGGTTTAATGCAGGGAGGAGGCCCTTTAGGGTTTGAAATGTTCCCATAGGAAGTTGGATTCCGCTGACTAGATGATTGTTTTCCCTCAGAAGCTGGAGTGCCCTCAGGCTGCAGAACCCAGAGGTATGGGTGTGTGTACGTGTGTGCACACACCCAGGTGTGGGCCTGCTTTGTGTGGCCACGGGCTGGGCACAGACAGAGAGCCCTGACGGTTATTCATCTTTTGGAAAGTTGTTGAGTATTTCAGTTTGTGTGGCAAAAACAGATTGCTTATTTACCTTACCCAGCAAACTCAAAACAGTTGAACTCTTGAGGGCCTAAATGGGTAACTTGTAACCATTCTCATGTTTTTAAATCCGTGGAGAGCTCGCATGCACTGCCTGTAATGCATCTGCGTCCAGGCGAGGTGTATGAGTGTCCACATCCCGTGACCGTTTTTAGTGTATCTGTGTATTTTTACGTGCAGTTTTAGGGATATGGTTTGGCGTGTAAAGACTCAGAGGAAGCATCTGCTTCTGTTACCTTCTTTCTGTGTTCCTGGCCCTCTTCCTCAGATTACTTTACAGAAATTCTCTAATACGTTCCAAGCCCTCCATTATCGTATGAAATAGATCCTCACAGACATGAAGTAAGGCATCGCCCCAATTCTCCTACTTCCATTTTTGAGTCAGAAAACTGACAAAGTGACACAGCCACGATAGGAAGAAGGCTCACCTGTCGGTCCCCTCACGAAAGCTGGTAAATTCAGTAGCACTCTCTGCAGGAGGTGCTCCTTAGCACAGTCCTACTTTTTCTTGTATCTGTGATTGAAGAAAAAAAAAAAAAGCAAGTAACCGGAAATGCAATACGTTAACATAATGAAACATTCAAATAGAATGAGAGAGTCTGTACTGAAATGTAATTTCTTTCCCCAGATTCCTAGTCCCTTTCCCCGAGACAACCACTGTTAAGTTTCTTTCATATTCTTCTAGAAGTTTTCTATGAGTATGCAAACACCTATTTTTCTTTTTAGGGGGAAGGTTCAGCTTTATTGAGATATAATGTACATAAGCACCTAATCTTGAACATGTATATAATTTTTTTCTACAACACAAATGAGAGGATAGTATATATATGTTATTTCACATTTTTCTCTTTTTCTCCTTAATTTATTTTGGACGTCTTTCCATATCAGCTCAAATAGGTTTACCTTATTCTCTTAAATACTGCATAGTATTCTACTGTATAGATGTAACATAATTTATTTAATAGTATCTTAATGATGGACATTATGTTTGTTGCTTTTAAAAAAAATGTATTGGACTTTGTATGTGTCTTTGTGCAGATATGTGACTATGACTGTAAGATAAGTTCCTAGAAGTAGAATTTCTAGGTGAAAGAGTAACGCATTTAAAATTTTAAGACATGTATCTAAATTGTCTGCCAAGAGGGTTGCATTGATACATACCCCTCTGTACTGTTTCCCCTCCAGGATGCCTTTGAGAAAGAAACACTTCCTTCCTTTGTTAATTGCATTCTGGTAGCCCTAAACCCCATTCAGTTTTTTCTCTTCTTCTTTTTCTAATTTACCCCTTTATTCATAAACTTGTTTTGCTTTGGCTTTTAAAGTATGTGCCAGAGCTGAAATTGCAGGCCTGTGTTTCCCTCTGTTTGGTGTGCAAGCTGTTAGTCTAAACATGTGTGTGTTAGAGTTTAGGGGAAAAAAATGACCAAATAAGTTGGCACAATTCAGAGTGTTGTGATCATCTAAGAAGTTAGAATACCGTAGTGGGGGCTGTCTTGAGATCACATTGAGAGAGTGCCTATCACAATGCTGGAGATTTAGGAAGTATGTAGGAAATGTCAGTCTCCTCGGCTCCTCATTTGCTGCTCCCTATCCCCTAATCAGCGCATGTGACTAGAAAGCCTGAGCGAAGATGGGCTTCGATTAAAGCCTCCCCTTATTTTGGAACCTGCATCCTCCTTCAGCATCTCCTCCCTTTCTCTTACATGAACATTTCTCTTATATTGTGGGAACGGCCAGCACATGTTCACTCCATCTATTTTTCTTTGCTAGTCCATCTATTTTGTTACAACACTTCTTTTATTTTGACTCGTTTATAGATTCATATTCTTAGGTTTTTCTGTGGTACAACATAGTTTAATATTTTATTTCCTACCAGAGTAAAAAATAAATTGATCCATTCCCTGATTTTTGAGGGGAGGGTGGTATTTATCCCCTAGTCACTCAGGTTTACTTACAATTCACTCTCATAAGTTCACTAAAATAGAGGTACTGAAGGAGTTACTTCTTTATCAAAATCAATACTGTTGCCTGTATTTATTGAAATCTGTGAGGTGGTTATGGGGTTGATTGTTCTTTGTGAAGGGAGAGTTGTAATTCACTAAGTATCTTTTAATTTCTGAGGCTGTTGGATTCCAGTCTTGAAGTGCTAACTAAGAGAGCTTGCCGTAAATTACAGCGCTTCTCGTTCTTTGCTTTCTGCCTTGTCGTTAGTAGAGAGTCACTTTGTGGAAAGAAATAGGAAGAATATTTGAATTCAACTCAGGTATCTAGTTTCGAGAAAAGGGAAAATTACCTTCATAGCTTGTGGCCATCTTGGAGTTCTTGGCTTTGTTTCTTTCAACAGTATATGCCCAAATATGAGCAGAAAGACTGTCTACACCCTATTACGCAACTGTGGGTGGGTCTCTTGCATGTTCGTGTTTATTTGCTGGGGGAGAGGGGACGACCCTGTTACACATTCCCTGTACCTCCCCCCAGGGGAGGGGGCTCAGGTGAGATGCTTTTTGCACTAATCAGAACAGTCGGAATACGCTAAGCCTGGACATGATTTAATCCGAACACTCATCTTCAGGAATTTGTTATGGTAACTGCTATGGCATTGTAGGAGAAGTGAGGGCTATTTAGCGCATATTCTTGCTGTGCGATCTAGTGAAGAGCAGATGTAAGTGACGTGTATGTGGCTTCATGCATCTGTGTGTGAGTTGGTGAGCTGTGTTCTGGAGTACAGAGGTGGTTCTAAGACTCATCTCCAGGTAGATGGAGTGGGTTTTTTTGTTTGTTTTTTTTTTTTAACTCCCACAGAATCCCTTCCAGTTCCTTGCATGCTGCTGAGTATATACTAATTTTCCAGCAAAACCTGACCCTGCATGAGCCCAGCTGTCTGCTTTGTCTGTGCACGTACCCAAGCCGTGAAGCGCACCAGCGAAAGTCCTAACTGCAGGGTAGATTGGTTTCACTATAACTTCATGATTACCGGCCTCAAAGGGTTCTGACCAGCAGCAGTCTTTTTCCATCTGTTAATTCACTCCTCCCCCCTCCCCCCACCTGTCCTCTTCTTCCCTCACCATTAACTGATGATCTCAATTCCTGCTGTCAGAGAAAATTGAAGCCAGCAAGTGGAAAGTCTTTCCTTTTGCTGTCAAGGATACAAACCTACCTTCATTTGCATCCGTCCTTGCCGTCTTTGCTTCTGTTTAACAGAGGACTCCTCTCTCCACCAATCCCCACTCTGGTCTGGCTTCTGCCCCACAGCCACCACAGCGCTTTTCTAGGGTCGTGAGTGCCTTCTGTGTGGCTGAATCCCGTGGACCTTTTTTGGGCCCTATCTTTCCTACTTCTCAGTATTTGGCCCCATTGACCATTGTTTTCTTCTTGAAATACTTTTTTTCTTTAGCTTTGTGGCACTGCACGTCCCTGGTTTTTCCCGTTTCTTGGGCTGCTCCTGCCTAGTTCCCTTTTCAGACTCAGCCTCTTTCACAAGGCCGGTAAATGTGCAATTTTTCGAGGTTGCCTGTTCCACGTTCTCCTTTCTCTCTCTGTTGACCCTCACCCATGCCTACACCCCTCATGACGATAGCCAGTGTTATAAAACTGAGTTCTGTGGGGGGGATTTGGCCTTCTCAGTATCTCCTGGCCTGCCCACTTCTCCCCACTGCTGCTGCATTCTTTTGCAAGTCACCCTAGTCTCCTACCTGGATTCTGTGGGAGCACTTTCACCACTTTAAATTTCTTCTCCATGTGACTTCAGATCTGATCACTTAATCTCTTATAATCCTCCTTAATGCATTTTAAAGGTTTTCCTTCGTTCTTAGAAAAATGTTCAAAATCCTTTAAGAAGTTCGTAAGATTCTGCATCATCTTGGCCCCTGCAGTCAATCCGGCCTCCTCTCTCAGCATGTTCCCCTTGCTGCTGGCTCCTCGCCCATGCGCTGGTCTCCTTGTCCTCGAGCTCCTTGCAAGCACAGAGCATGTGTGTGCTTTTCCCCTCTCCCTGGCTTTCCTCTGCCGCCAGCTTGTCTCCGGTTTACTCTCGAGCTCCCTTTGGAGCTATGAGCTCCATAAACACAGTGCCTGTGTTCTTAGTGCCTCACTGCCCGGCACATGGTAGATGCTTTTTAAATATTGAGTGAACAAATGAACTTGCTGGTTTGTTGGCTTGGAAGAGTTATTTATAATTAGCATACCAAGTTATGCCTTCTCTGATTACATTTTATTACATTGCTTATGTGCCAGTGGATTTAATAGCCTGTGTACATTGCTCTTTGTACTCAGATTCACAAGTGCTTTCACACGAATCTTCTCTTGAGACTTGGGGCACATCAGCTGGGTTCTTTAAACCTTATGCCAGTGACACCCCAAAATGCCCTTCCTCCATCTCCACAAGGATTTCTGGATGCTTCTTAGGGATAAATGGAATTCTAGATGATTCTTGAAATTCCTGATTTTTCTGTAATTCCTGATTTGCATTTTTTGTAGAAGGGAACTGAGATACAGGTTTCTGGATGTGTGTTTGAAATCAAACGGAGAGCAAGTTAGGAGTAAATCATAGGACACCTGAATCATGGCCCCATTACTTTTTCCCATCTCATTATAGCCTTTTCTCTCAAGTATGTAAAAATTGTCTTTTAAAAATTTTTAAGTTTTGGGGCCGGCTCTGCTGCAGCGGCCCAGGGTTCGGATCCTGGGCGTGGACATGGCACCACTGGTCAGGCCACGTTGAGGTGGCATCCCACATCCCACAACTAGAAGTACCTGCTACTAAGATATACAACTGTGTACAGGGAGGGTTGGGGAGATAAAGCAGAAAAAAAAAAAAAGATTGGCAACAGTTGTTAGCCCAGGTGCCAATCTTAAAAAAAAAAAATTAAGTTTTAAAAACTGTGGTAAAATATACATAACATAAAATTCATCATCTTAACCATTTTAGAGTGTCACTGATGTTAAATACATTCACCTTGTTTGCAACCATCACCACCATGCATCTCAAAACCTCTTTTCATCTTGGAAAACTGAAATTTGTGTCCCCATTAAACAATAACTCCCCATTCCCCCCTCCCCCAGCCCCTGGTGACCACCTTTCTACATTTTTTTTATCTGAGAAAAGTTGCTCAATGTCCTTTCAGATGATTAGATATCTCAAATCACAAACTTTAAGGTTTTTTTTTTCTTTTTTGGTGAGGAAGATTGGCCCTGAGCTAACATCTGTTGCCAGTCTTCTTCTTTTTGCTTGAGGAATATTGTCCCTGAGCTAACATCCATGGCAATCTTCCTCTATTTTGTATGTGGGATGCTGCCACAGCACAGCTTGATGAGCACTGTATAGCTCTGCTCCGGGGATGTGAATCCCAGGATTCCAGAGTGGAGCACTCGAACCTAACTGCTACCTGACTGGGCTGGTCCCAAGTGTTTTTTTTTTTCTTTTTTTAAATTTTTTATTGAGTTAATGATAGGTTACAATCTTGTGAAATTTCAGTTTATATTATTGTCTGTCAGTTGTGTTGTAGGTGCAACCCTTCACCCTTTGTGCCCACCCCCCACCCCCCCCTTTCCCCTGGTAGGCACTAATCTCTTCTCTTTGTCCACAGGTTTAAATTCCTCATATGAGTGGAGTCATACAGAGATTGTCCTTTTCTATCTGGCTTATTTCACTTAACATAATTCCCTCAAGGTCCATCCATGTTGTTGCAAATGGGACAATTTTGTTCTTTTTTTACGGCTGAGTAGTATTCCATTGTATATATATATCACATCTTCTTTATCCATTCGTCTGTTGATGGGCACTTAGGTTGCTTCCATGTCTTGGCTATTGTAAATAATGCTGCAATGAACATTGGGGTGCATGGGACTCTTGGAATTGCTGACTTCAAGCTCTCTGGATAGATACCCAGTAGTGGAATAGCTGTATCATATGGTATTTCTATTTTTAATTTTTTGAGGTATCTCTGTACTGTTTTCCATAGTGGCTGCACCAGTTTGCATTCCCACCAGCAGTGTATGAGGGTTCCTTTTTCTCCACAACCTCTCCAACATTTGTTACTATTTGTTTTAGTTATTTTTATCATTCTAATGGGTGTAAGGTGATATCTTAGTGTAGTTTTGATTTGCATTTCCCTGATGATCGGTGATGATGAACATCTTTTCATGTGCCTATTGGCCATCAGTATATCTTCTTTGGAGAAATGTCTGTTCATATCTCCTGCCCATTTTTTGATCGGGTTGTTTAATTTTTTGTTGTTGAGTTGTGTGAGTTCTTTATATATTATGGATATTAAGCCTTTGTCGGATGTATTACTTGCAAATATTTTTTCCCAGTTAGTGGGTTGTGTTTTTGTTTCAATCCTGTTTTCCCTTGCCTTGAAGAAACTCTTTAGTCTGATGAAGTCCCATTTGTTTATTCTTTCTATTGTTTCCCTTGTCTGAGAAGACATGGTGTCCGGAAAGATCCTTTTAATACTGATGTCAAAGAGTGTACTGCCTACATTTTCTTCTAGAAGCCTTATGATTTCAGGTCTTAGCTTTAGGTCTTTGATCCATTTTGAGTTTATTTTGGTGAATGGTGAAAAAGAATGGTCAATTTTCATTCTTTTACATGTGGCTTTCCAGTTTTCCCAGCACCATTTGTTGAAAAGACTTTCTTTTCTCCATTGTATGCCCTCAGCTCCTTTGTCGAAGATTAGCTGTCCATAGATGTGTGGTTTTATTTCTGGGCTTTCAATTCTGTTCCATTGATCTGTGCACCTGTTTTTGTACCAGTACCATGCTGTTTTGATTACTGTAGCTTCGTAGTATGTTTTGAAGTCAGGGATTGTGATGCCTCCAGCTGTGTTCTTTTTTCTCAGGATTGCTTTAGCAATTCAGGGTCTTTTGTTGCCCCGTATGAATTTTAGGATTCTTTGTTCTATTTCTGTAAAGAATGTCATTGGGATTCTGATTGGGTTGGTGTTGAATCTGTAGATTGCTTTAGGTAGAATGGACATTTTAACTATGTTTATCCTTCCAATCCATATGCGTGGAGTGTCTTTCCATCTCTTTTATGTCGTCATCCATTTCTTTCAGAAAAGCCTTGTAATTTTCATTGTATAGGTCTTTCACTTCCTTAGTTAAATTCACCCCGAGGTATTTTATTGTTTTTGTTGCTATTGTGAATGGTACTGTGTTCTTGAGTTCTTTTTCTGTTGGTTCATTATTAGAGTATAGAAATGCTACTGATTTTATGTAAGTCGATTTTATACCCTGCAGCTTTGCTGTAGTTGTTGATTACTTCTAAAAATTTTCCAATGGATTCTTTGGGGTTTTCTATAATATAAGATCATATCGTTTGCAAACAGTGAGAGTTTCACTTATTCTTCCCCATTTGGATTCCTTTTATTCCTTTTTCTTGCCTGATTGCTCTGGCCAGGACCTCCAGAACTATGTTAAATAAGAGTGGTGATAGAGGGCATCCTTGTCTCATTTCTGTTCTCAGGGGGATGGCGCTGAGTTTTTGCCCATTGAGAATGATGTTGGCTGTGGGTTTGTCATATATGGCCTTTATTATGTTGAGGTAGTTCCCTTCTATCCCCGTTTTGTTCAGAGTTTTTATCATAAATAGCTGTTGGATCTTGTCAAATGCTTTCTCTGCATCTGTTGAGATGATCATGTGGTTTTTATTCCTCAGTTTGTTGATGTGGTGTATCACGTTGATTGATTTGTGGATGTTCAACCATCCCTGTGTCCCTGGTATGAATCCCACTTGATCATGATGTATGATCCTTTTGATGAATTGCTGTATTCGGGTTGCCAAAATTTTGTTGAGAATTTTTGCATCTATGTTTGGTCCCAAGGGGTTTTTGATTTTGATTAAAGAAAAATATCTGGGGCTGGCCTGGTTGCCTAGTGGTTAAGTTCACGTGCTCCACTTAGGTGGCCCAGGTTTGTGAACTTGGATTCCATGTGCGGACTTATGCACTGCTCATCAAACCATGCTGTGGTGGTGTCCCAGATACAAAGTAGAGGAAGAAAGGCACAGATGTTAGCTCAGGGACCATCTTCCTCACCAAAAAAAAAAAAAAAAAAAAAAATCTGTTACCAAATGCTGTCTTTTCCAGACTTCATCATTTTACAGGGTATTTCCGAGTTCAGCCAACATGTAATGTCCACCCGCCCTCCCATCCCCAATCCTAAACGTGTTCTTTTCCTCTAGATTTAAACAATAAAAATCAATACTCGAAAAGAGTGGAAAGCTTCGCCGTCTCCTCCTGAAGGTTTCAGGCAGTGGGCATGCTTGTGTTAGTATGTGCTTTGTGTTGTCTTGTACATAATTATCTGCTAGTACTGTGGATTTTCTTGTCAATACAAAATGTTGGTAATTTTGAAAGAAAATGAAAGATTTATTAGAGACAAGAGGAATTCTAAGATGGTTTAGTTCCCAAACATGCCTGATCAGAATTCCTGGGCGGAGGGACCCTTGTTAAAATGCAGATGACCAGGCCTTTGTCTATATTCTGGTCAGTCTGGATCAGGGCCCTAAAACCACTCCCGGGGTGGGAAACAATGGTATAATAAATAGTGAGGAGTACTGTTTTGGTAACAACCTGAAACTGCATCTTATTTCTTATAATTTATTTTTCTGAGTATGCCAGTACACACATGCACTCCTGCCCACACTTTCTTGTGTTTCTTTATGGGTATTACCGTCATCATCATCATTTTCCTCAGTAGTAGAAGCATGAATTCTTCTGTATTTTCTTTATTTTGGTTTTTCAGCTTCTTGTGAGATGTTACTGTTTGGTCAGTTCTCGGGTTGTCATGGCAGCATAGTGTAACAGGCTGCTCAGGCTTTGGATCGGGAGCGACCTGGGTTCAAATCCTGACCGCCTCTTGTCAGATTGGGCTCTTGTTCGAGTTATGAAACTTCCTAAGCTTCGGTTTTTTCAGCTTTAAATTCAGGGTGATAACACAACCTGCTGCTTAGGGTCGTTGAGAGGATTCAGGGAGATAATACCTTTACAGCCCTCAGTGTGTTGCCTGCCGCTTAGTACGTATCAATACGTTAATGCCTGTTGTTTTGTTATGATGATTATTTTATAAGGCATGCCAACTGGCAACTTTACTAAACGTTGAGGGCACATGAGAGCATAAGAAGGGAAGATTCAGAACCTAGAAGCAGTAATTTATGTTTTTTGAAACTTTATAATGTATCTCTTACTTGTTTTCACCCCATACCTATTTTCCAGATTGTTTTCAGCAGAGAAAAGCCTTTAGGAAACCTCAAAAAGATCCACATTTGTTTAGATTATGGAGGAGCTATGACATTGTATGCTGTTCCATGTGGATTTTGACAAGGATTTGAAATCCTGATTGGAAGCCAGAGATGGTGGTTTTGTCTGTAGAAATTAGTGATAAAAAAAGAAAAGGAACAAACGTAGGATGGAAAATGTCTCCAGAAGTAATGAATCAGTGATACCTTCCAATCCCCAAAGCTGATTCATTCCTTTGTTATCCATTCATTCCTCAAACCTTCATGTCCTGGGCATTATACTAGATATTGAAGATATAAATAAACGTGGATAAAACACAGGCTCTGCCCTCAGGGGGCCCACGGTCTAATGTGAGAGACGGGTAAATGCATAGTTATATCAAATTGCGGTGAATACAGAAATAAAGGTAGAGAGAGCATTTGGGACCAGAGAAAAGCATTTCCTGGAGGAGATGATGGTGGAACCAAGTCTTCTAGGAAGAATTTGAGTTAACCAGGTCGTGTCAAATGTGGGGGTGAGGGATGCTGTGGACATTTCTTGAGCAAAGGAAAGAGGCAAGGAAAACCCCATGTGATAATGTTTTGTATTGAGAAGTGGACTCTGCTCCTCTCCTGCCATCATGACACTTAAAAGGGAAATTTCTCAAACATAGTCATGATGAGGGTTCAGATCCCCAGTAGCCAAAACTTATGTCTGTATCCACTCAATAAATAATTACTAAGTGGCAATTGAGAACCAGTATAATTGAGCAAACTCTATGAATTTAAATCAGTGTTTTCAGACTTTGAAAAAAAATTCTTGATTTGGGCTCTGACTATTGGTATTTCTTATATCTGTCCTTTCAGCTATTGTCACATATTTGGTTCAGGATCTAGCATTCTTGTGTCTGCACAGCGTACTCTTCTCTTAGCTAATTTCACAGTGCTCCTCTAGTATGTCCCAACGGCCATTGCTAAGTACTTTCTGTCCACGTATTTTGACTTTGTCTTGTGTTCCTTCTAGTTGAGCTTGTTGGTGTGTGGCGAGATATAACGTGGAAGCCTTAGGTAGTCTCTTGTGCTAATCTTCAGCCCTTTATAACACTGTATATGTCAGATTTTCTCTCAAAATCCTATCTAATTCTCTTGTGAGCCTATATATTAATAAAATGTTGGAGGACTGGAAAGTTACTTTGGGGTGTTTGTACTGGAAAAAATCTCTCGTACAATTTTAATGTTCCACTAGTTTGGCTATCCATTGGTGTGGGCGGCATTGGTATATTTATATTATGTATACATGTATATATCCACATACATACCTATGTATGCATAAATGCCCATTCATATATACATATATATCTATATACAGGTGGATATATGTCTATTTTGTCTAGGGAGAATGCTCTTTTAAGATGAGTGTCATATGAAAGATAAATATTACTTTTATCCAAAATTATTTTGTCTTATGGCAATAGCCATTTTGTTTGATACCTTTTTGTCCTACAGTTTTGGGACAAATTGAGGGCACTGAGCATGCATATAAGTGGTGTAAGTGGTTTACGCTTTTTGGCCTCACTTTCAATTTCATCTTTTGGTCTTATCTTGATTTCATACTTTCAATTTAAAATTTATGTTATCTCCTTGTGTTGTTATTTCTTCATAAGCTGTTTTTAATCATTTATGGAAAAAAGTGGGATATAAATATGTATTTTAAAAATTACTATTCATGATGACTAAGTCATTCAGAAAAGATTGCATTATAATAGAATAATAACACAAGTAACAGAATGGCCTCTTTTCCATAAAAAGACTACTATGTACTATTTTAGGTGGTATAGGATTATATGATTTTTAAGGGTTTCCAGAACCTAGGAAAATTAGAGTAGTTAGTGCTCAACTATCTCAACTATGGTACAGGAATGTGGTTGCCCGCCTCTCCACGCTTACAGTATAGTAGAGACTTTGGTTAGGCAAACCTAAGATGGGAATGAAATTTCCTGTTAATGTTCCACAAAAAAGAGATGTTACAGTGAAATGAGACATTTGGAATGAAAATGAAAATCTTCTGTATGTGGAAAATAGCTGAAGTTTTTAAAGGTTATATTATCCCATGAGACTAGGAGGAAAGCAGGAGGGTAGACAGCGTGTGCCTCTTTGAGGAGAATGAAAGACTGAAAGTGAGCACGGGATGAGGAGATGAGCTAGAAGAGGGAGGGAATTCAGAACACTTGCAGGCTGTTCCTTTTTTGTAGTGGTTTAAAATTTTTTTTTCTTTTTCACTTTTTGCTTAATGAATTCTCTTTGTCTACTGCAGTCTTTTAATGGAGGAAAACCATTGCAGTTTTTGTTCCATTAAAGTGTTAAATTCGTGATAAAAGTGGTGAGTTATCCAACCTCAGTGTATTATGCAGCTGCTTTTGTGCTGAAAGGACTATGTCATTCTGAAGGAAGTTCTGTATTTTATTCTCTTAGTCAAAAACTTGATTCTTCAATGACTTTATTCATTCTCTCTGGATTACTCATGTTTACTTTCTTTGCTAATGGCAGGGTTCGCTAACAACATGCCCTTTCTTGTTGGGAGATTTGGCAAACTCAGAAAGCCTGGTTTTTGTTTCTTCAAAATGTGTGGACTTCATGGAAACAAAAACTATTTTTTGAACTGTAGATATTTGTTTTTGTCTAGACGGTTATACACACCTGTTTAGTAATCTTGAAGTTGGCAGATTCTCCAAAATGTGAATGAAAAATGTTATTTTTAGAGGTATGTTGTCAGTGGGTTTATTGTTCCTATGATAAAAGAAGGATCGCTTTTCAGTGATCATGTTGGTGGCATGTGAAAAACAGTAAAGGATTTCCTGGGAAACGTTGGTAGGTAATCGTAGCTGCGTTTCAAGGTTATGGACACTTCAAAGTGCTATAAAACTATAAGTTGATTTCTTTGCAAGTCTGCTTTCTCATCAGATAAAAATAAGAGTACCAATTGCTGTTTACCTTCCTAAATGATGTGTTTACCTTCCTAAATGATGTATTTTGAAAGAGTCACTCATGTAAACAGCCTTCCAAATGGTACTCAAAGTAATTTGCATTTCATTCCTCCTGCACTTACTTCTGAGCCTTTCACTCTTTCTACTGATCCCCAAATGATTATTTTGGGCAAACCAGAATGCCTGTGGAGGTTGTAGAGAGCCTCTCCTTAGAAGTTGATAAACAGGTTCTTAGTGATTTTGAGGGTGGGTGCCACTCTTTTTGAAGGCTTTACTGTTTCACATTTGCTTCTGCATTGTTTTATTGCTTTGTTTTTGAGATATAAGTTTCCTGACAGTCTTCTGGCCTTGAGTTAAGATTCCAACTACCAATTTGCCACATTCTATATAAGGAGTATTTGAGAGTCTTTTCTTGTCTTATGTAGATAGAGCTAGTGTCAAGTATCCCTGAAGTTTAGAGTATCATGTCAATCTCACTAATTAGAAAGAGGTGAAGTCTGGTCTAGAGAGTGTGTGTGTGTTTACATGCATGCTTCTGAAGATATAAACTAATGCTTATTTTAGTTATTCATTTATGATCCCAATTACTAACTAACCAACCGACTTACCAACTTATCTGTAGATAGTTATGGAATATCTACTAAGTACATGCCACTCTATCTCAGCAGAAGGGTAAAATATGAAAATTTGTTAATACATGGTTCTTGCTGTCTTGGAGTTGACCCGTTGGGAGAGATGAGATGTGCATGCATATTAAACAGTGAATTAATAGGGCAAGGAAGTAGGATTATTCTAAATGCCAAATTGATTGGCACAGGCCCAGGAGTATAAGGAGTTCAGGAAACAGAGAGAGAAAAATGAAAGCTGGAAAGATTAGTGAGGGCTCCACAGAGGAGTCGGGGCTTGATCTCTGCTCTCGAGGATGAGTAGTGAGAAGACAATAGTGACAGGAAGGTGCATCCTGGGTGGAGGATGCCGTAAGCATGGCATTGGACTAAGCGTAAGCTTTTTGTGTTTGGGGAGAAACATTGAGAGGCTGCTAGTTGGATTGGAAGGATGCTATTGGAGTAGTGGAGCTTGACGAGGTTGAATGGGACAGATATTCATATATATTCTGATTATGAGGAATTTGTAGACTTTGTTGAAAGTTATATATATTCAAATTTTTATGTTTTCTTGCTGTACTTGGTTTTGACACACAAAAGTTTCTGAGAGGAGTAAGAATATTAAAATCTTCGATGAAAATCTATATTTCAACACAGGCTTAGTATTAATATTTGCAGAAATTGTTATGTAAATAGATACACATGTAAATATGATGTGAATTGACATGTGAGAAAACTAACAGCGTAAATTTTTTCCCAGGCCGGACCTGATCGACATGAATACTGTTGCTGTTCAAAGCAACCTTGCAAATTTAGAGCACGCTTTTTATGTAGCCGAAAAAATCGGTGTTATAAGACTTCTGGATCCTGAAGGTGAGTTGTTGTCTTGACTAGATGTAGACTGGCATGAGTGTCTGATCGGAGGTAATCTCTCAACATTTTGAAATAACTTATGCTGCTGCTTTTAGATGTCGATGTCTCCTCACCTGATGAAAAATCAGTAATAACGTATGTGTCATCTCTCTATGATGCATTTCCCAAAGTCCCGGAAGGTGGCGAAGGCATCAGTGCCAACGTGAGTACTGATTTTTCCACACAGCTGCTGATGGGTAATGACCTGTTGGCTGAGTTCTTTGATAGAAATTTTTACAGTATTTAAATATCGAGTATTTTTTAAAGAATTTGAGTTAATGTGCTATTTGGTAAACCAAGACTATATGCATTTTCATGGCACCATACCACCATTAAAATTAAAGTATAACTTAAAAAAAATTTTGTTTTGTGTTGTTCATAAAGTAGGCTGTTCAGAGTTACGTATCATTTTATAAGTAAAAGCTGTAAACCACTGAATTTTGGAGATTTTCATTTTTAACTCACTGCTGTTGTACAACTGCTCTATTTGATATCCTCCTATATGTATAGGATATCTCACTGTGGAAATCACTTTCAGGTTTATTAACTCGTATAATCCCATGAGATAAGTTGGCTAGGTATTGTTTTTCTGATTTAAGAGCGATCCCCCGAGGAAGGCTGTTTGATTTTGCTAGATTAACAGAGCTGGTTCGTAAGCAGAGCGAGGTCTCTGACACACCACTTGGAGCTTTTGTTAGCCCGCTGTTTCCCAGAGGTTTGTGTAACCAGTTCAGTCGTGCGTGTTGTAGTGGGCATGCTAACAAGTTCTTGTGCGTTTCTGGAAGAGAACAGGAGCCCTGCACGTGTGGTGCATTTGGAGCTGATCCGCCTCACTGTCGGCTTCGCCTCTCCTCCTTGCACATACGTTTTTTTCTGTTTTACTCGAAGATTTAGGAGCTCATCCTGGGGAGCTGGCTTTTCTGGTCTCTTGCTTCACCTCTGTGTGCCGTTGGTTCTAGACTTATTTCCATTTCCTTCCTCTTGTTCTTTCTCTTAGAAGTTTATCCTCTTTGATCCCTGAGGAACCGGCCCCCGTGCTCCTCTCTCCTCTTGTGTCTGCCATGCTTCAGTGGTGAGCGTTGCTGCAGCACGTTTCTTCTGGCCATGCTTACTTTATCTTCTCGCTTCCTCCACCCTAACCCTGACTCTTACTCTTCGCACTAGAACTAGGATCGTGGCTTTCTTAGGGTTTTCCATCTCCGTTATTTTTCTCTTCCCATCAGTTCTGCACACTGTCATCAAATTAATCTTCCTAAAACCTGATGTCTTTAGCTTCAAGACTTTCAGTGACAACATATAGTTTGCAAGGTTAAATCTAGTCTGATAACCTGACGTTCAAAATTCTGCATAATATTAGTTCTGCTCACCTATATTTTTAGCTACAATGTCCCAGCACAAACTGCTGGGAGCCAGGGCATTTCCGTTTCAGAGTCCATTCCCCCCCACTCCTCCATCAGTAATTGTCTACTGGTCATTAGACACTGCACAGGGACTGCTTCTCCTAAGAAGCCTTTACTGACTGTTTTGAGGCCAAGTTATGCTTACCTGATCCGTATCTCAACCCTTAGCGCATGCTCCCTATTTCAGTTATTTCAACACTGAATTAAATACTGGTTTTCATTTTGCTTAACTGTTTATATTATGACTCTCTTGCCTCCCCATGTAGACAGTAGCTCTTTCATAAAAGGTATCATATCTTAAAGTATTTTAAATTATACAACACTTAGCACAGTGCCTTCAATATAATAAGCACTCGTCAAATAGTTAATTGAACATAGCAGTTCTTGTAGTTTCTAGTTTGCCCCATTTTTGAAAAGTTTGCTTAATGAGTGCTTGAATAATCCCATTGTGTACATTTCCTGTAGTTTTCATTCCTGTCTAGTTTCTACATATTGTAGAGCTCTTCAGGTTTCAGGTATTCAGTGGACTTAGATCTAAAAAGGTTGGCAGAGATGGCAACTAACCTGGCTAATGGCAAGTTTATTACTCCCCCTTCTTAAGTGCCTGGAAAACACCCCAAACAGATCACATTGTTTTTTCCTGCTGCGTTTGGTGCAGCCACAGAAGCCTTCTGAACACACTGCTCCAGCAGCCACAGTCTCTGGATCAGAATTGGCTCTCGTTAGGCTGGTCTTAGTCGTCAAATGTTGATAGCATGTTTTTAAAGCTGTTTATGTGGGAAGGATTGGGACTGGGTGGAAAGTAGGAAAACATTTAGCTCGTGCTCTCCATCATTAAAGACATGTAAATTCACAAAATGACCTCTGACTAAGTCATGTCAGATACGAATGTTGTTATCTGCAGACATGGACCTTTTCTGTCATTTTATTCTTCCAGGATGTTGAAGTCAAATGGATTGAATACCAGAATATGGTGAACTACCTCATCCAGTGGATCAGACACCATGTGACCACAATGTCAGAGAGAACATTTCCGAATAATCCTGTAGAACTAAAGGTCTGTGTCACTGCAGAAGCTAAGTAGGATTGAACTGATTAGTAAACTTTTAATTAATGTATAATAACTTTAGAAGTTCAGGAAAAATTGCCCTTGGCAAGCAACTAATAAATAGGCAATTTTTTAATTTACTCATCTCCTGTTACATGGAGAAAATGGAGGTAAACATTAATAATGAAAACATAATAGCAACAGCATCTTAAAGACATTTATAGTCCTGTAGCTTTGAATTGTTGCGAGTTTAAGGTATAAATTGAGAGAGATTCTGGAACTGACGTTGCTAAATTGCTTTCGGTGCCTGGGAAACCCTTTGAGCCCCAGAGATGGCTGTGGCAGGAGGGGCTCTGGGAAGCTTGCACAAGTGTGACAGTGGTTGGGTGTGTGCCTGTGGTCACATTCTGTTAAAAGCTACTTCAGAGGCTTCTTTTGTATAGTAACGGGTACATACCATATTTCACCATGAATTCAAAAATACGTACTTGACTTCCAGTATAAATGAATTCATGATTTAGTAAAACAGTAGCTACTACCTAAAAACAGGTCCACCTCTTTGAGGCAAAACATTATAGAAATATAAAAGACATTATAGCTATATGAACTTATTGAAGAAAACTTGTCTCATTTTGTATATCTGGATTTGTAATAGCAAAGTAGTCTGCTTTATTTCAAGAAATTGATAATGTGAATATTAACAACATAGTCTAATTCTTTGAATTGTAGGCTTTATTTTCATGATCAAACTGGGATCACTAAAACTATAATAACCCAGGGTGGGCCCTGTTGAAGCTATTCATTGTGCTTATGCGTCTGCACAGAACGTCTGTGGAACAGCTCATATTCACATTGCCATGGGGAGTTTGTCCCTGGCATGAAGTTGCTTGGCATGTGTTGTTATGATGCTTTTTAAGTGCTCTTAAAGTTGTTTGTGTGATGTCTCCATATGTGGATGTAAACCTTTCCAGGGCAAGAAAGGTTTTCCTTTCTGTCACCACATCTAGCATGAACTGTGTTTAGCACATAATGCATTTCTGTGCTTATTTTACTGATAGATGTCTTGAAACAATTGCATTTTGAGTTCAAAACAATTTTCAGATTTCAACTTATTTGCAAATGGATTCCTGTTGTTCAGACAATTGGGTAAATTTGTATTGGCTTCTGATTTATGTACATTATTGAAGTTTTAGAAGAAGTTTGAGTGACTGCACAGATTACTTGCCGGTGCCTAGGACAGGACCTAATATGGGAAAGGGAGTATATCATGGGGAAATGTCAGTAATTTCATTAGCCAGCAAGACTTCAGAAATGTGTCTGCCTGGAGATTTATGGGGACTTTTTAAAAAACAGCATGAATTGAGATGAAATAATTAGTAAACACTTACTAGATGTGGAGATGTTCAGCTACATAATTTTTATGAAGCTCCTTTTGAGTAAATATAATAAATTATATTTAAGAGATTCTCAAATTTATATCTGCAAACTAGATAATTTAATTTTATGGTGGAAACTTCTATAATAACAGCAGCAAGCAAGAGTATCTGTCTTTGTTTATTAATCTGTTTAACTTGCCCTATGGGGCATTGAAATCAAATTTTAGCCCTATCTATCTGATAAGAATTCTGTTTTCAAGGATAGATCCATGATGTAGAAGAGAACAGGTTTTTTCTTTTTCCTTTATGGGAATTATATCAGATTATTTTTCCCAAAACTTAAAGCTAAAGTGCACCATTTGGAAAAGTGCCTCTTTTAAAGGATGCGTTTTCTTGTTTGCATGATGAGAGATTTTTAGTGGAACTGTAGTAAAGACTTGCCATGGTTTATGATTATCCAGATCCCTGTGTGGCACTTACTGAATCATGGCTCCCATCAATACTTACACCCTGAACAGATCATATATAACCCGGTCACCAGCTAGCTGGGAAGCGGTACTGTCCCTGAGTGTCAGTTTTATAAAGAAATTCCACTGAATGCATGCGACACAGTAAATAGCATTTGAAGTGGTAACGTTGTGTGATGATGAACACAGTCTGTGAAGTTTGGCCCTTCATTTATTTTCCATTTCATTCTAGGCACTTTATAATCAGTATTTACAGTTTAAAGAAACAGAAATTCCACCAAAGGAGGCAGAAAAATCAAAAATTAAACGCCTATATAAATTGTTAGAGGTAAGCAGAGATTACCTTTGTCTTGTCAGGCATAATATTTATTTTTTTTTTTACATCTTTGCTTCATATTAAATTTTTTTGTTTTCTCAAGATTTGGATAGAATTTGGACGCATCAAACTCCTTCAAGGTTATCATCCAAATGACATAGAAAAAGAGTGGGGGAAGCTCATTATTGCCATGCTCGAGAGGGAGAAGGCACTTCGTCCAGAAGTAGAAAGGTGGGCCAGAGATGGTTTCTGCCAGGGGTATCGAGGTTGGGGAGGGGGAGCAGGCGGGAGGGGCTCTGTGTGCTCATGGGAAGAACTTGAGCTTTGGAGCCAGGCAGACAAGACACCAACATTTGCTTTTTCCATTTCCTTGGCTCTCTGATCTTGGGTAAAGTCACTTAGTCTTTCTGATCCTCCATTTTCTTATCTGGAAACTCTCCCAAGAAGTTTGAGGAGTAAATTAGTGAAGTGATGTTTAACAGGACCTGATAGGCTGGGTTGGCATGTGAAGTCTCATCTGAGAAGGTGGTTACAGGTTTAAAGTCGATCAAAATTATGTGAGAATTTCCTAAACTGGCTTTTAAGACACCAGGGCGTGGATCCAAAAGCTCCTACATAGTTCAATAGTTAACTTATTTTGTTTCTTGTTACATTTTTGGCTATGGCCTGCTTTCCGTGTGGCAATGGGAACCAACCCAGTCAGCCTCCATTTAAAGGGCAGCGAGATGGCATCTAGAAAACACTCAGTAAATGTCAGATCAAGTTCCCTTTCTACTCCACTTCTACAAATGCGTTTATTCCATGAAGTCATCACCGACTCCTTATCATTCTGGTCCTCCCACTACACCCAGTTGCCTGGGAAAGTACTGCTTAGTCCTCAGGAGACGTTTGTTGAGTGGATTCGTCTCCACATAATCCTTACCTCCCAGCCTGACTCGTGGTTCATGGGAATTGTGGTCTCTGTTCCTCATTAGCTGTGAGCTCCAGAGGGGCTGGGCCTTCAGTGTAAGGCCTGTGTGGTCAGGCGCTTCTCAGGCCTTCTCACACCACACCCTCCCTGCTGTCTGTAGTGTAGCCACACTGGCTATCTCTCAGGAGCTCTCGTGTGCCAAGGTCCCGCCCTCCTCCATACACAGGATCTTTGCACCATCTGTTCCTTTGGCAGGGAGGTTTATTTCACCCTCCTTATCTCTCTTTACTCCTAATCATTCTCAGATCTCAGCTCCAGTGTTACTTCCTCAAGAATCTTTCCATGATCTCTCAGGCTAGTTCAGATGTCTTGCTTATAACTCTCGTATTTACATGCATTGTTCCTTCATAACACTTATCTCAGTTGTAATTTTATATTTATTTCTGCCATCGTTTGACTAGGGACTGCCTGTTCTATGGTTACGAGTTCCAAGAATATGGAGACAAACTCTTGTCTTTGCTGTCCCTTGTGTTGCCGGTGCTTGACGCAGCGCCAGGTCAGGTGTGCATACATAGAGATGCTCAGTGTACTCATGTGCTAGTGCCCCACACGTGACTGCAACATGGTTGGAATGTGAAATAATGTGTTGAAGATATGAGAGCAAGTCTAACTTGTCAGTCCTTTATTAAATTACTGATTGCAGTCTTGTTAAAGCATCATATTATATCTGCATAACTGGCTCTAGATCCCAAACAAGCTTGAAATACCCGAGATGGATTTCTATGGAGGAGGTAATTCTAGATGATTAAAATGAGATACTAAGCTAGTCATTTGAAGTAACAGAAAAGCATGCCACAGAAAGGCTACAGAGTGGATTTTTAGTCATCAGACAAGTAGCTGGGGGGGCTGGCCCCATGGCCGAATGATTAAGTTCACATGCTCCACTCTAGCGGCCCAGGGTTTCACCGGTTCGGATCGTGGGTATAGATCTAGCACCGCTCATCAAGCCATGCTGAAGTGGCGTCCCACGTAGCAGAACCAGAAGGACCTAGAATTAGACTATACAACTATGTACTGGAGGTGCTTTGGGGAGAAGAGGAAAAACAAAAGGTTGCCACGAGATGATAGCTCAGGTGCCAATCTTTAATAAAAAAAAATTAAAAAAGAAAAAGAAGAGTAGCTGGCGTTTCATCTATGTTAATAAAAAGGCAGTAGGTCAGAGTCAGAGTTCAAGGTCCAGGAGCCAGTCAGTCCTGGATTAGATTATTAGCTCAACCTGCATGCCATGTAATCTTAGACAACTTCATTAACCTCCCTAAGCCTTGCTTTCCTCGTTTGTAAATGGGATGTGATAGTATGTACCACATTTGGTGCTTCTCACTCAGAGATGAGGTCATGTACGTAAAATGATTAATTTCCTGACACATAATAATTGCTTAACAAATGTTAGGTGCTGCTATTACTGATTTGAGTTTTTCCGTTTACTGACTATATTTGACATGGCACTCGCAAATTTCCCCTTTCTTGTCTTCCAAAAAGAAAAATATCTACCTTTGGATGGAGAAGCGACAGTTTGGCTTGGTAGTGTTGGAGCAGGAAAATATTTAGGAGCTTGGTTGGGTAAATGCCTTCATTTTTCTTGACACAACAAGTTTTTTGGCATTAACTGTTAATTGTAAATAATAGCTATGTGGCATGGGAGTGTCCAAAAGACAAATGAGAAAGAGCCAATGTTCTTATGCCAGATAGTAACCTATAGAAGGAAAAACAAGCACAGATGAATTACATCTGCAAGCTTTGCATCGATATTCTGCTTAGCTCTTTGGCTTTTAAAAATATAAAGTAACTGTAATAAGATTAGAAGTAACATTCCTGAGAGCACATCATACCAAGAATGGTAAATGGATGATTTTCCAAATAATTTAACCTTATAAACAAACGACATGGCGGTTAAAATGGAAATGTCCTTTGTTTCTCATTGAACTTAGTTGCTTATTTCTAAGCGCCAGCTTTTAAACCTTGTGTTTTCAGTACAGACCGGGACGTTGACAAAAATCAGGCTATGATTGAATATTTGTGTTCTTTTAGCTGATGATTGGTATTGCCAGAGTAACTTTTACTAATCGTACCTGGGCTTTGGTGAGGCATCTGAGTTGTTTTTTAGATGGTTGCAATTGGATGACTCTTGGTGAAAATATTTGGCAGGTATTCTTCAGTGACGCCCCGATCAGCCTGCCCTGTCCGTACTTGCAGGGTTTTAATACGAGCTGCAAAAGGCAAACCTCAGCTAGCAAACGCGTGGCTTTAGGCGAGATTCTTCTGCATAGTTATCAGCATATTATTTGTCATGTGTTGAATATGCATGTTGGAGCGTATTTAAGGAGCCATTACAGCTGTAACATTCAGCTGCCACTTTGCACCGGTAGAAGTAGAACCTTTTGCAGCCCTTCTGAGTTTCAGTCTACTTTTAACGGTCAAAGAAAGAACATCATTTCGGGAGTAAACATGCACAGTAGTAGTTACAGTTACCACAGCAGCGACTCCGTGTTCAGTAACACTCTGAGCACCCGAACCAGTCTTGATGCCAATGAAAATTTTCTCTCGGTTAATTGTGGTCCGACCCTGATCAACTCCTGCATCAGCTTCGGCAATGAATCCTTTGATGGACACAGGTATTGAACTGTTGGTGTGGGCTCGTGTTTTACTTTGGGTGGGCAGCAGTTTTCAGGGCTGGGGAACTCTGTGACTTCAAAGGGAGAGACTTTATTTCATTATGTCCCTTCTTTTAGGTTGGAAATGTTGCAGCAGATTGCCAATCGAGTTCAGAGGGACAGTGTCATCTGTGAAGACAAACTGATGCTTGCCCGAAATGCTCTCCAGGCTGTAAGTTCCTTTCAGGAGCCATTGAGGTTGTCGCAGATGGGTCTGAGCGTTTGCATGTACTAAAAGTTTTGCATAACTTTTGGTCGATTCTCGGTAGTGTTGTCTACCAAAACTTAAAGTTTGTTGAAGATTATCGTCACTCTTTGCTCTCTTGAGGGGTGGTTGAGCAAGGGAAAACCTATTTTTAAACCAAAAGGGAAAACAGAGAAAACCCAAGTAGACCCTGTTCCACTGTTTCGAGTTTCATGTTTGAGGCTAGATTTGAAACTTGTTTCACAGAATTAATGTTGATTCTTTTAAAATACAGGATTCTAAAAGATTAGAATCAGGGGTGCAGTTTCAGAATGAAGCAGAAATTGCTGGGTATATACTTGAATGTGAGAACCTTTTGCGCCAGCATGTAATTGACGTACAGATTCTTATTGATGGAAAATACTACCAGGCAGATCAGTTGGTCCAGAGGTAAGAGTGCTGCTTATCCAGCCCCTGTCTTTTCGTGTAACTGTTTCATGGGCACTCACGATAGGAATGTAGAGAGTGACAGTTTTATGAAATATATTTCTTGTTCTCTTTTCAGTTGAAAATGTGTGTCACATTAATTCTGGTATATTTTGGTGTAAATAGGTATTTGTTCTTCAAAGACAAGTAATAGAAAAAAATATTTTGTGATACATATAACATTTAATACTCTAGCAACTAATATACTTAGAGTTAAAATATTCATGTTTGACATTTGAAAAAGGAAAAATATTAGAAAAGTGTCTTTTTTAACTCAACTTTTCAGTTTTCTGTTTATCTCGTCATGAAAGTGTTCATAACAAAATGTTGGAAAAACTACATTTATATAAAAATCTGTATCTCTGAGAAGTGGGTTGGGGGAGGGCTTCAGGTTTTATACTATATATAATATATATGTAAATATATAAATATATATGTGATACATATATGAAACAAAAATTACAAAAGATGCTTTGACCCAATAACTCCACTTTCAGGAATCTATAGTAATTCTAAATATAGAAAATATACAAATAAATATAGAAAAAATGCTTTTGTTCATATCAGAAATATTTTATAGTAACAAAAATTTGAAATACCCTACCTGTCAAATAATAGGAAAATGATCACAATGTAGTGTAGTAATTATGTTCATTGTAAATGATAGTTATGAAGACTGTGTGGTAATATGGAAAGTGCTTATAGCATAACATTCAGTAAAAATAATTGTGATGCAAAATTTCATCAATATGTGACTTTTTTTGATGGACATTATGTTTTTGAGCAAGTTTACAGAAAAATTAAGTGGAAAGTACAGAGTTCCCATATGGCCCTTTACCACCCCCGTCCTCCATTATTAACATCTTGCATTAGTGTGATAAATTTGTTACATTTGATAAGCCAATATCGATACATTAGTATTAACTAAAAAGTCCATAGTTTACATTAGGGGTCACTCTTTGTGAAAAATGCCTTTTATATTTTGGTTTATCCCTTTCAGGGTTGCAAAGCTACGTGATGAAATTATGGCCTTAAGGAATGAATGTTCCTCAGTGTACAGCAAAGGACGCCTGTTGACGACAGAGCAGACGAAGCTCATGATATCAGGAATTACTCAAAGTTTAAACTCAGGATTTGCACAGACTTTAAACCCCAATCTGAGCTCAGGACTGACCCAGAGTTTAACGCCTTCCCTAACCCCTTCTAGTGTGACATCGGGCCTGTCATCAGGTCTGACTTCCCGCCTGACTCCCTCCGTCACGCCGGCTTACACGCCTGGTTTCCCATCAGGATTAGTTCCAAATTTCAGTTCAGGAGTAGAGACAAATTCTTTGCAAACTCTGAAGTTGATGCAGATCCGAAAGCCCCTTCTAAAGTCTTCTTTGCTGGATCAGAATTTAACAGAAGAGGAAGTCAACATGAAATTTGTTCAGGATCTTTTGAACTGGGTTGATGAGATGCAGGTAAAAAAATGTTTGCTTTACCTGAAAGTTTCAGCCTTTATTGCTGTCAGTTTCTTTTTTAAACCTAGTGTCTTCCTGTTTAAAGGTGCAGCTGGACCGCACCGAATGGGGATCAGATTTGCCAAGTGTTGAAAGCCATTTAGAAAACCATAAGAATGTTCACCGAGCTATTGAAGAATTTGAATCTAGCCTTAAAGAAGCTAAAATCAGTGAGGTATGTGAATTTAAAATCTGAATATATTTTATTTTAGCTTACTGTTGCTTTTTCTTCATATAAAGACTTCGTAACAAAATAGTAGCTACATTGAATATGAGTCAGGATTCCTTAAGATTCCTAACCCTGATGTCTTTTTATCCCATCTTATAGATCCAAATGACGGCACCTCTTAAACTAACTTATGCAGAAAAGTTGCACAGATTGGAGAGTCAGTATGCAAAACTCTTGGTAAGCTTTTTGTTTTTTTTTAAACTTTCTGTTTCCCTTATCTCTATTTGGCAAAGACATGATTCTTATAATGATTTTCCTCATGAAGAATACATCCAGGAATCAGGAGCGGCACCTTGACACACTCCATAATTTTGTAACTCGTGCAACTAGTGAACTTATTTGGTTGAATGAAAAAGAAGAGGAGGAAGTTGCTTATGACTGGAGTGAAAGAAATACCAACATAGCTCGGAAAAAAGATTACCACGCGGTAAGGACAGCCTCTGTCACTGAGTGCCAAAGTTGTCTTTTAAGTTTGGATCTTTTTCTAACTCGCTTCTTAATTCTTTGTTAAATTAGGAATTAATGAGAGAACTTGATCAAAAAGAAGAAAATATTAAATCAGTTCAGGAGATAGCAGAGCAGCTGCTTCTGGAGAATCACCCAGCCCGACTAACTATTGAGGTAAATCAGAAAGTGTAACAGTCATGGCTGAATATTGACGCTTGATTATTACTCTTCAGATTCTTTTATTCCTGATAAATTGAAAAAGACAAATTATCAAACTCTTATTACAGCTTGTCTCAAAAATAATGTTTCTGAGAAATCACTGATTCTCGCTTTCAGTTCTCTTGCTCTTTCTAAGTGTGTCACCCGCCCATCACTTAGAATAAAGGGACCTTTGTCAGGCCCTGTGGGTGAAGAGATGTATTACAGTAAATAGGAAGGCCCTTGACTTTACAAGCTCTGATGTTTTATTTCTTTCTGACTCTGTGACTTGCACCAGCAATGTAACCTTGCTAAGCCTCATTCACCTACCTAAAATGGGGGAAATTGCTTGTGACCCATAGAGTTGTAGTGAGAACGAGAACAATGTGCTCTTACTGCTTAGTTCAGTTCGTGGTACATGGTATGTTCTCAAGAAGTATTTGTTATTGCTATTTACTGATTTCGTTCATGATGTGGCTTTGTGAGGTGGATTGGAACAACATCCTAGCAAGGCCTCATGGTATAGCACATACATTTCAAGTCCAGAAATGGAGAACTGACGTGGGATTCATCAGGTTGCCTGTGTGGTGGCGGTGGTGTGTTAAATTTTCAGGCCTAATATATACTAGTTAGAGTTAGTGACTTTCTACTTGTGAAAGGGGGTTATGTAAGTGAGTGAGAAGCTCAAACACGAGCAAATTTGGTCTATTGCCAGAGAAAAAAGATGAAGCTGTGCTTAAAATGTGACGTGCTTCAAACAACACAGTTGAGGAGGGGTGTCTCTTAGTCTTTGTTCACTGAAATCGTCATGACAAGAAAGATCAGTAAAATTCTACACCTCAGGAAGTTTTGGAAATGTTATATTTGGCCTTCTTTCATATAAAAATATGGTTTTGTATCCACATGAAATGCCACATAGGAATGTTAAAGACAGGAGAGTAGTGGCAGCTCTGGGGAAGGAAATTAGAATAATGATAGGTCTGGATGTGCTTTTTTATGATGATAACTAAAAGTAGAGTATTCCCTTATGGTGCAGATGAAAACTGTTAGGAAATATGACTGTTGGTTACGAATTTTGATGGGACTGGATAATGTGAATGTGACTTTGACTACTTTTATGTAGAAATATTAATCTAATTAAAAGTTTCTTGAGGGATAAATTAAGCCTTAGTCATCTTGATGATTCCATTGGCCTGTCCAATGTCTTGTGGGTACATGGGTAACGTTTAGTTAATCATCAATACTATTTCATATATTAAATGAAGAAAGAAACTAATAATCTAACAATGCACAATGATGTGTCTTTCATGACCAGTTTTCTCAAAGTAGCTTAATTTGAGGGAGCAGGTAATATGAGCATGATATGTTGCCCAATTTCCAGTGCAGCGTTGTACGTTCCATTCAGAAAGGCTGCCAGAACGTAGCTCAGCAGGAATGAGCTTTTCCAAAAGGAGGAAGAGTGACAGGCCGACTTAAGATAGTCATTGAAGCATCCAGGGCTCCCTCTTCTGGAAGTCCGTGAATTGCATCTTAAACATAAAAGAGTGTTTTTTGTTTCCCTAATGAAGTAGATGTCCTTTCTATAATATTTTTGCCCTCATGAAAATACACTTTGTTTAAAATAAAGATTCAAATAAACAAATATTTTTAATAAAAATTCCTAGTATTATAATAATTCCAGAATTACCCTGATATGGGGTTGCACACTCTCTTCTCCACCCTCCCCAAACCTTTCCCTGGACAAAACAAACACATAAACCTCCTTCTCTAGAGCTTCTGGCCTAGTTTTAGAAGCAAAAAACAAAGAGAAAACGACAGAACCATCTATTTTTGTGTCAGATGGTGTATTTTATGACCCAGTAATAGGAAAATTCAGAGAAAAGAAAAATGAATGGAAAGTGTCATGCAGGTGGGCGTGTCTGAGGATTCCACAAAGTTGGTGTAAGGGGCAGTGGGAAAGGAATAAGGGGTTGGTTTTCTAAGTAGCAAGGATGGCTTGCATCCATTTCAAATTTAAATATTTTTTTCATGTAAAAATAGCCAGCATTAGCTTTTTCCTTGTATTTTAAGAAGAAATTTCAAGAAGTTTAAAATTTCAAGGAAATTGACCGGACTGGTTTATAAATTTGTAGTTGAACTTTTAGGACTGGCTCTGTGCAAGTTGGAACTCTTAGATTGGAGGGACATTTCGCTACCCTGCTTCTCCAGTCTTATTCTGTGAAAACAATCTCATCGTCTGTTTAGATAGTAGAGTCTTTCATCTTTTAAAGCATTGTTGTGTATGCACACGGTTACTCTCCAGCCAGTCACGGTGGCTGTGTTTTACCTTTAAGGCCTACCGAGCGGCCATGCAGACGCAGTGGAGCTGGGTCTTACAGCTCTGCCAGTGTGTGGAGCAGCACATCAAGGAGAATACCGCCTATTTCGAGGTATGTGAATGGAATCACGATGCCAGGAGATGGTATTGTGGTTGTGACTGACTTTACAGAAAACACCTTCATATTTATTGTTAAGATACATGTATGTATTGTTCAGGTGAAACAAACTGAAACGTTTTCTTTGTAGGCTATCTGGGCTGTATGTCCTATGGGATAGATTGAAGCATTCTCTTAAGGAGGAGATCCTTTACAACCTCTTAAAGTGTCAGAAAATCTTTGTTTTATAAATGTGTCTCTTAATAAAGAAATATTTCATTACAGAGAGCTCTTTATTCTTCAGAAGTTTTAAAATATTCTTGGAATTTTACGCCTACTTAAAAATTGTTTGGACCCTACAGTAAAATAGACCTTCAATCAAAATAACACAGGGCCAAACACGACACAGACGTGAGCACTGGACGCTGAGCATCCATTCGCAGTCGTCCAAGTTCAATAGTTGTTTGGTTACAGGAGGGATGTGGCTCTTAAGTTGTCTTGTGATTTTCTTCTGTTCTCACTTATGAGAGGTACACACAGCTTGCCAAGCCTGTGCTTTACAGGGCACTTCATATATTTTAACTGCCGGTTTTCATCTTTCCATAGTTTTTCAATGATGCCAAAGAAGCTACTGATTACTTAAGGAATCTGAAAGATGCCATTCAGCGGAAGTACAGCTGTGATAGATCCAGCAGCATTCACAAGCTGGAAGACCTTGTGCAGGAATCGATGGTACGCATGCGAAAACCTGTGCATTCCATCGGAATGTGTGATAGGGATCAGATTAGTGTTTTACTATATTGTTATATGTGCAGAACTGTATCTTTTGTTGGTACTCTTGATATTTCCACCTCACTCTGTCAAGCATTTAAACATTCCGTTGTAGTATTTTTTGGTCTCAGATATGACAAAAGCGTTTTTTATGTGACTGCCTTGATATTTTAACATGCTTCGACAGTGTTCTGTGTATGTGTGTGTGTGTGGTGTGTTTAGTCGTTCATTTCAAAGATATGTGTTAAGCACGTTCTGTGTCTCAGGTGCTGTTTTAGGTGCTGGAGATAGAACAGTGGACAGAACAGACAAGAATCCCCACCCTCCTGGTGCTTACACACTGTGGGGGAGTAGACAATAGACGTGATAAATAGTGAAATATATGTAGCACGTTTGATAGTGGTGAATACCAAGGAGGAAAGAACAACCAAACAAACAAGGGAAGAGAGATGCCAGAGGGTGTGGGGAAGGGTTGACAGGTTAGACCACAGGGTCAGGGAAGATCTTTCTAATGAAGTTCCGTGTGTGTAAAGCCCTAAAAGAACAGAGAGTACAAGTCTTTTACTTTTTAAAATCCATCTTGTTTGTTGCTTAGGAAGAGAAAGAAGAACTTCTGCAGTATAAAAGCACAGTAGCAAGCCTGATGGGGAGAGCAAAAACAATAATTCAGCTGAAGCCAAGGAATCCTGACTGTCCACTCAAAACTTCTATTCCGATCAAAGCCATCTGTGACTACAGACAAATTGAGGTACTTGTAACCCCCAGAAATAGACCAGTTTGTGCCATTGTTCATGTATTTTAAAAATGAGGTTACATTGCTTACTAGTGGTAAAATTTCCTACCTCAAAAAAACCAAAAATTCCCAAGATTGGCTATGGAAAAAGATTAGTCAATAGCGACCTCATTTGGTTTTTCTGTTCTTGATTTAAAACCAGATAACCATTTACAAAGATGATGAATGTGTTTTGGCCAACAACTCTCATCGTGCTAAATGGAAGGTCATCAGCCCTACTGGGAACGAGGCGATGGTCCCATCTGTGTGCTTCACAGTTCCTCCACCAAACAAAGAAGCTGTCGACTTTGCAAACAGGTTTGTGTGCATTAGCTAAATACATAGAGCTGGTTTGGGAGGCTCTCTGAAGGTTAAGGAAACAATCAATTCTTTGTCAAGGCCCACAGAATCAGAAGGATCTAGAACTAATAAACATGGGATAGTTCACAAACAGAAAGAAAAACTGTAGCGTGTTTTCAGAGGGAGTGCAAAGGCTTAATCTTGAGTTTTCTTTCATATATTTCAGAATTGAGCAACAGTATCAGAGTGTCCTGACTCTTTGGCATGAGTCTCACATAAACATGAAGAGTGTAGTATCCTGGCATTATCTCATCAATGAAATTGATAGAATTCGAGCTAGCAATGTGGCTTCAGTAAGTATAAATCCACACGTCAGCCTCGTCTGTCCAAAACTGTGAGGCACCTCGTCATGAGGGGTAGAGTTTATATTTGCTTTAAAATAGGATGGAGCCCAGCAGATCCATGCTCATATTAATTCAGTCAAGGAATATTTGTTATATGCCTACTGTATACAAGGCACTGTCTAAGAATTGTGGAAATCTAGAAATCACGTATTTCATTCAGTGCTCATTACTTTTTTTTTTTAAAGATTTTTATTTTTTCCTTTTTCTCCCCAAAGCCCCCCGGCACATAGTTGTGTATTCTTCGTTGTGGGTTCTTCTAGTTGTGGCATGTGGGACGCTGCCTCAGCGTGGTCTGATGAGCAGTGCCATGTCCGCGCCCAGGATTCGAACCAACGAAACACTGGGCCGCCTGCAGCGGAGCGCGCGAACTTAACCACTCGGCCACGGGGCGAGCCCCCAGTGCTCATTACTTTTTGATAGGGAGACAGGACATAGTGTTTGGACTTACAGAGATGGATATAGTTTGATTTCCTTTCTTGAATTTTATGTTCTTGTTTTCCCTTGTCTTTTAAAACCTGAAATTGTCAATGAAGAAAAAAATTAATTTCAAGTGGTTCCTCTATTTATGACTCTAATATGAACTGGCGTGAACCATGAGATCTAACTCGAGATCTGTCCCATTTAAATTTAGCTCTTAGTACTATAATCACTTAATTACATGGATCGTTGGTCTTCTTTAGATAAAGACAATGTTGCCTGGTGAACATCAGCAAGTTCTGAGTAATCTACAATCTCGTTTTGAAGATTTTCTGGAAGATAGCCAGGAATCACAAATATTTTCAGGCTCAGATATAACACAGCTGGAAAAGGAAGTTAATGTATGTAAGCAGTATTATCAAGAACTTCTTAAATCTGCAGAAAGAGGTAAAGCATGCGAATCGTTGTCTTTTTTTCCCCGTAGATGTTTAGTCCTGGAATTTTCTGTTCTCAGTGGGAGTCTCAGTCTTAGGTGTGTTATGTCACTCAGCCTGTGTTCGGCAGACACGATTGCTGGAACGTTAAAAAGCATGTTGGAAGTAGGAGGTGCAAGGAGGCATTCATTTGTTTCTAAATGATGAATTAATAAAAAAGATACCAACAAATAGCATGACAAAGAATGAATTCTCAGTGCATCTACTTTTCAACATTTTTGCTATTTGTAATGTAATGTTCAGAATGGTGATCTTTTAGTTTCTGAAAAGATTCAATTATTTTCCCATGTACCAAACTTGGAATTTTTTTTTAAAGACTTTTTTCCAGAGCAGTTTTAGATTCACAGCAAAATTGAGAGGAAGGTACAGAGATTTCCCATAAGGATAAGATTTTGTCTAGTTAATTTCGGTTAAATGTTAATTTTATTCTGAACTCTTTTGATATTACTTAGAAACAAAAACTTTTTATTTCTGAAAAGTATTCTATTTTTAAAAACTGTTAAACATTAACACATTTCTTTACCTACCTTTCATTTTTAAGGATTTTAATTTAGTTTTTAATATTAATCTGCAACTAATATAATTCACATTTTTGTGAACATAAAACAATGCAGTGTGTTACTTTCCTTAGACATCATAAATCAGAATTCGATGCTTCCGATGGCATTGGGGAACTTTTATTAACTCTTTATAAATTGTAATATCTACTCTTTGAAGATTTCTATCCTTAGGGTGGGATTGTGGTGGGAATTCGTAACGTGAGTTTGACTAGCTATGTCCCAGTAGTAGTAAAACTGCCACATGAAAACATGAACAAGATCCTCCAAAAGATAGAAAACAGAGTATTTTCTAAACACTATATTTCCTTTCACAGAGGAGCGAGAGGAGTCAGTGTATAATCTCTACATCTCTGAAGTTCGAAACATTCGGCTTCGGTTAGAGAGCTGTGAAGATCGACTGATTAGGCAGATCCGCACTCCCCTGGAAAGAGACGATTTGCACGAAAGTGTGTTCAGAATCACAGAGCAGGAGGTGAGATTTAGAAATGTGTTGGGACAAAAATTAACTTAAGGTAAATTACTATCTTCAAGACCTCTGCTCTCAACTCCTGTGACTTCTTACCTGCCCAGCTTTGCCCAGCGGCCACTTTGTGCGATCTGATTGTGAATTTATTGCCCATTGTAAATTAGGGTTCTATAATTCAGGTCTACCTCTGACTCAGGTAACCACAGGAATGTGTACCCTCTTACCTGTTATGACAGAGGCTGTAAGGGCTTCTCAAAGTGAAAATCTTTATATGTTTGTTGATATTAGAGTTGAGAAGCACTAAGTTAGATGTTTGGGCCTGAGGGGATGGGCAGTAAGGGAATTAGTGATTATAAAACTTGAATGCTATGGCTCAGTTTCCTGGATAAAGAAAAAGGAAAGAATACATAGATTTTTAAGTCAGTAATCATAATGTGAAATGTGTGTTTTAAACTCTTTTAAGAAAGATGCCCTGTCTGGAGGGATAGCCTGATACTTAGGTTTATTCTCTATTTTACAGAAACTGAAGAAAGAGCTGGAGCGACTTAAAGATGATTTGGGAACAATCACAAATAAATGCGAAGAATTTTTCAGTCAAGCAGCAGCCTCTCCATCAGTTCCTACCTTACGATCTGAGCTCAGCGTGGTCATTCAGAACATGAACCAAGTCCATTCTATGTCTTCCACTTACATGGATAAGTATGTAACCACTGTCTTAATATAAACTGGCTTCATACAACGGTCATATTTATATATATATGCTGTTCATCTAAAAATATTCATTTTTATGAATATAAATATTCACTTTTTCATCTTAATAACAAATACCTTAAACATTTCTATGGATTTATGTTGCCTCGTTTTGTTGAAAGGGAACGTGCCTCAGAAATTAGGGTGTAATGTATGATCTTCCCCCATTTTGCCTGTGATTTTGGTAGTCAGCTGTTGTAGCCTAGAGGATTTTCCTCGCAAGCTTGCTCTCAACCAGGTTTTAAAGAAGACCATCTTATGTTGGAATCTCTTGCTAAATACCGCTTGTGGGACAGGGCGTGGGTTGGAGCACGTGCTGTCTAGTAAGAAGAGTGTCAGCTGAAGGTTAAGCTTGTGGTAAATGTGTCAGTGTTCCAAGACAAAGGACATGCCATATCATGTGTTGTAATGGTGCTTCAGGACTGCATATTGGAAAATAAACATCTACCAATAGGAGGCTATTGTTTAATTCTCTTTTTCAGGCTAAAAACTGTTAATTTGGTGTTGAAAAACACTCAAGCTGCAGAAGCCCTTGTAAAACTCTATGAAACAAAACTCTGTGAAGAAGAAACAGTTATAGCTGACAAGAATAATATCAAGAATCTAATAAGTACTTTAAAGGTATGGGTCTCACTTTTGGCTATTTTTCAAGATCCTCCTCTGAAAGGATATCTCTAGTACTTAGATCTTCAAACATCAAGCATTAAATGTCTTAATTTGAATACATTTATATTCATTCCATTTCTTATCTCTTATTACTGTAAATAAGTCTGTTCAGTCATTTTTAGTTGGAGGAAAGTTCTTCTCACTTGAAGTTTGAATCTTTCTGACAGTAGCTTTTGATAGTCGTTCCATGTTGTCAGCAAGGGGAGTTGAAGCTAAAAATTAAATTATTTGCAGTAGATTCTCTTGCTGAAAGAGGCAGTTATTTTAAGAAATCAAGGAAGAAAGTAGAGGAGTTAATTTAAGAAAAGAAAAAGACTAGTAGTTGTCCTTGTCTGTCTCTCTTCTATTTATAATGCTATTTCAAAACAATTGTGAAAAATTATCTCAGTGATTTTTCGTGCATGTATGAATTTTTAAACAATGAGAGCATAGTAGGTATTTAAAAAATCAACAGTGAGAAAGACTTACTTATGGAGGTAGCAAACTTGCTTGTGGAATATATTTTATTTTACTGATATGCAAATTACATTAGGCTGAACTTTACAAAATTGTCAGTTTTTTAAAAATCAAAATACAGTGAAATATTGGCAATTTTGTAAGGTTCAACCTAATATATTATTTTTGTATATGAAAGCTATTTTGTCCTTTATTTGATTTTATATCAGTCGTTTTTAAATAAATTATAAAGTTAGGTAAATAATGTGTTTACCCAGAGAGTTGTTGACACATTTTTATAATTTTCACCGATTAATGTATTTTAGCAATGGAGATCTGAAGTAGATGAAAAGAGAGAGGTATTCCATGCATTAGAGGATGAGTTGCAGAAAGCTAAAGCCATCAGTGATGAAATGTTTAAGACGTATAAAGAACGGGACCTTGATTTCGACTGGCACAAAGAAAAAGCAGATCAGTTAGTTGAAAGGTGGCAAAATGTTCATGTTCAGATTGACAACAGGTTGGTATCCTTTTTTGATTTAACGTCTATCCTTGTATTCCAGGTAAAATCTAAACTTATTAGGCTCTTTTTTTTTTTTAACTTCCATATATAGTTAATTTCACATAGTTAACTCATAGATAGTAAATTGTGTTAATTGCAAGAGCTCTACCTAATTATATGTCCTTCTTATATATGTCCTTCTATGTCTTTTAGCAAGATATTTAACTTCAAAATAAATATTTTTCAGCTCTGTTATTAAAACTATTGATATACTCTGGCATGTGTATAGTTAATCTCCTTGCCTTTTTTGAAGGAATAAGGTTCTGTAATTGTTGCCAACTTAGAATTTGCAAATAACCAGGACTTAGGAAGAGCCTGGGTCACGTGTTTGATAGGGCTGTATGTAGCGCTCTGCATAGACCTAGGGCGTATAAGGAATTGGGATGACTCGATGTTCATTTTAACTGAAGACACTAGAAAGTTGAAATCATTTGTCCACTTGTCCAGTGGCTGAAATTAACAAGTGAAAGGAAATTGATGGTTTTACAGCTCATCTTAAAAGAAATGGAATAATGTGCTTTTTCATTCGTTTTCATGTTTCTTTTAATGCAAATAAAATGCTTTTGTGATATAGTGCCATTCTTGATAAGTAAAATTATGTTCAAATATATAATATCTAATCTCTGTAAAATATGTGATATATGGGTTTAATGCAGTGGTTTTAAAATCATAGAAACTGAAGTATTTAATCACAGACCCGGAGTCCCTATTGAACCATTCATTGCACTACCATGTCATTGTTTCAGAAATAAACTGCCATTTGATGCAAGCTTTGGGTATTCAAGACATGATAATTGATAATAATTATGGTTAAGTTTCCAATTTTCCTCCTTTTTAGCTTTAGTCTCTTGGGTTTGTCCCCAGAATAATCAGTACTAGTAAGTTGCACAACTTCAGGAGCAAAATACTTATATTCAACCTAAGCCAGTATGGGGTGCACTTACAAGCCTCGGGATGCTGTAGCCGTGAATTCTTTCCACATACCACTGTCGTTGTGCTTAGTGCATTGTAGTGCCGTTATTTGTCTTTCACTTCTTCTCTACTTTCCACCCTCCTAATGGATACTGTTGGAAACTGTGACTATTCTCTTGTTATTCTCTTAGGTTACGAGACTTGGAAGGCATTGGCAAATCGCTGAAGTACTACAGAGATGCCTATCACCCTCTAGATGATTGGATCCAGCAAGTTGAAACTACTCAGAAAAAGATTCAGGAAAGTCAGCCTGAAAATAGTAAAACCCTAGCCACACAGTTGAATCAACAGAAGGTATGGAAAAACGATTCCTTGTACTAAGGTTGGGTTTGCATTTGGTCAGTCATGAGCTTTATCTTTGTTTCTCTTGTGAAAAGAAAAATCAGTTGGGAGGAAGGAGGGGAGTAAATCATAAATATTTTAATCCCGCACCCAAACCTACATACATCAGTTACTTTGATTTCTTGGAAGTCATTATTGAAAGCATAAGGAATAAGAGAGTAGCATGTTGGGACAGTTTTCAAACTTTTAATGATCATTTAATCATAGGTATGGAACTCTCTTTGGTACTTTGTTGGCCACAATAGTTTTGTGGGATCCTAAATAAGTAAAAATGATTAGTGGTAGAAAATTAAACAGCCACATTTGACAGAGAGTTGAATGCTTTGAAATTTTTGTTCCATCTTGAGGGGCCAGTAATTTCTAGCTCTGTTTTGATCAGGAATAGACGGGGGTCAAGGGCTTCAAGTCTACTTTTGGATAATTCCTATGGAGTTTCGTAATTTCTGCTTTGGAAGCCCCATGAGGGGTGGGTCACTTATGTGGCTTAATCTGAAAATTTGTAATTTACCCGTAAGGCAAATTGCATATTAAGTGCAAAGGGCTAATGAGCTATACTATTAAAGAACGTGGCTATTTGTTAGTTTCTGAGCATCTTGAGTAGTTGAATAGCACAGACTTCCTTGTCCTCTTTCTTCTAAACTGTGTGTATTTATAGATGCTGGTGTCTGAAATAGAAATGAAACAGAGCAAAATGGATGAGTGTCAAAAATATGCAGAACAGTACTCAACTACAGTGAAGGTAAGAAGATTCAGTTACTTGGGGACGAAAGTATATAATTGTACAATGTAGTTTTAAAGCCTTTGCAGGTCATTTCACTCTGTGTTAAAAAGTGAAAACGGAGAATCTTCATTTGAAACTTTCTGACACTTATCAAGTAATTCTTTGTGTAATGTGAGTCACATGACAGCCCCTGGTTCATTCATTCTCTCTCTTTCTATGTCTCACATGTGTGCAGTGTGTGCGCACACACCCCCACACACCAGAATAAATACATAGCTCTGAAATTTGTTTCTTACCACTTCACATGCTCTCTCTCATCTCTCTAAGATTGCTAGAATATTCCATGAAGGAACTTCTAACTTAGGGGACAGTCCTCATGTGTTTTGAAGTCATTGATAATGCCTCAGCTTTAGCCATTCAGATCCACAGTTCCATGGCCTAGCTAGAGGAAAGGGACACTGAATATAACTAGCCTATTATCACTGAATGTTTCCATGAGCTTCTGAAGAGACTTAGGAACTTTCCTGACGACCCTAAAGCTTTCTGACTTTTAATACCACCTTGGAAACAACTCAAGATTGGGTAGATTTCTAAAAATGTAGTTTTGCAATATTTTCTTTCTTTAAAGTTGTTCAGTGAAACTAGGTTCTGTTTTTGTGCGTCAAATCACTGTAGAATGAAGGGTTAGTGCTTTGCTTTGGTTAGTTTAGTCTTGTTGACTCCTTTGTACAGGACTACGAATTACAGACGATGACCTACCGGGCCATGGTGGATTCACAACAAAAGTCGCCCGTGAAACGCCGCAGAATGCAGAGCTCAGCGGATCTCATCATTCAAGAGGTAATAAAAATGCGGGGGAGGAGGGATATAACCGAGAGAAATAATACTTAAAAAATTTCATATTTGTATATTTGTATTATGGTAAATATACATAATAGAAAGTTTACCATTTTACCCGTTTGTAAGTGTATAATTCAGTGGTATTCAGTACATTCATAATATATACCACTAACCATTTCCAGAACTTTTAATTGTCCCAAATAGAAACTCTCTACCTATAAAAATACATTTTATTAAGGGTTTGAAAAACCCTTTGAAAAATCTTGATTGAAGGTTGATTACTAATTGCATAGAATAATAAATGTGCTTCATGGTTAAATTTAGAAGAGAATTGTTCTTTAGGATGGTTTGCCCAACAATAGTAAGCTCATTCCTACACAGTTACCATTATTGGAGAGTTGCGTACTTCACTGTTGCAAAGCCTAGTTAATGTTTTACTTATTACTCAACGTTCATTGAATTCATTTCGGGTAACTGGAGGTGATGTCTGTGTTATTTTTTTCCTATCTTGCAGTTCATGGACCTAAGGACCCGGTATACTGCCTTGGTCACCCTCATGACACAGTATATTAAATTTGCTGGTGACTCACTGAAGAGGCTGGAAGAGGAGGAGGTAACCATCAGCTGTGAGGAGCTGACTAAAAAGGAACTACAATATGGTTTGGGGAAAAAAAGTTTCGTGATAGGTTTACATGTTTGATAGCTGATATATTAGTAATTATTTAATTATAAAATTATAATGAAAGAGAGTAGAGGCCTAGGATTTTTTAGTTTGTTTTTAGGATTCTCTCAAATAGAAAACATTTTTTATTTTCACTCTAGGACTCTAATATAATAGGGTTAATGCCTTAAATGGTTCTATTGAAATTATGAAACGTTGGCTGTTTGGCAGAATTGCGTTCAGTTTTCTCACATTTGAGATGTAGACGTCTTTGAAGTATAGTTACTACTGTTATGATGTCTACAGAAATACCACATAAACAAACTTGCTTTATGCATTTTAAATTAATTTACGTCTTCAAGGATTTAAAACATATAAGCCATTAATTTAAAAGTAGCAGGTGTTTGTACAAGAAGATAGTACTCTTTAAGAATTGTGGGAGTGTTTTTGTTTTCATTTATATTTTTGCCAAAAAGATAATGGCGTACGGTAAGATGACTGTTTAGTTACCATTTTAATTTGAAGGACTTCAGTGGCTTTGAGTCTGCATTTAAAAAATAGAAACAAAGAGGGGCTGGCCCCGTGGCCGAGTGGTTTCGTTCGTGCGCTCCGATGCAGGCGGCCCAGTGTTTCGTTGGTTCGAATCCTGAGCGCGGACATGGCACTGCTCGTCAGACCACGCTGAGGCAGCGTCCCACATGCCACAACTAGAAGAACCCACAACGAAGAATACACAACTATGTACCAGGGGGCTTTGGGGAGAAAAAGGAAAAAATAAAATCTTTAAAAAAAAAAAAAAATAGAAACAAAGAGTAAGGAGTTATTTATGAAAATGTATTTTCATAAAAGGCTGTTGTATCTAGTTTTGAAGGTATTATGCTCTGTTCTATTATCTTCATATGCTTTCTATTCCTAACCTCGGAACAGACAAAAATAGTAAACCGAATGCTCCTGTAAGTAGATGGTGGGGCGTTAGCTGTTTAAATTAGACTGTTGTTGAAATTCTGAAGGTGATTATACTTAGTGTAATTCCGTTCGTACACCGAGAGAACCAAAACAGTAGTAAATGTCTGCTAGATGTTCTTTTCTTAGCTTCTAAAAGTGTGACTGCTTTCATAAACTGTTTTAGTCTGTTCAGAGTTAACGGTTTTCAGCAACTAAATCACTAACATAACTAATGCAAGTCTTTATAGTTAGCTTCTTTTGTGCTTACAAAGGAGAACCAGAATATTTTGACTATCCAGAGTATTGGCATTTACCTCTCATCTATGAAAGAACATCCATGATTTTTTTTACATTTTTAGTTTTGGGATTAGTTAGTTTTAGGATTCCATTTTAAATGGTATGTAGATCTTTTAAATTGTATATTTAAGCAGTAAAGTGTAAAATGAAATGTCTTTTTCCTTTTTTCTAGTGTATATCTGATGGCAGATGTATGAGCCACTTTGCTTAATTTATCTGATGAGGTAGAATACTAGAAGCTGATGGAACCAAAAGATATTTCAAAAAGCCTGAAATATACACAAATTATGCTTGTCATCCTTTGAAATATAAAAGATTTGTATTGAATTGAAAGTCAAAACAATATTGTTGATGGAAGACCATGCAAAGACTATAATTTAAAACAGATTTAAAAAAAGCTCCTGATTAAAAATTCACCGCTTAAGGATCACATTAATGGAATGTCTTATGAAAGATACATAGCTCAGGTTTCAGTCTCCAAAGAGTAGTGTTTCTGAAACTGAATCTGTGAAGGCCCACATGAGAAATCCTGGTCAGAGAGCATAATTTTCCTTAATAAGCATAGAATCAAAGAGAGATGCAAATTAATTTCAGAAGATGATTAATTAGAGAAATGCTAATAGAGTATCTGTTTTGGATATTGGATAAAGAGCTTTTCTAGTCTATGTTGACAGCAAAATATATTAAATATTAATTGCTGAGACTAAAGGACAGCATGTCTCCTTGGAGAACGTTTAAAGAAAACTTGAGGAAGTTATTTTTATGTGAATAAGTTTGAGGTCTACAAGAAATAAATCAGCAACAGGACTAAATTATTTGTAGTAATTTTTTTAGTATTTGCTAAAAAGTTCAGAATTATGTAGACAACCTAAGATTATTAACAATCACTTAAGTGACTCTAATTAAGACAGTAAGGGTTCAACAACAAACATTTTTTTCTGAGAATTTTCATTTTTTTAAATCTCAAAACATGACCAAGGAAAAAAAGGACACAATTTCTCAGCAACAGCTGAGTTTTAAAGGAGGTTTGATAAAGAATTGAGAAACACCTTTCAGAAATCATCTACTCAAAATACATTGAAAGCTTCATGGTTTAAGCAGATAAAATGCTTCAGTGTCACTAAGAGTTGACCCTGATAAGAAAATAAGTAGAGTGCTAAGTATTGCAGCCTGTGATGAGATTTCTTTTTATATGAATTCTTATTAAAAATCATATTTAAATCAGCGAAGGAAACAACTGAAATTCTCATCCAAATTATTGAGGATCAAGAAATCAGAGAAAGCAAAATAAGATGTATGATCTAGAAAATAAATTTAATTCTTGAAATTTACCAAAGCTTCTCAGGGAAAAAAACATCTGCTACAATAAATAATTTCTCTATTTCTGTTTAAATTATTTCTAATCATAATGATTTTGAGTTGATGATATGAAGCTAACAACCTTACGGTATTACTAAAGAGAAATTAAATTGTAATTACAAACTAGCCTGATCGTGTAGTTCTGTAGGCAATGCAAAATGAACTCCTCCCAGCTGAGATTGATTCTGTTGTCAGTAGAGTGAAAAAATTTTCTTATATTTTATTCTATACATTGGAGCTGAATCCCTAAGTATATTTTCAAAAGCATTTATATTTAACAAATATCTTTATATTTATGGAATATCTAAAGGTACTTGTCAAGGTGGATTCATATGAGGCATGTCATTAACGACAACAGCATCTGTGAGTATACGAAGCACATCTTTTCTAAAGCCACCAGGGACTAAAGCTGCCTTTGTATTAGCAATTCTGATTATTAGAATTGTCATAATATGGCAAATACAAATAAGCTAGGAATTCTACTTTAGAAATTACAAATTTTTGTATAATTTTCCTCTTTCATCTTAAGTATTATGTCCTGATTTGGCTCCCTGTTCCAAAGCTCTGTATTTTGTTTCTTCAATCATACAACGGGGATGTAAACTCCATTTTTAATTTCCATTGGGCTGGATATTGAAAACTAGTTTCCTTAATGGCATTCAGTTCCTATACGTTCTTCTTAGCTCGTAGGGCTGAGGTGTGTGCGAGAGCAGGAGGGGCTGTGTGAGTTTTCACAATTATTTAACTTCCCTGTAGCTCACTTTCCTCATCCCTAAAGGTGGGAGTCATGCTATGTTTTGTAAGGTCCCTTCTTGCTATAAAATCTTGAGCTAGCTTACTTATAAAACAAAATTATTCCTGAGGGACAAAAAACGATTCTTTGATTTAGAAGATGTGACATGAAGGGTTTTTGTCTTCTCCCTTGCTGACTTTCTGAGCTTCCTCTCTGAAGAAAGTGGTGGTAATGGTGATGGTGCTTGTTCTGCATTTGGTTTCACTTGTTTCTGTAAGTACTTTTCTGAGCTTTGCTTCGGATTTTTAAACATAAGTTTGACTAGAACAGGTTTGACACTTTTAAACGTCTCTCGCAGATTAAAAGGTGTAAGGAGACTTCTGAACATGGGGCGTATTCCGATCTGCTTCAGCGTCAGAAGGCCACCATGGTTGAGAATAGCAAACTGACAGGGAAGATCAGTGAACTGGAGAAAATGGTAGCTGAACTAAAGAAACAGAAGTCCCGAGTTGAGGAAGAACTTCCGAAGGTGAAGGAGGCTGCCGAAAATGAATTGAGAAAGCAGCAGAGAAACGTCGAAGACATTGCTCTGCAGAAGATCAGGGCTGAGAGTGAAGCCAAGCAGTACCGCAGGGAGCTGGAGACCATCGGGCGGGAGAAGGAAGCTGCCGAGCGCGAGCTGGAGCGGGTGAGGCAGCTCACGGCCGAGGCCGAGGCCAGGAGGGCGGCCGTGGAAGAAAACCTCCTGAATTTCCGGAGCCAGTTGGAGGAGAACACCTTTACAAGAAGAACCCTGGAAGATCATCTTAAAAGAAAAGATTCCAGTCTCAGTGACTTGGAGCAACAAAAAAATAAGTTAATGGAAGAATTAAGACGAAAGAGAGACAATGAGGAAGAACTCTTGAAGCTGGTGAAGCAGATGGAAAAAGACCTAACATTCCAAAAACAGATGGCAGAGAAACAGTTGAAAGAAAAGCAGAAAATTGAATTGGAAGCAAGAAGAAAAATAAGTGAAATTCCGTATTCATGTAGAGAAAGTGCATTGCCAACCAGTGCGACCACCCAGGCTGCGCCAGGCGGAGGCGTGGCAGGTCTTCAGAGAGAGCATGAGCGACAGAGAGCAGAGGAACTCAGACAGCAGGTCGACGAGCTGACACTCGCCAACAGAAAGGCCGAAAAAGACATGCGAGAGCTGAAGTATGAACTGAATGCCCTTCAGCTGGAAAAAACTTCATCTGAGGAAAAGGCTCGTTTGCTGAAAGAAAAGCTGGATGAAACAAATAACACACTCAAGAGCCTCAAGTTAGAGCTGGAAAGGAAGGATCAGGTAGAGGAAGGGTATTCTCAGCAGCTCCGGGAACTGGGGAGGCAGTTGGACCAAACCACAGACAAAGCTGAAGAAGTCATGCAGGAAGCTAATGACCTGAAGAAAATAAAGCACGATTATGAGTTAGAATTAGAGTCACTTCAGCAGGAGAAAGGGAAACTGCAAAGAGAAGTAGACAGGATCACTAGGACCCAAGCGATCACTGAGAAGAATATCCAGCATTTAAATTCGCAAGTTAATTCTTTCCAGGGTGAGAAGGAATTCTCCAAGGAGAGGATACGATCCTGCCAGAGAAAATCAGATCATCTCAAAGAACAATTTGAGAAAAGCCATGTGCAGTTGCTTCAAAATATTAAAGCTGAGAAAGAAAATAATGATAAAATCCAAAAGCTTAAAGAAGAATTGGAGAAGAGCAATGAGTGTGCAGAAATGCTAAAAGAAAAGGTGGATGAGCTCACCCGGCAGAATAATGAAACCAAATTAATGATGCAGAGGATTCAGGCGGAATCGGCCAATGTGGTTTTAGAGAAACAAGCTATCCAGCAAAGATGCGAGGCTCTGAAAATTCAGGCAGATGGTTTTAAAGATCAGCTACGCAACACAAATGAACACTTGCACAAACAGACAAAAACAGAGCAGGATTTCCATAGGAAAATTAAGTGCCTGGAAGAAGACCTGGCCAAAAGTCAAAATTTAGTCAGTGAATTTAAGCAAAAGTGTGACCAGCAGAACATTATCATCCAGAATACTGAGAAGGAGGTTAGAAATCTGAATGCTGAGCTGAATGCTTCTAAAGAGGAAAAGCGGCTGGGGGAGCAGAAGGTCCAGCTACAACAAGCTCAGGTGCAGGAGTTAAATAACAGGTTGAAAAAGGTACAAGACGAACTGCACTTAAAGACCATAGAGGAGAAGGTGACCCACAGAAAGATGGTCCTATTTCAGGAAGAATCTGATAAATTCAAACGTTCGGCAGAGGAGTTTCGGAAAAAGATGGAAAAATTGATGGACTCCAAAGTTATTACTGAAAATGACATTTCAGGCATCAAACTTGACTTCGTGTCTCTTCAGCGAGAAAACTGCAGAGCTCAAGAGAACGCGAAGCTCTGTGAAACAAATATTAGAGAACTTGAAAGACAGCTTCAGCAATATCGTGAGAAGATGCAAGCTGGGCAGGACGTGGAAGCAAATCATTATCAAAAATGTCGGAAACTTGAAGATGAGCTGGTGGCCCAGAAACGTGAAGTCGAAAATCTGAAGCAAAAAATGGATCAACAGATAAAGGAACATGAGCATCAGTTAGTTTTGCTCCAGTGTGAAATCCAGAAAAAGAATCCAGCCAAAGACTGTACCTTCAAAGCAGATTTTGAGATGACAGCGAAGGAGCATCAACACTCTGGAGACCTCTCACCTAGGAACACAGGACAGCTTCACCCTGCGGCCAGGTCTTCTCTATCAAGATGGACTCAAGAGCCACAGCAGTCGGAAGAAAAATGGCAACATCGAGTTGTTGAACACAAACCAAAGGAAGTCCAGTTCTGGCCCTCAGGGGCTCCCCTGGAGAAAGAGCAAAGCCAGCAGTGTTACTCAGAGTATTTTTCTCAAACAAGCACTGAATTACAGATAACTTTTGACGAGACAAACCCTATTACAAGACTATCAGAAATAGAGAAGATAAGAGATCAAGCTTTGCACAATGCCAGACCACCTCTTAGGTATCAAGATGACACGTGTGAAATGGACCTGGTGAAGCTTTTGGCACCCTTAGAGGTATATCTGGATTCTGAGAACCTATCACCTAATGTGAAGCTTCCTCTCTTGTTTCTTTTCTCCACTAGGTTAAATTTTTTAACAATTTTGAATGTAATTGGCTCTTAGTCCTGACAGTAAATAATGCTATAATATTCTAGTGATTTACTTGAATCTTTACTACAAATTATCATTTTTAAATTTTAAATGTTTGAGATTAAACACACAGATGTAATGGTTATACTGTTATATGCATGAGATTATATTCTGAAAAATGTGATCATAAAAAAAGCTGGAAAAACCAAGCAGTTAACTTTAATTTCTAACGTGTTCTGTGGACAAATTTCATCTCAGTCTTCTTTAAACGTACCATTTTAATACCTTAATTGTCATCTGAAGTAAACTTTAGACTCTCAAAATAATATTTCTTGTTCCTGAACCCTCTTTGGTTTGCAATTTTTCTTCTCTTTACTTATCTTATCTTTGTTATTCTAGGAATTATATTTGGATTAAGAATGGGTAAAGTGACATATTGTTCTTTAGATGACTTGTAACATCTTATAAATTCCTGTTACAGATAGCTAAGAACAAGCAGTATGATATGCATACAGAAGTCACGACATTAAAACAAGAAAAGAACCAAGTTCCCAGTGCTGAAGAATGGATGCTTGAAGGGTGCAGAGCGTCAGGTGGACTCAAGAAAGATTTTCTTAAGAAAGGCTTAGAACCAGAAACCTTGCAGAACTTTGATGGTGATCATGCATGTTTAGTTAGGGATGACGAATTTAAATTCCAAGGGCTCCGGCAAACTGTGACTGCCAGGCAGTTGGTTGAAGCTAAGCTTCTGGACATGAAAACAATTGAGCAGCTGCGACTTGGTGTTAAAACTGTTGAAGAAGTTCAGACAACTCTTGGCAAGTTTTTGACGAAACCCACCTCAATTGCAGGGCTTTACCTAGAATCCACAAAAGAAAAGATTTCGTTTGCTTCAGCAGCCAAGAAAATTATAATAGACAAAATGATGGCTTTAGCATTTTTAGAAGCTCAGGCTGCAACGGGTTTTATAATTGACCCCATTTCAGGTCAGACCTATTCTGTTGAAGATGCAGTCCTTAAAGGAGTTGTTGACCCCGAATTCAAAATTAGGCTCCTTGAGGCAGAGAAGGCAGCCCTGGGATATTCATATTCTTGTAAGACATTGTCAGTGTTTCAAGCTATGGAAAATAGAATGCTTGACAGACAAAAAGGTAAACACATCTTGGAGGCCCAGATTGCCAGTGGGGGTGTCATTGACCCTGTCAGAGGCATTCGCGTTCCTCCAGAAATTGCTCTGCAGCAAGGGTTGTTAAATAATGCCATCCTCCAATTTTTACATGAGCCATCTAGCAACACAAGAGTATTTCCTAATCCCAATAACAAGCAAGCTCTGTATTACTCAGAGTTATTGCGAATGTGTGTATTTGATGTAGATGGCCAGTGCTTTCTGTTTCCATTTGGAGAGAGGAACATTTCCAATCTCAATGTAGCAAAAACTCATAGGATTTCTGTCGTAGACGTTAAGACGGGAGCAGAACTGACTGCATATGAAGCTTTCCAGAGAAACCTAATCGAAAAGAGTACGTACCTTGAGCTTTCAGGGCAGCAATATCAGTGGAAGGAAGCCACATTTTTTGAATCCTATGGGCATCCTTCTCATATGCTGACTGATACTAAAACAGGATTACAGTTCAATATTAATGAGGCTATAGAGCAGGGAGCAGTTGACAGAGCCTTGGTCAAAAAGTATCAGGAAGGCCTCATCACTCTTACAGAGCTCGCCGATTCTTTGCTGAGCCGGTTAGTTCCCAAGAAGGATTTGCATAGTCCTATTGCAGGGTATTGGCTGACGGCTAGTGGGGAACGGATCTCTGTCCTCAAGGCCTCCCGTAGAAATCTGGTCGATCGGATTACTGCCCTCAGATGCCTTGAAGCCCAAGTCAGTACAGGGGGGATAATAGATCCTCTTACGGGGAAAAAGTACCGGGTGGCCGAAGCTTTGCATAGAGGCCTGGTTGATGAGGGATTTGCCCAGCAGCTGCGACAGTGTGAATTAGTAATTGCAGGGATTGGCCACCCCATCACTAACAAAATGATGTCAGTGGTGGAAGCTGTGAATGCAAATATCATCAGTAAGGAAATGGGAGTCCGATGTTTGGAGTTTCAGTACTTGACAGGGGGCCTGATCGAGCCACAGGTTCAGTCCCGGCTGTCGATAGAAGAGGCTCTCCAAGTAGGTATTATAGATGTCTTCATCGCTACCAAACTCAAAGATCAAAAGTCGTATGTCAGAAATATAATGTGTCCCCAAACAAAAAGAAAGTTGACATATAAAGAAGCCTTAGAAAAAGCGGATTTTGATTTCCACACCGGACTTAAACTCTTGGAAGTATCTGAGCCCTTGATGACAGGAATTTCTAGCCTCTACTATTCTTCATAGTAGAACGTGTTTAAATCTGTGTGGCGGTGATGCTAATTCATGCGATCTGTCCAGAGCGTGATGGTGACAGTTAAATATACACTCTAGTAGTGGTGTCACATACTCAAAGCACTACTTATTTCCTGAGGGGTGGAAATAGCTGACTGCTCAGAAGAGAGAATAATTTTTAAATTGAAAATAACTAAAAATTTACTTCACTTAATAATGGCTCCATTTAACTTTGAGGTTCTTTTTTTGAATCTTGCCCACACTAAAATGAAAGTATTTTACCTTGAATATGGGATAAGCCTGATGAACTCCAGCAAGTTTGCAGCATCCTCTCTTCAGAACTCTCCATCGCTCAATAGATCCAGCCTGATGTTAGGGTCCCCATGTATTAAATGACCCATTGCACTCACTGAAAGAGCTTCAGAAAGCACCATGGAATCAAAGATAGAGATGTAAATTCTTCCCACATGCATGAGGCTGTAGTGTTTTAGATCATCTTGAAAAGTGAAAAAGTTTTTAGTTTTTCTGTATGTGCTAACTTTCTTTACATGTTAAGTGTTTACCACAATCTTAGTTATGACTCTGTAGTTAAAAGTAGTGTCACAAATGGGTGGGTGGAGGAGGGGGAAAGATTTTTCTTCATTCTGTGTATTTTCACACGTGTGTAGACATTCTCGATTCTTTCAGCTTTCCATTGTCTGATACTTTTCTGTCAAGACAATTGTGATTGTATTGCTAATGCAAAGGCAGCAATTCGAAGATGTCCTAGTGCTTCATGAATAAAGTTGAGTTTAATTTGTCGTATTGATAGACCAGCTGGGAGGTCACACTGATCATTAAAGAATGCTTGTCACAGCTTCCTTTGCTGCTGTAAACATTTTGGAAGTACATCTGCTATGCGACATGGTAAACATGGTTAAGTGAATGAATAAAATATCTCAGTAACCTGTGTGTGATGAAAAAATATTTCTACATTCTTGTTTTCTGTGGAGAGGTCAGTTTAACAGTTATTTACTGGAATATATCTTTTTTCTACCACTCACACCTGTCAGAAGTCACTGGAAGAAGAAAAGAAAGAGCATGTTGAAAAAGCCAAAGAATTGCAGAAATGGGTATCAAATATCAGCAAGACACTGAGAGATGGAGAGAAGGCTGGAAAGTCTACCTTCTCTAAGCACAAGGTATTCATCGAGGTCCTGATTTAATCATCAGAATAGTGGGTAGAATTTCCTGAGTCGGTACAGTCCACCCAGAAGCAACTTTAATTCTTTACCTTAATTTTTCCCACTTTTATAGACAGTTATAATGAGGATTAGAGAGGTTAAGTAACTTGCACAAGAAATCCCTGTATGTGGCAGAAGAATGTGTCTCTGATTCCAGAGCCTGAACCATATGAATAGTAGTCTTACTCTTAGTAAACTAATATGCTGTGCTGCTTTTCCTAATAGTTAGATCTGCTTCTTGACTATTAGGATGAGAATTCCTGAAGAGCAGAGTCATCCTATTTTGTGCCCCGAGTAAATCCGTACACTCCATATCATAAAGATAGGCAGTCTCATTCTTACAGACACAAACGAAAAGTTTCAAAAACAACAAAAACAGAAACTGGGATATGAACATTTTTGAGGATTAAACTTAGTTGTGCTTTTCTGGATCTTTTCTATTTCTTAAAAAGTGTTCTCCAGTCAATCACTGGAAATTCTAGATTCTTTAGTTCTCTGGGCTATCTTCTGTACCCTGTCTACTTGGCATTAGTTGGATAGCTGCAGCTCGTGGGATGTTAGTGCTCCGTGGTGTCTGTTGGACGGTCCCACTTGAAGCTCTTGGAGCGTTCGTAGTTAAGGTGTAAATTCCAGTATTGCTGCTGCTGGTGATAGCAATGGAATTGCTGCTGTATTTTTAAAAATAGATTTCCACTAAGTTAAGGAGCATTTTTCTCAATACGTTTCTTACACTGCCCTCCTATGGAGCCCTGCCTGACGTTTTAGGGGTTATCATTAGCTTCCCTTTTTAGTTCTGTGCAGGTGCTCATTTGCCATTAGTTGAAACAGACGTTGACTGTTTCAGTGGAAAACTTCAGTGTCTTGTCTAATTTTGCCTGCGATAGGGGGCAGAGTATCTTATCTGGGATTCCCCCCTAGGGAAGTTTATGGAGCCAAATATATACTTCAATTATTATTCAATTGAAATAAAGCCATATTAACTCATAGTCTTGTGTACAATATTTCATATAGTGTGGTAGAAATAAGTTGGAAAGCAATTACATTTGGTGTTTTAAACCCAAAACCTTCAAAGTAATTTTATGCAAATATTTAGTTTAAAATACCTTCTCCCCCCCGCCCCCCGTCAAATACGAAAAGAACTAATATAGGGACATAAACCTGAGGATAACAAATGTCTTTTGGAAAACGTGGATTATAAACCCTTGGTATTTTCTCATTCTGTGGTTGTAAATTCTCCAAAATTTCACTGGATCAGTTTTAGGCCAAGTAGACATAAAAGTGGACAGCTGCTTTTTAATGCAGGTCATGGCGTACATTATGGATCTCTCGTAACACTTGATGGTCTCTCTGTTAAAGGAAATTTAAAGTAATTGATGTGAGGAATAAATGTGTCTTTCAAAAAATCAATGTGGCCTCATGATTACCTATAACTAATAAAATAGACTTTACATTGACGCTAAGTAGAATACAGTGGGGGAAATCTATCTTCATTGGCTCATCAGTTCCTCTCGCGTCTGCTCATTTCAAAGAATGGCAATCCATTTCTGATACTAGGTATTCAGAAATAACATACTGAGGTATTAGGGGTAAGTGTTACAACCTCTTGCTTTTCCTCAAACAGATCAGTTTTAGTCCTCTGACCATCACAGGTGACTTATGCAAGTGAAAGTCAGTAATAGAAATTACTTAATCTTGATCTGCAGACCTGTAGTTTAATACTTTCAGCCACAATTTTTTCAAGAGGAGCATTGTATCCAGGAAGTTGGGGGAAGGAAGGTACTCTTTCGAGCTGTGTTCCACATTCACATATCTTTCAGAGTACTGTGATGTACAAGGATGACATTGGGCCAGTGCTGAACCTCTGGCAACCTGAGATGTTAAGGCAACCTTTATTCACGGTTGGGCTGGGACAAATGCAGGAACCATGTAATGCTGTATTATTATTTCCTAATGAAAATGATGGCAGTATGGATAGAGAGAGGGACTTTCCTTAATCATGCATTCAGATAAAGTACTCTTTTTATCCAGGCCTACACACTGATAATAAGTGATAGATTATTGACATGGGTCACCCAGAAAATAGACCCATCATTTGGGTGTTGATGAAAACTTAGTTTTTTAAAGATTACTATTGTCTAGTCTTTATGAGGGGAGAATTTGAATGTATTTTCTTTACCATGCAGATTTCCAGTGAAGAAATATCAACCAAGAAGGAACAATTATCTGAAGCCCTTCAAACTATGCAGCTATTTTTGGCTAAACATGGAGACAAGTATGTTGGGTTTTGTTAGCTCTCTTATTCAAAGTAGGGAAGTAGTCTTAAAAATGTTCAGCAAGGTGGAAGATGATAAATTTTAATTGAGATTTTGAAAATGGAACTCAACCACAAATTTACCTAGTAATATAACATTATAAATTTAGCAGCTTAATTAATTGTCACTTTTAGTCACTTTTAGTCTTTACCAAAACCCTGAAATGTACTTTTTATCTCCATATATTACTGATGAGGAAACAGACTCAGAGAGGTTAAGGATCAATAGCTAGTGAGTTGTGGAAACTCCAAGCCAAGTCTCCATTCTAAGTAGTGCTCTCTGAGACTTACCTTTGGAAAATGTGTGTGAATATGTTCTTCATTTTATTTGCTGAGACCTGTGGCAACCTGATTTCTCATATTTTTGTCCTAGTTTTTGCAACAAGGCACTTCATATATTTTAGCTAATGCAGGTGGTAAAGGAATCTACCCTTTTCTTAAACCCTTTTTGGCTGTACTCTCTAGGATTATTCCAAAGTGATTTTGTATTGTACTTTAGATCAGGTTAATTTCCTTGTAAATTTCTTCATTCATCCTTCAGCTTAAGCAAGTTTCGTCTTGAGTAATGACACCTTACTGTCCTTTTTCCATGTTGGGACTGACAATGAGATCTTTCCCTCTGACGGATAACAGCAATTGTTATTTTAGAAATTGGTATGTGCTAGAAGGGTGCTGATATATTAGTTTACACCCTTCAATCCTTTTTCCAGGCGAGAGAAGGGTTCTTAGATGTTTTAGGGCCATCCTTAATCTTCATATACAGCCATTCTAAGACCTGAGCAATCTGTATATGAGGTTACATTTTATGATCGTGTGCTTATTTAGAAAAGTATTCTACTTTAGAAAATCAATGAGCCTACTGTGTCATCTTTATCACTTGAAGTCTTTCATTCCTCCTCTCATTCTTTGTGGTTATTTTAGAATGACAGATGAAGAAAGAAATGAATTGGAAAAACAAGTGAAAACTCTTCAAGAAAGTTATAATTTATTCTCTAGTGAATCTCTGAAACAGCTACAAGAATCCCAGACTTTAGGAGATGTAAAGGTGGAGGAGAAGGTAATACTCTTTATTTCAAACATGAAGCGGTTTCAAGATTCTTAGTTTTATTGCATGATTGTAGATGTATATGTCAGTGATAATTATGACCTTGAATTGTGTACATAGAAAAAACGTGGATGGAGTTTACTTACAGATTTGGAGATTTCAGTGTTGTTTATTAAGAGCAATCTTACACTTGCTGTCATCAGTTTCTGTGACATCTTAATCTCTGCCTTGCATGGTAAAAGAAAAGAATCATTCATTTTTCTAACTCTTCTCTTTAGAAGCCATTCTTTTGCTGCTTTATTAGGTATTTTACTATAGAGCTATGATGTTAGAAAATAGCCTGCGAGTCGTCTCTCAAGGTGGTCCTGGAGTGTTAAAGGGTTTGTTGGATTTTCAGAGATATTCATGAGATTTGTTTGAGTAATACTAGGCCATATCTTATAGTGAGGATGCCCTAGTATCTTCTGAAAATATAACAGAAATCACTTAACATTTGGCCTGTCCTTAAACTTTCAAAACTTGACAATACCTATTCAAAATATCCAATATTCAACACAATATTCACTATTCAAAAAATTATCTTTATATTCATCTCCCTTACTCCCTGGAATACGTTCTACACAATTTGTCACATTTTGGGGGTATGTAGCAGTTTTTCTGGTTTGTTTTCGACTGTCTGTGAAGGAGTCTGTATGCTGTAAACATCAATAGCATGGGGTTTGATACTCTCTTTCATGTCAGTAGACTAATCTCACCCAATTGCAAAAGCATGATTTTCCTTCTAGGTATGTGTTCTGTTTTCTCACTATCATCATTTGCTCTGTGGTGTCCTCAACTAACCTTGTTAATGTACACGGTATTAAGTTTTCAATTCACAGATGCATGTTGTTTTCAAAGCTTTTATCACATCCTGTGCTGTTGAATAGATCACTGACATAGATCACTTGTGCATTTGAGCTGCCTAACATTCACAGCCTTGCTGCGCCTTGGTAAGTAGAGGATTTTTTTGTCGAAGTGTATTATTTATTTTTAAAAAAAGCAAACTGAGTTTCCTGAAACTCTGCCTACCCTTGTTTCACGGACTGACCTGAGAATGTTCTGTTTTCCTTTCAGCTGGATAAGGTGATTGCAGGCACCATTGATCAGACAACTGGAGAAGTCCTTTCAGTCTTTCAGGCAGTTTTAGGAGGCCTCATTGACTATGACACAGGAATCAGGTTGCTCGAGACACAGCTAATGATTTCGGGTCTAATTGCACCAGAATTACGAAAATGCTTTGACCTCAGAGATGCTGAAAGTCATGGCCTTATTGACGAACAAGTTCTGTGCCAACTTGAAGAACTAAATCAAGCAAAGGAGATTATTTCTGCTGTGTCATCTACCACAATTCCAGTGCTAGATGCTCTGGCTCAAGGCGTGATATCAGAATCCATGGCCGTCAGAGTTCTCGAGATACTGCTTTCCACAGGCTGTCTGGTTATTCCAGCCACTGGAGAACAGTTGACCCTACAAAAGGCTTTCCAACAGAACTTGCTTTCCTCCACGTTATTTTCTAAAGTCCTGGAAAGGCAAAATATGTGCAAAGATCTTATTGACCCCTGCACCTCTGAGAGGGTGTCTTTAATGGATATTATACAAAGAAGTATTTTACAGGAAAACACTGGGTTGCGGCTTCTACCTGTGAGACCGCAAGGAGGAGGCAGAATAACATTAAAATGTGGAAGAAACATCAGCATTTTACGGGCAGCTCATGAAGGTCTCATAGACCGGGAAACCATGTTTAGGTTATTGGGCGCACAGCTTCTTTCTGGAGGTCTGATCAATTGCAACTCTGGTCAGAGAATGACTATTGAGGAAGCTATGGCAGAAGGGATGATTGACAGAGACACTGCCAGCAGTATTCTCACCTACCAGGTTCAAACAGGTGGAATCATCCACTCAAACCCTGCCAGACGTTTAACTGTAGACGAAGCGGTCCAGTGTGACTTAATCACTTCCAGCAGCGCTCTTTTGGTACTAGAGGCTCAGCGAGGCTATGTTGGACTCATTTGGCCTCACTCTGGTGAAATATTTCCCACGTCTTCTTCCCTGCAGCAAGAGCTGATCACAAATGAATTGGCATACAAAATCCTGAATGGTAGGCAGAAAATAGCTGCTCTTTATATCCCAGAAACGTCTCAAGTCATTGGTTTGGATGTTGCTAAGCAGCGAGGAATTATAGATAATAACACAGCATCGATTTTAAAAAGTATAATACTGCCTGATAAAATGCCAGATTTGGGAGATGTCGAAGCTTGTAAAAATGCTAGACGATGGCTCTCTTTTTGTAAGTTCCAACCATCTACAGTCAGTGATTACAGGCAAGAAGAGGATGTTTTTGATGGAGAAGAGCCGGTGGCAACTCAGAGCTCAGAGCAGACTAAAAAATTATTCCTGTCTTATTTGATGATAAATAGCTATATGGATGCAAACACAGGGCAAAGGCTTTTGCTGTACGATGGAGACTTGAATGAAGCTGTTGGTATGCTACTTGAAGGCTGCAGTGCAGAATTGGATGAGCACACCCTCGTAGAAGAATGTCTTGATGTGTTAAGACTCCCTGGTATATTTCTGAATAATGTTCCAAGTAAAGAAAACTATGAAAGTATAGCTTCACCAGGTAGTTTTGATAAATGTCATAGCAGAGAACCTAAACATAAAGAAATCCTTGAAAATAGAGAGCATGCCATCAATGAAGAATTTAATGAAATGGAAAATAATGTTTTCAGTAGTCAATTTTATCAGTCTGAAAACCTGGCAAATATAACAGCAACTGATCATGAAGTTAAGAATTCATCCAGTGTGCATGTTCCCAGTTCTGTATCGTATTTAACACAGCCTGGACTTGCAGAAGTTAGCATGCCTAGACAAGAATCCAAAAACATACTTAGGAACTGTGAAAATCAAAGTCAAGTTAAAACAAAAGACCATACAGATGAATGCAGTCATTCTAAAAACGTTCAAGACTTTGCAAGTGATTTGATAACAAATCCTATTGCTAAATCAAAAACTAGTGGAATCTGTGGTTTGAATGAAACAGAGAATGAAGATAATATGAACACGGATTCAACTCTCTTTGACTATTCCCCCAGGCTAAGTGCCTTGTTAAGTCATGATCAATTGAGGAACCACCAGGGAAGTTTTAGTGATGTACATAGCACAGAGAGTGATGGAAATGAACGTGAAACCTCTCCATTGCCGTTCAATGACCAAACCATGTTATTGGGTCAAAGAATGGGAGGAAAATTTCAAGACCAGTTTCTGGGAATTGCAGCTATTAACGTCAGTTTACAGGGAGAACACTCTCAACAAAAATCTTTAAATATTGGTTACAGTGATCCTCCAGTACAATATCACAGTGATAAATATATTTCAGATACTTATGGTGAAGATGAAAAAATGCATGCTGCTTCCCAGCAGAATCCTGAAGACAAGCAAAATGAGTCCACAGTGGGAGAATACTCCTATGCTGCGACTCCAAGGGGTGATGCTGATAATGCCAACGCATCTCCTCTTTGTGATGCACCATTGCTTGAAGAAACTGTCAGTGCTGGAGACTATGAAACGTCACTACTGGATGATCAGCAGAGTGACACAGAAACAGACAGTGATAGCAATGATGATTTTTATGATACTCCCCTGTTTGAAGATGATGACCATGATTCTCTGCTTCTTGAAGGTGATGATTGTGATTGTCTGCAACCCGAGGATTATGACACACTACAAGAGGAAAATGATGGGGCTGCTCCTCTGGGTGATGTTTTCTATGATGTTTCAAAAGAGAATGAAAGTTCTGTGGTGACCCAGGGGGAACTAGTTGATAGCCTAAGTGTGAGGGCAAAAGCTCAGTCTCTTGAGGATTTTCATGTAGATAGCGAGAAAGCTGAATTAGGTTCTGGTAAAAGCATACATTTAAATTCAGTTGGCTCATACAAGGTCAGTGGACAGTTGCTGGAAACTGCATCAGAAAGGGAAAACTCAAATAACCCTGAAGGTGAGGAGTCTGCCTCACTGACTGATTGTGAAATCGTAGGAAGAAAAGAGAGCTTCAGTGCTTCGTTAAAATTTGATGATACTGGCTGTTGGAGGGGGAGAAAAGAAGAGTATGTAACTGGACACGAATTTAAATCAGATACTGACCATTTAGATTCTACACAAAATGAAGAAGAAAGTTACGGGGATTCTGTATGTGACAGTAATGAGCAGGATGATGATGATGATGATGGTGATGATGATGATGGTGATGATGATGGTGATGTTGAAGAAGGAGGAGCAGGAGATGAGAATGAAAAGCCCATGTGCCAAGATGAGGCTGAAGATATGGATATCCAGTTGTGTGCTACCACCATAAATGAAAAGGAAAACAGTCATGAAAATCAAAATATTAATGAAATGATTCTCCTGGGTGAAAAGCACACTGATAATTCTTTAGAAAAACAGCAAAGTGTAAATGTTTTGCAGCTACAATCAAGTAGTAAAAGTAGCTTAGTTACTGAAAGTAGCAACCTTCCAGAATATACAACTGAGGTTGTTGGAAAAAGCAAAGAAAACTTCTTGAATCACGAGATGGCCCTTAAGGATGTATTGCTGCCTGTCGTTAAAGACACTGAATCAGAAAACACCTTTGGCCATGTAGGTATTTTACATAATACTAATATCAGTTCAACTTCTGAATTAGACAATGATCTAATGAACACAAAGGTTAAGTTGATTCGAGGGCCAGAATCTGTTGACTCTGTGAAAGGTGGAGATCAATATTTTGAGAACGTGACACGTCAAGTTGACTCATGTTTTGATAAAATCATTTGTTCTGGGCCTGGTTTAATAGGAAAACCTGCTGAGGAAAGCCATTTGTCATCCGTAGCCTCTGTAACTGACAAAGATCATCAAACTAATGGAAGAGGTCTAATTAAAAAGAGAGATGACAAAAACGATATACCAATAGAAGATGAAACATTAAATCAAAAAATGTGCCCAGGTAAAGGAGAAGTGCTTATGGAAGGCCTAGGAAAAGATAGTAAATATCTCCAGCTTTTACCTAGTACAGGGATAGAGGAAAGTCTTGATTCAATTAATAATCACTTTCCATTTCCACAAACCACAAACGGTGAAGAACATAGTCAGAAAGGAAGCCTCGAAAAACCAACTGTAACTTTTCAAGATGAACCAAAGAAAGGACGAATGATGGTTAGTAAAAGTCCTGTTCCATTTGAGAATCTTGAAGAAATATTTGACTCATCGGTTTCCAAAGTGATCAGTGATGACATTGCTTCAGACATTATATTGTCTGAAGAGAATAGAAGTGTTGGGAAAGATTCAGTCACTGATGCACCTGAGAAAGAGCTTGATCTGTTTACTTATTTGAAACATTGTGGTAAAAATATAAAAGCAAAAGATATAGTGAAATCAAATGAAGATATTCCAAGCTGTTCTCTAATAGCTTCCCCTCCCATGAAAGAACACTTGCAGTTAGGAGTTAATAATGCAGAAGAGAAGGCAGCTCTTACCCAGGAAGTCTCACCTCTAAATGAGATGGGCCAATGTAATGATCTTGGTACTGAAGAAAGTATCTCAGAAGGAGGAACAGAAATTCCTCAGTTCACACCAGAAAGAAATGAAAGCACACTCTCAGTCATACCTTTTAGAAATGTAGAAGGCCTGGGGAAAAATACTGATTTTGTGCAGTCAGAACTCTGTACAAATGGAATAAGAAATGATAACTCCAGTGATACTTTCAGCACTGACTACCCATTCTTAGAAACTAACCATAAGAAAGAAATAATTGAGCAACGGCCACAAAAAGAAGGCGGCTTGTCTCCAGGATTCCAAGAAGAGGAGGCTCAGATTTCTGACTTACCTCACTTAGCTGTTGGGGATGTAAAGGCTATCTTAAAAAGTAGATTGAAAGAAGGTCAAAGAAATCCTCAGGAGGTTGGAGAACCGTCAGCCTGTGCAGACACTAAAATCTTAATTCAAAACTTAATTAAAAGGCTTACAACATCACAGTTGGTAAATGAAGCATCTATTGTGCCCAGTGACTCTAAAATCAGTGACTATTCTGGAGTTTTCCCCATGAATAACTCACCAGAACTAAAAGCAGAGAGTGGAGATGATCCATTCTGTATTTCAAATCTTAAGTCCGAGCTTCTCCTCAATATACTTAAGCAAAATCAGTATAGCCAAAAAATTACGGGAGTATTTGAATTGATGAAAGAGTTAACTCCGATAGAGTGTGATCTAGAAAAAAGAGGTATTATATCTCAAGTAATTCCACTGCCACTTGAAAATATTTTCTACAAGCTGCTTGCTGATGGATATTCCGAGAAAGTGAAACAGATTGGAGACTTAAATCAAAAATCATCTACTACTGAGATGGTGGGTGAACAGCCACACGCTCTTGATGATCTTAAAAGCAAAGAAGGAAACTACTGCTCCCTTAATTTACAAAATATAAAAGAAATTGGACTAGAAAAGTCTACTGTGTGTGCATCGGCATTGCCAAGAGATGAGAAGCTGGAGGAGCTGTGCAATGATTTCCCAAGCCATTTGGAATGTATTTCAGGGTCAAAAGAAATGACTTCCGGAGATAGCTCAATGGAACAGGTAAGTTGACTTAGACATTTTCTGTGAAAGTAGCTGCAGGAAACATTTGGGAATAATCCCATACGTTTTTTTGCTTTAAAAACATACATATAGGATATTGAATTAAAATGTCCAAATTTCTGTTTAGTTTTCCAACGAGTTACAGCAGTGTTTACAGCACACGTCAAAAATGCACCAGTATTTGGCTTTGCTTCAAGATATGAAGCCGCCCTTAGACAACCAGGACTCTCTGGATAACAATCTAGAAGCTTTGAAGAACCAACTTAAACAGTTAGAGGTAAGAATTGTCTGCTGCCTATTATGGATAGAAGTAAGCTGATGTTAACTTGGAAAAATACGCAGAACGCTTTACTGTTATGTTTGGAATATGAGTTATATTGGTGTTTCTCACTAAGTACATCTGGAATATATATATATTTTTGTAGACATTTGAATTGGGATTGGCTCCAATTGCTGTTATTTTAAGAAAAGACATGAAGTTGGCAGAAGAATTTTTAAAGTCTCTTCCCAATGACTTCCCCAGAGGACACCTTGAAGAACTGAGCATGAGCCACCAAAGTTTGCAGGCTGCCTTTTCCTCCCTCAGCGACGCGTCTTCAGAGAGAATGAAGCACATCATGCTCGCAATTGACTGTGAAATGGTAGGCATCAGAATGTTTCACGCTGAGTCAAATTTGAGTTTCGAAGAAAATTTGATTATTTGAAAATTTAGTCATAAGATGAAATATTTTATTTGCAGGCTAATAAGCCCTTAACACAGAGTTGTTATTTGTAGGAATTTGAAATTTGGAGACAGACAGAAATGAACACACAATTTTGTTTTCTAGTCTAAACTAGAAGTTTCCCATGAGGAGTTTCTGCATAAACTTGAGTCATTCTCACACTGGATATCAGAGAAGAGCAAATCTGTGAAGGATATTGAGATTGTGAATGTTCAAGATACTGAGCATATAAAGGAAAGTTTGGAGCTTCTCAAGGCAAGTATCAAAATAAGTAAGACCAAGTACATTTAAAAACCTAGGTATTTAATATAACAAATGTTTGGAACCAATATGACTTTGCTAAAGCTGTAAGGGATTCTTTCCTTTCTTATCTCTGTGACATGTTTGTTCATAGTTGACACAACCGTAAAATAATCACAACGTTATAAATGTCATTTTGGTGCTGTCCCAATTACCTTATCAAACTCTTACTACCACTGACATGTTGAGATTTGTCTTTGTGTGTTTATTTATGTATTAGTCAGATCCATGATAGTATAACTTAGTCGTATTAATACATCAAATATAAGTAGTGTTTATGTATGTATTAGTCATTTTTGTCATGCCTTTTTCCCCCCCAAGTTCTTAATTTGAACAGCATGCCTCATGAATGATGGTTGAGCTCTTGGCTTGGGAGTCAGGAAACTGAAATTCTGGCCCATTTATGTTTCCGATTTCCCATGGTCTCATTTATGTGCTACCACGATTACATGGATACTGTAAATATTAGCAAGCCTTATTTTAATGTTTCCCTTCAGTGTGCTAAATGTATATAAGTTGAGTCTTCACCTTTTGTTGCAGTTACATTTTAAGTATGATGTGGCAAGGTTAAAATATTCTTAGAGGGGTTATCTTTTTATATAATATTAATTACCATAGTAATAAATAATTTCATCATTACCATCCATTATTAGGTGATGAATAGATTTTTGATGAAATGAATAATGAAAAAATGTCAATGAAACCTTGAGTCCCTGATATAAGAAGCATATTTTAAAAATAAATATTATTGTTAAGGTAAACTTTGTATCATGGCTTAACTCCCTGTTGGTAACTTGTACTACTTTGTTCACAGAATGTGTTAAAAGACCTTGGACACACCAAAATGCAACTGGAGACGACAGCCTTTGATGTGCAATTCTTCATCTCTGAATATGCACAAGATCTGTCTCCTAACCAAAGCAAACAACTGCTGAGACTCTTAAATACAACTCAGAAGTGCTTTCTGGATGTGCAGGAATCAGTAACCGCCCAGGTGGAACGTTTAGAGACTCAGTTACAGCTAGAACAGGATCTTGATGACCAGAAGGTTTGCCTTTCTTTGTGGAGTTGGAATTCTTTGGTTTTAGTCCTTCAGTGTGGAACTTGTAATGTAGATACCCAGGGATTATGGCACAATAGGAAAGGTTTGGCATAATAAGATACAATGTAGAGATCCGACAATATATAACAATACTTTTTCCCATAATAATGCTATCATTAGTTTATTTAGATTTTCATGACTCCCTTAAACTACTGTTTTCAGATAAGAGTCTTGACTTTTTTTCTCAGAGTAGGAAATATGGATGTGCTCATAAATTTCAGTGGATAAATTGATGAACATGTGCATAGAGAAAGTTTAGGGTATCTTTTTCGTCTAGGGGGCAGTGTGGCACAGCAGTTCAGAGCACAGGTGCTCGAGCCAGGCTGCCCCACTCACTCCTTGTGTGACCTATGACAAGTCACTTAAGCAGAGTTTTCTCACTGGAAAATTGGAAATAGTCACAGTGCTCAACTGGTAGTATTCTGAGCCTTGATAGAAGAATGAATATAAAACACTCAGTACCTTGACAGGATGTGTTAGGCTCCTTATAAACGTGATCTAGGCCCATAAGATGAAAATCTTATATATAAAATAGGAAAATGAAAGATGTAGGTAATTAGCAATAATGAACCAAGAGTTGGGAATGGAATTAGACATAGTGATTAAGTAAAAATATCGCATGCAATGTTCCTTTTATTATTTCTTGAACCACTCAGGCATTGTCTCTAGCATGATAACCTGTATACACATCTCAAATATGTTAACAGACAAATCACGACTAACTTCTGTTTTGATATCCTTTTACAGAATTAACTGTGTGTGTCGCAGGTTTCAAGAGCTTAAGAAAATGGAATGCTTCTTCCTGTCGATCAGAAGTTCCATCTCTTACACATGTGCATGGCCAGTATTCTCTTGGGCAGTTTCACCCCCCCATGATCTGTTTCCTTGTGTATGGGACATGCTCTTACTTTCTCTGTCACCTTGCTGAGTTTGTACCCCACTGCTATCGTGTTTACAGCATACATAGGAAAAAGCTTGTTGAGGGGAAACTTGCAAAATGTTTGCAAAATGTAATAAGGAGCTCTCGCAATAGCGAGTTTATGACCACCCGTGTAAAATGCTCTGGTTTTGCTCCTCTTTAGATTGTGGCAGAGCGTCAGCAGGAGTACAAAGAGAAGCTCCAGGGGATATGTGATCTCCTCACGCAGACTGAAAACCGCCTCATCGGTCACCAGGAAGCCTTTGTGATCGGAGACGGCACAGCTGAGTTACAGAAGTACCAGTCCAAGCAAGAGGTAGAATTTGGTTTTGTATCAGCAGGTCTATGTTGACATTAAGTGTGAATCCTGTTATTTGGTGGAAGCAGTCAGGATTTTTGAAAAACAGCCATCATTTTAGCTTTCTGAGGCAAGGCATTGCTAGATGCCCCAGGCCTGAGCTGTAAACTTTATACTAAGAGTTACATTTCCAACTTCAAGCAAGCCAAGTAATTTTCTTGACTGGTTTTTGGTGAGATATTGAGTGGGGGAGATATAAAGGAGATTTGGTAATGGAAATATTGTGTGTGATAAGTTAAAACTCGGATCTGTTTAAGGCCACCCCATGCACTTGCAAGTTGGGTGAAATAGGCATCAGTTTGGGTTCTTTCTCTTTCTTAACATCTTGTGCCTTTCATCTTTCTCTACAGTTTGTCCCTTTACATTGAAGGAACAAACAGTACTGACAGATAAAGATATCTTTATTTTGGTGTCAGAAGAAAGAACATTCTCATTGTAACTAGATAGCTCTTTGTCCAGATCCTAGACTGTACACATTATTATCCTTGTAATTTAATCTTTTTTGAGCCTCAGTTTCTTCATTGGTCATACTTCCCTTGCTGTGTTATTGTAAGAGTTAAGTAAATATTGTGTGTTGACTGGCACAGTTCATGCCATGTAACAGTAGCTCAATAAGTAGTATCTCTTTGGGTTCAAATACTTATCTGAAAAATTTGAAGAGGATTAAAAGAAAAGTATGGAAACATTGTATGGAAGCTCAAACATAATACAGTTTGTTTAGAGAATGAATATGCATAGTAATAGAGAATGCATAGAATAGTATACAGAATGCATATAATAGAATATGCATAGAATATAATAGAATGCATAGTAATACAATATGCATAGAAAATAGAGAATGAAAATGCAAAGTAAAGGAGAAAGAGAAATTATGAAAAGAAATAGAGACAGAGGAAAGCTATATACCTGCTGAGAGAGTTCTTAGTCTCGAGCTTCCTCGCAGGCAGGGCAAAGAAGCAAACAGTACACATTACAGAGCTCTGGTGTTGAGAAGAAATTGTTATCTTAGCATAGAAATTATTTTAGGAACAACTTAGCACATAATTTAAGAGAACTAATTGTTTAGAAACAGAATAAATAATATTACCATGTGTTTAAAAGCTTTATAAATTCACTCACATAACATAAAAAAATCTGATGTGTGCAAATTTGTATAGATTATAGACTGAATACTTCATTGTTTTCAGTGGTTTACAAACCACATCCCTTTGTTAAACATAAAAATCTCATTTTTCTTTAATGTTGTTTGAGATTTCAAATTATATTAAATATTGTGATTTAAATAAACCAACTCAAATTAACATACTGAATATGCCTTGTCAACCTATCCATGCTGGCTTCTCCTTCTCTGCTCCCTCCCTCCTTAAGATTTACAATCTGCAATTATTAAATAGGTAGTAATTTCATAAGATATTTTTTTCTTTTGTGTTATAAGGAATTACAGAAAGATATGCAAGGAAGTGCACAGGCATTGGCAGAAATAGTGAAAAACACAGAGAACTTCCTAAAAGAGAATGGTGAAAAGCTGTCACTAGAAGATAAGGCTTTGATTGAACAGAAACTTAATGAAGCCAAGATAAAGTGTGAGCAGCTTAATTTAAAGGCGGAACAGTCGAAAAAGGAGCTGGATAAAGTTGTGAAGACAGCAATCAAGGAAGAAACAGAAAAGGTCCTTATTCACATATGTGGTGCACTGTTGCTTTGTTGGAAATGATTAGTATAACAGCTTCTTGATTTATTAAGTGATATTGGGTGGTGGTAACCAATGATTAGCACCAGGGGCAGAATTCTGGGTTTTCAGATATGTAATCGACCAGATACTACAGAAAGTTAGAAGAGTTAGCTTTGCGTAACTTAAAAAACAATTTAAGTGGAATTGGGAGACTTTGTATTTGTGAAATGTGTGAGGACTCATCAATTACAGTTAAAATTTTGGAATGTACTTTTAAGAACAGTGGAAACTTCGATGTAACTGCCTATTTCTCTAAGGTTTAATTTCACTGTGTTCCGTTTTCAGCCTGTGTCAGTTTTCAGTCTCCCCACTCTCATTTTAAATGATCTGAATATTTACTTTTGCAATGTCTTAAATTACTAATGCCTCAGCCCGTATTTGGAATACCTATTGTGAACCTTCTCTGCCCAGGTTGCAGCTGTAAAGCAGCTGGAAGAGAGCAAAACCAAAATAGAAAACCTTTTGGACTGGTTGTCAAATGTTGACAAAGACTCCGAAAGGGCAGGGATAAAAGAGAAACAGGTAATTGAACAGAACGGGACTCATTTTCAAGAAGGTGATGGCAAGTTGGCGATTGGAGAAGAGGATGAAGTTAATGGTAACCTGTTGGAAACTGAAGTTGATGGTCAAGTTGGAACCACTGAGGAGAATCTGAACCAGCAATACCAGAAAGTTAAGGTCTGTTCTTTTAAACATAATGATATTCTTAAATTGTATTTTTCGGTGGGTAAAGATAGGAACGACTTAGCACGTGAGTTTTCTTTTCAAACCTTAATGGCCATTGAGAGTAAAGCCCTTTTTTCTAGGTTCATCCTTATGTCAGATGTAAGTTATTGTGAGAATTCTAAGCAAGTCAAAAACAATGAGAAATAGGGCCAGTGCTGATACTCTAGTGGTTTAAGTTCCGTGTGCTCCGTTATGGCGGCCTGGCTTTGGTTCTGGGTGCGGAACCACACCACTCATCTGTCAGTAGCCATGCTATGCAGGTGACTCACAGAAGAACCAGAAGCACCTACAACTAGAACATACAGCTATGTACTGGGGCTTTGGTGGGATGGAGAGGAAGATTGGCAACAGATGTTAGCTCAGGGCGAATCTTTCCCAGGAGAAAAAAAAAAGAGATTTAAAAAAAAGAGAGAAATAAATCATTAGATGTGGCATTCTTATGAGTGAAGCAGAGTTATAAGGGATCAATAGAAATAATGATAACTAATATTTATGGAGCAATTATAGCCGGCCAGGCACTCTTTTAGGTACTTCCCGTCTTAACTCACTTAGTCCTCCCAACTACCGTGAGGTTATTACTCTCATTTTACCCATGGGGAAGCATAATGTACAGGAGTGAAGTGACTCTCCCCAGGCTCCACCTCTGAGTCCTGGATGGAGTGTGGATTTGAAACTGGGCCACAAGCTCGGTCGCTCTGCTGAGCTCTAATCCACGTCCGTAGACCAGCTTGCTATGCAATCCTGAGCTCACTTAAGTTCTCTCTGAGCTGCAGCTCAACTCTACAGTCAAGGCCATTGTTGAGAAGAGGAATGAAAGCTCTTCTAAAACAATCCACTGCCTGATGGAAATTAAGCTAACGTTGATGCTACCATAGGAGCAAAGGCAGTTTTGAAAAACGTTTTTAAAGTATCACGTAATCGATTATTTTGTTTCAGTGTTTGATGTTTGTTGGTCAGATGGCTGGAATTAGGAACTTCTGCAGTTCAATTTGCTTTCCTCTGAGTCTTTGTCTTTGGAGTGGAGTGCTCTCTGTGAGGTTCTTACGTGACAGGAAATACAAATCAAACCAGGACAAGTGGGGAAGTGTTCCTTATATCGCAATTTCAAGGGGCTATGACAGATCCTTATTGTGCTTGTCCTTAAATTGAAGAGTCTAAGAAATTCCTAAAGGAGTCTTATGAGTCAGTTACCAAGAAGTCAGGAAAGGTTAGTAACTTGACCGAAGTAGTGAAAAGTACCAGCCGGTGGACTCAGACGTCACGGTGCCTCCCAGGAAAGCCCTTGTTCTTAGCCACAGAGTGACAGTTGCCTGCTGGTCTCTTCACTTCTAAGAATGTGGGAATCTGAATGTGCTTTAGAAATTCCTCATCTCCTGCTGGAGCGGAGAGGTGGCCCAAAGGATCAGGAGATGATCAGGGTTCTGTTTCTAGCTCTTTCTGTTTGTGCCACATGTCCTGGGACCAGCCCTTCTCCTCCTGCAGCCTGAGCTGCCCTATCTGTAAAAGGATGGGGCCTACCCAGATAATTCGTGAGATATGATATGTGTCTATGCAACCTCCTGTGTGCCGAAGACCTGCTGGAGGGTAACACAGGAATATAATTCAAATACCAAAGATATGGTCTGTGGGAGAAAGGTTATCTGGACACAGATATTTGCCATGTGCCCACGATGTGGCAGGCTTTGTTCTAGACAGTGAGGATACAAATACTGGTGAGTCCGTCCTCAGCTGACTCACTGGGCTCAGACTTAGGAGTGAATAGTTGCCATGCAGTACTGCTTCGCAGACCTTTCCTCTTCGCAGCCTGTACTTAGAGTCTTGCAGCCCCTGTGGCCAGCACTGTCGTAGGTACTTGGGATTCCCCAGTGCGCAAAATAAGTTCCCTGTCCTGGTGCTCGTGTACTGGGGAGTGAGGAAGATAGGACAGGCGATAAATAACTCAGTTCTATGCGATGTGAGAAGGTGGAACTTTTTGCTGAGAGAAATAAGTAGAGTTGGGTTCGGGTGGGGAGTGTGGAGTGGGGGCCACCTTTCAGCGTGGAATGGATCCGCAGAGTAGGCCACATTGAGAAGGGGAGCTTTGTGCAGACTTAGAGGGCCTGGGGGGCTGCCAGACACATCTGAGGGAAGAGCTGGTACCAGACAAGAGAGTAACTGGAGCAGAAGGTCCTGGAGTGCCTGACAAGGCGGGTGGAGGTGGAGTCAGGGAGGCCAGTCGGGTCCTGGGTGGAGTGGGAGGCGACCAGGTCTCCATTTTCCACGTGCTGGAAACTGAGACCCCGTGAAGCTGAGCTGCTCCAACATCCTCCTTTGTTACATGTGTTCCTCTGACTTCCCTTGGGCTTCTCTGAATGTATGTTATTCTTGCTTAATTATTGTCACAGTGTTTTTATAGCTTTACAATTACAAATTCTTTTTTTCCTATTAAATATCTTTGCAGCGTCATTTCCTAATCAAGAATATTGTGCTTATTTGATCGCTAATTAGTTAAAGACATTAGCCGTCCCTTTAGGGTGGCTGTGAGGAAGCTGTGAGTAAGATGAGATCAGATGGTAGCTGCTGGTTTTAAAATTGGAAGAGAAATTCGTTACCTTTTTTCCAAACTTCTCAAAACAGTCCTTGGCCTGTGTGATTACCAAAGTACTTTCTAGAGGAGATTGGAAATCTCCTTTAAAATTAGATAGAGTCCTCAAAATGCAGCTTTTGAGATTCTGAAATTCACCAATAAAAGGGAAGTACTGTGGGCCAACCCTGGTGGTCTAGTGTTTGTTTCATGTGCTCTGCTTTGGTGGCCTGGGTTCGGTTCCCAGGCATGGACCTACCCCACTTGTCTATCAGTGGCCACACTGTGACAGCAGCTCACATACAAAATAGAAGACTGGCAACAGATGTTATCTCAGGGCCAGTCTTGCTAAGCAAACAAAGAGGAAGATTGGCAAGGGATGTGAGCTCAGGGCCAGTCTTCCTCAGCAAAAAAAAAAGAGGAGGGGAATACTGTGTACCTTGAAAAGGTTCGCGAGAAACAGGTTGTTGGCCTGTGGACCATTTAGTTCTGTCAGTCTTGAGGCAACAAGAGCTCCTACAGCCTCAGGGTAATCCCGTCTCTGCCGTAACATGCGGTTCATTTCTTTTCACATAGGCCCAGCATGAGAAGATCGTCTCTCAGCACCAAGCCGTCCTCCTGGCCACTCAGTCTGCACAAGCCTTGCTGGAGAAGCAGGGCCACTATCTCGCTCCTGAAGAAAAGGAGAAACTCCAAAAGAACATGAAGGAACTGAAGGCGCATTATGAAACCGCCCTGGCCGCATCGGAGAAGAAAATGAAGTTAACGCATTCGCTGCAGGAGGAATTAGAGAAGTTCGATGCGGATTACAGCGAGTTTGAACACTGGCTGCAGCAGTCGGAGCAAGAACTCGAAAACCTGGAGGCGGGCGCAGATGACTTCAGTGGTTTAATGATCAAGTTGAAGAGGCAGAAGAGTTTCTCAGAAGACGTTATTTCACACAAAGGTGACTTGAGGTACATTACCATTTCTGGAAACAGAGTGCTGGAAGCAGCCAAATCTTGCAGCAGGAGAGATGGGGGCAAGGCTGGCCAGGATGCTCTCGACACTTCTGCCACCCACAGAGAAGTGCAGAGCAAATTGGATCATGCCGCTGAGCACTTCAGGGCTCTCTACACCAAGGTAATTCTATTTTTCATTTTTAAGGGCAAGATGAATCTGTGATGATAGTTTTCACTCTGTCCTCTTAACTTTTGTTTTGGAATTAGAAGCAAGAAATCTAAAAACAGAATCAGGGAAAATAAGGTAATTTCATCCTACTTCCCTCCATCTTAACTTCATCTGCTTAACTTCTGAAAAATCTGTTGAAAGATTAGAAGCCCCAAGTTAGTTATTTAGTTGGAGAGCCCTAACGCTCATACCCAGTTGGACCACCAGGTGGCGTTTGTTTTGGCTCTAAGCAATTCGGTGCCCGCTCATTTGCAGCCTCTCTGGCTTGAGAACTGAAGTTTCATCTCAGAAAGTTTCCTTTACAAATATGCAAGTGTTTGTTTTACAGGTTTATTTGATCAGTGTATTATTTTAACATTCAGTGGTTAACACACGGTTTCAGTTTCTGTTATTCTTGTGGACAAGTAAAAGAGTTCTGTTCAGAAAAAGAAACAAATTTAGGAAAACACTTCTGTTTACCATACAGCTGACCAAGTTGCACACCTGATTTGACGAGCGTCACTGGCTCTTGGGCTTGGCCTCGTTCTGACCTAGATTATTTGTCCTGCTTGTGTTAATCAATCTTGTGCAGCATATAGAAGTGATTTATTAAAACCTTTCCATCAAATACACATCTCTGCACGTGGTGTGTTAAACTCAGTGGGAGGGGGCCCTGGCAGATCAGCCTCCTCTGATGATTGAAACCTGAATTCTTCATTCTGGGTTAAGACTTAGCCCTGGCAAATAGGTTTTTGAATTGGTATAAATCTAGGACTGTCTCCTCATTTTTATGGTGACTTTTTGACCTGTTAGAGGATGCTTCTTCATAGAAAGGAGAAAATCTTTCCCTACGGCTTTAACAAACTTTGGTTGAAGTCTGGTGTTTTCCAAGTGATATAACTCATAGGTGCTAAGGTTATTTAACACACATAAAAATCGTGGATTTCAATCTCCCACCCTTTCTCTCTTTTGATTTTTTTTTTTTAGTGCAACGTCCTTGGGAATAATCTTAAAGATCTGGTGGATAAATATCAACACTACGAAGAGACTTCATGTGGACTTCTTTCTGGGCTCCAGGCCTTTGAGGTCACAGCGAGCAAACACTTATCTGAACCCATTGCTGTGGACCCTAAAAATCTGCAAAGGCAGTTGGAAGAGACCAAGGTAAAAAAAACAAAAAAGAGAGAAAAGAGAGACATCCATCCAGGCCATCAGTAGTCCTACTGAAACCCTTCCTCTTTCCCACATTTCTGGGGTAGTTTCACCTGGGGAAGGGGACAAAGGATGGGACACAAACACTGTCCCTCCAGAGGGCGTTATGACCAGTTCTCCACAGTCCGTTTCTCTTTCTAATGAGATGGCTTTGTCCACGGTTGTTTCACTGCCTTGACGTTGCTGTCCTGGCTGTTCCCTGCATCCCCCTGCTCCTTCCTCCCAAACAAGAACCAGTATTGTCTGGACCACTTGTTTATCTTCATACTTATTTATTTTGTTCATTGTCTTTCTCTTCAGTTAGAAGTAAGCTCTGTGAGGGCAGATGTTTTTGTCTGTTTTTGTCATTGTTGTATCCCCAGCACCTGGCTCCTAGTAGGTACTCAGTAAATACTTGTGCAAGAACGGACAGGAGGAAGGGAGGAAGGGATGTCACTGCCACATTCAGCGCCGAGGACCAGGATTGGTGTTCCTCTCGAGTAGCCCCATGATTCTTGGAGATACAATCTGCAATTATTACCCAGCACGGTTCTCAAGACGTCTACCTGCTCTTATAAAAATGCAGGCTTAATGTGGGAATTACCTAATTGTGCAGGTCTCAAGCCATACCCACAGTGGCAGAGAGGATCTCTATTCTATTTCTTACATTTAAGTGTATTTTAAAATCCTAAAGTAAGGGAAGATAATTTTTGAAATATTTTATTCTTAATTCCACATAATTTTGAGTTTGAAAGTTTCATTTCATAGATCTATTCTGTGATTCCTTTTGGCATGTGGGCAGCAGTAGCTTGTTGCTGCCAGAGCTAGACAGTAAACACTGCATTGTCAGTTAAACAACGGCCCTTCAGAATTCATTTGCATCTGTTAGTTACAGTCAAAAATCAGTGCTGTGTTGTTAACAAGGAAAACCCTACTGAGTGAGCTTAACATGAGGTATTGCCTGAGACTCGAGACTTCTGGCCAGAAGAGAGCTAAATCATACAGTGGGGTGAAATGTGGCAGGTTAAGACCCAGGCAGAGAGAAGGGGGATGGAAGCAAGGGATGAAAGTGTCAGATGAAGGAGGGAGGAGACGCGTGGGGAGGTGGTTGGGCACTGCTTCTTTCTGGGGCTGGACAGTTTACCCATCTCTGCATTAGGCATCAGGCAGGTGTCCCGGGCCAGGTCAGCATCCCCACATTTATACAGCCTCCTAGGGGTTTCCTCCCTCCTTTGGATGTGCATTTTCAGTTCCGGGTTTTTTGTTTCTTTGTTTTGTTTCTCTCTCTTTTCCACAAGCACAAGAACACATCTGACTTAAGTTTTCACTTCCCACTTGATTACTTGTCCAAGGACAGTCTACGTGGTGGGGGCAGAGGGGATGCTGTGACATAAAGGCCATTTTGGTAGGAAATGCCAATACCTTAAAATGATGATCAAGATTACTTATACAGGCATACATCATGTTTGGTTCCAGACCACTGCAATAAAGCAAACATCGCAATAAAGCGAGTCACACACATTTTTTGTTTCCCAGTTCATATAGAAGTTATGTTTACACTATACTGTAGTCTATTAAGTATGCAATAGCATTATGTCTAAAAAACAACATACGTACCTTAATGAAAAAAATGCTTTACTGCTAAAAAAATGCCAACCATCATCTGAACTTTCAGCAAGTTGTAATTTTTTTGTTGGTGGAGGGTCTTGTAAAAAATGTAATATCTGCAACGCACAGTAAAGGGAAGTGCAGTAAAACGAGGTATGCCTGTATTACATTTAACTAGGAAGTTAGGTATTTTTAATATAGGAAAGTGTATAAAATAGAAATAGCACATTTTAAGTTAGATCTGTGTTAGGAAACTGATTATATCCTATATGAAAGTAATTTTCATATAACTGGAGCCGAAGACAAAACCCCTAAAGAATGCTGTGGTTTTTTAGTTAAACAGACACATGGGTTAATTATAAAACAGAGGAATACTTACTTGGTGTGTGCAGCAGGAGAAGATTCCTCTAGTCCTAAGGCAGCCAAAGAAACGTAAAAAGAGAGCAAAGTCTCAAAGGAGAATGAATTCTGATTAAGCCACAGCATAATTTAAAAAGTTAAATGTGCAATTAAAGTTGTTCCTGGCATAGGTACATATTTCCTTGCACATGATCTCAGCATGTAGTGAGGGTAAATTTTTACGAGGATTAGGTAGGCTCCATTTCCTTCATTTTTATTAAAATTTTACAATTATTTTCCTTTTAACAATAATATAAACACAGAAGACTACCACACAAAAAAACCCAGTCTTTTCTACATTTACAATATTAACTTCTACTTGTATTCTCCTGTATAGTAAATGTCATTTGGGGGCACTCAGTTGTTGCATTTGAAATATTTCTGTCCAGCAGTATGTTTATTATTCGAAGAGCTGTTAGCTATGTTGTCAGCAATCTGCTGCCACTGAGCTATAATGAAACTCTTCAAGATCTGATTCCAGGGAAATCAGTAGACAAAACAAGATTTTAGCCCCATATGAGGCACAGAAAGACAGGATTCTGGGACCACTCTCTAGGCTTGAGTTTGGGACTAGGCATGGGGCTGGCTCACACTGACCGACAGTGTCCACCTTGCAGGCTTGCACTGATCTCTGGGGTAGTGGCTGTTAGGTTAGGAAACTTTTATGAGCAAGTCAAGGGCCCACAGCTTTGTAAACTTCACCCTTTCTTGGTCCAGGCAAGGAGACCAAGGTCATCATCTTGCAGTATTCCTTGTCACAAATGCTTCTTTCATGTTTTGATTTCATTGAAATCCATTAAAAACAATATATGGTACCCATTTGAATAATTTACAGTTTTGTTCCAAAGTAGTGCTAGATACCACTACTATGGCTAAATTAATCTGATATGTGTTAGGAATTAAAACTGCTGACTCTCCTGAACATAATTATGGAAAGAAAAGGCATTGGATGTTACCAAGAGAAGATGTGAAGAAGAGATACTTCTTTTATAACCCATTTCTAGGTTTTAAGGTGGTAGGTAGGGCCATCTTTGGTACTGGATGCTTTTGTAGAACCATGATAACTTTTACGTATATTTATTCATTCGGTAGACATTTATGGTTTGGCCCATTGTTAGGTTTTGTGAAGATGCAAAGATGTTAAAACCCTGCCTCTGCCCTTGGGGAACCCCCATTCTAAAAAAATATTTTTTTGGAGTACCCCAACCTTATTTCATCTCCTAAGTAACCATGAGATGTGAGTAAGCTGTCCCTGTGCTTAGATTTCAGTCTGGTTCTAAGTAAAGTGTCTGTCTTGAGGAATTTCTTATAGTTTCTGTAACTAAGCCTCTGGGAGAGGTTCCCAAACAGATCCCCTCTGATGCACATCCTTTGGCATCTTGGAACAACTGTAGGATCTGGTATTCAGATCACAGATCCCATGTTGACCATAGTTTGGGGGCTTTTTGACATATGCACACTGCCTGGATGTCATCACAATTTCTTGGATATGAAAATATTAGTTGTGGAAATTTTTGCCATTGGCTTTAGGCATTTATTTTAGTTTGAAATGAAGGCTTAAATAGAAGAGATACTTTTTAGATCTTACACCTGATATCTTCATTTATTTACTCTTTCATTTGCTCATTTATTCCAGAGACTTTTATATGGGCTTCCTATATGCCAAGTACTGTGCTAGGCAGTGATACCAGAAAGCCTGGTAGGATGAAATCCTAGTTTTCAAGGAGGTTACAGTTTGATAGAAGAGGCAAATAAATCTGGTAATATTTGCAGAGTGCTTGTGGGAGCGCCTGGGGACTTTGCACTGGGGGTGAGAAGAAAGTTAGGAAGGCTTCCCGGCTAAATATTAAGGGGTAAATAAGAGCTAGGCTCAGGATGATGGGGGTAGGTTGCATGAGAAGGTTGGTGTATAGAGATGTTAAGACATTGGGTCCAGCGTGAGCAGATAGCTAAGAAATGTTTTTCGACATTTCTAGAAGAGGTGGTGGAGAAAGATGAGATTGAAGATAGAATTAAGGAGTAGATTTCATTGGACCTTTTATAGCGTGCTCGAATCTTCACCTTTATTATGAAGGCAATGGGAAGCTACTGCAAGAATTTGAAGAGGGGAGTGATATAGTCAGATATGTATTTTACATAAAACAGGGGCCTATATCAGATAAGAGACTGGAGGCAGAGAACACAGTTAGGATGCTTTTGTCAGGTGAACGAGAGATTATCCTGCAGTCATCCAGAGCCACCAAGCAGAGGTCCTATTTAAAAAACTATTAATCAGGTAAACTAGTCAGGTTGCTGGTTGACTTGAAGGTGGAAAGGAGGGTTGAGAGAAGGTTTCAGAGGAGCCTCAGGTTTACTGCTTTGGTAGTAAGATGCAACCCCAGGAGGAAGTACAAGTGTAGGTTTTTGAATTTGGAGTGACTGTTTACACACAGATGGAAACATTCAAGAAGTATTTGGAAACCTGGGCCCACGGCCAGGGTTGAGTTCATCTACAGTTGGGCGTATGGGAATTTGCATTTGAAACCCAAATGCTAGACTAGAAGAGGAGCTCGCGTACGTCAAGTGGAAAGAAAGCCAAGCATAGGGCCATGTGGCCAGTCGGCCTACTTGGACAGAGACGTGTCAGAGGTGTTAGGAATGCAGGGCTGAACTTCTGGAAGACCTGTCCACGGTTCCTGCTGTACCTCCTTTCTTCTTGTTGAACTGCATCTACCTACTCAGAGAAGTGCTGGGGCCTCTATTCAGCAAATTCAAGGTTGCGTTATCTTTTCTGAAGCGAATGACTCTGTTAGCCTTTCCACTTTCTCTTTTCCTGTAAACTTTGGGGGCGGAATTATTCTAGGCCATTTCCATCCCTGATAGAGTTTGTTTTCTTCTCTGCCTCGTTTACGTCTAAGTGCTCGCCGTGATTCTGTATGGCCTCCTTCTTGGGTATTTCTGTGCTTTCTCCTCTGGCAGCCTTATCTTGCATCTTGACTTCCACAGCTTTGTGTTTAGTTCCAGGCTGTGTTCAGTCTCCTGTGTTTCCAGCTTTGCTCTTTCTTTCTCTGTGAGTGTCCTAAAAGCACTTTGAAGTCATGAATTCCCAGACTCTCCTTTGCTCCTAAACTTGCTCCCACTTTTGCATACGAATTCTGTTAATTACCTGGGCTCAAAAAGTTTGGGCACTTCTCTTAGCTCCTCTTTCATTAGTTCCTGCCCTCTCAAGCAGTGGTGTCCAGTAGAACATTCCGTGATGGTGAAAATGTTCCATCATCTGCTCTGTCCAACATGGTGACCGCTAGTCACATCTGGCTACTTAGCGCTTGAAACGGAGCTAGTACAACTGAGGAATTGAATTTTTAATTTTATTTGATTTCAATTAATTTAAATTTAAAAAGCCCCTAGTAGTTGGTGGCTAGCATATTGGACAGCACAGCTTTAGATAACCTGTGATCAAGTCCTGTGGCTTCTTCCCAACTCCTTTACCAATTCTGCTTTCCCAGCCCAGAGGGGCCCTCTCTACTTTCTGACTGCTGACGTTGCCCCTGAACTGGTGTATCTGCTTCCTTTCTTCCCCATTTAATTGCTCCCACACTGTGCTACAGATTAAGCCTTCTCATAAGATAGCTCTGAGCATGTCAGTCCCTTACTCAAAAGCCTTGAACAATTCCCTGTTGCTAAAGGACAAAAGATAAACTCTTTAGCCTGGCCTTGGAGGCCTTTCCTGTCCTATTCCGTTTACTCACCCTTACACGTTGTCAAACTGAATGAGACCCTCGCCTCCTCTTCTCATGCTTCTATCCTCATCTTGTTCTTTCTGTTTGTTCTACAGAGAAATGTTCTCTCTCTCCACTTCTGTGTGCCAAATCCACACTGTCTTCTCTTCAGGGCCCAACTCAATCCAACCCCGTGGAGGTGGCCCTCATTTTCCTCCCCTTATCCCTCCTCTCAACTCCCGGCAGCACTTTCTCTTGCTCGCCTTTGGTGTTAACCGCTTCCTGCCATAGACTATGGGGTCCCTGTGGGTAAGCTTCGCATATGTGTGATTTTTGTATTTTCACAAAATGTAGCAAGGTTTTTGAATTTGTTAGACATTAAGTAACATTGTTTGAATTAAGAGAAATAGATAAGACTCAGTATTGAGTCAGGATCCTTAATTATCTCCTGACCTGGAGTCAGAAATGGTTCCGAAGGTTTTTTGTTGTTTGCTTGTTCTCTCTGTTTTCTGGTGGTAGTGGTGGTATCGTGCAAGGCCTAGAAGGGGAATTATGCTAAGGGTAGAGGATTGTAGGACCAGGAATCAGGCCAGTTATCATGAACATACACTCAAGCGTTTATTTCAAGAGTGAATTTGTATTATCCCGACTGGCTGATGCTTTTGCTGATGTCCCTGTAAGTGACCTTATTCTGAGAAGCCTAGAATAAGTTTGTAATGACAAAAAGTTTACTCTGTCCAGTTTAACTTTATCTTATTGTGTATCATTTTATTCGTACTGGAAACCTGTTCTTTAGTCCTATTGAGTATAATCGAAGGATTTCCTCCTCCAGGCTCTGCAAGGACAGATATCAAGTCAGCAGGTCGCTGTAGAGAAACTGAAGAAAACGGCTGAAGTGCTTCTGGATGCCAGGGGATCTTTGCTTCCAGCCAAGAATGATATCCAGAAAACACTGGGTAAGTGTTGCCTGTCTCACAGGTACATTCTAAATGAAGGCATTCGGATGGATAGGGAGAAAGCCTTCTCTGGCATATATGGTATGACTTATGTCTTCATTGTGAAATGGTGCTTCTCAACCCGGAAGAAGGTGTGCCTTCTTGGCCAGGTATATTAGAATCTCGGGAGTGGGGGCTATGTAGTTTGGAAAGAGTCTATTTAAATTTAAATTTAAATTTTATATTTTGAAAATGTAACAAAAACTCTTCATGTAATATTCACCACAGAAAGTAGAACTTAAGATTCTCTTGGTTGATGGGATTGGGCACAGCTAGACTCTCAACCTGTGGCCAAAACGGACTCTCTGAGTTTATCAAAAGCAGGAGTGTGGGTTTAAGAGGCTAAGAGACGTGCTTTAAAACGGTGTCCCCACGTCTCCATTTTCTAGAAGTCTTTGGTCTCACAGGGTTCCAGTTACTCCAGTTCTTCAGTGATGTTAGATCCACGCATAATGGCGCCTGTGCGCCCCTCACGTGGGTGTGGTGCGTTTCTTGAGAGAAGAGCTATTCTTACTGCTCTTTGTATTTATTCACAGGATTTAGTTTATACTAAATGCCCTGTGAATTATTAATAAATGTTATTGACTGTCTTATTGCATTTTTTGTTTTGACTTTGCCGCTTTTCATAATATTTAATGTGTGGTTTGAGGAGCTTATGTATTTGTGTGTGTGAAATAAAAAACTTAACACAGCAGATGATTAGACATATGCGTCACCCCAAAGAGAGCATGAATTTAAATCTGAGTAGAAATTTTAGATGAAGAGGAAGATGAAACTTGACTCTTCTAAAACCACTCTGTGGTTGGGAAAATTTTTTTTCATTTTTACAGACATTGAAACTTTATTTGGTCATGCACCCCCTGAAGTGATTTTTAGCATGTGCCCTCAAAGATGCATGTATATTTATAAATTACGTACACATATTTCTGTCTTCTCATATTATGAGTATAGTAATTATAAAACACACAAAATATAAAATTTTAAAGTGTTGGATAAAAATATGACTGGAAGTTCTGACGTTTTGTTCCTGTGCCCACTGCCCCGTCTTGACATCCCGCATCGGCAACCACTGCCGTGAGAACTTGGTATATGGATTTGGAGGAGAAAGAAAGACTATCCGTATTTCTGTTATTTGGAGAGGCATTTTGATATTTTTTCCCATTGTTAATTGTACATAGTTTTACTTTTATTTGTTTAAAATCCATATGCTACATTATTTTAAGACTTTAGAACCTCTCTCTGCCACAATTTTCTAAGAATATGTGAAAACGTATTTAAGATTTAAAGGAGTTTCTCCAAGATCTGACTTCTAAGGAAACCAACAACTTAAATAACATTCTTATAATAAATTTTTTTTATCTTTTTCTAAAATGATTTTTAGTTACTAAAATCAAGAAACACTTCAGTGACAATATTTTCTCACTAAGTAGTGCAAAAATAAACAGAAACACTCAAAATGCGTTAAGTTTATTAAATGGCTGACTTTGCATGGGAAGTCACTTACCACGGTGGAACAGAGAGCTGATGTTACCTTGTGGATGCAGAGTCGCCCGTTTGAGATGCAGCTCACCTGCCAATCACGAGCTGCGATTCCGAGTCTCTGCTCTTGTGACTTTCATACTCTGGCTCGTATTTGACCCCGCTGCTTGTTTCCTCTGCTAACAGCATCTTGGTGCACGGGCACATATTAAATCCTCTCCCCTCTCCCGTCAGCGTTCTCAGGGGCTTCACCGTGTTTCAGCGACAGGAGCACCATTGTCTCTTTACATCGTCTAAACTTAACCCCTCTATTCAGTGAAAACTTGTCAAACTGTTTTCTCATGATATAATATTAGAACAGTCAAAGAGAAATACTGTTTGTTTATATGGTTTATGTTCCATGGGCCAAACACAAGCATATAAGATATTGCATTTCTAGAGAGATGTTTCAGGTCAAAGTTTTCTTCTACTGAAGCATTCTGCAATGTATCAGACTAAAGCATTCAGAAAGAATTAAATGCTTTTCAAGTTATTGGACAATAAGTGATAAATTGATGATTAAAAACAGGTTGTTTTCCAGAGAGAGAGAGATGAATACATTAAAAACAATTGTTCTTTGAACTTCTCATTGGTCTTGTTACCATGCAAAGGGCACGATCTGCTGGCTGTGACACAAAAGCCATTCGTCAAGAGGCAAGATGGTGACAGAGAAAGGGCATTGAGCTAGTAAATTGGAAGATGGTGGAGTAGCATCCTAAGGAACCATCTTAAGGGAGTCTCAGAATCTTGAAGCAGTTATATAGGCCAGTGGGTTAGGGGAAGGGGTTAGGAATGTTGACCCTCTGGTGTTACAGGCTGGAAGCTGCCACACCACATAGACTCTGTCTGGGGGTCAGCACATTCCTTAGGCACTCAAAAGAACAAAGTCATCGTTTTATCACAGATGGGAGGTACATATACAAGCAGGGGTCATAAAATCTACAGAGCAGGTAGATCTCCTGGAGGGTGCATATCCAGCTGGGCTAGTTTGTCAGAGGTCATTCAAAGTTACAATATGGTTTCTTTTATGCAATATGGCTTCCCTTATGTCAACTTTGTGTTGAGCTGGTGTCAGTCTGCAGTATAAAATGTAGGATGTTAAAATATAGAGCTTTATATCCGAATGGAAACTAGGCCAGAAAGGTTTTTTTTTTTTCTTTTAGCCTCTTAAGTCTTTAGAATTGAAAGTAAAGCTAATCTCATCTGAGATAGATCAACCTGTTAACCTTGTTTATTTTTCCCTTTGCTATTAAACATTTCAAATAAATTCAATTTATGTAAATTTTAGAAGCATTGTCTCAACTTTCTTTATTTTAAGTGAATTTTCGTTGGTGTCTGTTTTCTCAATACATTTGCATCTGCCAATTCCTGTGCATTTGAGGACTTTGCTTAGGGTGTGAAGGATGAGAAAAATTTAATATGTGTGTGTGTATGTGAGAGAGAGAATTTTTATGTGTAAAGGTTAATTCTTGATAAATCTTTATAACTGTGTCTTGCTCTTTGAGAATAGCTGTGTATGATTGTCATCTTTTTCTTTTTTCCATATGGTTATCAAGTGTGGCTCATTTGTACTGTCAGATTGGGAACCAGTATTTATTGCAAAGATTAACTGTTTGGACCACTTTCATTTCTCTGGGACAATTCAAATGTTTATGCATCCAAAAATCTCTTTTCAAATGCAGATGATATATATAATATTAACTATTTATTTTAAAATTTTCATTTTTTCATTTTCCAGTGCGATCTTTTCTTTTTTAAGATTTTACCGGTGCTCTGATTATGCATTATGAATTTGTCATTTAAACTTTTCTTTTTCCAGTTTTGGCACAAAATTTTCGTGATTCACCTTAGTGTGTTTTTGAAAAAGAGTAGGGCAAAGAGAACTTTGTGGTTAACACTTCCTGATCTCTTTGGACTAGATGACATTGTTGGCAGATATGATGATCTGTCCAAGTCTGTGAATGAACGGAATGAAAAGCTCCAGATAACCCTGACCCGCTCCCTGAGTGTGCAGGATGGCCTGGATGAAATGCTGGACTGGATGGGAAGTGTGGAAAGTTCTCTGAAAGAACAAGGCCAAGTGCCCTTAAACTCTGCTGCTCTTCAGGATATCATCAGTAAAAACATTGTAAGTGACATTTAAAAACAAAACACGTTTAAATGAAAAAAATAAAATCCCCAACTGTTTAATAAGCTCCAAGGATGGCAAGATTTAAGATAAATTTAAGGATATAGAAAAAGAGATATTTCCTGAAAATCACTGTGGAAAGCTGTGCTTGCATGGAGGCAAATGTGTAAAATGATTTTTCTGTGAAGGAGTACGGAAAGAGCTTTGTATACTTTTCCATGAATATTAGTCCTTACTGAGGGCTTCCACATGCGTGGAGTTCTGTCTTGTTTATCGTTGCTTCAGCCGGCTGCACAGGAGGTTAATCAGATCAGTCTTGTTGTCGTCTAGCCTTTTAAAAATTAGGACCATGGATAATCCCTGGACTCCAGCAGCTCCCAGGGGTTGCTGAGTAGCAGCCGCCTCCTGCCTCGCTCAGGCAACTTGCCAGCTGTTCTCCACTCTCCCCTGAAGAGATCTGGGGTGGAACTCCTCAAGGGATGGATCAAACTTGTCAGTCAGTCCCAACTGTTAACCTTCCTTAATCACAGGTTGTTCAAGCTGATGTTGTTATGAATAGTAATTTTTAGAAACATCACTGTAAAACGTATGTGATATTTGGTTCGTTTCAGATGCTGGAACAGGATATTGCAGGTCGTCAGAGCAGTGTAAATGCCATGAATGAAAAAGTGAAGAAATTTATGGAAACGACAGACCCATCGACCGCGTCCTCACTACAAGCCAAGATGAAGGACTTGTCTGCTCGGTTTTCAGAAGCAAGTCATAAACACAAAGAAAAACTTGCCAAAATGGAGGAGCTAAAAACCAAAGTAGAGCTCTTTGAGAACCTCTCAGAAAAGCTCCACACATTTTTAGAAACAAAAACTCAGGCTCTTACTGAGGCAGATGTGCCTGGAAAAGATGTTACTGAGTTGTCTCAGTATATGCAGGTACGTCTTCTGTAATATTCACGAGGCTGATCAAGAAGTATGTTAACAGTTAAGACAAGCTCATACATTTATTAGCAGAACTGTAATTAGCCATCATCATTTTAATTGCTGATGGATTAGTAAAGATCTGTGCTTTTCTCCTTTAAAAATCTCAAATCTCATCTTCTCCTTGAACCCTTTGCTCATTGATTAGAGATGAACACCATTTCTCATGTGTACACTTTCCACATATCATAGATGATTTAAGTATCTTACGTGCCAGAACCCACAAAGAGACAGAATGCAAAGAGTGCATTTTTATTTATTTTTTTAAAGTTTTTTTGCTTGGGAAGGTTGGCCGAGCTAACGTCTGTGCCAGTCTTCCTCTATTTTGTATGTGGGTCACCGCCACAGCATGGCCGTGGACAAGTGGTGTAGGTCCGCACCTGGGAGTCAAACCTGGGCTGTGGAAGTGGAGTGTGCCGAGCTTAACCACTAGGCCACGGGACTGGCCCCAAGAGTATGTTTTTAAATTAAAGTTTACTGTATTCTCTTTCAATCTGCCAGCCGGCATGTTTGTTTCTATGTAGAGTACTGTCCGTAGGCAGGATCATTCTTCTGTGAAATTCTGAATAGAGCCATTCTGGCCCCATACACACCTCTTGATGGAATGCCATTTGAAGATCAACTAACATCTTGTGTTGATTAAATATCTAAACGCTTTGTAGGAATCAACTTCTGAATTCTTAGAACATAAGAAAGATCTGGAAGTTTTGCAGAGTCTCTTGACGGAGATATCCAGCCATGGCTTGCCAGGTGATAAGGCTTTGGTTTTTGAAAAAACAAATAATTTGTCAAAGAAATTCAAGGAAATGGAGGATACCATCAAAGAAAAGTAAGCACCACTTAAGAAATTGGATTTTATTCTACTTGATACTGATTAGAATGAATTATTTTTATTTACTTATATAGACACCTAAAATAGTTTTGAAAACTTGAGAGTAAGCATAGGGCTGCTTTATAAGTGACTTTATATTGATAAATTTTTTCGCTATTAACATTAAGTATATTTTTGTTAAAATATTTAGGAGGGAAATTCAGTACTGCTTACATATAAGTAGAAAGCACTATGTAAGAAAAATGGTGGTGGTGGTGTATTACTGAAAATCATCTGAACTCACTCTAGTCTCTGATGCCTTTGGCAAATACCGCGTTTTTATTTGCAAAGGCAGAAATGCCCTTGAAAGATAGCTTGTGGTTTATTGCTTTCTGGGTTCAATTCAGAAGCCTTGTGCAATTTCAACGTGGTTCTTGATGACCTTTTTTTGTAAAATATTTCACTTTTTAAAGAGTTGTAGATAAGACGTGACTCCATGAACAAACAAGATAACAAAGAAGAGAAGGGACCTAAGTTGAGCTAAAAGCTGTACAGAGATAAGCCTTGTGACTGAACTGTCACATTTCTGATCTCATGTTAGTTTAGAATATATATCTGGTTTTGCTAAAGTTTATACAGAAGACCCCAGAAAGATAGAAAATAGTTCTCTTTCAGCTATTCTTTATTTCTTCACAATTCTCCACCTAAAACTTTTGAGTGCTGTCTGTACTAATGGAGCTCTATTTTCTATCTTGTCATGTAATATTTAATTCACATTGCGCAGAAGAGATGTTCTTGATTTTCCTAGGTAAACACTGGGTTGTTTCTTCTTTCGAATGGGTCCAATTTTACAAGCACGTTGTCCTCCGTAGTTAGTCCAGCTGCAGTGGACTCTTACGTGCCAGTATTCCACACACTTGCACATGTGCACATGTCATCCACGTCCCAAATGTAACTGTCTCACGGCTGTTCCTCTGTGGGGCATGTGCCCTCCCTCCACCTGCTGAGCGTACAGAAGGATCCGTGTCCTTCACCTTGGAGCTTCCTGAGGATCTGTGGGAAAGGCATCCCTTGGAACTCTGCAGTCACTAGGTCTCACCTTGTTTTTGATGACTTAAATCTCTACTTTCAAAAGCACCCAGTTTATCCATCTGCTAAAGTGACTGTAGTAAAGTACAGAAACCACTAGGTGGCGTCGTGTTTTCCCCGTGTCAGTGATTTGTAAATGTTTCTCTTCTGGTGCTGTGCCTGCTGGCATTAAGCACCATATAAAGTGGACAGATCAAAGCTCACTGAATCTAAATAATGTTAAAACTGTTTATATAGCCTCAGAGTTTATGTAGCCTTATAGAGTGCTATTACATATGGGTTACAGATTTCTTTGCTGCTCCTGTCTTTATCTGTGGACCTTGCCTCTGAGGAATAGACAAATAGTTATTTAGTTGATTTCACTTACCACCTGTGAAGCCTTTCCTCCTGTAGCAAGGGGCTAGTGTGTGCATGGGGAAGATTTTTCCTTAATATTAAGCCTGATATGGGGATAATTATTTATTAGTAATTAGTCCTTTGGAGCATCTTTTTTCTGTGGCTTAAATTCTTCAGTGATTTTTGTTATCTAGGAAAGAAGCTGTATCTTCTTGTCAAGAACAGATGGATGCTTTCCACGTCCTTGTTAAATCCTTGAAGTCATGGATAAAAGAAACAACGGAAAGAGTTCCCATCGTGCAGCCTTCTTTTGGTGCAGAGGATTTAGGAAAATCTTTGGAAGAAACTAAGGTGAAACATTGTGTCTAATCCTAATTTCTCATTTGCATGAGAGGTTAGAAGACTAATAGTGATTTGCTCTTATCTAATATCACATAAGTTAGATCCTCATGTATGTACGGTATATTTTTGTGATATTTGGAAATCATGACATGGGGTTAACGGATCCTTTTGAGGAAAGACACAAACTTTCAGTTAATTTGCTTTTTTTTAATGGGATGTATTAGTGAGTTACTGACCTAGTACTCAAGTTTCCTTCCCCACCAAATCTCTACTTAGTTTCGGTTATTTTTTATACAATTTCTCATAATTTTAAGTAAAAGATCCTTCTCTTGAACTCAGCATTTGACTTTAGCTTAGATATATCACTAGAACCAGTATTTGAAGATAAAACTTACCTGAATTTCTAGTACAAATGGTGGACAAGTCATCTGGCTCAAGTCGTAAAACCTATGACCAGTTATGGCAATTCTTCCACTCCAAATTTGTGGCAGTGTGTGTTTTTAAAAATTCATTGTAATTTTGATGATTAAAAGTCACTATTAAATGGAATTCTGAATTCCCACTTACTTTTTTATTGTTTCTACTACATTTCTTCTTGTAACTTGGCTGTTACGTAGCACAGTTTTCCACACTTTCAGTTGACAGTTACTTTGGAACCCAAGGCAGCCAGGATTGCCTGACTTCCACTGTAGCTAAGAGCAGAATGGAGGATGGACTGGACCCCACTTCTCACTGCCAAGAGTGTTAACAGTCATCAGGGCTGTTGGAACAAATACGGATGATGCCTTTTTCCTCCATCCACTCCCCCACAAATCAGGAGCCACAATCATCATTGTTTTAAGATCTGTTTAAGAAGTTGTACTATAATGTGTAACTTTGAAAATATTTGGAAGACTGAAAAATAATGTATTTTTATATCTCAAGAAATTGCAAGAAAAGTGGAGTTTAAAAACACAAGAGATTCAGAAAGTAAACAACAGTGGGATCTCACTATGTAACCTGATAAGTGCTGTGACTACCCCTGCAAAGGCCATAGCAGCAGTTAAATCAGGTAGGTGCATTATTTACATTCATAGCAAAAACCGTAAGAATTGGGTCCACCCATGTTAAAGTTTATTTGTGTGTGTTATTTTCTAAATTAATGCAGAAAATAGCATCAGCAATATAAAGGGAAAGTGACAAGAAAGATGGCGTCTGTAAACACACTAAAAGCTGCCATGGAAAAATATCTGTCTTAGTCAAATTTCAAATCCCTCTTATGCTTCATTTTATTAAAGACTACAATTAAAATGTAGGCAAACTAATATGTCAGAATAAGGAGCATAATATGGGGGAAGGGGAATGATCATATTCCAGTGTGTTTGGTTTTTTCTTTAATTAATGGAGATGTTGAAATTCCATTTGAAATATTTGATAAGGACGTGAGTCTAGTCTCCTGAAGAAGTGAGGGAAGGAAACAGGTTCTTTTCTGTAAGGTGGAGGTCTCTTGTTTTAGTCCTGTCTGCTTAATTCCTTACACTGTTCCCAAAGAAAACAATTATATAGTATGTTAGCCAGCGTATCTAAATCACAATCTTAATCATGGCTGAGCCACTCTTCTCAACAGAAGGGAGAGTCGTGTATAAATAATGATTCCAAAATTAAGTTGTGGATATAGTTTTAAATTCAAAACATTTATATTGTTGTCAATATCAGTTTTTTTAAAAAAAAAATCCAAGAATAGACAGAAGGAGGTCTCAGATCTTCATTCGGAGAGTTTCTGAGTGTCCTCTGTGGTTCATGTGTTCTGCCCAGCCCCCAGCTGTCCCCATTGTGAGACCGATGTCCCAGCTGGGCCTCTCTCAACCAGCCATTCATTCCGCTCCATTAATCCCATTTCAGGGAATACTCATATTGTAGACGGTGTGATGATCTCTCTTTTTCTCTCCTAATCAGATTCCCTGAAATGTCAGATTATTTTTTTTTTGAGGAATTCTATTGCATTTTATTTTAGTTCTTCGTGTCCACTTTATATTTGTTTTTGTTTTTCTATTTTTCTAACTGTCAAGCATGGTATGAATTAATCTTGAGCATCTTCAGGATATTTCTACTTCCATCTGGAATGCCATTGTGTGTGTTTTTTCTAAAGAGACAAAACTTCAATTAAGAACCAGATATTTAATTGTTTTCTTTGGTTAGACTTATTTGGTTGATTTGGGGAAATGTCTTTGTGTTTTGGATAGGGAGCCAATGCATACTAGCATGACAAACTCCAATTAATTTTTTAAAATATTCTGGTTATGAAGAAGGTCCCCGTGCTGGATGTTTATGTAATTAAAGAGAAATGGTTGTTACTGCTCACAGAGTGGTTCCTATTTGCGAGGCAGTGGGTTAACTGTCTTTAATTCCCACAGTGGTCTTGCAAGAGAGGTGTTATTATCTTCATTAGTTTGGTGGGATGACCATTAGTTTGTCCAATCTCACAGCTGGTAAGTAGTGGGCCGGGATTTCAATTCACTGACTCATGCACCAGAGCCAGGCCCGTCTGTCCGCCGGGTTCTCCTCTCTCTGTGTTGACCTCACGTGAGTTTAGTGAAAGGTGGTTTTTTTTTCACTTTCAACTTTTCTGTCTTGTCTTCTTGTGTCATTCTGCCTCCATTAAACCCATGATAACGCTGTGTAATCGCACGAGTTTGCAGTTCCTTAAGTAAGGCAGACATTTTTTTGTGGGTCACACTTAGGTGTTGAGCCCCTTCTGAGCTACACAGACTTTATCACTAACATAACTTAGCAGTAAAGCAACTTTATCACAAAACCGTTTTATAAATCCATATTTAATAAGTGATATATATAAGTTTTCTGAAACTGTGTTTAACGAGCTCGTTTTACTACTTAAAGAGTAAATTTTATATAGAGGAGAGGATATAGCTTGATCTTTAAATTTTGGACCTTCATTTGGTTTTGAAATTGAATCACTATTTTACATTTTTAAATAGCAATACCATGTTTACGTGATTACTATTTATGGGGCTTAATTTAATGCCATCATCTATAATGTGTAGAAATACTGTGGAAATCTACGGTTACTTCAGCATTTACATTTTTGCAGGTGGAGTAATATTAAATGGTGAAGGAACAGCCGCAGATACCCAGGAAATTTTGGCAAATAAAGGTGAATAGTAACTTTCAGTGCTTATTGATTAGTCATTTGGCTATTTATTTACTTATTTTTTGAGAGAAATATCTTTTTAGAGGTAAACAGCTATATTGAAATTTCAAGTTTGAATTAAAATGGTATTGTTTAATTTAATAGTCACATTCTCCATAAATATATAACATTTCATGTAATTTTGTTCATCTGAAATTAGTGGAATCCAGTAGTTCATTTTGACATTTGATTACGTTTCCTTTTTTTTGGTTAATTTGAGATATTTTGTCACTAGGGATAACATTTGAGCTATTTTTTTGAGTTTGATGCCTGAGGAATTCATAAGTAACATTTCATGATTTTGTTTTTTTATTCCATTTAAGATATCTATTTCGTTTCACTTGTATTATGCAATGTTCCTAAATGATTTGTCATTTTAACATTATAAGAGGATCTAACCTTTTAGTTCTAAAAACTCTATGACTTTATTCTAGTAGCCTTAATACTGACAAAATATGGGGATATAACATAAAGCAAAATTTTATTTCTAGAGCTGTACCCCAAACACCCTGAAAATGTGTCAGTATAATCTTTTTTTCTTACTCTTAGGATTAACGTCCATTAAAAAGGAGATGACTGACATAAGCCATGGCTATGAGGATCTTGGCCTCTTGCTTAAGGACAAAATAGCTGAACTGAATACTAAACTCACGAAATTGCAGAAGGCTCAGGAAGAATCCAGTGCGATGATGCAGTGGTTACAGAAGATGAACAAAACGGCAACCACGTGGCATCAGGCACCCACCCCGACAGATGCTGAAGCTGTGAAGACCCAAGTTGAGCAGAATAAGGTATCTTGTGTGGGTCCATTTACTGAAGACATGGAAGAGAACAGATGAGCATTCGGAGCTGAGCCCTGGTGGTCAGAACGCCTGTTCTGATTTCCAGCTCTATAACCGTCAGCAAATAATTTGCCAGTTTGGTTTAATGTGCCTTTCTGTAGAGAATGATGCTAAGAGTCACCTGGTTTTGCACACGGACATAAAGATGAGTGAACTATTGGGCGTAAGCAACTTTGCCACCTTTAAATCAGTTTAAGTCTGGGATTTTAACCAGTCAACTATTGGAAAAGATTTATTTAAGGCTAAGTGTATTAGGGATCTGTTCTGTCCAGTATAAAATAGGGTAGCTCATGCCCTCTCTTTCTTTAATAGATGGTATTTCTGTCTGCAACTGTCAAGGTTGGGAAAATGGTTTTACATTATGACAATGATGGCAAAAATGTCTACAAATTACTAACCTATATTTGAACTCTATAATGTCCGGAAAAGTGCTTATTGACTAGTACATTCTGAAATCTGGCAACCTTCGTCAAGACTGATTTTCTTATTAATTATAATCTTACCGATGTCATCTTTCTTTTTTCCAAAGGGATTTGTTTGAGAATTATATGAAATTCTTCCTAGGCAGTAGTGGGGCTGAGAGTCCTTATCTCTGTAGCTATAGCATTCCTCTGGGGGACTCTTTTATCAGATAGTTGAAGACTAGTTAAGAAGAGGCAAGGAGAATAATTAACTGCTGAATCCAGGTTCCTCACCCACTTAGCATTTAACAGTGGATCTTTTCCTGTTTTGGTCCTGCTAGAGAAAAAAATGCTCTGTCATAAATGTGTTTTTGTCTTTTGATGTTGGCATACTTTAATGTAGTTATTTTTTTTTTCCTTGTTAGTCATTTGAGGCAGAACTGAAGCAAAATGCAAACAAGGTGCAGGAGTTGAAAGACAAACTGACAGAGCTGTTGGAGGAGAACCCAGACGCTCCAGAGGCCCCCAAATGGAAACGGATGCTGACAGAAATAGGTATGTGCTATTTCTTACCCCAGAGTCCCTGAACAGAAGTGCAGCCATTTTTTAAAATCATAATCTTTGTCTGAAAATATTTATCCAGCAGCCTCACTTATTTCTGGATTTCCTTTAGTGTTTCGGATCTATTTTTGCGTGTAGTGCTGAGACTTGGCATATCTTGTATTTTTCTTGCTAAACACAGTAACTAAATTTATTTTTATGAAGAAGATAGATACTAGTTAATAAAATGCTGTGCATTGAGTAACATGGTTTTCATTCTTTTTATTTTTGCTGGCTTTTTGGTGCTTCTGATTTTTTTTATGCTTTATTATATTTTAAAGTTTCCTTTTCATTTATTTGTCTGGAAAAGGTAGGCTCCCTTCTCCCTTACGGAGTTTCTTCTGGGGCTCCTCCAGCCCCCTGCTTTATGCTTGTCTTCTCTTCCCGTGACCAGTGTTAAAAAGCAGCTCCCCACAGAAGTCTGGTCTTTTGGGTTTTTATCCAGAGTTATCCCACATCCTGATCCTGTCCCTATATACGGTGTTCCTCATAGGTACAGAATTTTCTTCAAAAGCCCTATTATTATAATGATATGGAAAATGAGCCTGAGACAATGATAATAATTTTCCCTATGTCATGGTATTGTTTGGAGAACTCAATGAGCCACTGTGTGTGTACAGCTCAGATGAACAGGACCTGGCACGTAGTACGTGCTGTGTGTTTAGTATGATTATAATAAGAGCTACTTTACTTTCAATTTTTCCATTATATTTAGCTAAGTATTGTTCTTCCTTTAGAGTCGGACATGCTGTGATAAATTTAGACATCTCTAAGTGTATTTTAGTTTGAAAAGGGTGATCCTAAGGGACCTTACCGTTCAAAGGTATATTTAATCCAATTATAGAGACTCCCATTGCATTATAATTAATTTGTCCCTAATTCAGTGGCTCTCACCTGAGATATCAGAATTACTTGGGGGAATATTATCAAGACATTTTAGAACAGGGGTAGGAATGAGGAATGTGTATTTGAAAAAAGCTTCCTGATAAAATTTTGATGTTTCTCCCTCCTAATTTATTGCTTTAATTGCATTATTTTGTCATCAGATTGTGTTTGACTAGAACACGCCATATAGATTGTCATTCGCTGAGGTTTCAGGAATTGGGTTCTATTGAAGTCAGCCCTTAGTGTATTGTCCTAGGTGAGAAATCTGTCAGACCAGCCAGTCACGCCCATCAGTGAATGTTTGAGTGACCGATGTGCTCAAGTTCTGGTCAGCAGAGCTTGGCTTCAGGGAGCATGCCATCCTGAGGGCAGGAGAGCAGGAAGGGGATCCTGGCAGAGGGTGCGATCCAGTGGAGTTGTAAAGGAAAGGTAGGAGTGAGCATGTCAGGTACGGGGCCCGTATGAGCAAAAGCCTGTTTGGATGTTCATCAGGGCTAGCTCAGAGCGTTCATCTCGGGGTGCAAACCCTCTGGTGCCAGTTGATGGGAGGCCCTCAACGTTAAGCCGAGCTCTCTTGATTTTACCATCTAGGTGGTGAGCAGTTAGTTATTGAAGAATTTGAGCAGGGAAGTGACCTATTTAAAAGTGGGTTTTTTGGGAAATTATTTTAGAATCAAATGGATTGCAGCTGAGAAACACTAGCAGCAGGGAAGACAGCCAGAAGATTGGTAGTCTAGGTCTGTGGTTCTCAAAAGGGTGCTCCCAGGAGCAGCAGCAGCAGCAGCTGGGAACTTGTTAGAAATGCAAAATTTCAGGCCCCACTACTGACCTACTGAATCAAAAACTCCGGGAGTGGGGCCCAGCAACCTGTGTTAACGAACAGTCCCTCCAGGTGATTCTAATGCCGCTGAAGTCTGAGAACCACTGGTCCAGGCAAACCATGATGAGGACCAAAATGGAGTTAGGGCGTCGGGAATGTAAAGGATGGGTTTAAGGTTTTATGATCAAGGTGGTAGGAGAGTCATGGAAGAACATTCTGAATTATTACATCTCAGTGACATGAGAGAGACAATAACTTTTGAACAAAATCTAAAAGTCAGAAAAATGCCCCAGTTTTGATAGGAATATAGTGAATTTTATTTTTTAATGTTGGGTTTAAAGGGTTGGTGAGACTTCCTAGTGTAACTTCAAGGAAGTGGTTGCTAATGTGCAGTTTGAATAGAAGAGAGTGATGGGGCATAAAGATACAAATCTGGGAGTCATTTGCCGAGAACTGATCATTGAAGATTTGGTGGTAAAGAAAAGGATTAATGTTTACTGTTCTAATAGGTCAGGTGTTGTTGAATAAACAGACTCCATAGGACTTCTAGGAGGAATGAGGGATCTCAGGATCCTGTCTGCTTTAAAGAATATTCCATATTCTATGTTATCTTCTAAAATCAGATTCAAATCTATTTTTCGTATACTTCACTTGACACACAACCATCAGGACCATAAAATCTGTATCATTAAATGCAATTAACTCTCTTAGATTAGAGTTAAATTATGTAAGCAGAGTTATAAGGATGGAATGATAGCCATAATATTATATTATCATTTTGAGTCATATCCTGTAGTCTTCGTCGATATAGTCATATTAAATGCATAAAAATCAAACACCAGTTTCATCCTTTGTCTTTTTCTTTTAGATTCTAAGTGGGGAGAACTCAATCAGTTGACAGTTGATAGACAGCAGAAACTGGAAGAATCCTCCAATAACCTAACCCGGTTCCAGACTGTAGAGGCTCAGTTAAAACAGTGGCTTGTGGAGAAAGAACTGATGGTCAGCGTTCTTGGGCCCTTGTCGATTGACCCAAATATGCTCAACACACAAAAGCAGCAGGTGCAGGTGAGTACAACTTGACTTAACAAGACAAAGGTTTTCATTAGAAATACATGAGCATTGGACGGTATGGGCTTTAACTGCCTTGGAGTGTGTTTCTAATGTTTCCATTGCCCGTAAGATACCGTCCTGAGGTTAGTGGGAAACCCCAGAGAAGTCAATCTATGAGGCATCCCAGAGTTGTCTCCTGAGCCTGCTGAGTGGGTCAAGTGCCCTGATCGTTTCAGTCCTATTGTGGTTTGTGCGGACTCTTCTAAAAGGGGCCTTCTTTGAAGTATTAATGTGATTGTATAAATAATAACATTTTTATGAGAAGCTAGTATATGCTTTTTTTGTTTAGAAATTATTCTTTCGAGGTTTTGTTTATTTTGATTGTGGTAGTAGATAATGAAACTTTTAAAACTCATGCAATACAGCCCTAAGGGGAAAGAGACAGAATAAGAAGAGAAGAAAGAATAAGGGAATCACAAAGGGAACCTTGAAACCCCGTGGGTTAGTTAGACTAGTCTAATTATAAGTGGATAAATCCACAAGGGGAAACGAAATCCATCCAGTTTAAGTCAGATGGAATCGCGGAAGCTCCGTGGTGATTTCGGTTAGATTTCTTTATGTCTGAGTGGTGATATGAGAGCAGTGAGGTTGAGCCTGTGCTCCGAAAATACACTCAGTCTTGGTGGTTTACAGTCATGTGTCTTGGTCCATGTATGTTCTTCATCTGAAGAGAATGAACACGAAAGCTATAAATAAACATTTGGGGAGAAATAATTGTCCCTAGTCTTGGTAGTCTCCCAGAGAAAGATAAAATATTGGACTGAAAAAAGGACATTTTTGGATCATTCACTTTATAATGAGAGCCAGTGTCGAGCCTGCACATTCTGAGCAACATGATATATGGGCTAAAATCTTTCTAATAAAGACTCTAAATGTCAATAAATCTTATGCTAAAAAAAAAAGAACCTTTGTAAATCAATGTACTTTGAGTTAATGTATTCTAATACTGTTATCACTGTGCATTTCCTTTGGTGTAAAATGCTATAGAGTATTTTAAAAATCCTACACAGAAAAACACAGGTGGGAAAAAACAAATGTGGTGTTACTATGATGTGAACTTGTCCAATAGCAGTGTTTTCCTCTGTATGTGAAAATTTATATGTGAATTGTTACTCATGTTGGCCAGACTACCAAAAATAATTCTTCTCTTCTTTTTCCCCTTTGGGGGATGTCATTTTAGACAAAACGTTATCTCTGTGAAGCACCGCTGCTCTTTGGATTAGTTTAAGCTAATTGCATTGCCCTGGAAATAAAAACTAGGAAAGCAGTAACGAAAATAGAAACCAGATAAATAAGTGCCATTTCTGTCTGTTTAGAGACTTAAAGCGGTGTGTTCTGTAATTGATTATCCAATAATCTGCGTGTTTGTTTACCCTCGTTCCCTCTTCACCTTAGATTCTGCTGCAAGAATTTGATACTCGGAAACCTCAGTACGAGCAGCTGACAGCAGCTGGCCAGGGCATTCTGGCCAGGCCTGGGGAGCACCCTTCCTTCCACGGGATTGTGAAAGAGCAGCTGGCGGCTGTGACCCAAAAATGGGACAGCCTCACAGGACAGTTGAGGGACAGATGTGACTGGATTGACCAAGCCATTGTTAAAAGCACGCAGTATCAAAGCCTGCTGAGGAGCCTCTCCAGTAAACTGGGTGACCTGGACAGCAGGCTCAGCAGCAGCATGGCCGGGAGCGCACACCCCGATGCCATGAACCAGCAGTTGGAAACAGCCCAGAAAATGAAGCAGGAAATAGAGCAGGAGAAGCAGCAGATCAAAGAGGCCCAGGCGCTCTGTGAGGAGTTGTCAGCCCTGGTGAAAGAAGAGTACTTGAAAGCAGAACTCAGTAGGCAGCTAGAAGCCATCTTAAAATTATCAAAGGATATTGAACAAAAAGCAGGTGTGTCTCTCTTCTTTCAATATGTATATTTCCTGGAAATAGAGAGCCTGTATTGCCTATTTCCAAGCTGTTGCCAGGAATCCAGGACCCCAGAGAGAATCTGCCCCCGTTGAGAGCAGAGATGAAGAGGAGGCCCTCACACGAACGCAGAGAGCCGTTCTGTGTTCATGTGCGCATGCACTCTCAGGGTCATGCTGCACAGATGGTAGAGAGACGGTCTGTGGGCAAAAGCCACTCAATGAAGGCCCATTAAAATTTCAGGTATTCCAAATTGGTTTTTAAAAGATGTCAACGTTTTTGCTGTGTGAAAGTCTTATTGCCCCCGAGAAACAGATGAATACAGTTATTAAAAAGGCTTTGCATCATTTTCTCATCTGCAGTTACTTTGTCTGATTCTGTCACAGAAAGTTTTTCTAGAGCAATGTGTGAAAGAGAAGCATCTGGTACTTTCCTCTCTCACCTGCTTGTGGCCATAATTTGGTGACAGATGTGCCAGTATTGCTCAGAGGCACCAGCAGTGAGTTAGTGGACTTCGGAAGGGCCTGCCAAGCTGTGTGCACCTAGTCGATACTCAGTTTCTGTTTTTTAATTGATTGGATTTGTTTATGGATCATAGCAACCATTTCAGACTTACTCCTTTATTTTGACATGATATTGATGATAAATATTAGCTATTAGATCAAGATTATTGTTATGAACACTTTTATGTGACAAGCATTAATCTAAGAACTTTACACGTACTATCATTTCACTGCCACACAGCTTCTATTAATGTTGCCAGTTTACATTTGGAGAAGTGAGGCTTAGCGGTTTAATTGTTGCCCAGGGTCTGCAGCTCTTGAGAGGTTGAGCCGGGAATCAAACCTGTGCCATCCCCATGTGCTACATTATACTGCCTCCATGATATGTAAAAATCGTAGAAGTGGGAGAGTCATATTTGATAAGAGATGGATTATTTATCAGCGTAACTCAGAACTTTGAACAGCTGTCACTTACCCATCCCAGAATGGAGATGACTCTGGTATCTAGCCTTGTCTCTTTTCTTGCTGTAGTGCCTACCTCTTGCTCCTTTTCCCCTTTTGTCACTAACTGAAGCTCACTTGTAGTTCTTATAGTCAGTGTTAACAGCCCTTGCTTTTAGACAGTTCTGCACATTTATTTGGAGGTTTTTGTCTTGGCTTTTCCTAGATTAAATCAACATTTTGATGGAATATAAACACATCTGTGATTTCATTTTTAGAGAATCATGTCCAGCACCTTCAGTCAGCATGTGCCAGCTCTCATCAGTTTCAGAAAATGTCTCAAGATTTTCAGGCTTGGCTGGATACAAAGAAAGAAGAGCAAAACAAGTCTCACCCAATATCAGCCAGACTCGATGTCTTGGAGTCATTACTTAAAGATCAGAAAGACTTTAGTAAAACTTTGACCGCTCAGTCTAGTATTTATGAAAAAACCATTGCAGAAGGTGAAAATCTGTTATTAAAAACACAAGGCTCTGAGAAGGCAGCCTTACAGCTACAACTCAACACAATTAAAACCAACTGGGATGGATTTAATAAGCAAGTGAGAGAAAGAGAAGACAAGATAAAAGATTCATTGGAAAAAGCCTTCAAGTATAAAGAACATGTAGAGACCCTCCGGCCGTGGATAGACAAATGTCAAGATGACCTGGAGGACATAAGGTTCTGCTTGGATCCTGCTGAAACAGAGAATTCCATTGCCAAGTTGAAGTCTCTGCAGAAGGAAATGGACCAACACTTTGGGATGGTAGAATTGCTAAACAACGCAGCCAACAGCTTGCTCAGTGTCTGTGAGATAGATAAAGAGGTTGTTACAGATGAGAACAAATCACTGATCCAGAAGGTAGACATGGTCACTGAGCAACTTCACAGTAAGAAATTCTCCCTGGAGAACATGGCCCAGAAGTTTAAAGAATTTCAAGAAGTGTCCAAAGAAGCTAAAAGGCAGCTTCAGTGTGCAAAGGAACAGCTGGATGTCCACGATTCCCTAGGCCCCCAGGCTTACAGTAACAAACACCTGACCATGTTGCAGACTCAGCAGAAGTCACTTCAGACCTTGAAGCCTCAGGTCGATTTGGCCAAAGGACTTGCACAGGACCTTGTGGTGGAAGCCTCAGACTCAAAGGGAACCTCTGACGTTTTATTACAGGCGGAAACCTTAGCTCAAGAGCACAGTGCACTAAGTGAACAGGTTGATGAAAAGTGTTCCTTCTTAGAAACCAAGCTTCAGGGCATTGGGCATTTCCAGAACACCATCCGAGAAATGTTTTCTCAGTTTGCCGAGTTCGATGATGAACTGGATAGCATGGCCCCTGTGGGGAGAGATGTAGAAACATTGCAAAAGCAAAAGGAAGCTATTAAAGCCTTTCTGAAGAAACTGGAAGCCCTCATCGCAAGCAACGACAATGCCAATAAAACCTGCAAGATGATGCTGGCCACGGAAGAAACTTCTCCTGATCTTGTTGGAATCAAAAGGGACTTGGAGGCTTTAAGCAAACAATGCAACAAATTACTCGACCGAGCACGAGCCAGAGAAGAGCAGGTTGAAGGGGCAATTGAGCGTCTTGAAGAATTCTACAGCAAATTGGAGGCATTTTCTACCCTGCTTCAGAAGGCTGAAGAGCATGAAGAGTCTCAAGGCCCTGTTGGTATGGAAACTGAGACGATTAACCAACAGCTTGATGTGTTCAAGGTAGGCAATGCTTCATTTTTACTAAGCACTTTTATTATTAAAAGAAATTACTAATGGGTGTAGAAGGAGATGGCCTGTTTTGTAGAACCTTCTAATATGATTGTCTCACAGTGTTTGAGCTTGAATGAGCATTTAGGGGGGTCATATCCAGGCATGTGGGGCAGTTCCAAGCTAACTGGGGATAAGGCCTGAGATGATATTGAGAAGTCAAAACGGTGCTTGAAAAGTTCCAGGCAAGCCTGAAACTGACATCATGGAATCTGTTTCTGATGTTCCTCACAACTGACATCTGCAGCGACCAGACCCATGTTTTGAACTCTGCCGCGGGGCCAGCCCATAACATAAAAAGCTTGTTCTCTTCATGTTCGTCTCCCAGCATTTTCTTTAATGGTGAATTATAGTCATTTCCTGCTCTTTCCCTCTTACGGTCTTCTTATCCTTCTTAATTTAATTTCTTTTGTAAACTTTTTTCTTCCAGAAGTTCATATTTTTAAAGGCAGATTGGAATTCCATGTTGTAATTCTGGTTTTATAAAACAAACATCTTGGGCATATGCCCCAGAGGATTCGGAGTAAATCATTTTTGATTGGGCTGTAAGCGCCTCAGGACGAAGAAGTGTCTGCCACTTGATAGCACTCAGTGATGCTTTGTGAATGGAACGTTAGATCAAGATGGTGGGCCCGGTTCAGTGTCATTAGTGTTGGACTCTTAGGATAGTGAGAGCAGAAGTCGCATCTCGACACGGGACAAAGATAGGTTCACCCCTGCACAGAGAGGGTCCTAAATATCAAACATGTGCTGCATAGGACTGATGGGAACCTTTGGTGTTGCCACGGGTCCTGTTCTATTCATGAGGGTGTTTTACTGTCCTGTGAAGACTAGTGTGATGCTACATCGCACCATTAGCACGTAAAGGATAACATCATTGGCAAAACTACAAATTGTGTCTTATGAGAAATAAATATAAATAAAGTGTAGTTCCAAATTCTGTGCTGTTATGTTTGACAAAGGATATTTGCTCATCCTTAATAACATTATTTAGGTGACTGAATTTTGAAAGATATCTTCAAAATAACTTCTTTTTCTTCTTCTTCTTCTTACTGCTATGATTAGTTGCTGTTTATAAAGCACCTTTGAAGCCCAGTTCCTTCAGGGCTTAAAACTCTGTGATTCTGTATTTAACTCTTGCTTCTTGGAGGTGAAGGAAACTACTTTATTGTTGACTTGACTTCCTTCGTTACTGTGTCAAACTTTCATATTTCTGGTTTGCAAAATAGACATTTCACATGTGAGAATTCTCTTTAGAAAAACAAAGTTCTGTGGCAATTGCTGCTTCAAAGAGTCCGGGAGAGCTTGAGACAGAAACTCAGACAGAAAACTCTGGAATTTTCTGTAGAACCCTGACAAAACTTGAAAGTTTCAATGACAATCATCAAGCAGTCTTTTTACTAATGAAATTTAAGCATGTTCCATGCCTTTGTGAAACGTTACCGTTTCTCCAGGATTTCTGTGAATGTGTGTAGAAAAAAAAGAGTAAGCCTTCATTTCTCTTTGCTGCCTCAACTGCTTGTAAGCAAATGGGTGAGAGTAATAACCTGGGTGCTACTGCTTGCTGATGCCTCTCCCCCCTGCTTCCCAGGCAGGACTACAGTGAAAACTGTGGCTCTCCTTGTGGAGAATTCTTTTAAAACCAAGAGAAAGCAAGAGATAGGAGGAGCTCTGTCACCATTGCAATGAAAGTGTTTTGCAAACTGGAAAGCACTAAATATGCATCATTACCATTAATGGTTACAGAGGTTGTTTTATTTGATTGTGAATAAAAATAAAGTGATCCTTTTTTCTAAGTTAAACCGCTTCGTATACTGTGTTTGTCCATTTTCTGATTACTTTGGAGAGAGTTGATTGATTTTAGTGAAATTCAATAATAAAGAATATCGTGACATACCTTCAATGTCTTGGGACCCAGTGACTAAAATAAAAGTTTCCAAGTGGACAAATCCTCTGCATTTGATATATTCCAGTGCCACAGGTAAAAAAGAATGAGAACATTGTTACGATAAATAAAGATGGTAGCCTACACAATCGCTAATTCTATTTATTTGTGTGTGTGTTCTAAAAACGATAGTTACAACAGTTAACTTCTGTTGTGGGCTTACTGTGTGTCAAGCACTCGCCTGAACTCTGTCTTTCATCGTGATAACAGTCGTGAGAGGTGGATGTTATTATTATCGCCATCTTATTATAAGGAAGCTGAGACCCAGGGAGGTTACGTGACTTGCCCGAGGTCACACAGGTAGTAAGCATCAGAGCCTGGATGTTTCCGTGGAAATAATGCAGTGTTTTGTGTCAACTTTAGTCATCATTTTGCACCTCTGATATTTCCTCTGGGAAAGTTTCAAATCATCTTTGCTGTAGCCTAATTTGCGTGGCCTGAGTAACCAGCCGTTGTTCATTTTAATCCAAACACCAGGAATACAGTGTTCTAAGAAACTGGCTGCTATGAGAAAACATGAGATAAGTGTGTGTGAAATTATCTTAGAAACTGATATGTGGCTGCTGTGATGATGATGGTGCTGGTGATGATGGTGACAATGGTGATTACCACTTCTACTACTACTGAGATGGAACCAAACATTTCATTGCCTTAGTGACTATTGCTTTCTTGATTAAAGTGGTAAATTAATTTGTTTAAAATTCAGATCTTAATTTAGTTTTTGTTGGGTATTAGGCTTTTGTTGAAATTAATTTTAACATAATATTTAGGAAGATTTAAAAAATTTTTTAAGTGGAACTTGTGTTGAGTGAAAAACTAATAGTTTGCTAAAAATAGCAAACTCGTAGTTATTGTAATTTCTAAAAATGAAACAGAAAAGCCCTGAAGTACTGGGTCTATTTTCATTATAGACTTTGAAATATCATCCAATTTGACATTGCGCTATCTGGTAAATTTAGTCTAATGTCCAGATGAAATTTTATAACAATTTTGCATAATATAAGAGAAACTGCCTTCAGAGTAGTAAGGAAACTTAATAGCTATTACCTGGTAACTCGGTAGGGGGTGCCTTCTATCTGCTGGGAGTGGAATGGATTTTTTAAACTGGGTAAACAGATTTCTCAGCTTCCATTTTTTCCCCTAAAACTTAACCTAAGAAATAGCAGTTAATATACTTGAAAGAACAGAATTAATTGATGTTTAAGATACCAACCCAAACAGAATGATTAAAAACAAATGCTATTCTGAGGCAAATGTCCTAATTCACCGTCAGTGAAAGCTGTTTCAAATTTTTGAGAATAGACTGGTATTACCTTTTGTATTAGCTTAAAGTTTTTCAACTATTTTGCTCATGTAAGTTCTGTCTACCATACGTTTTCCTACTTCTAAATACTAGTCATTGGACTAAAATGTCTGCCGAGTGAGGTGTTTTCTATTACCGCTGATAATTCAAAGCACCATTTTTTCTACCTATATTTCACCGTTACTGCATTAAATTCTATGCACACTGTCACAGATTCCTAGGCAGAAAGGAGAAAAGCCCCTTTGATGTTCCCCCTGTTGCTACCTTCTGTCGAAGATTCCTAGCTCCAGCTTATCTTCAAATCTAAACTACATGATTAAGTAATCTTAGCGTTTCCACATTTTTATTTATCAAAGACATATGTAACAAACTATATACGAGGAACATGTCCCGGCAATTCCTATGATGTCATCAACAGTCAGGTCTTCTGATCATCATGAAGTAATCATTATCACCATATTGAATTGATCTAATTTCAGTGAAGATCAAAGAAACTTGATGTTGTAATGAACATATACAGTCACGTCCTAGCTAAATATATACTGCTCCCCACCTCTATCTAGGCCATGGTCAAAGGTCTTACCTCCGAACCTGCTCATTGTTTATTTCTGGCCACTTTGGCACTGCCCCAATTGTTCTTCAGTTTGTCCCCACAAATGAACACATCACTAGTGCAAGTCTCTCTGAACCGAAGATGCCTTTGTATTTTCAAAATGGAAATAGCATTACACAGAACAGAGAATTTTTAGGCCAAGTCAGAAGCAGAGGCAGAGACTGGAGCATGCGCCTAATTAGACGGTGATACACTTTCTCTGGTCCATTGGAAGGCATTGTTTAACGAGGCACCATCATCGTTTGAATATCAGGCAAACTGCAGTGCCAGGTGGCAGGACGCTAGAGAAGCCAGGCACTTTGAGTGCTATTTGTAAACAGTATTGCCGAAATAAATCACTCCAAATATCTTATTAAGGTATTTTTTAAGTGATCCTAAAACAACTTCTGTGATGTCACCATATTTTTAGAGATAAAATTAAACTGTCCCAAGAATGCTTTAGTAGTGGTTTTTAAGTGTACCTGTATTGATATGTAGACGTTGATGAGGAATTGCTCTCCATTTTTGTTGAGAATAGGGGAAATTAAATAAAGCTTTTGCCAAAGGGCTTTTTGTTAGGGAAAAATTCTTACTTGACTGGGTTTTTGTTAATGAGACTGTGTTAGCAAGGAGGCTGCATGATACCTTCCTCTGGTATTTTTAAAGGTGAAAATATTTTCACTATAGACACTGTAACTTGATGCATGGGCTTTAAAGGAAGGTCACAGTATTTCGTCAGCTACATCACAGTGGTGTTTAGGGTTTTAGAAAGAAAGAATATCACATACGCTGGGCAAGAGAGAAGCGCCACCGAGGCAAGGACCAGAAGATAAAGAGTTGGAGCTGATCTGCCCTGTCGTGTTGGTAGTGCCTCCTCTTGTCACCGCGCAGACGGGGCGTGACAGGTGGGTGCCCTCTGTCCTACATCACACAACGTATGCTGCTCTGAAAGGGCTGACAGAAGGGAGGTTGGCACTGCGAGTTCTCTTTCCGCTTTTGCCGCCAGCTAATGCTGTGACTCTATGTTGCAAGGCCTCTTGAAACTTCTCTTGCTGCAGATAAGATTGAGGAATGAAAGTAAGGTTCTGAGGGCAGTTCCACCCAGAGACTTTATACCAGGGGATCGTTTTTAAATGTGTTTTGTGAACAGGATAATCTTGCATTACCATTTTAAAGTGATCCCCAAAACACCAAAATGTAGCATGTACTGTCATTATCATAGGCCTCCCTTGAATAAAAGGAGACCTACATAATTTATTTAACTAATGTGGAAAGTTGCTTCAAGGTGTGTATGTGTCTGTGTGTGAGAGAGACAGACTGAGAGAGAAGAATTTGCTTTGTTGTTAGGAAATTATACATTGGTTTTCTGATAAGAAAGTTGGACTGGTAAATAGTTTTTAAAGATTTATCTACGTCTCTAATCATTCATTAAATAATAGTCACCGCTAGGTAGGCACTGTGATTGCAAATTAAGTGAAAAAACTTTTGGAGCTGTTCAAGACCCAGGATACCCCAAGAAAATGTGTATGCTTGCATATCCTGTTCCTCGCATATCTTTAATTGTCTTAATTTTGAAGATTACTTTATTTCTTTTGTCAGTGTTTTAATATGAGGGGTATTTTCAGGTTTTGTTTGGTTTCTGGATTTTGTTTCTCTGATGGAAATTGAATGGAGCTATTAACATGTACATTGGTTTTGCTTGTTGGAAGGCTTTTTAAAAAAATCTGAACTTTTAAGAATTTGAACATATGCATATAATTCATGATGTTTACATATAGAGTCATTTTCTGTTACGGAGGATATTTTTTATCCACTGTCACCTGAACACCATATCGAACATGGGGGCAAAATATAGTCTTAGTATTGTAGTAACTTAGAGGAAGAATAGCAAGTGCTTATTAAAGGTATTTCCCATCAAGATCAAAGAGTGAATCTAAGAAGTATTTCTGAATTTGTTTGCTTTTGTGGTGGGGTCTGAATAGCCTACTTTCTTTTACTTATAAACTGTTTTCCACTGAGAGAAACATCTTTGCATATTCATCTGATGAATATCCTCGAAAACCCTTTAGAAATTTATGGGAAGAAGTTTATTAGTTTGAAAACTAAAAACATAGGATGCTTTCAGTTTTCATTAGCTAATGGCCTATTGGTTTTAGAAAGAATAATAGAAATCGTTGCTCCTAAGGCCTGTTTTTGTACTTAGAGCAGAAAAGTGCACATCTCTGGTTTGGTTTCTAATCCAGATTTCAGGAGCTTTTGGGCAAGGAGGATGCTTTTGTCAGTTTTCATGGATAATGTCTCATTTATTCACACAGACGTTTTCCCACTTATTGCACATTGAATTCTCAGTATCTCCAATCTTTCAGCTCTTTCAGTTGATAAAATTAGCCTTTAACTTTTCTGTGAAGTCGGTTGTTGCACTTAGGGGTAAGATAGTTCAGGAACTTCCCTTTTTAAAGATTTAACTTCAGAAGTATAAAATGAGAAAGTGGTACTGTTTTGTTTATAATTCGGTTAACATTTGTGCACTTTTCCAAAATCATCTGCCTTACGAAGATACTTTCGCTAGGCCACATCTAGTTGGCTGTGTAAGGGAGGTCACGTTAGGTTTTGAGAACATTTAACACTGATTTCCGTATGTATGAAAAAATAGTGTTGACCGTTTTTCAGAAAAACTTTGCTCATTTTATTCATTATGGATTTCTCTCTTATGAAAATGTGAGATCTAGGTATCACCGGTAATATTTGACACAGTTTAATATATCTTGTTTTTATTAACATTAGAGACTATAACATTTAAAGTAGCTGTGCAAACCAAATTTGGGAGGAAAAGATAAACCAGTCCAGTTCTGCTCTAAATACACATTCTTTTATGTTATCCAGATACATCTTTGCAATATGACTTCAGACAACAAAGATATATAAGTTATTGTCAGAAATCCCAATAGTAATGGTACAGATTTTAACTTGAATCAGAATGTATTACGATCATCATCTGTAGAATTAGTTGAAATCAGTTTCATGAAATAGGAATTCAGTTATTAAATAAATGGCATATACTCAGACATAACCAACTAGAGGACATTTTCCCAGAGCACTCCCCACTTGCAGACTCCATCCAGCCCATTTTCTCCTCCACGTTCTCCACTGTAGTGTAAGGTGTGTAAGGGCAGTCGCACAGCATCTCTGTGTACCAGCGTTCTGCTGGTGCTGGCCATGGTGTTTGACAGATAGGGAGCCCTATTTGATGAATGGGTGAACTTATGAATGAATTAGCTTTATGGTTTTAAAAATGCACTATCTACCTCAAGTGTGAGGTTACACGTTGCTCTTCTTAGCTTTACATAAGGCTAGAAGAATAATGTGCTAATAATGATTCAAGTCGGAGTCTGAGGTGGACTGAATTAGGGCCATTCTCTCCTATGAAAAGTTCTGTGAGGATCTCAGACTGTTTAGAGAAAGGTACTCCATCCACCTTTCATGGAAACTTTATTATGAATACTGCCATGAATAAGAAGCTTTCTAGGTTTACAAATCAAGATAGCGGCAGTGGAGAGTGAAACCCTTAGTCTCTGCTAATTCCCGGCCTAGTGCCCAACCCGCTGCTCACACATGGCAACTGTGTGCATGTGTTTCTTTCTCTTATTATCAGCACCTCAGGACAGCCTGTGTACTTGAACACCACAGGATCAGCTGCTGGTTGAAATATTTCACTTCTTGACTATGAAAAATGGGCATTGATACTGAGTTGCAGCTAACGATCGTTGAATGGGTGTGTTAACCTATAGAGTTCTGGTTATGGGTAGATTTTTTAAAGATTCAATTCTGAGGTTTATACAAATAATTTTGGAATGTTTTCTCATTAAAGGTATAAAAGTTCCCTCCCACATCTTTTCTGTAAAATTATCCAAGTATAAGGTTGTTTTTACTAGAAGTGCCTTTTTCACTTGGGGTCAGCGCAGTTTTATTTACGTTCAAAGGATTATTGTTTTGAGAGGCTGAGGAAAGACTGCCTTCATTTGTAACTCTGTCTGCTCCTCTGGCAATGTTGCTTTTTTCATAAAATAAAGAATGGATAGATATTATTTAATTTAAATAAAACTATTAATTTTCCCTACAAAAGCTGAGGTTTGGCTTGCTGAATTTATTTTCAAGCAGTATTTTTAGGGTGTTTGTACAATAGATAAAAAATCTGAGGATGTGATTTTGTTTATTAAATACCAGAGTCACTTACTGCCCTTGATCTTTGCCTGGGCCTTGCATTAACCTGAAGAGGACCCTGTGGTTATTAGTGACTGATAGTATTCATGTCAGCGGTGCTCAGGGCTCCCTTCCCACAGGAATAATTTCCTCTGGAGAACAGATAGACTTGAACTTGGGCTTTAAAAAGGAAGGACACAACACTTTCCCTCCTTTAAAGTGATCCGCCTGCACTTTGCGTCGCAGATTCTGCTTAAACAGAGTCAGCAGCTGCAGTGTATGAGAGTGTGGTTTCAACCAAAGGACAGGGACCTGGGTAGCTCTTTTTTCCCTCGTTTAATATTCAAATGAGCGCGGTCACCGGATGCTCGCAAAATGATTTCTTCGCGGAGCTCCTGGTGTCAGGTTCGGCTTCTGCAAGCCCTTGGCTCCCTTCCCATTTTGAACCAGGTGGTGGGCCCTCGGTGATCTCTGAACCCGAGCTGCCCTCTCTCCAGTTCCAGGACTGGGTCGATTTGCGCTGATGTCACCACCAAGCTGTTGTAGTGCAGCGTCTCGGCCTCTAGGTACCTCCCCCTGAAACAGCTCGCCGGCTCTGAGAAGAGCAAGGAGTCAAAGAAAAGATGACTGCGAAGTTAAGTCACGGGAGGGCGTAGCCGCGAAGTGATAGAGCTGTGCGGCCGGAGCGCCCGGGGCGAAGGGACCGAGCTGCGGTTCCCGAAAGCGAGAGGGCGTTGCTGGGAGCACCCTGGCTGGGGAGGATGCCTGCCGGGGACCGCGCCGCCCTGAGGAGCTGGGGACCGCGCAGGAGGTCCCTGCCGGAGTTCCTGTTCTGCCTCCACCGCCACCTCTGCCTCTCTCCAGCTGCTAAAATGAAAGCTAAGCTGCGGCCACGGTTGGTCAGTTTCAAAGGCTAGAGTTGTCTCTGTTTTCAGCTGAATGTGAATTACGCTGCCTGTGCCTTAGAGGAAACCGGAGCTCTTCTTTGCTGCACTTGCCTCAGGTGGAATAAGCCTTCTTAAGGAGGATCAGATAAGACTCTTTGGAAATGAATTTTTTTTTTTTAAAGGAGAGTTTATAGTCCATCATGCTTTCTAACTGTTTACTTTAAACGGTTGCTGGATTGTACTGGCCTGGCTGTCCAAAAGTCTAATTTTTTTCCATTGGGTAGTTCTGTATAGCCTCGAGGACGCTTAATAAGGGAAGAAAAACTGCCTTTTGAATCAAGATTATTTATAGCTACTCCCCAAAAAAGTACAAGAAAATTTTGACTTTCTTACAGGTTCGACTTAACTTATTTTTCTCTGAAGATTTATTCTGTGCCTTGATCTGAACAATACATGGTCCCTGTGTTTGTCTTTTAAGTTTCTAAAGCATGGTTTATTTATAAAGGAGATGGAGTTTTTGCAAGCCATCTTTAAGTGGATTACAGTTAACCAGAACTCTGCCGAAATTAGCATTCAGCCTGTTAAAATGCTTGCTCATTTGGAAATTTTAATCTGGAAATCTCAGATGCAAAATTAAACTAAAAAGGGAAAAGGACTGACAATGGAAGGTTGTGAGTGTTTGAGCCACTGTTAAGTGTGTGTTTGTTTTTTCTGTGTTTTTGAGTGTGCGAAAGGGAACTTTGGGGGCTGGGGGAGCAAGGGAAGGAGATTTCTGTTCTCTGTTCTTGATGCACTTTATTTTTTAGAATCGTTCTAAAAACACCCAGGTGAAAGGGTAGTTGCATTTAGACTGATGCACTGATGATGACCTTCAACACCTCATATATTAGGACGTAGAGTGTTTGAGTATGTTGTCTTTACGCTGAAGACACTTCGTAGTTCTGTTCAGAAGTATACTTTTTTGAAAGATGCTTATTTCTTATTTTCTGTGTCAAGAGCTACAATATTTGTTTTAACTAGCTACAAAATGGGGAAGCCACTCAGCAGACCAGACTGTTTACGTCAGAATCCGCCCTGTGTAGGGAAGGGTGAAGAGGAGGAGGACCTAAATATCGAAGACTGTTACGTCCCACAGCGGTCCATCTATGACACTGTCAGACTGAACGAGCAGATAGACTCCGGTTCCAAAGGCAGCCTGTCTTCCAGGCATTTCACAGATCGGACATTACCCTACAGTCACAGAACACTGGATGTTAGTTCTTTATGCTCCAATGGTGCCCCTGCTTCTTCCAGTGCATTTGAGCTGAGAGGTCGTGAAGCTAACAAACTAGATGAAAAGATGATCTTTGATGCCCTCAAACTAAATAGTGATATCATTCGAACCACAGGACTACCCAAAGCCAAATCTCATGCGGAAAAGAAAGAGCATAGACGGTCATGGCGAATGTTTGTCCCAGCCAATTTTATGGATTATGCAAACAAAAGTGAAAGCTCTTTTGCGGAAGCTACTGATATGTCAGATGCGGTTACCAAGGCCAGCAAGTGCAGGTGGGGCACTAATTCTCTCACGTCAGAGGAGGATGACTCTGGGTTGTGCAGCCCTCTAGCAGAGAGGGAAGAAAAGCAGGGCATTCTAACCGGAGACCAGTCACGAATTCGCAGTTTGTCTTCTACTGAAGATATTCCTACAGCAGAGCAATATGGACCATTTTTTTCTGTTAATTCCATTAGCGAACAGAAAATTCCATTGCTTTCGTGTAGACGTGCCCACCCCGATGAAAACTTCAAAATGACTTTACATGATGTTTCTCCACTGGAGGAAGGAAGGTGTGTAGACGGTCAAAGGGAAATCCCTGGTGAGAATTGCTGCCCGCAGGATGATTTGAAAGAGAGAGCTGTTAAGCGTGACCTATTAATTGTGACAAGAGATGGAGAAAACTTCTCTAACCCTGCAGAGGAAGGGAAAACATGTGGTCCCGGAGAGCCCCAGATCACAGCACAAAGCAGGGAACTTGTGGAAGATTCTTCTGAGGATTTAGATCTCTCTCACACAGATCTGGGGGGAAATGATGTCGATCGTGGTAGCACAAGCTTAGTAGAAAATGTGGCACTGTTGACACAATATGGTATGGAAGAATCCAACGTAGCATCTAAGGAGGAAGTGGAGGCTCCCCTCTCTGCCCAGGAGACGGAGGTGATCCATAAGAAGTGCTCCCCAAAATTCATACCAGTAAGAAAGCAAGCAGCTCCCAGAAAAACAAGGGCCCAGGCAGGAATATTGGACACAGTCTGCAATGGCTTTCACTCAGTTCAGGTAATTAATGGAAATGAGAAACTCTGCAGTGCCAAAAAGTTGGTGGTTCTGGTTTAAAGTGGTCACTAGTGTTTCTCATAATGATCAAATCCAGTCCGTTATTTTGGGGGTTTGACTAGTACCCTACAAAGCGCCAGATATTGATAAGTTGATCCCTATAACAAATTAATTAGGGGCTGTTTTTGAGAAGAATGATTACTCCCAGCTGCCTAGAGTCCTGCCATGGATGGTGCAGCTGGTGGCTGCTCTCCTTCGTTTAGAATGCCCCCACTTTGAATTGATGTTCACATTAGGCTTTTGCACAACTTGTGGTTTAAGACACTGCCATTTAAGGGCAGTTATATTGGACTTATTAAGCTTGAACAGGCTTAGTCATGAAGGGACAAACACAGTATTATATTGTTGTGGCCCGAGAAGGGCGCTACTCAAATGAAGGGCTTTTTAAATGTGTGGAAAATGTTCTCTCAGGAGCTCTGCACGTGGGAGCAGAGAAGCGATCGTGCTGTATTTTGCAGTCCTTATAGCTCCTAACTTGTTGAGAGTGGTGAATGAGGTCAGAAAGTAAAGCCTGCAGCCTTGTCATAAGTAGAGGTTGTTTGTCAAGCCTGTAATTTTTTTCTTCCCACTCAGATTGAAGTTCAGCTATTTTGGTCCTTTTACCAAACTCTTCTGGTAAACTTTGTCCCAGTGGTAATTTCATTTTATTTTAAGCTTCTGTTTGTGTTTGTGTGCTTACGGGTGGATTAGGGGGAGAGTCTCTCATCATAGGTATTCTTTTACCACTGAGAGATAAAGAATTTGGACACTATCAGAAAAGTTCCTTTTCTCAGTCTATGAAATAATTGCTCTGGTCAGCAGTGCCTTTCCTTGAGCATACATTAAATGACAGGCAAGTTTAAAAGCTTAGCAAGGTACGTTTTTATGTAAAAGATTTGTGGAAAGTAATTAAACTCTTAGGAATATATAGATTCTTTAGTAGTTATCTTTTTTAACCTATCTTTTGGAACACTTTAGAAAATTACCACGACTCACCTGAACCTACTTTGATAGGAAATCCTAAAATTAATTTCTTTAAAACCAAGATCAGAGGTTAAGGCAATTTACCTGGAACATTTTATTAGGTTTTTTGTTTTGAAAGATAGCTGAGGGATAGATAAAACTTTCCCTGAATCCTTATGTACCAGGTAAGTTCCTGGAATTAAGAATGAGGCAGTTTTCCTACCCGTCCCTTTTTTTGTAAGTAGTAAAACGTGTCCACCACTGTTAGTTCCTAGAAGTAGTAACCGAGAGAGTGGTGTAGAAAAGAAGTAGAATCATAGAACCCAATTTTGTTTTCACCACCTTGCTGCAACTTTCTGTTGACTTATTAGGTAAATTAATACCTTTTTAAAAAATTATAAAAGCTTATTTTTTTCTTAATGATTGGGCGAATTATAATCTCTTTGGTCATGTGTAATTTTTTTTATATTTAGTATTTTATAGAGATAATTAGCCATGTGGAAATTATCTATATGAATTTTCTATAGAAGAAACTTGGGCTTTTTGCTAGGTGGGGACTTGTACAGGAAGTGATCATTTATTTCTTTCCTGTTCTTTAATTTGCTCATTTATACAATAACACAGGAGTATTCTGTATGGTAGGCCTTGGGCCAGAGTCTGGAGAGTTTGTCTCTTGCAGCCGCTACATCTTTCCAAATTATTTTCCATATTGTGCCTGTCATTTTTTTCTCAAGTGCTATTTGGACATTTGCCTTTATGATGTTTTCATATTCATATCTGTTAACTGCCCATTCACTTGGACTATTGATATATAGTGTCCTAGATTATAATGGCTCTGAACCCCAACCTTGTCTTATCTTAATATCCAGCTGAAACTTTCCTTCCTTAGTTAATTTATTTTCTTTGTGGCATCCTTCAAGCCCTATATGAAAAATATTTGTGTTGTGTATGAGAGGGTTGATATATCTATGCCCAGTATTATCTGTTGAGGGGTTGATGTCATCCACCTCAAGATATAAATATAATTTTTCTATACTGATCTTCATTTGGCAAATAATTTCTGGGTACATATTACATACTGGGTACTGTGGTAGGTCCAGGACATAGAACTACCATAAGGAAAATAGAAATTTCTGCTTCTGTAGAACTTGCATTTTTGTCTCACGCATTAGATTTTTTGCCAGTCACAGGCAACTAGGGGACCATAGGCTGGATGGGATGGAGAGTCAGGGAGAGTTCTGGGAAACCACTGGCACTGCAGGGACCACGAGTAACCAGAGTTGTTGTGCTGGCGATGTGTAGGATCAGGTCCATGGTCCTGCAAGCCTGTTGGCGTCTTGATTGGCATTGAAGGGGCTAGATGTGTATGGATCCATACTATTGCAGCACCTGTCTATATCTTTTCCCTTTTCCTCTCCTTGTATTTTGGCTCCTCTGGCCAGTCATAAATTGGCCTCTTGGCTCACCTCATCTTCTTGCCAGTGATTCCCATTTCCAACTTGAGTCTCAGACTTCAGTTACCAACCAACAGCAGCCATCCTTAGAAGACCTTATAAGGATCCTTGGCCAGTAAGACTCATCTTGGGCCCATCTTATCATTTTGTTCCTTGGCATTTTCCATACCATACATTTTTTGCTGGAGTTAAATTGGAATGGTAGGGAATTTCTAGTGCTGTGATAATAAAGCAATAGAGAGGACACATATATTCTTTTCTTGGTTTCACAGTTAATCTGAGCAAATGTACTTAGGATATCATTATTTAATATTCCTGAGTGGTTTTGATAAATACTATGGATTTATATTTAGTTTACTGCCTTCTTATTACTTACAAGGTAGCTATGACCTATGAATAGGCAGCAAAATTTATCTTTACCTCTTATAATGGATAACCGATCATTGAACATGTTTGTATTTTGTGGTTGTTAGATAATATAATTCATATAATTAGTGCTCTTCCAATGCAGGTATTCCAAAAAGAAGAGATCGAACCCTTGCAGATTAAGCAGCAAGACGTGAACTGGTTAGGTCAAGGCCTTATTCAGAGTGCTTCTAAAAACACTAGCACCCAGCGTTTGGAGCACGACCTGGATGATGTCAATGCCCGATGGAAGACTCTCAACAAGAAGGTCATTTTCTCATCCCTTCATTTTCATTTTTGTCAATTATTATTTGCTAGCATTCGTCGTGACCACTAATCATATTTACAGTAGCCAAACTCCCCTAAATGTGTCTACTTTTTGATATTGCTATAAACTGGATGGCCCAACGCAGGTGCCCACAGGAGCTCGGTAGGGCGCTTAAGTGAAAGAAGTGAGCTGGTGAAACAGGGCCTCTCCCTCTCGTTTTCTTGACTTTGATGGAGACACAGTAGTGCAGGTGGCCCACGATCCGTGGCCTAGGTTGAGAGAGCACACATGCCTCTAAAGGTTCGGTAGCTCCTTAGCTCCAGCAGGTCATTGCCACGGAGGGGTCTAGGCTCACTGTTGCCGGATAGTCTACTTACTTTCAAAAGAACCTGCAAATCTGACTTTTTATGTGACGCTTTCTAATTTTCAAGTGTCAGCAACTAATTTTACACTGGATAATAGCTCACACCACGTAAGCGAAAGCAACTATGTCTGTCAGCCCTGGACGAAGGGTTTGCCAACGTCACGATAGACCATCAACTCCAAATGCTATTTCACCTGTAAGATGTAGATCCCACCTTTTTCTCCATGTCCTTGAGGGAAAACACTGGAAAACGGTGCTCTGCTCTCTGAAGAGATACCGCTGACACACAGCAGCAGCGCTTTGCATGGCATAGATGATCAGAACACTGGTATTGGACGGCCGTGCTTGTCTGGAGGTGGCAGTTATTGTTCTTGTCCTCTTCTCTGCATTGAAATCTTAGGCGTTGCCAGGTCTCAGGACTACGTTTATCATTGTTTAAAGTCTGATGCATATTGTAGTGCTCTTCAGACACAAATGGTGCAGTGTCAGGTGTAAGTATTATCCACAGTGCTTAAAATATCACGCCTACTACTTCTTCAGTCCAAAAGGAAAAGATGTATGAGGAGGGGAACAGAATATCACTGTGCAGGACTGAGACCCCATTTACTAGAAGACAAAGACCCTGCTCTGTCAGAAAAGGGCTCTAGAACTTGGAGCTCACAGAATTTCATGGGATGCTTTATAGTTATTTTCCCTAGCAAAATGTAATTCTGATTCTCCCTGCTATGTTAGTTTTTTTTTTTAAATTGTAGTCTTTTTAAAAAAATTATTATCCCTGATATTAATCAATAGGAAATAAAAAATGAATCCCAGGGATAAGGATAAAAATAACCAAAGCATTGTTGTAGTAACCTTAAAATATTTGAATCATTTATGTTTTGAATATTTTTAAAACCTCAAACATTTCACCTTTTACATTGACTGTTCAGGATGGCAACCTTGTCTTCTTGGCCTACTTGCTGAAGTTTGTCTCTTTTTCACCCCTATCCTGCCCACTATCAGTGCTTTGGGTAAACTTTAAGTGAAAAAGAAAAGAAAATCTGAGCATGAAAAGGAGTGGCTGGCGGGCAAATTTCATTTTTTTATGAAACAAGTGAATAAAATTGGAACAACTGGACCTTTGCAGGTGGCTCAGAGGGCGGCCCAGTTGCAGGAGGCGCTGCTGCACTGTGGGAGGTTCCAGGACGCCCTGGAGTCCCTGCTCAGCTGGATGGCGGACACCGAGGAGCTTGTGGCCAATCAGAAGCCCCCGTCGGCCGAGTTCAAAGTGGTGAAGGCCCAGATACAAGAGCAAAAGGTAAGTTAGTGCTGCTTTTGAATTGTGTTTCATGTTAAATCTTAGTCATGAGAGTAAAACTTACCTACCTTGTGACTCTCTTTATTTATATCCTATTAATATGAGTTATTATATTTTATAAACCAGTTAACTGGTTATCGATGACTACACTTTAGTTTTTAGTCATTCGACAAATTTTTATTGAACATCTCCCATGGATCAGGCACTGTTCCAGGTGCTAGAGACACATCACTGAATAAGAAAGATAAAAATTCCTCATTGAGTTTAAGATTTAGTGGGAATGGAGGAACGGAGAGAGAGACAATAAACCGAGTAAGTAAATTATGATGTTAGCAAGTGATAAATAAAGCAAGGATGGGAGATAAGAATCAGGAAATGAAAGAGCAAGGATGCGAACAGAAAATACTAGAATGGATAGGGGTGTTTGTGTGCAATTTTAAATAGAGTAGTCAGGGAAGGCCTCGGTCACTGAAAAGGTGACTTTGGACAGAAATTTCATTGTTCTCTTATATATTAGGTTGAGCCATATGAAGTTGCCTTTTTAATAGATTAAATACAGGTGCTTTCTTATGGTTCAGCCTATACTAAAGAGGCAAATATTTGGTTCATAGATGCCAAGGAGCATGCTACTCTGTCTTTTGACACTACTAATAGAGGACCAGGTAGGAAAGACACGCTCGTTGGAAGGACGATAGCTGTTTGGGACCACCCTTACCATTTTTGTGTCCTGATGGTGGTGGTCAGTTAGAAGCATTTAGTGATGTTTTCAGTACTAATTTTTCAGCCATGGCTTGAAATGACATATAGAAAGGGCCTAGCACACAGGACGTTGGTAAGGTTTCTCCAGTGTGGAACTTTAAAAAGAAAGGAATGGATTAAGAGGCTTAATTTAACTTTAACATTCAGTACTCTCTCTCTAAAAATTCTTTGAAGACTTTAGGATATTAGGAAATTAACCTATTAGAAATAGATTTAGAGGCTGGCCCAGTGGCGTAGTGGTTAAGTTCACATGCTCCACTTTGGCGGCCTGGCGTTTGCATGTTGAGATCCAGAGTGCGGATCTATGCACCCTGCATCAAGCCATGCTGTGGTGGCATCCCACATACAAAATAGAGGAAGTTTGGCACAGGTGTTAGCTCAGGGACAATCTTCCTCAAGCAAAAAGAGGAAGATTGGCAACAGATGTTAGCTCAAGGCCAATCTTCCTTACCAAAAAAAAGAAAAATCAATTTAAAGGTAAGGATTAACGAAGTGTAACAGGAGATATTGCATTTGTGTGATTTTTGAATTATATATAAAATATATAATACATAATGTAATAAAATAATATATGATAAACACATAGTGTATTACATATAGTAATGTAGCTTGCTACCATTCACAATTTAATTTAAACCTTTGTTTTTCTCCCAGAGTTAATGAACTATGCTTAGCCAGTAAAACCTATTTGTTGATTTTGCTTTCTTAATTGCTAGAAGCTTTGCTGTTAAAGTTTATAAAAAATAATCCACTTAATTGTTCTCTTTGCTACCTAGACCACCTGTTGTGCTTTGATTTTTGTAATGACTCTAACCTATGTCGAGAATTTGTGTTTCTTCCCCTTCTTTTAAACATGTTCCTCTCACCTCCTGCTTTGGTGGTCTTGATCTCATAATGAAGTGAAAGAGTATGCTTCTAACTTGTTCCTTACTTCTGGGTAGCTGTTCATATCTTTAATCCTTAACTGTCAGTCAGGATCAGATTAAGGAAGCAATGAAGTATTCAGTGTTCTGTCCACTTGCTTGTGCCCTCCTCATTGCTGTCAACGCAGTGCCAGTGCATATTAGCGCTTGCTTGTGAAATGCTTGTTCTGATTAGATTAGAGCAAGGTATCCTGAGTTCTGGCTACCTGTGTCAAACATCCCATTCCAGGCTGCTTGCAATATTTCCTTAGAATAAAATTGAATTATTTTTCTGCTGCTAAATTCTGAAATATTAGTCTTATTTGGCCAACTTTGAAGATTTCTGACATCTTCCACCCTCTGTTCCTTTTGGAAATGATCTTTAAAGGTTGGTTTTTAGTTTTCGTCCTCAGGAAGGATTTTAGGAGCTAGTCTCACCTAGTAAAAGGAGCCAGGAGCCTCTAGTTTTAGCCTCACTAGCTTTGAGTCTCAATTTCTGTGTCTATAATGGATTGTTTAACATGGGAAAAGATTTTTAAAACAGTAACGATTTATAATAATCTTTTCTGTCTCAACAGGACAGATAATTGTGAATGGTTAGGGCATTCCCATTTCGGTACAATAAGGGGGATTTTGCACTTTCGGTCAGTGGAGTTATGCTCAGCAGCACCTTCTACCCCCTTATTTTATATTAAAGAATTAATAATGAATGGTTTAGTGGCCTTACCAGTATGAGTTTTACCTACTATGAAAAGCCACTACCACAATGTCTGACTCAAGAGTAATGAATCATTAAACAAAATGGGTTCTTTTTAAAATCCTACTTCTCCGTCCTTTTGTGTGTGAATCCATACAAAAAATATATTTTGTCTCGTTATCTAAAGTACTTAGAACATGTTTTCCTTTATGCTGATACAATTATTCCTTTGTTGTTGTTGTTTTTTAATTTGACATTTTGTCTCCAGCTTCTCCAAAGGTTGTTGGATGACCGCAGATCTACTGTGGAGGTGATCAAACGAGAAGGAGAAAAAATTGCTGCCACAGCAGAACCTGCAGATAAAGTAAAGATTTTGAAACAACTGAGTCTCTTGGATAGCAGATGGGAGGCCTTGCTTAATAAAGCCGAAACAAGGTAACACAAATACTTTCAGCTTTTGAAAGAGTAGCAGTGGCTTTAATGCTGACATTTTGTATTTTGGTAACACTTTCCATGTTATTTTCTTCTGTTTGTTGTGTATGTGAACACAGGCAGCAAGGACTGTGGGCATCTCTCCTCATCTTCTAACTGTAATGTCTGTAGTCACCAGATACATCCCAACTCTTTGTTTTAAGGAAAGCATTTCCCTTGGGGGTAGTTCATTCCTTCATCTGTTACATAGTTATTGCCTGCCTACCATGCATCAGACAGAGCGAGGCCTTGGCTTACAGGGGTGAGCTGGACGGATCATCTCTGCCCTCAGAGAGCATACAATCTAGCGGGGTTTTATAGCCGCTGGAAAGTAATACACATTTGATGTTTCAAAGCAAACATACAGGATGCTGTGGGAGCATATAGTAGGAAGAACCTAGTCTAGGGGCAGGGAAGTGACAGCTAAGTTATGTTTTAAAGGAGGAGTAGGAGTTAGCTAGGAAACGAGGCAGGCGGAAGGATACTGTAAGGCTTATGAAAGCCAGGAAGCCTGGAGCATGGCTATACTGGGTTTTTGCACTCAACATTTCTGTATTACGTTTCTTCATTGCCTGCATTGGCATCACATTGATGGATGTTGAGTAGTAGTTACATTGAAGTGTAGACACAGACTGGTTGGGTTGAAAACAGATGAACCACTGAATAGAATGAGTATTTTCCATAAATTCCTACCTTCTTTGGAACTAGAATGGTGAAAAGAAGGATTCATCTAATCCTGAGTTATTGAATGGAATTAAGTATAGTTCTAGGACCATAGAATAAGATGCTTCTAAGGAGCTAAAAGTTTCATGTTGTCCTTTAATATGTGTCAATAGATTAGCCATGTGTGTAATGCCCCAGGAAATTGTGCCCTGGCTGCCATGGGAGATACTAAGTACTTTTTTAAAAATAAGTGAATGAGTGTCTAGATCTCTGCTTTACCACATAACTGGCCTTCTTTTCCTAAACCTTCCTCAAAATGGTATTACATGGAAGGATATTGGTCCTATTATGATTCTCACAGAGATAAATAAATTCACTCACATTTTAAATCATAGTAAATTAAACCCAGTCACAAAGTCATTATTTACACTGCTTCTGGGTGACTGATATTTGAATTTAGAAAAGAGTCACAGATAATGAAAATCCGGAAGTTAAAAATAATGTAGTAATTTAATTCATTTTTTTTAGGATCAAATGTATTTCAACTGAAAGTGTTAAAAAGTATATGATATATAGTTTGTGATATGATACAGAAATTATTTCAGTAGCATGTGCTAATTTTCCGTAATTGCTTTTGTCCTGTGGAAAGCTTATTTCTCAAATCATGTAATTCCCTAAGAATTAAACACAATCACAAGACAACAGCAACTCTTGGTCCAGCGGAAATGATTTACAGGCTTTGATACTGAATCAGATAGTTTGTATACAGACCAGTACAATCACTTTCCCTAGATAAAAACTAAGGACAGTGGAGGGAGATTTTAACTTACCTGGTACCTCTTCAACTGAGGACACAATGTGTTTTCTAAAAGCATTTCAAACTATATTGCAGATAGAAGTCCACAGAATATTTCTTCTCTGTTCGTGATATTTTAATCCACAGAATATCAGCTGTTGCTTTGGGGACGTAATACCTGACACTGTTCTTTTTGAAGTAGCAATTGCCATTAATTCTACTGTGGGGAAAGCTGTGGATGTTCTTCAAAATTTGAATCCAATTTTGACCTTGTTTTTTTAGTGAGGAAGATTGGCCCTGAGCTAACATCCGAGCCAGTCTTCCTCCATTTTGTATGTGGGACACTGCCCCAGCATGGCTTGATGAGCGGTGTGTAGGTCTGCGCCTGGGAGCCAAACCTGTAAACTCTGGGGCCGCTGAAGCAGAGTGCGTAAACTTAACCACTACGCCACTGGGCTGGCCCCCCAATTTTGACCTTTTGATTAAAAGCAATCTCAGTAACTGGTTCTCTGATAAAAGTTAATTAATATGTAAAGCACTTAGGGCCCAACACAGAATATGTATTCAATAAATATTACCTATTATTGTTATTATTATAACTGTTATTATCATAAGTATTATAACCAAGTTACTTAAGACTTTCATGAGATTCAGGCACTTGAGGTTGGTCTGTTGTTCATCTTTCATTTTATTTAATAGAAGAGCTATTTTAACATGTCCTATAAATGTTAGAGATTTTAGTTTTAATCTTAGATGTTTTCTACAGAAATGTTTAGAGTAGAATGCAGGAGCATGAGTGAAGATTGCTGCTGAATATTTCACACATTGTTCATCCCTAAATGACCTTTATCTTGGCACATTTATAGGAATCGTCAGTTGGAAGGTATCTCAGTGGTGGCACAGCAATTTCATGAAACCTTAGAACCACTGAATGAGTGGCTGACAACCATAGAAAAGAGGCTGGCGAATTGTGAGCCCATAGGAACCCAAGCATCTAAACTTGAGGAGCAAATTGCACAGCACAAAGTAAGATACCAATCACACACTAGTAAGATTCAGTTTTCCATTTATTTTGTGGTTTTATGACATAAATTTGAGTTATGTGCTATTGTTGTGTTATGTGTAATTGCAGACTAAACCCATTTCAAATGTCATCCTTTCATTCTATTTATGTTTTCTATTTATGTTTTCATTTTCATTTGTCCATTCCTTTTGTTTCTCTTTTTTTTTTTTTTAACTTTATTTAGGCCTTAGAAGATGACATCATCAATCACAATAAACATTTACACCAGGCTGTTAGCATTGGCCAGTCCTTAAAGGTTTTGAGCTCCAGGGAGGATAAAGATATGGTACAGAATAAATTAGACTTCTCTCAAGTGTGGTACATTGAGATGCAAGAGAAAAGTCACAGCAGGTCTGAGCTCCTCCAGCAGGCCTTATGTAATGCTAAGATTTTTGGGGAAGATGAAGTTGAGCTGATGAATTGGCTGAATGAAGTGCACGACAAGCTGAGCAAGCTCTCAGTCCAGGATTGCAGCCCTGAGGGGCTGTGGAAGCAGCAGGCTGAACTTCGGGTATTTTGATTTATTTTATTTTACTTTTTTCATTTCAGTTGTCATTATTTTCTCAGTCTTCCTTATTTCTCTATTATTTTATGTTTGTTTTGATTTGGGTGAATTGCTAGACTCAAAAAAGACTTGACCTGTGTATACTGGTTACTTTTAATGAAGTCGCTTCTTTTTCCTTTTCTTTTTTTTGCTGAGGAAGATTCGCCCTGACCTAACATCTGTGCCAACCTTCCTCTATTTTCTGTGTGGTTTGGCACCATAGCATGGCCACTGACAAGTGTTGTAGGTCCATGCCCGGGAGTGGAACCTGGGCTGCTGAAGCAGAGTATGCTGAACTTAACCACTAGGCCACAGGACCAGCCCCTAATGAAGTCACTTTAAAAAAGAGTTTTAATTTATTCAATAGCTGCATTTTTCACTTTTCATTTTGTTATTTTATTACTGTAGACGAGGACCCCTAAGTAACCAGTCCTCCAGTATCCCCATATAGCCCATTTTCTGAAAGGGAGCGTGCTGTGAATTTTGGTGGATGACCATGGGACATGGGCCACAATGGCGAAAGCAGGGGTAAACATGGGAACAATAATGAGTATTTGAAAATGTGAGATGTTTACTCAGCTACATCTCTATGAAACCCAATTAAAATTCTCTAAGATTAACTAATGCTAATCCTTATTTAAATTTTTTCCTCCCCCACATAAAAATGGTACCTGTGTTTTAGATTCTGCAAGAGGACATCCTCCTCAGAAAAGAAAATGTTGATCAGGCATTGCTGAATGGTTTAGAACTCCTTAAACAGACAACAGGTGAGGCACCTTCCACATCAAATCGTCCTGCAGTCAGCAGTTTGCATTGCTTTCAAAATATTTTAGGGATGGGGGAAAACCAAAACACTTAATAATTTTGGGGCCACTCCAAGACTTCATTCTGGAGAATGCTTTAAATACCCATCAAGGGGGTTTGGGAACATGATCTCACTTTTTTCTCATGATCTCACTTGAGTTCTTAATGGAAGTTGTGTGTATTACTCATAACACACAGCACTGTGGCGCAGGAGACAGACAGAGAAGCCCACGGCGGAGTTACATTAGTTTTCCACTTGTGGAAGGCAGTTGTTCTAGATGAGCACATGGGTTGTAGACAAATTTTTTTAACTTTAAGATAGATTGCATTCAGTGACACATTGTGCCCATACCCAGGCTTCATTTCTCCATGTTTGAAATCACTAAGAAAATAGATACAAACTAACTTATTTTAGTAATTCCTTTGGCCATGGGAAAGTTTCATTGTACCCATATCCAGTTCAGGGTATGTTTGTGGTGGGGGAAAGTACCATAATTATGAGTTAGAGGAATTCAGTGTAGTATCTAGAACCTTGAACTGGGAGGTTCCTGAACCCAGGACTCAGTTTCTCTGGGTGTCTGCAAATAAGATACAGGCAAGAGAGGATCTTCTGGAATAGTGCAGATGAGTTTGTTATTTTTAGTGTACACATACATGTAGCACACACACGCACGCACACACACACACACATATGCCAGGCACTGTTCTAAACACTTTGCGAATATAAATTCATTGAGTTTTTATCACAGCCTTATGAGGTAGGTTCTGTTCTTATCCCGGTGTGATGATGAGGAACCAGGTGCACAGAGAGGCTGTGTCCTGTGCAGGGTGGCAGGCCATGAAGTCAGTATCTGACCCCAGCAGTTTTTAACCCAATGCTTGGAAACTGAAAGCACCCTACAGGTAGATGTCAAGGGGATGCTTTCCACATAACTGAAGGCACTGGAACTCTTTCCAGTCTTTATCGTTGCATTTTCAGAGCTGTTTAGATTTGCCAGAAATCCTGGGAAAGATTAAAACCTAGCCAAGGGCTTCTCTTGGCTCAGATCATCTTTAGAAAAATGTTCCCCCCCCCCCCCCCCGACCCCAACAAATCCCATCAGTGCCCATTAATATCTGAAGAAACCCTCCCCCAGGCTTTTCTTTCCTTTCATGAGGTGTAACATGCCTTTGACATTTTAGGTGATGAAGTTTTAATAATTCAAGATAAATTGGAAGCCATTAAAGCAAGGTACAAAGACATTACTAAATTGAGCACGGATGTAGCCAAGACCCTGGACCAGGCCCTGCAGCTTGCACGGCGCCTGCACTCCACGCACGAGGAGCTCTGCGCCTGGCTGGACAGAGTGGAGGTGGAATTGCTTTCCTACGAAACTCAGGTCCTGAAGGGAGAAGCAGCAAGCGAAGCACAAGTGAGGCAGAAGGTATGCTCTGATTTCTACGTTTTGGATCGACTTGTGATCTTTTAGGGAGCCTCACTCACAGAGGAATGAGATGATGATTATCTCATATCCTTGCGAATGTGCTGAAGGACGCCTTGGTGGGCGGGGACCCAACAGAAATTGGCAGCAGATCAACTGTTTAAACTTTCAGGAGCCCAGAGATGAAAACAGTGTATTATAATTTGTATCCAGAGTCTTATGGTTGAGAGTATGGTTTATTACACAAGAGGGAGAATGATGAAAACAGGAAAAAAAGGGGAAATAGCCATTGTTTCAGTGATACACGTAATTCATTAAAATAACAATATTTTTGTAAGATAGATGCATAACGTGAGGTGGCTTTTGTAATTATGTTGCAAAAGTGGTATTCCACCCTGCTAATCCTTCTCTTCAGAGATACGGGCCTCTGTTTTCATCATCCCTGAAGTGATCACATGTGGGTGAAGGGGAGTCCGTGAGAGCAGCCTGTGATGGTCCAGCAGCCAGGATGGCTTAAAGCCAGTATGTCCTCGTTTTGAGGGTCACTTCATTCTGGCTTGGACTTGCCTCTTTATTTCACTTTTCTGGTACCCCGTTACTTAGAGGTTACCAGAAAGCGAAGAATAATGCATGTTAACTTGCTTGATTTCATTTCCCAAATTTTAAACATTTGTGTTAAATTTCAAAGATAACATCTTGCCGCCTGTCCAAGTGAATTGTTCTTTGGAACTTCTCAGGAAACACTTTCCTTTTTACAAAATGGCTTTCCATAACAAAGGTTTTAGGACTTAACTGAAACTAAGGGGGCCAATGCGTCGCCTTATTGGCCTGCGAAGGACTTTGGCCCCAAGGACAGTTAGAGGAAAAGCCTGTTCAAACTCTTAAGCATTACCCACAGATTTGTATGTTTTCTTAATTCTGTTTTCAGGAACTGAAAAAGGAAGCTAAGAACAGAAAAGCCGTATTGGACTCCCTTAATGAAGTGAGCGGCGCCTTACTGGAGCTGGTACCATGGAGGGCGAGGGAAGGACTTGAAAAAATGGTGGCTGAGGACAATGACCGCTACCGATTAGTAAATGACACCATCACCCAGAAGGTGGAGGAGATTGACGCCGCCCTTCTGCGGTCACAGCAGGTAGGGGCAAGTGGTCTGTTTTCCGGGCAATAAATTTTCTCCAGTTACTCCCAGAGCCTTTACCTGAACAAAGCTTTCTGTTAATAGTGTTTCCATTCATTTGTTATGCTTCAAAAATGAAAGAGGGGATTTGGAAAGAATTTGACTGCGTTACTTTGCCATCTGAGAGCCAGGGCAAGGCTAATCTGGACATTGTTAGCAGCCATCTGCCTCCTGGCTTCCCAGACGTATCCTCAGCAAGTCAGCCACTGGCAAGACCAGCCCTGCTTTCCTAACAAAATGCTTTTTGTCTGCAACTGTGCATACGTCTGATGTGAATTTTGTGCCTTAGCTAAGTCTAATCTGTACGCGAGTAAATATTTTGAGTGATCATGTAAGTCAGTATCGACTGTTCATTGACACACAGCTATGGCAAAGAGAGGCTGTGTTCTTTATAGAAAGGAAACAGTCTTGTTGGTCGTGTAGAGTTTCTTCTGAAGATGACTGAAGGGGAAAAAAATGATAGTTTCTGACCTGTCTGCGACTCATGCAGAGTTTATGGTTCCAGAGAGTTTTATGGGCACTGAGCCCTTGGCCACAGCTCCCCCAGAAAACTGTGGGCAACGAGTGGGGTCCTGGAAATAGAAGTTTATGATAGACATTCTGATTAACTTTTATTGAAATCTCTGTTTGTATTAAGTCATCAGACACAGCAAACTTTCGGTGGCAGGGTTAGTGTGGAATTGCAGTGTACTATAGAACAGAGGTTGGGGAGGTAGGTGACCAAGCTTTTACTAACATACGCCAAAAGCTAGAAACACAAAGCAAGCAGATGGTGTGGGAGCATCCAAAATTAATTTTCTAAGGTTGCCGTAAAAGTGTAATTTATACAGTTCTAAGCATAACACTCCACTCCTCGTTTCAGGGTTGTCCTTCAGAATCACAAAAGCCGATGAAACACAATGATAGCAAAAAGCCTGCCTAAGAAACTTTTGCGAGGGAGGGCATTCATGCCCGAGGAATGTGTTTACATGACTCTGATAGCAAAGTTTGGAGGAATTTGTATGCCTCATTATTATAGGAAAATAAGTACTTTTTTTGGGGTGAAGTTTGTTCAACTATATGAAAATACTGAATTTTTTTCACCAAGGTTTATTTCAGCATTTCAGAACTGGCACTGAAGACTTCTCTAAATAGCAAGACAAATATTCTGTACTCTTGGGAGTAAGATTTTTCTTGAGAAGTTGACTCTGGTTGGTTAGTTCAATGGAGTAGGACAGTAATAAGGTCAGGGTGACAGGTTAGCTTGCATTCTTTAGTAAACTCTGACCTGTGCCAAGATCATTTACTGTAGCTCAGTTCTACTGAAGGTTTTGCAGATGTTTTCCAAAGTTAAAAAAAGAAAAAAGTAACCAGATCAGTATATATCTTCTAGAACCCAAAACATATCTCCTTTAGGAAAATAACAATTATTGTGGGGTTTTTTTTTCCTGATACAATCATTCCTTATAGAAAATTTCAAGATTTTCTGAAAGAAGATAGAAAAACTCTTGGAAGAAAGAATGAGTAAACAACGTGGTCTGTATCCTTCCAGCCTTCCTTTTGAGAGTGAGAGAGAGAGAGAGAATGCATGTAGTAAAAGTATCTTACTACCAGGAGGTCATACAGCTGATATTAGTGCCGTTAATATCTTCTGCTTGTTCATGTGGATTTATTCTGTATTTATATCTGCATTCCTTTGAAATGCCTGCAAGTCTGTCTGATGAAATACTTCTAGTAATAAAGAAAACCAATAAAATGTACTTAAGCCATCAAAAAGAAAAGAAATAGCTCCAGGAAGGCTAAACAGACACGCAATTTAGAGCTGGGAGGAACATGTGCGGTGTGTGGTGAGGTGACTTGCCTGTGGTCCCCCAGCTAGGACATGGTGGAGTTGCAGCCAGAATTTAATCCAATCCCATTCTATCTCATGGCCGTGCCTCCTCATACATTATGTAGAGAGGAAAACTACTACGAGGTGATTTATTTTTTTTCTAACCTCTTTCAATAATTTGAAGGAAGGTGCCATTACTGCAGTAAAATAGATGTAATGCGAGGATTTCCAACTATAAGGGCTATGAGACACGAGAACGCAACACTGAAAGGGTCATGAAATAACACTCTAGGCATGTTGAAGAACAAATTGTGCCTGTCTCTCTGATTTGACAGAGATTTAGTTTTGCACTCAAAACAATAGTTTCTAAACTCATAATTTCTAAGTTTATGAAGTGCTAATACTTATATATCATTGATATTATTTTATAACTTTGCCCACTTAGAGGTGTTTGGAATCAGGGCCAGAGTATAGTTTGATACTAAAATACTCATTTTCTGTTCACCCAATAATAACACATCCATGAAATATAAAAAGAATGATGCAAAAAAAAAAAAATCTTTGGACCTAGATGTTAGCCACATATTTTATACTGTTTTTTGTTGTAAAAACAAATCATCTACCACTCTGTGTCTTTTCTCCATCTGAGACTTACACATGATCTAGTCACAGTCCATCGTTTTAGACATACCTTCAGTCACAACAATTTGTTTTATTGACAGCTGCTTCTTCCCAGATCCCTAACCCCAACATACCCATACCTTCAAGTGAGGGGGTGAGGCTGTGTGCCTTGAACGTGACTTGGTAATTTTTAAACTTATAGATTTAATGCTTTGTCCCTGAATAACCTGGCTAAATTAAACTAGATTTTAAATAACTGAATGTTCAGTTTTCCAAACAAATTTCTCTTAAGATGTTTTGTCTTTTGCCCAGCATTAAGGTTGTTTATATGCAAATCTACCTCCTTTATAATGTTGTCACCTGGTTTTTGGAATTCACAAATGCATGGGACTTTGTGGACAGTCAGGCCACTATCACAGAGTGCTGGCTTCCAAACGTCGACATGAAGGGTGTCCAGGAAAATATGGAAAAAAAATAAAAGTTTGAAGAGAGAAGGGAAGGGAGTCTACAGATATGTTCTAATTAGCATGTACTTTGTAACCGCCCTGTATAAATTTGTTTTTAAAACAGTCCTGATTTAACATGGTTAGATTTTTCCTGTTAATCCTATATCACAATAACAGTTTTGAAAAGATGTGCCATTGAAATTTGAAATTGTAGAGCCGAGGGCCCTCTGTAAATTTGACTGATGTTTATTATTTGGAAAATAATTGAATAGCCTCAATGATGAGCAAATGAGTGAGGCCTACGTGCACTCAGTGCTGCCAGTCAAAAGCCCCTAAATCTGATTTTACACATTTGAAGAGGATATTCTTTTTTGAAAGAATTGGGCCCATTCATTACTTTTAGGAAAAATCTGAGTGGAAGCAAGGCAGCTTAGTGTAAATAGTGGTGACGAGTTTTATTAAAAAACAAAACAGCTGCCTCCTTCCCACAATACATGCCATTATCTGAGTTAGAAACTGTACATAGTTTCGCATGTTAAACCCCTACACAAAGTAACAGATCTTTGTTGCTTTTTTTCTCTAATTGCAATTGGATCCAAAAGGGCAATGTGGAAGGGGAGAGGCACTTTTGCTTGAAAGATGTACAGACTTGTAGCCTGAACTCAGACCGCTGTAATTGTTTAAACCTGAGAGAAGTTCACTGTCCTTGGCCTCTTATAAATGTAGTTGTCAGAGGTTGCTAGAACGCGTGTGCCTCACTGGGTCTGGGAATCGCAGGCACTCTTGGCAGTTCTGGTGGTTTGGGTTATTTTAGCTGGCCGTAATAACCCCAGTGAGAAGGCACAGGGGTTGGTGATTTGGGTGCATTTAATGTAAACAGCTCATTGGGTCATTGGGAATCAGCTTTGGAGAAAAATAACACCTGTTTGTTTCTTTGAAAGAACTAGAAGGAAACCTCCCCCAGGGAAGTGCGATTTGTGCAGACCCTCCAGGTGTTGGGGGTGGGAAAATACCATAACTCGAAGCAAAATGGAAGGAAATGCTAATCAAAAGAAAGTGATAAGATCCCGCCAGGGGAAGGGAGTAGAAGGATGTCCTTGAGATTAAGGTTCTTATCACTCTGTCTTTCTTCAACCTTTCCACTCAAGAGAAACTTTCTAGATAAGTACAAAAGCAATTTGTCAGAGATCGGAGAAGTGTTTAAGTAGTAAGTTAAAACCGACCACTTACTGACTGTTGTGGTATTCGAGCCATTTTTGGTGAAATCACGTGAATATTTTGAGCTCATGAAGCCCAAACTATGTACAAACACAAGTGACACAACTTGGCAACTAGGGCTCGGACCACCTTGGTTCGAATCTCAGATCCAACATTTACTAGCTGAGTAATCGCTGGTAAATCAGTTAACTTCTCTCTGCCTCACTTTTCTCAGCTGTAAATGGAGCTAATGGTAAAACCCACATTATACAGTTGTCAAGATGAAAAGGGATATCGCACGTTAAGCACTTAGAGCAGTGTGTTCAATAGAATGCTAGCTGTTATTGTTTTAGAGAGTGTTTTTCAGGAATATTTAGAGCTAGCCAATTAAAATATCTTTTACTAACTTGTAGGAAATTTCTGAAATGCTAGGTCAACTATGATAGGAGTTATGGTAGCTCAGGTTGATGGTTAGACCCCACTGATGATACCTATTAAGATATTTCCCAGAATGCAGTTTTGGATGCTAAGATTATCTACAATTTATCTGCAGTCAGTTTTTCCTACTTGTATGAGTAGTAAGCAAATTTATTAAAATTTGGTCTAGTAAATTTACTCTCCACGTTGCTCATGTGTGAAATGTGGTTGTTATGGCCCATTAGAGATACACATGTTAAATAGTCATTTGAAAGAGTTACAGACCTAAGTAAAATGCCTTGCTTTGCTGTAAATTGCTTACTGTAGACACTGTGACTATTCCGTTTGTTGGTGAACAATAAATATTTGCTAATTTAATAAAAAAATTTCTTAAAGGACAGAAGGGAAGTTTCTGCTTGAAGTCTTGTTTTCTTTTAGCAGAGCAAATATTTGCCTTGGTTAAAGAAACAATGTTTGAGTTTCAGCTTTCCATTTTGGCAACTTAGATGGTATCATCATGCTGTTTTTCATTGGGTACTTTTTTTTTTTTAGAGAGAGAGAGAGAGGCGTAGTATTAAACTAGTATTAACACTAACAGACTGGCTTTCTTTATTAGGCCGGTCATATAAATACTAAAAATAGCCTGAACACAAACAAGAGGGATGGTGCGTCACTTTATTTTTTCAAGGAGCAATAGAAGAAAAAAGTCGTCGCTATTAAATTTTATTCCAATATCTTGCAGCATTTACACTCAGGTAGAAAGGGCTGGACTGTTTTTCTGCTTTGTACTCTTTAAGTGAATCATAGGAATCATGTAATAAAGGTTCGTTGTATATATACAGCTTGAAAGCTAATATCCGTGCATAGAAGACTTTTCCACTTGCTTTTCATGAAGGTTTCTTTTTCCACATCTGAAGCTGCTGAATTAGTGGATGAAATGTTTTTTTCTTTTTCATGTTGATCAATAATTGCAAATGAGTAGTTCCATTTGAAACTAAGTGACTCAAAAATTATTGAACCAGATCAAGATAGAATTTTTCACATGGTTTACCAGGATTCCCTCTGTAGTACACATTGTTCTGATTTGTCCCAAATAGCAGAAAAAGTAGTGAATAGGTGAATAAAACATTTATTAACACTACTATGTGCAAACCATGACCCTCTTTGATAAAGTTTTTGAAAAGTGTGCCTTCACTAAAAAATAATGTTATGGGAAATATAGGAGAAATAAGTCGTTCTGCTGGATGTGCACACAGTCCTTTTAGAAGTACTGCCCTCGTAAGGGAGCTCACCAACTCTGACGGCTGAAGCTCTGAATTTCTATCTGGAACAGCTTTAGCATGTCACTGATCCTCTTAAATGTGTGACAGTCGAAGGAGAGCCCAGGGTGACGAATGTGTTCTAGTCAGCACGTATGATTCTGTGACTGCCTGGTCGTCTTAAAGCAGCCTGACTTCCCATTGTTTTTTGGTGATGTTGGTGTATATTCAGCTTTTGTTCTGGTGGCCCTTCTAGAGATTGTTAGGCCAAGGTCTGTTAAGCCGTATCTTCCCTTTGATATCCTTATGCAATTGATTTTTTAAAGATAAAGGTAAGATTATTATTTTAATCCCTATTTATTTCTGATTTGGGCCCATTATTTAGATGATTATCTAATTTCTTTTTTCTGTCTAAACTCTTGACTAAAAGAAATTGACCTGCAAATGGTTTCAATATTTGTTTATTCATTCATCATTTGGTAAAAGTAAAAGCAAGTGGGTTCATGATATTTTTGATGATTATTTTTCATCATAATTTAATAATAGGTATTTTTCACTTCTATAATTTATTATTTTTTATTTGTGAGATTGAGACCGTAACAATACTTTTAATCAGTGCTGTTAATGTTTGTGCCAGATTACTGCTGGCAGGTTATTTCCTTATAATTAAGGAAAGTCCACCAATAAGTTTGACAAATCTTATTAAAAAATAAATTATATACCATGGTGACTAGGGTACAGCAAAACTCTGCTTGTGGGAATATAATTAGTACATCCTATGTGAAGGACAGCTGGCGTATAAATCTAAAAGAGAGAATACAAACAGGAACTTACAGATGAGTGGTTACCCACACAGAGTTGTTGTTTAATTAACTTGGTTTAAGACAATTGTAGATTCACATGTAATCGGAAGAAATAATAGAGATCCCACTGTATCCTTTACCCAGATTCCCCAGTAGTAACATCTTGTAAAATGATACAGTCATGCATTGCTTAACGATCGGGACACATTCTGAGAAATGCGTCCTTAGGTGATTTTGTCGCTGTGCAAACATCATAGAGTGCACTTACACAAACCTGGATGGTATAGCCTACTACACTCCTAGGCTATATGGTACTAATCTTATAGGATCACCGTTGTATATGCAGTTCCTTGTTGACCAAAGCATCGTTATGTGGCGCATGACCATAGTACAGTATGACAAGCAGGATGCTGACATTGATGCAGTCCAGATACAGAACATTTCCATCACCACCAGGATCCCTCATGTTGCCCTTGGATAGCCATGTCTATTCCCTCCCACCTCTATTCTCTCCTTATCTTCTGGCAACCACAAATCTGGTCTCCATTTCTATAATTTTCTGGTTCCCATTTCAAGAGTGATTGAGTACTTTTCAGCCACAACCTCTTTCTCTTCCGCTTCTGGGACTCCACTCACGCGAATATTAGATCTTTTATTATAGTTCCACAGGCCCCTGAGGCTCTTTGATATTTTTTTTCAGTCTATTTTCTATTATTTGTATTGGGCAATTTGTGTTGTTCTGTCTTCTACTTCACTGATTCTTTCCTCTGTCCATTTCATTGATCTCTCACCCACTGAACTTTTTATTTGTTATTATAGTTTTAAGTTCTAAAGTTTCCATTTGGTTCTTCTTTATATATTCTGTTTCTTTGCTGAGACTTTCTGATTTGTTGCTGAGGGCACCTAATTTTTCATTTGTTTCAACTGTGTTTGAAATTGCTCCTTGAAGCCTTTTTATCACGGCTGATTTAAAATCTTTGTCAGATAATTCTAACATCTCTGTTATTTAGGTATTGATGTCTGTTGATTATCTTTAGTTCAGTTTGAGATCTTCTTGGTTCTGGGTGTTATGTTCTGGGTCTTGGGTCTTAAACTTTCCGTTTTAACTGGATTTCTCTGCCAACACTCTGGCAGAAGAAGCGGGGGTGCTACGAGGTGGAAGTAAAGGTCTTGGTTCCCCATTCAACCTCTCATGACACCTAAGGGGAGTGGTCCTCATTTCTGCTGGATGGGAGTGGAAGTTCCAGATCTCCAGGTGGTCTTTACTGGCACCACAGTGAAGGTGGCCACGTTCCCACTGAGCGGTGGTGAATATCCTGACTCTCCTCTAGGCCTTCTCTGACACCACCCCTCAGGAGAGGAGGAAGGGTGGCCTCTCCACATGGTCTCCACTGACACTGTGAGCAGGGACTTTAGTGTTGGCCAGTGGGAGTGAAAGTTCTCGCTCCCTGCTTGACCTCTCTGATGTCACCCTAGGAGGGTGTTGGCGCCTTTTATAGTCTCATGAGGGTGGAAATCTAGGCTCCCCATTTGGCCTTTCTTGGCATGGGTGGGACCACAGCTTTTTTCTGTGGTGTTTAGTTAGAGTAGAGCTGTTATTGTCTAAAAGTTTTCCATCTTGCCAAGCTGCCCTTTTCCTGGTCCTTTGGTAGAGAACTGGCTTTTCTTGGGGCTTTGTGCCTGTTGGTGTTTCTGGGTAACTAGTTCTGCAGTATCCAGTTAAGGTTATGTGAGACACGACGAAAACCCAGGGAACTCACCACTGTGTTGTTCCTTGGGTCCCAGGGCCCACAGCAGTTCCTTCCTCTCTCCTTTCAAGTCTTCTTATGTATGTTTTATATACAATGCCCAGGGTTTTTAGGTGTACTTACAAGGAACAGAGAAAAGTACATTATTCTGTCTTCCCATGAGTCTGTGTAGTGTTGCAGGAATGCATAAATTATTTTCCAATCTAGTTTCTTATCTCCACCCTTCTCTCCCCTCACCCAGTTATTCCCCTACCCCCATCTAGATTTCTAGATTCTCTTGAAAACTTAGAAGTTTTGGCAGTACAAGACTTGAATACTCACAATGTCCATTCCCCATTAAATCTTCCAACTGAGGTCATTGTTAGTTACCATTTATCATTGGTGCTCGTGGTGTCACTTGCCAGCTTTACTCATTTATGATAACTGCTTGGCTCTGGAAGGCATTCGGGTTTATGTGATGCGAAATATTGAACATGTGCCTGCTCTTTCCTTGGTAGTCAACTTCTAGGACTCTACCCTAAGGAACTAATTAGAGATGCCAACAGATTTATACACAAGAATATTCATTACAGGATTGTTCATATAATAGCAAAAAATGCAGAGAGCCTAGATGAAAATATCCAGGTATGCTAGAATACAATGATGTTATTTAAAAAGCACATTTAAAAGAATATGACAGGGTAAACATTCATAATAAATGAAAAAGCAGGATATGAAAATGTTTATACAGTATTATCCCAGACCTTTATAAATCTTTCTCAGCTTCTGGAAGAAAATTCACTAAAATACCAATAGTATTAACTCCAGGTTTTAATTTTCTTCTGTGTATTTTTCTGCACTTTATGAATTTCTACCATGAATTACTCTTATGGTCAAGAAAATAAAATCTCAACATATTTATGAATGCTCTTGAAATTGTTTTCTGCTATTATAGAATGAGATGTAAAAAATTATATGTGAGTCATTTGGGGTATTCTCTGCATACGTGGAGACATATTTTATACATACACTTATAAACACATAGTAAAATAAATGGAATATTTCATTCTTTTTCCTAGGAATTGTGTGCTTTGATATCAGAATGCTACTTGCATATCATAAGAGTTAAACAGATGGAGGAAATGATTGAAAGATGGTATCCAGCTACTGGGTTTATAGCTGTTCAATTTGGATAGTACTCCTAAGGAGAAAATTCTTAGAACTACCAAAAAGAAGGCAACAGTGTTAGCTGTCTTCAAATCATTAATGCTGTCTTATGGATTTAACATGTTTTAACAGCTTGTGTTTAATTACTCTGTGCGAAGTTCTCCTTTTTTTATAACTTTAGTCATTATCATGAATGATTTCAGGATGCTATGAAGAGATAAGCTCAGATTTTCCACTTGTGTAATAAGGATATTTAAAAGAAACCTAGATAGGTGTTTTTCTGGCACCAGTTACAGGAACTTGCTGACCTAATTATTTATCTTTTGTTTAGTTTGACCAAGCGGCTGATGCTGAGTTATCCTGGATTACTGAAACAGAAAAGAAATTGATGTCTCTGGGTGACATCAGGCTTGAGCAAGACCAGACCTCTGCTCAGCTGCAGGTTCAAAAGGTGAAGAAGTACATTTCCAGTTGCATCTAAATGATTTGCTGTGTGCTCCAAGTCTGGAAATGTGCTCGCATGATGTACTTTGCAAGACCCCTCTCGTGTAACTTGGTATTTTTAGCTACTTTGCCTAATTGTTTTCCTTTTAGTCACACACTCTCTCCTTTTTTAATCTTTATTTTGGTAAATCACAGACGTTCACCATGGAGATTTTGAGACACAAAGATATTATTGATGAACTTGTTAAATCTGGACATAAAATCATGACCACATGCAGTGAAGAGGAAAAGCAATCAATGAAGGTATCATCTTGTCTGTGTGACTGGTAGTGAGACCCTTAAATAAATGCCATGTGTTGAGCTTTCAGTCCTAGGAAAGCACTTTTCCTTTATCCACAGCTGCCATTTAAACAGCTAAACCATTTGTCTTAAATAAGGCATTTTTCAAGCTTACAGAATAACAGAGAAAAAAAAATTCCTTAAGGGAATCGCCCTGGGGACAATCTTTCCTAGTAGACAGAAAAGCTATTAAGGTTTGAGTCCTTGACTAACTGGCACATATTAAGCATTCAATTAATGTTAGCTGCATTATTGCCATTATTTTCAGTATAAATTGTTATTATGTATGTCAACTGTTGTTTATATGCTTCAGGAACATTTGGGCCTCTTGAACTGAAACAAAGACCAAAATATGTGGTTCTCACTAATACTGAAATCCATTCTGTATGAAGTAAGCTGTATAGCAAAAAAATGAGCTGAGTAATTAAGGAAGCCTCCAGTTTATGTAGTTTTAATGATCCTTTAAATTGTTAGAAAACCAGCCACAGTAAAAATGTTTAGTTCAATTCATATTCAGACATCTGAGCAGCCTAAAGAAATTAATATATATTAATGCTTCTGGTAGGAAAACATCCCCATGGCAAAAAAAATTATATGAATGTGTCTGCCTAAGATCCCATTTTAAAGAGTATATACTGCTTTTAAGGTATACCATAGACAAAGTAATTGAGTGTACACTATATCTTGATACTTTCTCTATTGTTTATGCTCTACAATGGCAATTTACTTGTTTGTAATTTAATCTTTTGTTTATTATTTTTGCAAAGATTCTGACATGAAAAATACAGATCATCATGAAATACTGTGTGTCATTCTGTAGTTTCTTAGATTACTATTGTGCTTTATCTTCTGCTGTTAGTTTGTGATGTGAATTTATAGCATAATCTAGATCACTATGACCACCCCATAAAATCAGTGACAGCATAATATTCTACTTTGATTCTAATATATATATAATTAATTTTATTGACTTGCACTTCCTCTTACAATTTTATTAGCAAAATGTAGTCTCTATTTTTTTGAGAAAGCATTGTACATGTTTCTAGACTTATGTGAGACTTGTTTTCTAACCTAGAAGACGTTATAAGAATGGCTGGAGAATTTTGCTTATTATTTTTGGAGAGCTCAGTGTCTTTCTCATAAAAACTTGAGGCCTTGCTTATTTATTTATATTTTGGTGTTTGTCACCTAATATTTTTTTTGGAGATGTTCTGATGTCATTAAATTCCATGATTTTTGATGACTGCATAGAATTCTGTTGTATGAATATATCATATTTTATTGGCCTGATCTCCAGTTGTTGTACTTTTAAGACGTTTCCACATTTTTACTATTTTTTACAATTATATCAATTTTTTTATTGTGATAAGAACACTTAACATTAGCATACAGTAGAATCTTATTCAGCCTTTAAAAGGAAGGAAATCCTGCCATACGCAACAACATGGATAAACATGGAGGCTTTTTCTTTAATCTAAAATGAGCTTTTTAATACATATAAACAGTTAAGATCTAAACAGCTTTTCTTGATTTATTCATTTAACGTACGTTTGTTGAGTGTCTGTGCCAGATATGTAGTGCTGGACAAAACATTCTGGAGTACTTGTGCTATTTGGCCTACCTGACCAGTTAAACACATTTCCTCATATTAATTTCTAGAAAAAACTGGACAAGGTATTGAAGAACTATGACACCATCTGCCAGGTAAACTCAGAGAGGTATCTCCAGCTAGAGCGGGCACAGTCCCTGGTCAGCCAGTTCTGGGAAACATATGAAGAGCTTTGGCCATGGCTGACAGAAACACAGAGAATCATCTCTCAGCTTCCTGCCCCAGCCCTGGAATATGAGACTCTAAGACAACAGCAAGAAGAACATCGGGTAAGCTCAGTGTCAAAGAGAATGTTGTATTTCCTGTTAAAAGAGAATCATGACTTTTATGGTGTTTTTAAATGCAGTTAGACACCTTACATCAGTAGGACATTTTGGTAATATTGTGTTCTGGTCTGTACAGTTTGTTTATTTCACAGTGCTTAACTGTGACCAGGGGTTACAGTGAGAAGACTGCTGCATGTTGACCAAGTTGTATATGTCATTAATTACACAAAGGCTTCCATAGAATAGTGTGCAATCTGAACTGTCTGGGTACCAAAACAAAACTCTCATTTTAAAATGTTAGAGATATACGCTTTTGAAGTACTTTCCATTTATGTATGTTGAATTGCTTTCAATTTACACATGTTGACTGTTTAATACTTTATGTGTAGTAGTTAGAGCCATCTAGAATGTAAGCAAAGAGTAGAAATACATGAAAGCAACATTGTACACACAAAGCCATTGAGCTTGGGGAAAATGTACAACATAACAAATGCGCCAAAATAACAATGTCGTGAAAGGTAAGTCTATGAAAAGGAAAAATGCTGAATTATAAAGACAAATTGTTCCCATTTTTTTTTTTTCTTCTTATGTACGTGGAACTCCTTTGAAGTTCTCTGCTTCTGTGAGCGTATATGAGTAAACTAGAGAGTCTTGTACATCTACAAATATATCATGTTTTAAACATATATAAAATGGCATTATGAAGCCGTTACTTCAGCAGTCACTTAAATGTTAACATAGCTTAAAATTTTGCAAAGATTTGCGTGAGAGAGGGTTCAAGACTGTCAGAAAAAATCGGGAGTTCTTGCTATTTCTGGACTTGTGAGCATAATTATTCTCCCCGATCTGTACAAGATGTACTGTGAGACTAGTCAGTGTGTGTGTGTGTGTCTAAAGTTTAACTCAGGGTACATTGCATCATTGTTTGAAGTATGTGACATACTTATTAATCTTGTTTGTCTACTTTTTAATATATTGGCATTGAAGAATATCTCTAACTGAAGTATTTATTTAGAAACGAGTTCTGGAGAACACTTTATTTAATGCAAAATGGAAATTTTATGGACCTTTTTCTAAATCATTTGGCAGGAGAAAGACTTAAAAACTAGGTAGAATTGAATTTAAATGTTTATTTGTTGCAGAAGTCCTCATGCCTACCACTGAATGATTTTTAATATAAAATGTTTCATGGACTTTTTTCTACTCTGAAGTGAGATCTGAGTAGCTATGTTTCTGGCATAACATCAAATAGTATAGAAATGAACATTATTGAACTGAAAATTTAAAAATTAATTTTATTTTAATAAATAAATAATGGAATATATATTATTTAATTAATATAATTAATCAATAATAATTTTAAATGGATGATAAAAATAAAGTTAATTTTCCTTTTTTTGCATAATCTTTCAGCTAACGAAATTTATGATTTTATTTATAAAGGGAACTACAAAAACATTATAGCCAAGTCTTCAAATTGTTCATACTAAATTGTTCAGAATATTTACAGCCTTCTAGAATGGCATTTCTTCTGCAGCTTTACAACGTCCTCTTCAGCTATTTTTGGGAACATCTAGTTCATTCTAGCTAGGAATGAAAAATGGCTCCGAGAGCCATGTTACCATACAGTAGATATCTTGAAGTCACATGAACTATCTCCGGGATAACTGGGCTCATGATGATATGTTGCCAAGAATGATTTTATTACATCTGAGGCAGAAGACGTCTCCTATGGGGTCCTTTCTCCCTGTGTACACACACCTAAGTAGGCGTCTAGTAGGTGTTCTCTTATCTGTCCTGGAATGGTGCGAAAAGGTTTATCTCCACACTTCCCTAGGAAAGGTGCCTCCTAGTGCTGCTGCACAGATGAAATCTACTCTGACTCCGGGCAACTCAAGAAATCTCAGCAGAGATCTCTCATTTTATGTGGGAGTATCTTGATAACTAAGTGTGAGCTTGTCTTGCAAACATGCCTTATAGATTATTGAAACCAGAACGTGTACAACATGTTCCTTTTCCATGAGATTATATATTAGCTGATGCTACCATCCCCATCTCCATTCCGTAAAGCAGCATGAAGATTCGATCTAATAATATGAAACAAAAATAAGAAAATCTCAACCTGGACCACCCAGGAGCTAGATTACAGAATGCCCTTCCCCCGCGTTTGTGTGCAGCATGTTAGACTGGACCCTCCTCCTTTTTTTTAAAGTTGAATTTGTGTTTATTTAGCTCTTTTCCAAAAGAGTTTTGAGGCCACCTTCAGAAACATTTCAAAAATAATATGTTACGTTGGGGGTTGGTGGTGATGTAATGAACCAGTTACTTCAACAATTTTCAAAATAATTTGTAGACGGATTTTAGTGGGCACTTTGAGTAAAAATCCAGGTATGCGGCCTTCCTGGTGATTCTTCTTGATCAATGAAAGAAGTTAAAATATTTGCAGGAAAAGATTGGTAGCTTTTCTCTAGATTGTCTTTCCTGAATACCATTTCTCTCAGAGAAGCTTCTATTAGCGGCTGGATAGCAAACAGTTAGGAGGTATACCTTCTGGTGAGGACAAAGAGCTGCTGATGGGAACCCTAATGAATAACGTGGTACAAATGGAAGACCCCTCAATGCTGCATGGCGGCTGGCCTCCGAGAATCCTGCAGGCAAAGACAGCTCTGCCCCCGGGAGTGGTTTTGTATTCGGCCCATGAAAAACTCTCAGTGGAGGTCCTGGGTTTCATGGAGTGTAGATATCCCAGCTATGTTTGTCTCCCCAGCAGGAATGGATCTCCACTTGGATTCCACACTCATTCGTTAGTGTAAATATTCCTGTATCTCTTGATTAGAGTATATTATGCAAAATATTTGTATGTCACATATTTTTCCTTAAATATACCCACATATAATGCTCAGTATATAGCTGTATGTTTGATAGATGGATTACCCTTGCAGCCTTTAACATTTTCAAATAAATACAAATAGATTCATTCATATGTATATATCAAACATATCATATATATGTATGTATAATAGATTCATACATCATATATATAATTTAGTATATATGCGCACATTTTATATTGTTTTACATATAATTACAATGTCTTGTGGAATTACATCCCCCTTACTTAGCTTTATGTATAGTTTTTTTCTCTCAGCATTGTGTCTACCTTCCACTGAGCTGCCTTTCTTTTCCTTCATACCTTCCTTCCTTTTCCTTCCTTCTTTCCTGTTAAATAATTTTTGTATCTATCATGAGTGTGTAGAAAGAGACACCAAGAGTTATGGCTTGGTCTCTGTAGGTTGGGGACATAGTGAGTTCAGAATCCTTATTTGTATCATGACCCTTGGCTAATACTCTTGTCAGGTTGTACTGCTCTTGGTATGAAATGCATAATGAACTGGGATTCGGTATTTCACTCAATCAGCATTTTTGTGTGTACCCTTAAAGGAACTTTGACATGACCAGACTGTTGTTTAATCTTTATGTCAGGGGCATCTCTTCCTGGCAAAGAATTGTATGAGCCATTGTGTGTTAAATGCCTGGTGATGGGGAGGGCGTTTGTTTGGAGTTTCTTGCCAGCTGGATGCTTTGGGGTGTAGACAGCTGTAATACGGAGGTGTGACCCTGAGATCCTGAGAAGCTGTTTGGTTTGTTATAGCAACTGCGAGAGTTGATCGCCGAACACAAGCCTCATATAGATAAGATGAACAAAACTGGGCCTCAGTTACTGGAACTGAGCCCAGGGGAAGGTTTTTCTATCCAAGAGAAGTATGTGGCAGCTGACACCCTTTACAGTCAAATCAAAGAAGATGTCAAAAAGCGAGCAGTGGCACTGGATGAAGCCATTTCTCAATCTACTCAGGTAATTGTTTACATCAAAAATGTGATTGGGTTCTCCTGAACAGCAGAGCATGGAAAGACATTTTCTTGGACCTCCTGATTAAATTTCAGCTAAAATTATTTCACTATATTAACTCTGAGTATTGATGCCTTTGTCTTTCAGAGCTGATATTTGCTTGCGTCCAGTCCTTATATTTCTCTGCCCACTTGTAGATAAAATAAAAAATAATTTTCAGTGACTCAAGAAGCATATGCTTGTTGTCATTGTCCAAATATTTAAATAAGTGTCCATCCAGAGTAGAATGCAGTATTTGCCATTGGGAGAGATAAAAGAAAGTGTTATTATCGTTATTAATAAAACACTCCCAAGAAGACAATAAGAAGAAAAACTGTGAATGATAGACTGAATAAGAAAGAAATAATATAAAGTTGGAAAGGGGTTTTTTTCCTTTGTGAAATATCTTTTTTCAAGAAGTTGAATTTGAAATTTTCTACAGATTTTCCGTTTTCAAGGTTTGGCTTTTGTCGTTAGATACACCATCATTGGAGTGGTTCGTTTTCTGTAATCCCGAGTGATGATTCCTTTAATGTTGAAGACAGTGTAGAATCTACGAATGATCAAGTCTTTATAACTTTGCTTCATTGTCTATAGTAGTTTTGCAAAAAAGTTTAAAATTGTTTCATGAATCAGATTATGTGTTTGACCGTGAATTAAATACAAACTTCAGTTCCAACATCAGGAAGGTTTTAATTTTGATTTTTTAACATTGTTCAGTTCAGGAAACTTGTAACTTAAGAAATCCCTTTAATCTAATCAAAACTGCTCATGAATTTCACATTTAATAATATAACTTTTTTAGGATGCCAAAATAAGCAGTAAAAGTGAATGAAACAATCAGTTTTGATAAACACCCAGATTATATTGAACTTAATTTTTAAAATTAATTTGAATTATAATGAAATGAAACCGTAGGTATGACGCTGCTCTCATGTGGTCCAATTATGTATTAGCATATACCATTTCTTAATGAATCCACTCAATTATTTGCAAAAAACAATCTAGTCTACATAAGTAGTCTGATGCAGAGAGGTGCGTATAAGTCACGATTTTAGGAATGTCTTCAAACACCACCTGTATATAACTCTTTGGGTGGATATGTTAACAAAAGGGCTAAGATTTAGTTCTTGATTACGATATTAAATAGATGTTTTTTCATTTAAATTTCACATTGGGTATCACAGATCTTTTCCTCATAAATGATCCCTTTGTTTTATTACTAGTTCCATGACAAGATAGACCAGATCCTTGAGAGCCTGGAGCGCATTGTGGAGCGTTTGAGGCAGCCGCCTTCCATCTCTGCTGAGGTGGAAAAGATTAAGGAGCAGATCAGTGAAAACAAGAACGTGTCAGTAGACATGGAGAAACTACAACCATTGTATGAAACACTTAAACAGAGGGGAGAGGAAATGATCGCTCGATCTGGGGGCACTGATAAAGACATATCTGCCAAAGGTAATAATTTCAGGATAAGGAAACAATTGATCTTGAATTTTAAAACAATTCTAGATGTTCAGGATGTTTACTGACAGTCTATTTGCATATCAATATGCCAAATTTTAGAAAAGATCTTACAGATGTGACGTGTTTGGAGTTGAAGGGCTGTGTACCTAAATCCCTTGTTAATGTCTTCCTGTGTTTGTGAAATCAGTCAGTTAAATACTGTTTGCCATTGTATGAAAACCACGTGTTCTCTGGGCCTTTTAAACCAGTTGGTTAAAACATAAGACTAATAAAACTAAACTGGAGTGTTTTTTTCCTCATTACTGGCTACACTGCCTTACATAATGGGTGCTCTGTCTCATAGCCACAGAAATGGCAACCATGACCACAGCCAGCCATCTTACAGATATGAGCTAGGGGTCAAAAGGAAGAGCATGAGCATAGGTTAGTGGAAATTCATGGTAAGAAACAAGCCCAAAAGACATACCCTACATTGTTATATTCCTGGGGCAGAACAGACATCTATTCTTGATTTGGAAAGGATAGAGAGTATACTTAGGTGGTTATTTCACTTTCTTTGGAATTAAGACCAGCCTTGGTGAACTTGAAACTTGGTGAACTTAGGTCTGCTCTGAGCTGAGTTCCCTTTGAGCATCCACTTTTGTCAAGAAGAGCCTTGGTTCAGGAGGAGCAGGACTCCCTCGGATCGTGCATTTGTCTGGAGTGGGTCATGGAACCCAGTGATACCCGCTGGACTGAGGTCAACCAAAATTTGGTTGAGTTTTGGATACTTTGAAAATTGAATCACTGTTTCTATGTCAACTCAAACATTTTGCTTTATTGCTTAAATGGGGCTAATGTACTGCCTTTTCAATATTGTTTTGCTCCATAGCTGTTCAGGATAAACTTGACCAAATGGTTTTCATTTGGGAGAACATACACACGCTGGTGGAAGAAAGGGAAGCGAAACTGCTGGACGTAATGGAATTAGCAGAAAAGTTCTGGTGTGATCACATGTCCTTGGTGGTTACCACTAAAGACACTCAGGATTTCATCCGGGATCTGGAGGATCCTGGAATTGATCCCTCAGTAGTAAAACAACAGCAAGAAGCAGCAGAGGTAAGCAGAACATCTCATTGAAAGTTAAAAAATATGTTGTAGTATAATGAAAACTGTGTCCCTTTGGTAAATATTCAGAATCACTCTACTAAAATTTATATTTGGTTCTGAAAGTACAGCCACCAATTGCACTCAGAGAGCGTGTATTTTAAAAGATTCTCTCCATCTCCACTGCTTTTGCCTTATTTCAGGGCCTCATTATCTTTTTTTTTTTTTTTTTTTTTCCGGTTTCTAAAGTAATCCAAAGTGAGATGCTTACTCCATAGTCTCTTTCCTTACCAGGCCTGTAACTCATGCTGCCGGTCCTCTCTCTAGATCTGCTCCTGTTGCGTTGCTGCTTAAACCCCCAGAGGCACTCACTGCTGACTGCAAAAAGTCCACACTCCCTAGAACAGGGTTCAGCTTCGCCCATGTCTGTGTTTCCAGCCATTTGTTCCCACCGCTCCTTTACCAAGCTCCTTCTCTGCTGGTAACTGCAAAGTGGCTTTCCCCAAAACTGCTGTGCTCCAGTCTCTAGCATCTGTACCTTTGCACATTTTATTCCCTCACCGTAGGGTGTCCTTCCTGCCACTCTTTTGACAAGTCCCGCTCAAACTTCAAGATTCAGCTGGATTGTTACCCTCCATGTAAAATCTTTTCTTGTATTCTTAGCAGAGTCTGTCCCTGTTCTTATAATACTTTCCTCATGCCAAGGACTCTACGCACAGTATGACTTATCATTGATCACACCTCTGTCTTTCTCATGGACTCGGAGCCCTTGAGCAGAATAGTCGTGCCTGTTTTTCTTTATATCCCCAATGCCTAGTTTAGGGCTTGGTTCAGGCTTCATAAATGCTGCTTGAATGAATAAATATGTGTAACCAAGAAGATGAAAGCAAAGGTGGAATACTGCATTTCTGTCATAGATTTTTGGTAGTTTACATGTCCTAGGGTAAAAATGTAAATCCAGAGCTAGTTTATCCTAAATCTACTAAAGAAATACATTAATTTGTGTGAAGTCTTTGAGCTCATCTTTTACTTATGTCTATTTTCAATGTGCATCGCCAGACTAGTTTGTTTGAAAAACAAAATGTCTGTCTGTGCTTTTCAGTATTGTTGATATTTTTTTAAAAAAACTTGTTCTATTTGTTGCATAGTTATTTCTTAAATATTGTCTTCATAATAAGAATTTTACATTTGTTAGTTTTTTCTTGAAAATATTTCTTGTGTTCTCTTGTTGAAAAAAATTTGTTGCAGAAACTTAGAAAAAAGAAAGAAGAAAATAAAAATTGATCATGATTCCACCTCCTGGGATTAACTACCATTAATGTCTGTATATCTTCTTAGTTTCCGTGTGGTTTTGCTTCAAACTCTCAAGTTGCCATTTCTTGTTCTAGGCCATACGGGAAGAAATAGATGGATTACAGGAAGAGCTGGATATGGTTATTAACCTGGGTTCTGAACTCATCGCCGCGTGTGGGGAACCTGATAAGCCGATTGTCAAGAAGAGTATAGATGAGGTACAACTAGCGTGTTTTCTGCTCTTATCAGAAGGTCTTTTTTTTAAAAGCATTCTGTTAACTAAAGCATATTTGATAGAAGTAGTTGAAAACATATGACACTAAAGGAGTTCTAATATTTATATTACAGTTAAATTCAGCATGGGATTCTCTAAATAAAGCTTGGAAAGACCGGGTGGACAGACTCGAGGAGGCCATGCAGGCTGCCGTTCAGTACCAAGATGGACTGCAGGTGAGGGATTAAAGCGTGTCTGCTGGCAGGAAGAGTCATGCTAATTGATGTCCACAAGGTTACCCATTGGCGTCACCCCAGGGCTGCAAGTGTGTATGCAATTGCCTCGCCTACTTCAGTTCACATTTTGCCTCTTAGAAGATATATCTGACACATGAGATATGTATAGATTTATACACATGTAGAAATACATTTTTATATGCATATTCAGTGAAATTTACTCTGAAAAGAAATATTTTTAATTTTTTAAGTGAAAATAAATGTTCCCACATAGTATTTTTCATAAATGGCTCAGCACCAGACAGTGAAATGGAACTGAATCTGAGTTCTGTTCTCAAGTTGAGTGGAATAAGATGAAAGGAGTAAACATTATCTAAAAATATCACCGAGTTTAAGTAAAGTCAGAAGTAAAGAAATTTGATTCGAAGCCAGTATTCCCCATGAACTAAAATAGATTTCTGTTTTATTAGGTCATAATCTGTTGTGTAAAAAGTGTTTTCTTCGTTTCCATATATATAATTCCTTTTAACAGTTGTTTTTCACATCCCTAAGGGTTCTCATTCAGTTCATTAACCATTTTGTAAGTTTCTTTTTTTTAAATATTAAAAATTTTCTTGTCAGTTGAGGCCAACTCGGGGATATTTCTCTCTCTACCTTCCTTAGCTTTCTTCCATTTCCTAACAGGCTGGCAGGAGTTTAATCTTTCAGCCCTCCTGCCATATGGAAAAAGCCTTTCTAAGTATTTCCATAACACCAAGTGAATATTATTTTTAAAGCTCAGATGAGAACATCTTTTCCTTTTTATTATGCCACTCCATTTCTATATTTGTAAAAATAAATATCACAAGCCAGGCATTATGCCAGCTGAAAAGTGTTTTGAACTTTGGAAATATATGAAAAAATTCACTACAAATAACACCTTATTATAAGTTTCCCCCTTCACCCTTCTCCTTTTTTTTCTTTTAACCAAAGTGGTAATTTATTGGTTAGGTATCAATGGCCAATATTTAATTAGGCTCCAGCCCTCAGTATGTGAGGCCAAGTCATATTTTCCCCATATACCTTTGGTAGGTCATTGAGTGTTGCCCTCTTCCATGGCTGGAGATGGCCCTGCCACCACCTGCAGCCATGGGACCTCAGGAGCCATTAACTGTAGGAGGTCACAGGCTAGACATCATGACTTATACGGTCTCATTACCACTGCTAGGTTGGTAGCATCACCTTTGGAAATGAGGGTCAACTTGATTTATTGAATAGCTGTGGCTAGATGTTGAAAGCTCCAGAGGTGGTAAGGTTTGATTGTAAAGTAAAATCAAGTTTATTTCCCAGGTTGCTGCTTAAAGTTCTTAGGGTTTATTCATACCAACTAAAATATCAGGTATTTTCCAAGGTTTTTTCCCCCTACTGTATGGTCTGGCAACTTCATTAAAGTGCAAAATAATTTTATGTATTTAGTGCCTGAAAAAAATATGAGTTGAACCTTTTTAGAATGTTGTTCCTAAAAACAACAGGAAAAAAGGGAGATTTTTGAAGGCTATATTGCAATTCAGAATAGTAGTCTTAATATTAATCCTCATATGTGTAGGATTTTAATGCTAATCTAATTAATACATAAGTGTTCAGTTGAGCCAGATTCTTTTACTCAAGTGTCAAACAATAAACTTATTCATTATTTGAATAAGCAGATGGGTTCAAATATTTTTCTTTCATTATATTTACACAGTCTGCCTTTTAGGAGGGACATAAGAGAGCATGCAGAATTTTATTTCATATGATTGAATTTATAAAACTTTTTTTCAGATGGGCTTTTTAAAAAGTTTTTAATATTCTAAGATTCTATTCAAGATAGAATTTCCTTTGCAAACTTGGACGCAGAATTGGAGGTTCCATCCATTTCATATTTGGGTAACTGTTTCAGTATATTACTGCTTTTACTTATTGAGGTGAACCACCTTAATTATTTGTAGAATAGGCTCATTACGTAATATCTTTATAGATTTGTGATTGTATTTTTCTGTAACGCTTGAGATGTTGTGGCAATTTCAAATGTATCCTCATAATAACACATGGACTGACGTGTTTTTCAGGCAATATTCGACTGGGTAGATATTGCCGGTGGTAAATTAGCTTCGATGTCTCCAATCGGAACGGATCTTGAAACTGTCAAGCAGCAGATTGAAGAGCTCAAGGTATGGGTAGAGGCTGGCTAATTTCTCAGAGACCTTTGCATTCCTAAGTTCTTGATTCATGGGATTCTTTACACAAATTTATTTATTTTACATAATTATAATTGAACTATTACATTTTGATTATGAAGCTGGTTTAATATAGTACCTACGTGTAATAAGCCGTATGCAAATGCACTTTAAAGTATATAAAATACTTGTAGTTTTCTTATTAAATCAATACCCATTCATTATAGAAAAATCAGAAAAGACAAGTAAGCAAAAGGGTGAAAGTGTTATATACCGAGAGACAGCCACTCCTAAGATTTGATTTATAGCCTTTCAGATATCCTCGTGGGGCAGGATGAGGTGTGAGGTGTATGTAGATCATACTGTAAGGATTTTTATAACTTTATTATTCAGTAGTGTAGTATTGTCATTAATACACATACAGCAAAGTTTTTATTTTCTTCATCGTGTTCAGATAATTCATTTAGTGTAACAGGCTAAAGAAGCATCTGTGGTATAACGGTGTTTCCCAGAATGTTTGTTTTGTAAATGTTTGTTGTTTCCCATCTGCTTTCCTCTGTAATCTTTTCTTTGATGGTTCCAGATTTCCAGCTGTGAAAATGGCTGGACTGTTTCCTCTTTAAAGCATTCCTCTGTGCTGATGATCATTTATCAAAGTGGGATCAGCTGTTTCCTTCCTAATTTTGTCTCCATCCACAGAGACATCACACCATTTTCAATAAACTCTACCAGATTTTTGTATGAAATTATTACCTGGCTTTAAAATTATAGCATTTTCATCTCTAAGTATGATGGATAATATTTCACTTTAAAAAATTGTTTCTTTTTGAGAATTTTGCTGTGACCATCGTTAGATTATGATTTTTTTTTTTTTACTTTATCTGATCATGTAGTAAACACATGATATACTTTATGTGCAATCACCGCTGTGGAGGAGAGTTTGTTTTGTATATTTGCATCTGTCTCTGTGGTTTTCCTGCGGCAGGCTGGTCAGGAATGCCATCTCTGAAACAGCTTGTCTGAGGTTACGCCCCAGTTCACCAACTTATAGCCAAATGACCTCGAGAAATCACTTCTGTGTCCTTAGCTTACATTGAGGATAAAATTATTTTCTTTAAGTTTATTGAGAGTAATTTGAACATAGCAAGTGTTCACTGTACCTTAGCTATTTTTTAATTATTGTTTTAATATGTTTGGAAAAAACTAGGGGACTGCTAAGCCATTATTTATTTACTGTTTAATTATTTGCTATTACAGATTAAAATAAATATTTTATGAAAGGACAGTTTCCTATTACAAGCAATCATCCACTAACCTTTGTGGTTTGGCAAAGCCAAGATTATTAAATATATTTCAGTAAGCACCGGGAGAGAGAATAATGTTATTCTGAGTCAGCAGTGGGTGAGGCATAGGAATAACTGAATATTAATGAACACTGCACAGCTACGAAAACATGAAGTGTTCAGTAGATGCAAGATTTGTGTATGTTTTTGAGCAAGAAATATTAATTTGAGTTTTTTAGTGATATTTTTTCTGGGTTTCATCTGTGTCAATATGTATTTTATTTTCTTCTTTCCTGTAATTTCAAAACTCATTTATTGAATATATATAATTAGACACTGGAATAAGTTCACTCTTGAAATTTGTTAATTTTTTATTATAGAGACCAAAAGTGAAATATCAAAATTATAAATAGAAACATCTTTCAGAAAACATTGACTAAAGAGAAAAGATTTTCCTTATCTTTTTTTATCTATAATTCTTTCATTGGTAAACCCGGTGTTGGATTTTTACTCCTCTTCCCCACGACCCAAATAAGAAGTGTGAATTAGAATAAAGGTCTAACCTAAAGAATTTTTTGGTTTAAAGTTACTGATTTATAAACAAATTTGCCTTGTATATTTCTTTTTTTAAAAAAATAGCAATTTAAGACAGAGGCCTATCAACAACAGATAGAAATGGAAAGACTGAACCATCAAGCAGAGCTTTTGCTGAAGAAAGTCACGGAAGAAAGCGACAAACACACCGTTCAAGACCCATTAATGGAACTGAAATTGATATGGGATAGTCTGGATGAGAGAATTATCAATAGACAGGTAAATGCCAAGATTTTTGTTAAGAAACTATGAAATTTCAATTTCATATATTAATGTAAAAGAATTATTTAAAAAAGTGAAATTAGGTGATTATGTACATAAACTTTTGAAGCCCGTAAATTTTCTTATTTCTTTAGAACTCGTCCTGTTTCTCACATGCTATTTTTTAACCACAAAGAGTTTCAAACCTAAAATGCAGAAGAATGTGGTGGCTGGGTTTCATTGGTTATGCTGTAGACTTAGGCAGCGTGAAACCGTTGATTTTTGGCCCTTGTTTTATAAATGTTTGTCATTCATAATATTGAATGCATAAATGGATTTTCTTCCTCTCTGCTCTTTCTGTAGCATAAACTGGAGGGTGCTCTCTTAGCACTGGGCCAGTTCCAACATGCTCTGGATGAGCTGTTGACGTGGCTGACACACACCGAGGGCTTGCTAAGTGAGCAGAAACCTGTTGGAGGGGACCCTAAGGTCATTGAAATCGAACTTGCCAAGCATCATGTACGTAGCTGTTATTGCCTGTTATGTTTCTTCTCTGTTCATTTCTAGTGTCATCAAATTTCTTCTGGTATGTTTCTTTATGCATTTTTCAAATTTACAATTTTAACACAAGTTCATGTTTAATGTTGTTAACTAAGGTTTAAACTACTAAAACACACTTCTTATAAGATTGTCATCAAAATAGTTGTCTCGTTTAAGGCAGGCGCTCTCAAAAAGAGCAAGGATGGGAAATTCCTGGCTAAATTTTAATTAGGGCTGCGTGGCCAACATGACAGGTTTTGACCTCTGATTGTACCTGTCATTGGGTTAATGTAGTAGAGTTTTAAAAGTTGTTGGGGATAGTCTAGTAAGTCGTAGATTCGAAATGTGGTTCCACGGCAGGTGTGTGTGTGTTTTTCCTCTGGTCACCGTTATCTCCCTGTGTCACTTGCTGCTTGTTTGGCATGTCTAACATATGTCTGTCTGTCTGTCTGTACCTCTCATTATGTTGGGGTTTGTCCTGCTGTCTCTCTCTCTCTCTCTTACTTTTCTCTGGCTTTTCATGTCTTAGTCCTTTTCTTTCTGAATTAGTTTTTAAAAGTATTTATTGTATTTAAAAGAGTCTTTATATGTCCTGCACTTCATTTAAAGCTTATAAATTGAAAATTTTTATCTTGAGATATATGCAAAACAATTTTATACTGTTGTCATCTCTGTGACAGTTTGTTGATAATTCCTAATAGAAAATTCCCTATATCTTAAGTCACGAGGCTTAAAGAATCAAACGTTATGCTGAGTAGAGTTTATCCTGACATTCAACAGTCTTTCATAGAACTTTAACATTCACAGTAGTAGTGGTATCTTATTTAAGGTTAGGTTCTAAATCCAACCTTAAATAAGTTTTCTTTGATTATCAAATAGAAAAACTTTGATTATTTTACATATTTATTAGCATTTTAAAATAAAAGGTAGATTTTTAGCACTTGAAGATCATGATAAAGTTTTTGACTAGTCTTCGTTTGGTCTCCTTCTTTCATACTTTTCCCCACAGTAGTTGTTCCCTAATTTAAATTTTTATTCCTCTTTTACCTCATTTTGTGTATATTTATAGTCATCACCCAACCCTATCTGATTAAGCAGTTAGGACTTATTTTGCATCATTAATATTTTTCATTATCTAATCTATATTATACCTTTGCTAAGAGCAATAATGACTAGTCAGACTGACTCTGCATAGAAGTAAAATATGTTTATTCTCAGAGTGTGAGTTTGTAGCATTTATATTTTCATAAACTTAGCAATTGTCCTGAAAGTCACAGACATCAGTGACAGAAACTTTGTAGAATGCATAAGAGTGGGAAAACGAGGCACCTGAACCAGTTATTTTGGTGAGGGATGAGTTGGGGACCTTTTATTTCTGTTTTTTTATGTTTGAGCCGTTAGAAATGAGTCCTTTTCTCCTTCCATTTCTCAAAGGTCAAAAGTTAAAGGACTTAGATTTGCCAGCACAATGGCTGGAGGAAGGGTGGGAATTTTTCCATCCCTCCCCTCCCTTCTTCTCTGGCTCCTAGGCTGTGCCTTCTACAGCGGGACTCAGACCATTTAGAAGAATGAACTTTATAGGATTAACTTTTATATTTTGACCAAAAGAATATTTAGCTCTTACCTTCTGAAAGTGATTCCCACTGTTGACATATCAAAGTACGTGCTTTTCATAAAGATCATTCCTTACTCAGTTGACTTTATAGCCTTTGAGAAACACTCCCTCACCAGATGCCTCAGAAAGTGAGTGAATACGCTCAGAGAAACGGGGATGGCAGATGGTTAGTGCACTTCACTGAAGACCGCCCCCTGGTCTGGATTTCCCTCCAGATGTGGGATGTTTTACACAGGATGAGAGCTGATGTTCCTCTTCTTTCCTGTTGCCAACCCCGACTCAGTGAGTGTAGAGCAGGATTATCATGGACTCTCACTAACATTAGAGGAAGGTTTCTTCTGGTTTCTAAAAACAGAACCACAGTCTTCTTGAAAGGAAACTATTACTAAACTTTATTTGTTCTTAAAGTGTAATTCTTTTCAGTATGAGAAATTGATTTTTTTAGCCTTGTGGTTGCTTTCTGCACGTACCACTCTTGCCCCGTGTTAGTGCTTGTAAGTGTTATTCATCTGTTCTCACATTTCCACTGTGTAACAGCAGAGGAAGGCATTATTTACTGGGATCCATAGTAAGTGTTTCATATGTGTATTTTCTAGTAAAAGAACAGTTAAACTTTGAATGCTGGACTTGAGGATCCCTGATAGATAGTGAAATCTCTTTCCCTTTGATGTTAGGGCCTCCTGAGAGTCCTGTCAACTCAGCAGTTAATTCTAACACCCTTCCAACAGGAGAAGATAAAAGGGTAGTCTATGAAAATTTTTTCCCTTTTCGAGTGCTAATTGTAAAGCGTGGCACTGTACAGCTTAGAAATAGAATAATTTTGTGTTTGAAAATGAATATGTAGAAATAAATATCTTTTAAATTTACTTAAGACATGCAAATTAAGTTCAATTAAAATAAGCTTGAATCAAATGAATACTTTTAGAGCCATTTGGTTATAATCTCTGGACACTTAATATCATCAATTGCAAAGCTAGTCTAATGAGAAGAACCAGCAGTGTTCTCACATAATCATTTCAGGAGGTGTTGGTAGACTGAAGGTGTGTCTAGGCAAGCTGCCAAGTTAAGGGAAAAGAGGACCATCATTTTGAAACTTTATTAGTATTAAAATTCTACGTATATGATGTTTTTGTTTCTGAATGTTTCAGAACCAGGAAATCAAACAATTGTGTTAAAAGAGATGTTAACATGTTACAAACGAGGAAACAGTGTTATCTTAATATTTTCAGGTGCTCCAAAATGATGTATTAGCCCATCAGTCCACAGTGGAAGCCGTTAATAAAGCAGGAAATGATCTAATTGAATCAAGTGCAGGAGAAGAAGCAAGCAACCTTCACAACAAGCTAGAGGCTTTAAATCAACGCTGGCAAAACGTTTTGGAAAAAACAGAACAAAGGAAGCAGCAGCTGGATGGTGCCTTGCGCCAGGTGAATAAGAGAATAAATTCTGAAACTTTCTATAGCCTTCAAGACCAAGATAGCATGGGATTCTCTCATTGGTTTACAGACCCCTGTTTAATTCTTAGACCTCAAGGAGAGGAATAAAAACAAGTGGGATAAAGAGCAGAGCTGATGAGAACGCAGCTCTCTAGGTCTTAGTGTAATAGTCTTATCTACTAGTGCTCTCCTGATGAAGAAAGACAAGGGAAATCGCGGGGCACCTGGCCGTTCTTAAGACCGCAGAGAGGCTTAGCAGGCTGGGGTTGTATAAACTTCATCTTCTGCTTTCAAGTGACAGTGTCTGTGGGCCAAACTTAAACCCTCTCTATCGCTCCAGGCCAAAGGGTTCCATGGAGAAATTGAGGATTTGCAGCAGTGGCTGACTGACACCGAGCGTCATCTGTTAGCATCCAAACCTCTGGGAGGTTTACCAGAAACAGCTAGGGAGCAGCTTAATGCCCACATGGTAAGTATATATTATTTCCGACAGCTCTAGCCTCAGATTAAGAAACTGACCATTTGGTCTGGGCCCTGGTAATAAATTAATCGTGGGAGGAGGTTTAAAGGATATACAGTTTACAGCAGAAATCTCTAGGTGTACACGCTAGAAACACCATTTATTGATTAAATCTTCCAAGTCGGAACCTATTCTTTATTTCAAAGGTTAGTATGGCAGTATGTGAAAAGAGATTTTTAGATGTCCAGACATTTTTTAGAAGCAAACCTTTCCCCATAAAATGATAAACCGGTATGGATAGTAATGTTACGTTCTGTAACATTATAAACTGTTGTGCGTTGAGTGAAAAGAAAAACCCCTGAAGCAATCAGAATTGACTTAAAAATTATTGCTCTCAGCATGATATTCCCACTTAGTTTCACGGAACGCTGGAAAATATGTTTTTATTCTGTTAAAACAGAATTACTTGTTCATTTGTCTTCATGGTGATGGGGCTGAATCTTCAGCCTCACCCTTCCAGCAGATAGAGACAGGGGGAGGCTTCTGTGAATTGTCCAGACTGGAGCAGTGTGCCTGCGGGCCGTTCCCGCCCAGGTCCTGTTGCCCTGTCAACTCTTAAGGCTCAGGAGGAGGAAATCATGAAACTGGAGACTTTGGCTTTCTTTCCTAGAAATATGGACTGACAAATTAAACGTAGGCTACCTTTGATTTGTTGACCTTTCCTCTTCATTTCCCATTGTAATTCATCCCTAAAAGTTCTAAGAGAAAACAGCCTGTTTCAGATTTTGCAAAGTATTCCTCTAGTATTTATGCTTGTGAGTTTGCATCAGAAACTTTTTTTTTTTTTGATATTTACATGCTGATAATTAGTATCTTAGGAAATAAAAGTAGAGGTATGTAGGGATTTGGGAAAATAAATGGTTCATTGTATATTAAAGTCTGTACTCTTGAGTAGATGTCTATTGTTGTTTAAGATCGTATTAAAACTGCACGTTTCTGGAAATAATTTTGAATCTGGTAGGTTGGAGAGGAAGCAGCTATCTTTTAGGTGTTGTGACGGAGTACAGCAGAGGTAACATCTCCTTCATTTCACAATTGCCATGAGCAGTCAAAATAAATCCTGCTAATGCTGTATAGAGTTTTCTAGACACCTTTAATATATTCATCATTTAAAAACATTATTTTGCGTGTGGTTTTGTTGTTGTTGTTGTTGTTACTGTTGTGTTTTTTTTGTGCCACAAGAGAGCCATTTGTTTCACTGAAAAAGTAATTAAATAATAACTTGAGAGTGTTTGTCTTCCTTTTCCATAAAACCTGACTGACTTCCAGATACTTCATTACTTTCCTAGAAGTACCTGCATAGCTATTACAGTGTCCATTAAGTATAAGTTTAATGAATTATTGAACATACATTCTTGGGGTTATTCTCTAATAACAAATATTTTTAAAATATTAGTTTAGAAGAATATAAGTAAAAAGTTGGAGAGCAAAGAGCTTATCTTTAGAATATTTTAATTTTAGAAAAATGCTATCTTATCAGCTTATTTGGTTTAGGTGGGATGTTTAAAATGTCTCCTATATAACCTGATATAATTTACCAGATTATAGAAATTCCATGATTTAAGGAATTCTAGAGTTATTGATATTTGTAATATTGCTTTAGTAACGTTCTTTTGATTTGGTGTGTTAGAAATGAAGGAAACTGGAAAACATAGGCTATTGCAGTTTCCTAAGGTTTTGCTTTGGGGTTAAAAGCTTTTAATAGGTATTGTAAGTATATTTAGAAAGGTTTTTTTTTTAAGGCTTAAGAAATTACAAAGTTTTAAGGTGATGAAATTTTCTGAAATTAGTAGCAATGCACATCCTTGTGAATATACTAAAAAATGCTGAATTGTACACTTTAATATGGTGAATTTTATGAATTATATCTCAATTTTAAAAATTATAAAGTTGAAAATGTGAGACATAGAATATCTAATTTTTCTGTGGGAGCGATGACTTGACCCACATTATAGCTGAATCAAAGGCATAGAGCTGGTCTTAATCTTTTGCATAATTAGAACTGTTTCGTTGATCTTAAATTCTGAATTTGGGTAAGCAATCTGTTTTTGCATTCTCTGTAGAAGATGCACACTGCATTCCTGTTGAGAGCTTTATAAAGGAGAATAATATTTGCAGCCCCACAGGTTTGGCTTTTGTGATTCCAAAGTCTGAATAATCAACTGAAATAGCTTACTCTGCTGGCTCTTTGCTTTCTAGCCACTGTACATCTTCTGAGCACAGAATAACACCAAAAAAATCCTACAGTCATTGTATCATAGTTTGAGGAGAGACTTAGAGAACCCATTTTACAGAGGAGGAGGTTAAGATTCAGGGAGGTTAAATTACTTGCCCAAGGTTAAGCTGATTGGTTATGTATAGTGAAACTTTCCTTGATAACATTTAAAATATTGTTTCACAAACCTGAGCATGCCAGATGGATTGGTATTATAGCAACATTTCTGGGATTTCTCAGTAGACAGGGTATGGCCATAGGTTTAGGTGTCATTTCAATACAGTGAAAAGTTTGAATGTATCAGGGTTATTAGATCACCAATATATGGTAAGGGACTTGATATTGATGGCCTGGAAAAAGAACTCTTAGATTTTATTCTCTTAAAAATTATGTAACTCTGGGGGGATATCTCAATTTAGGAAATCTGTGCTGCCTTTGATGTTAAAGAAGAAACATATAAGAGTCTGATGCAGAAAGGCCAGCAGATGCTTGCAAGATGCCCCAAATCTGCAGAGACGAATATCGACCAAGACATAAATAACCTGAAAGAAAAATGGGAATCGGTGGAAACCAAACTCAACGAAAGGAAAGTATGTGCCTTAATTAATTTAATAGAGTGAAGGTTTCAGTTGTTTTATTTCATAGGTTTTTCCTTATCTCTGAGTACAATTATCAGTGGAACATTTAATAATCCATGTTTAAGTTTTCTTTGCATACATTTGGAGGGTTCCTGAGGTCAGTTGAAATCAGGATTCTGTCTTAATACAAGAGAACAGAGTTAAAGGAATTTATTCAAATGCAGATAAAGATATATCATAGATTAAGTGTTACTAGGTGTATTTTTAAATTTGTGAACCACTCAAATTCTGGATTGTTAAATAATTCTATTCTGATCACGTCCTTGTTCAGCAAAGGGCTGTATGTAGCGGGGAGGGAGAGAGGGAGACCAAGGGCGTGAAATGATTGTATATATAATAAGCACTTATGTAACAAAAGTCCATGAGAAGGGATTAAAAATATTATTGTTTCATGCTAAAGGAAAGTCATAAGCTAGGAATGCTAGATTTTGTGTTCTCACTGACGGAGTGTAATATATATTTCATAGTATTTTGACCCCAAAATTAATCGTATGAATGTCAAGTTTTCTTTTTATGGATTTTGCTTAGTAATTGTATTCTGTGATTAATTGCCCCCAAACCACAATTTTAGTGTATATTAAAACTTTTTTGGCTGCAATGAAATGCTTCTCACTATATGTAAAGCGGTCTGGTTTGCTAGTATTTTAGCAAAGGCCCATTACATTCATAAACTGTTTAGGTAATATAGATTATGCATAAATAAAGTGTGGATGGGAGGGAAATCTGCCAGAGAGTGGTTAAACTGGGAACAAAAAAAACCTTTAAATATTATCAAATACTAAATAATCTGTCTTCGCAGACTAAACTGGAAGAGGCCCTCAACTTGGCAATGGAGTTCCACAATTCTCTCCAAGACTTCATCAACTGGCTGACCCAGGCTGAACAGACCCTAAATGTTGCTTCTCGGCCAAGTCTTATCTTAGACACAGTCTTGTTTCAAATCGATGAACACAAGGTATGTTGTAACTCAGATGGATAGCATTCTTGTTTCAGATCTTTTTAGAAACAGACTATTTTAATGTCAAAAGCATGAATTTGGTAGTTTGCAAACTTTTTTCTGTCCTTTGGAACAGTTTCAGCTTATGACCCCAGAAGCATTTTTAAGATACATCCATTTTTCAATTGTTTCTAATTATACCCTTTTTTTGGGGGGGGAAGGTCTTTGCCAATGAAGTAAATTCTCACCGTGACCAGATAATAGAACTGGACAAAACTGGAACCCACCTGAAATATTTTAGTCAGAAACAGGATGTTGTCCTAATTAAGAATCTGCTGATCAGTGTACAGAGTCGGTGGGAAAAAGTGGTTCAACGGCTTGTAGAACGAGGAAGATCTTTGGATGAGGCGAGAAAGCGGGCCAAGCAGGTAAACCTTCGTAAAAATTCTCTGAATGGGGCAAGAAATGGGTTCTAGCTGTTGAACTGTATGTTATGTTATTAAGGTACTTTCATTGCAGACTATACTAGGTGTAACGATCGTGGCATGAAGCCAAGGTGTTTGTTTCCTAAAAGGGCCGTGGCCTGAGTTTGAATGGTGACATCACTTTTTGACCTGGCAGCAACTTCAGGCCCTGGGGACTCATTTTGAAAAGACTGATTATAGCTTGATTTCATAGACGGACTGTTATCATTAAAACCCGAAAAGAGGCTCAAAATTTTTGCTACTGGGTTTGTTTGTTTTTTCTTTGGCCTGTCAACCTCCGCTCTCGTGCTCAGAGTGAGACCTCATACTTTATATATTGCTACCTTTTGTTTGGTTCCTAAGGCAAACCGTCTTCATAAACTGTTGGAGCCGAGAGCCAGGCAGCCCTCTAGACAGGTCTCTGAAAGGGCGCATTCTGTGTCTGAGTTGGTTGGTACCTCTCACCTCTCTGAGTCTGTACAACTTGTTGGCAAGCCTTCACGTCTCCTCCAATAGTTTGACACAGCTCCATTCCAGTTTTAAATTAATTCTTTAAATCTTCTGGGGCTGCTTTTTTTGTTAAATCTAGAGGATCTCACGAATCTCACAGAAACTTCCTTCCTCCCTTCCTTTGCTATCAATATTCCATTCTAGACTAAACACAGGGAAAAGGTAAAATTATGTCTCTGTACTCCAGGGAAGACAGAGATGCACCTACCTTGCTTGGCATATGTTTTTAATTTTCACTAGAAACTTAATGTAACATTAAGGCTGAATTTTGTAATCACTTTTTTTGCCCCATTCAGTTGTGTTTTTCTGTCTTTGATGTTGGACTCCATTGTTTTGGTGAGCTAGGCTCAGTTAGGTGATGCAAAAGATGTCATGGGACATCTTTTCATGTGTCAGTGTTTAAAGCTGTCAGAATAAGTTTTTTAAAGGCTTTAGAAATGGCAAATCTGCATTATTCTGGGATTGCATACGGTAAATCCCTTTCTGAGTGGGAGGTATGATATTTTCAATGTAGTAAGTGAGTCTCTAGAATAGACACGGTCTCTAATGTTTTTTAAGACAGTCTTCATGCTGAGCTGACACTTGTCTGTCCACATATGTGGCAGTGTCATCTGTAGTACCGGCGTGTTTGAGTTACGAACGTGTAATTTATAGATGTGTCTTGGATCCCAGTAGCCAGCCCCCCGCCCCCCATTCCTCCTTTCTCCGTTTAATCAATTTTATTTCTCAGTTTGTTTAATTAACTTTATAAGGATTTTCTACTGTTTTCAGTGCAAAGCTATAGCCTTTCTTCTATTTGTATGGCTTAAAAATAGTTTTGAAAGCAGGGCCAGCCTTACAACCTGTGCATTTATGTCTTAGACTTACCATCCAACTGTTGTTAGCCTATATTATTTGTAGTAAGACCATCTAGCACTGCGACTAGCTGTTTCTTTAAATTATTTTTTATTATTCTAATATCTTGGCTTTCGGCTCAGATGTTTATCATAGTTCTCTGACTTTGGCAGTTTATGTACCTGTTCTGGGCTCCATGTTTGTATGTTTAAATTGATTAACTTTGTAGGGGAGATGTGTAGGGTGAGCAGATTTGTGATGAGATGATCTCTAGTGGGCCCTTGCAGCTTTGTGATTCCATGCTCTTATTGTGCTTATTGTTAAATATCTTCTTATTTCATTATTAATGTGCTTTGATATAAAACAGATTTTTTTTCCCCCTTTTCAGTGAGGAAGATTGGCCGTGAGCAAACATGTTGCCAATCTTCCTCTTTTTTTTTCCTCGCCAAAGCCTCAGTGTTTAGTTGGATATCCTAGTTGTAAGTCCTTCTAGTTCTTCTACGTAGGATCCCACCACAGCATGGCTGGATGAGTGGCGTGTAGGTCCACACCCAGGATCCAAACTGGTGAACCCTGGGCTGCCAAAGCAAAGTGCGCCAACTTAACCAGTTGGCCATAGGGTTTCATTTTGATTACTTAAGTTTTTGTTATGTATCCATTCACTTAAGTTTATTATGAGAAATAATCTATAACCAAGTTCACCATTTGGTATCCAAAAATAGTACCCACTAGTTCTCCATGATAAACAGAAAAGAGACTGTGGCTGATATCAAATCTACGTAGCACCAGAATGTTTCAAGGTCTTAGATGCCAAAGAGAATTATGTTTTGTTAGAATTCAAGTATTGGGTGCTCTTACATATAAAACCAACAAGTGAGGCGCAGGTGTTATTTTGAGGATTCCGATAGCAGCAATAGATATTAAATTATATTTGTATTAAATAGGACTGTAATGACCTCTTTTTGTTCTTGTTACTTTTTTAAACCTATTTACAGACTTCATCCTTCCTTCTCTCCCTTTTTATTCCTTTTTCTTAACATAGAAATAAAACACCTTAGAAGTAAACTCACATCTGTCAAGAGATAGCAGTGGACAAATAAAATTCTGAGAATTTATGTTAATTATTGAGCAAAAGGAAAGGAGGGAAGCTCTCCCTGGTGCTCACAGTTTCTAGGCTCATATCTATTCCCGTTGAAGTGTATGCGTTTGAATGAGTTATAGCAAAGTGACCATGGGGCACAACCACAAAAGCCAAGCGTTGACAAGGCGTTTTCTAATCTGCTGAGGAAACTGTTACTTTATTCTTTTTCAGGGGAAATTTTGAATTAATAATTTTCAACATTTCCATTAATATCAATTTTATTTAAAAAATATACTCAACTTCAAATATAGTGAGTATACCAGAAAATTTTCAGATGTTTCAGATACAAACGAAGATGTGAATTTCTTTTACAGTTCCATGAAGCTTGGAGTAAACTTATGGAGTGGCTAGAAGAGTCAGAAAAGTCTTTGGATTCTGAACTGGAAATCGCCAATGATCCAGACAAAATAAAAACACAACTTGCACAGCATAAGGTGGGTCTACAATTAAGAAAAGCCCATTGTGTCATTGCATATCTCAGGATCACTTTTCAATTCTTACTTGATTGTGTATTTATTCATCCCTAGAGAAAAAAGGCTGGACCAACATTAAATTTAAAACCAATTGCCCTTCACGTTAGTCAAGTGGCAGTGGTATCTTTCCTCTCCAGTGACCATTCCATCATGATTCCAGGGTTAATTGTTAAAAGAAAACATACAACGTTAAAGCTGGAAGTCGTTTCCAATCTAAAACGTAGAAAGGATTTGTCGGGGTTTGAACATTGGCATTTCAAAATTTCACAACTGTCTTGTCTTATAATTTCTTTCATAAGTCAAATGTCATGTAGAAGATAATTCTATAGTAAAAAGTAACAGGTTTTGCCATGTTGATTCTTTTAAACCGTTCAGTGAGGAAAATCGGTTGCCCCTATCTAACTTGGTATTTTATCCTGTATGTGTGGGTATGCGAAATTCCATCCTTACCCTCAAAGACACATAGTCAGTGGCTCCTGTGTATTCTAGAAGATGTAGAAACATTGTATTTTATATTCCATTTGTATTCCAACTACATGACAGTCGCAGAGCATTCTCCCCATCCTCCTCAACTCCTGGGAATTTGGGTCTTTGTATCATTCTGTTTGTAAAGTGATCGTCAGCCCTCAGGGTGAGCATGCAGGGAGAAGGGAGTGGTTCCTGCAAACACTTTTACAACTTTAGGCATCTACGTATAAATCATTGATTGAAACATGATAATTTTTAAAAGGCTCAAAATAATTGGGGGGACAGAAGGTTTATCATCATCAGAAAAGTCTAGCCATCATCTTCATATAGGTTTGTTGCTTCCATCAGTGGTTCTGACTGACCTCAGGGGGTCACGATCCTAGGATGATGGAAGGAAACATCTTGAGCACCTGTTCCGTGGCTGGATTGAGGGCTTATGAATGGCTTGTTCTGCTGGCTCCCTCTGCCCGTGAGCTGCCACATCCAATATTGGCAGCACAGTGACAGAGAGCAGCCGCTTCCTTCCTTCCTTCCCCTCTGATGGAAAAATGAGAGCCTCCTTCTCAAAATAGAACGCCTCATTTGAACTTGAACAGAGATGTTCCGTCGTGTGGTCTTAGGAAAATATGTTGCATATTTAAGTTAGAAAAGCCTAGAAATAAGAATATGCGAAGAACCCTGTTAGATTCTCTATTTTTCCTAATGTTGCCTATTGCCAAAGTCACATTTCTCTGAGATAAAGAGACAAGGTTCATTAAGTCAATTTAAAAGAAGTCTTTTTCTAGTCATCATTTGGGTACTTTTTGTCTTTAAAAAGTTTTCATCTATCCTGTATTCAGCTATAACATTTATTATGTATCTGCTGTGTCAGGAAATCTGTCAATACCATGATTCTAAAGCTAACATTCTGTTTAGAATAACATGAAAAAATAATAATTGCAGAAAACAAACTGCAGAAATAGCATGATATTTTAACGGTGTTTATTGCTAAAAATTTTCCAGAGTTAGTTGCCTCTTATTACAAGACAAAATAAATATCTTGGTCATATTAAGACATTTACAGTGTCTAGCTTCTAAAGATAATAAAAATTTATTAAGTAATTGTGACTGAGCTTATTTTGGAAATTTATATATTTGCATAGCATTTTACTATGTGGAGTGATTCTAATGTGCTGGCAGGATTGAGAATCACTGTATTAGTCTTTCCGTAATATTTTATGAGCTTGTAAGTACCCATTAAGTTGACTTTTCTTTCTTATCATCCTGGAGATTATATATTCGATAGCAGTTGACTCATTCTTTCTATTACATAGTGATAAACACACAGAAAATATAAGAGGATAATGAGAGGCCTACAAACACAATATTTCTGCTCTAGAAGAGCTTATAATTGAGTTGTGTAGAAGGACTTTAATTCACCCCTCCCACACATACATGAGTATATACACAAACATGAAGATTAACAGTGTAAGAAGTAGCAAAGTATGGATGTCACATTAGCAATAGAGCTATTTGGTACTGGGAAAGTAATCTGTAGATCCTTTGGGACTTTGGTAGGGCATTAGAGAGGCGAGGGGGGAGGGTGCGGGCTTCCCAAGTAGTGTTAATAGAATGAGCAGTGGGTCCAAACAGGAATCTGGAGAGGGGTTTCTTATTTGTCCCTCATCCTGGCTCAGATAAAGTTATATGCAACGTTATTGTGAATGTCCAAAATGTGTGACAATAAATGTTTGACCAAAAAAAAAAATAACTAGTAAATTTATACATGATTGAGTCATTCTGTGACCATACTGGACCCATAGTTACTCATAGACTGTTACCTACATTTTCCTCTCCAAACCCTTGGGTTTTTCAGTAATTTATTAGCAATTCCATTTTATCGTAACCAGTATACTGTTTGTGGTTTATAGCTACAGAAGATTCGAAATGTTTCAAAGCTACAAAGATTGCTTTGAAATTACTTTCTTGATGACAGTAGGTACCCGAGAGACCCCCCCTGGCTTCTGAGAAAAATAAATCCTTCACGTTGAAAATGGAAAGATTCTCTTCTACCCGGGTGCGTTCCTGCGTCAGTGCAGCACTGAGCTCTCAGACTTGGTGATGTGCTGGTGTCTTCCCGCGTTTACACTCCGTTTATTAGGGTTGCCCCTTTTAATGCCTCTTACCTATTTGTGTATTGGTCCCAAGTAGAAATGCACATTATTTTTTGTTAAACACATAGGAGTTTCAGAAATCCCTGGGAGCCAAGCATTCTGTCTATGACACCACCAACAGAACTGGACGTTCTCTGAAGGAGAAAACCTCCCTAGCTGACGACAACCTGAAATTGGATGACATGCTGAGTGAACTCAGAGACAAATGGGACACCATCTGTGGAAAATCAGTGGAAAGGTAAAATGGTCTCTAAGGCAGTTTGGTTACTTTGTGGACCTCTTTCTATAGACTGTAGGGGTGCTTTGCAGGGACATTTTAGGATCCTTAAACACCACCTTTGCCTGGGGAACCTCTGCTGGTCCTTAGTACCCCACTTACATGCTACTTGACTGAGAAGGCTTTGCTGTTCGTTATTATTTGCTTTTAACTACTCAGAAGTGATCTCAAGCCTCTGTCATCTCACAGCTGACCACAGGCAGCTGCCTTCTGACTGGTCTCCCAGTTGTCCTGTTGTCTCCATGATCCAGGGTCCACGGAACTACGAGGGCGGTCTTTTTAAAATGTAACTGGGATCCTGTCATTCCCCTGTGTCATACCCTTTAGGGGCTCACTGTTGGGTGGGAACTAAAATACAGGCTCTTCATGTGGTAGGCAAGGTCCTACTGATCTGACCTGGCGTTCCCTAACACCTTCCATCCACCCCTTTCCAATCCCCCTCTTCCTCGTTACACTTCAACCAGAAAGGTCCAAAACTTACTGCAAAATTTTTAAGTATTTAAGAAAGTACAGTAGTAGTAGAAGAGTTCAGATATCTTGGAAATGTTTTCAAATTTTCCATTTATCTTTAGTCTACTACTTTTGTCAGTATCAAGATTAAATAGACTACTATATTCCATTCTGGGGAACTTCACAGTAAGGTTTTTTTAGTATTAGTTTATATTAAAATCTTAAAAATCTTCTCCAGTCTCAAAAGGCTATGTGCTTTTTATACTGTCAGATAAGATTTCATGCATATGAAATTCCGGAAAAGACCAAAAGTCAGGGATGGCAAACAGATCTGTGAATGCCAGGTGTTAGAGATGGGCACAGGCTGTGACTGTAAAGAGATGGTGTGAGGGAGATCTTTGGGATGATGCCACAGTCTGTATCTTGATGATGATGGTGGGTACTTGCATCTATACATGTATTAAAATTCATTGAACCGTATACCCCAAACAGTCAAGTTTACTGTATGATAATTCAAAACATAAATTAAAAAAAATTCTTTTTAATTAAAAAGGCATATTTTTATGAAGAAACCAAGGGGTCAGTGATTTCCAGAGGTGATGATGAGGGAATTTTCCTGGAACCAATGCCTTTTAAGGAATAAGAGAGAAAATCTGAGAAAAGTTTTGTTATTTTTTAAGGAAAGCAAAGAAACAGCAAGGAATACCAGTATACTGTTTTTCGTCTTGAGTGCTGCTCAGCCTTCATGAGTGAATTTTAGATGTTTGCATTTAAGGTGGCTTTTTGGTTGCTCAGATTGATTTTTCCACCTTTTCTCCCCAGACAAAACAAACTGGAGGAAGCCCTGTTATTTTCTGGACAATTCACAGATGCCCTGCAGGCCCTCATTGATTGGCTGTATAGAGTTGAACCCCAGCTGGCAGAAGACCAGCCTGTCCATGGAGACATTGATTTAGTGATGAATCTGATCGATAATCACAAGGTATTGTTATCTGGGACATTTTCTCTTGTTGATTATTCTGACTATCGAGGGGTCTATAACCACTTACTTTACCTTTTACAATCTAGGGATTGTGTGTCATACTACATAACATTCTTCAGTATTGAAACACGTGCACATCTGAGCAGAACGAGGAAGCCAACTTGCAAAGCGAGGCAGGAAAATTACTTTAGTAGCAATACTTTTGTTTTTAAATTTCCCAGATCTAAAACCTTTAGAATCTGGGAAGTGATTTCATTCTCTGGTGCTTTAAAACATGTTTCAAGAATGTCTTAGTATCTTTTGTTGTTCATTTAAATAGTTATGTAGTATAATTTAAAATCATTTGTTCAGGGACCTGAACCTAGGCCCGTGCATAACTGTGTAGATTTGTGACGTGATCTGTGGGGTTCCTGAACAGCTGCTTTCTTTCTCTAAAAACTGTTTTAACCTTGCCTCTTGAACTATAGCAGTCTGTGAGACAACAGCATACACTGCGAGAGATTTGAGTATGACTGCAAGAAAGTTGGTTTCCTTGCAATCTATGTTAAACTGTTGTGCAGATCAAAGGTAATATTCAAGATGTCTGGCTGATACTGAGTGTAAGGTCCTAAACTATGATCAGATGCTGTATTACAACTTACAGAACCTTGAAAACAACGTGAGGCACAGTACTCATGTAGAATGGTTGTATGAGAGTTAACTTTATATACAGATATCTTACAGCACTGTACTTGAATTTATGTTGTGTTTCCTCCTATAAATTTTCAGTTCAGAGAATTTATTTCATTTTAAAATGCTGTCTTTATACTTTCCTGATTATACTATTTTGATCTTACCTATCATTTTTTAAATAGTTGGTCCTTTTGCATATTTATTTCTTCTTTTCTGGTTCTGTTATCTTATTAGGTCCATGGAAGAGAGTTTGTTCATTTGAATATTAACAGAAAATAAAAGACTAAATGAAGAACATTGATCAGGCTACAAAAATTTAAAAATTTTACAAATTATGTTCCTGTGCCTGTATTGAAACAAATATTTTGTGCATGATTAATACAAACTTCTCCGTGCCCTGGCATTCATTCAATGAGTAATGAATAGCGTAATGTTACTTTTTACATAAATGCCATTTTTGTAAGCTCACTGTCTAAATATTTACTCCCCTAGGTACTTGCCAGGTTTTTTATATATTAAAGGTCATCACGAATGAATTAATCATATAGCATTAGTAATACAATTGGAAGGCTCAAGAAGTTTAAGTATACAGAGTACATTGGAAAGTCCACTCAGAACTATTGGACTAGTCCTTTCACAAATAGAATATTTAGACACTGTACCTTCTGTGCATGTGTTTGTGTGTGTGTGTGTACATAAGTGTGTGCATCTGTCCGTCTGCAGGCACATCTCATTTATCTCTATTAGAGTAAAATCAACAAAGGATTCATCACACTCTGTTTGCATTGTTTTTGATGCGCTCACTTTTACAAATGATCTGATTATCAGAATAGAAACTCATGGGTATAGCCCAAATTGTAGAATGTGCTTGGTAATATTCATTTGTGGTGATTTTTTAGAAAAATAAGTTAATTTTATTCTGTACGTAAGATTGTGGTTATTTGAAAGATCTTGCTGCATATACAGACTCTTGGATCAGAAATGTGGTACCCTGGGCTCATTTCTTGGATTAAGTCTCTGTCCAAAAGAAGCCAGTTTAACTCCTGGCACATGAAAGTTCATCAAAATTAGGCAGGAGGGAAAGGAAAGAACTTTTCCTCCAAGGTGACAGATAAAACTTGACATTATGGGTTAGTACTCAGGATGCTGTGAAAGATGAAAGCAAGTTATAGAAAAAAAGACTCCCTGCCAACTCCCTCTGGCATTCCCTGCCATTATCTCTAAGACCCCCACGAAGTACCCTGGGATGGCTTAGTTATTTGTTAGTCATGTAGTTAGATATGTTTACTAATTAAGAATAATGCACTTGGCACTCACACTAATGATTTGAGAGGAACTGGGACACCGTATTAAAGAATCATAGGAAAAAAAGGACTTTGTTGCATGTTTTTGTAGAATTGAAATAAAGAAAGGTGGCTACCGTTATTTAAATCCAACGTGTCGTTTAAAAAATAAGGTTGTTTGCACAGGAGAAAGTTACCAGATTGAACACTTTCATACAAGACTGTGTTTGTTGTTAACAGTGCTCTGGGAGGGGCAGTGTGTCATGCTTTAGCTTCTGAAGATTCTGTGAAAAATAGGAGGCATTCCACTGTAGGTCTTATGGGTCTGCACATGGTGTTAGGTACACATGGGTATTTCAAACAGTATGTTTTACTGTTTTGGTTTGTAATTAAAAATTAATTTTTATAAAAATGTGGTCTTCTTAGGCCTTCCAAAAGGAGTTGGGGAAGAGGACCAGCAGTGTGCAGGCTCTGAAGCGCTCGGCCCGAGAGCTCATAGAGGGCAGCCGCGACGACTCCTCCTGGGTCAAGGTCCAGATGCAGGAGTTAAGCACTCGCTGGGAGACCGTGTGCGCACTTTCTGTATCAAAGCAAACACGATTAGAAGCCGCACTGCGTCAGGTAAGTGTCATGTAAATTATAGCTGGGTGCAGTGAGAAAAGTGCCGAAGCCTTGACAACAGTGCTCTCATGCAGAACTGTGGAGCTCCTTGTTTCTTAACCAAGATGGTGATGGAGAAGGAAATTTTTTTTTTTTAAGGATTGGCACCTGAGCTAACATCTGTTGCCAATCTTCTTTTTTTTTCTTCTCCCCAAAGCCCCCAAGTACATAGTTGTATATCCCATTTGTAGATCCTTCTAGTTCTTCTATGTGAGACCCTGCCAAAGCGTGGCTTGAAAAGCGGTATGTAGGTCCGTGCCCAGGATCCAAACCACTGAAACCTTGGGCTGCCGAAGCGGAGTGCAGGAACTTAACCACTGGGACACGGGGCCGGCCCCGGAGAAGGAAATTTTTATAACATCATTGCCTTGGTTCTCCCACCCACGTCCCTCCCCCAAGAATTTAAATTACTCACAGAGGGAGATTTTTTTTCCTACTCATCACATAAAAATGCTGCTTGAGTACTTTTTCAGCTTGAATGTATAATGGGCTGCCATTTATCTAAAATCAGATTGTTAAATGGTCAATAATTCCTCATATTGGCCTTTTTCATATATTAGATGTTTTCTTACATTTGTACAACGCAGCACCATATATCTTTATCTTTTTAATGGGAATAATGCATATAATTAAATTTAAGACTTTTCGTTAAGAGGAAGAATCTGCTATACTAACAAGCGTATTTGGGATCTTGTTTGGGGTGTGTGTGTGAACTCTTAGGCAGAGGAGTTTCATTCAGTGGTACATGCCCTCTTGGAGTGGCTGGCGGAGGCGGAGCAAACCCTTCGTTTCCATGGCGTTCTCCCAGATGATGAGGATGCTCTTCGGACTCTCATTGAGCAGCATAAAGTGAGTTATATAAATGTTAAGTAAAACTAAGTGAGAAAAGCAAACAAAGTAGAGAAAATAGTCTTATGATTGCAGATATCAACTGCATGAATATTTTCCTTGCTGAGAAGTAATTAAAGATCTGGTACATTTGAGAGTTTGCCCTGTATCCTCCTTGCTTACCTGCTTGGGTTCCCGTGCACCTACACACAAGTATGTGGAGCTATGTTTTTATGTTTTCTTTATAAAGAAGTTGGTTAGTCTAAAATTAGTCCCTCTGTTTCCTATCTCTCGGGAGCACATTGACTTTTCTATTTGGTATTTTGCTTCTGACCAAAATTGGTCAAGTTTGCACTTTTATGTGCATTTCAAAGGTGAAGCTTCTTTAATGAGCAGTTTGGCATTTATAAAATTTTACATTAGAATTATAGATTAATAATTTTGACCTTTGTAACCAAGACAAGCAAGGAATTTAATAACTGCTCTTCAAATTTTATTTTTAACCCTCTGCTAATTCTGTTTTTAATCAAGAGCCACCTTAAATTCTTTTGAGAAGTAACCAATTGTATAAATTATAAGTTAAAAAATGAATTTAAAAAGTAGACACTATTGAATAATTAGCCAAGTAAAAATCTAGCCATTGAGTTTTCAGGTCAAGGTTTTTCCTGTGGCAAGGCATAGAACTGAGAAAATCCTTTAAGAAAGTGGTCCAGATAGCTTGTAACAGATGTCTTTTTATCCTTTGACCCTAAAAGTCAGGCATGTGCAGCGCTAAGACTCAGTGTAGTGTTGACGTCAGGATTTACTATTAACTTTAGCAGATCTGTTTAACACCACTGAATAACCTCGTCTTTCAAGGTCAAGTTGGAAACACATCGTTAATTCCAGTGTAGCTTGGATTACATCATCTCTGGAGACTTCTTATTTTAATTACTATGTTCTCTCAGTGATGGGTTGCCTAACCTATAGCAGTGAAATAGTGCCTTGCCATTAATAAAAGTGAAGCAAGTATAACATTATCGGCAAGAATGAAATGCTCCATTAGACTGTTTAAAGTTGAAGCTAGAATGTGAGAGTAGGAAAATCACATCGCTTATTGTAAATTTTTGATTCAGTTCAATATTTTGAAAATCTAGTTTATATTATGTTACTGTAGGCTGACCATCAGCCAGCATTGAGTTCCACTGACTTACTTAGGTTTGGGTCACAGAGTAACCCTGTGAAGCCCAGGGTCATATCTAATATTCTGCGGGCAAAAGGCCACTTGTGGTATCAGCGCCCTCACAGCAGCACCAGGAAACCCCTAGAAACATCAGGAAGCAGGTATCCAGGTAGAGGTAGTAGTTTGTATAACAAATCATCATTAAATATTTTTAAATAGCATAAAACTATGTGTAATTTTGTAAAGGAATTCTTAGTAATAATATTTTGCAGTAACATTATTCATTCTAATTTCTTCTGCTTCCCTTCACACATTCACCAATGGAAGAAAAACAGAATATTTAATTTAATATCTCAGCGCTTAGACTAGAGACTTCTCTGTATAATCCAATTTCTAAAGATGGCATACTTTCCCACGTGTGCACAAACCACCACAGTGGCACTGCGACAAGACTGGAGGAGCAGAGAAGGCAGCGACAGTCAGGCCACAACCTTCTGGGCAGGACCTGGCTCATCCAGGGGTAGGAGGCATTAGAAGTACGTGATCAGGCCGCCTGTCCTCCGGAAGGCACGGCTGTTCTTACCTCTGGTCTTCTCTTCCTAGCAAAGTTTTTTTCCTTTCATTTAAGGGTGTCTTTGTTGGGGGAAATCAACATTTTTAAGGGTAGGTCATGATATTTAAAAAGTAGATCATGTTAGCAGAGTGTATTAATTGAAGCTTGACTCCACAACAGTAAAAATGTGCAAATAAAAGGTTAAAAAGCGTTTATTCAATCACAAAGACACAAAATTGAGTAAGATATGGTCTTTTGGTCTTGTGGACCTTAACGTCTAGTAGATATGTATGTAGACAAATTATTTAAACATAGCAAAATGCCAGAGTAGGGGGTGTATAACAGAGCTGCTTCACCGAGGTTAAAAATAAAAGGTCACTGGACATTACGGGACACACCTTGTTTTCCAATGGTTGCCCTGGTCTCATGGCATGAGAAGCATGCACGTCAGCTATGTCTGCAGCCTCTGGCACCCCGGGTCAGTATGATTAAGAAATCCCTCTTAGCATGGGGGTCCAGATAGATTGGGGTGTGAGTGGATGCTTGACATTCAGTGTGAGATTTTGGAAGCGTGTCACCTTTGGTAGGGCAAACATCCTCATTTTTTAACCACGTGATGGTAGAAAGTACAGTACAGTTATGTATGTGAAACATTTGTCATGTAAAAGGTTGACTTGAAGCCTGTAGAGACTTACTTATCCTGCCAGGGCAGAGAATGGCTCTTGTTGGCTTTTGAAAGGGACCATTCTCACATAGGCTGGCCCGCTGTTGGCCCACTACCTCCAACCTCCCCCTAACTCCTTCCTGCCTGGACCTTTGGGCTCTATATCCCACACCCCCAAATATTTACAGCTCCTTGCCCAGCCTTCTGTCTTCCTTGGCACCTTTTTAGTACATATTCCTATCATTCTTGGCACAGATAATGCTATTTTAAGTACTAACCTCCTTGTCTTAATTGTTAGAACAGTTTTGTTTTGCAATCAATATTATTTCTATCTCTGGTATTACTGTCTCTCCCAATCCTATTCTCCATTATAGTTATAATATATCCAAATTTAGGGGAGTGTGTGTTTTGCAGAACATATTTTGTAAAGCACGAGAGATTATCCTATACTTGTATTTTGAGATACATGTTAGAAAGTACTTTGTTTTCTATTTTTGTTCCTTCTCCCCTCTTAGTTCCCCAATTAGTGGATTATTTCCAGCTGTGAATAAACCAACAGAGGTTCTTGTTTATTTGTTTAACGCTGACAGTCAGATGAACGTCAGGGAGTTTTGTTTTCAGCCAGTGCCAACAGCTAATTGAAGTCTCTCTTTCTGCTGTAGGAATTCATGAAGAAACTGGAAGAAAAACGAGCTGCACTCAATAAAGCCACCAGCATGGGGGATGCCGTTTTGGCCATCTGCCACCCTGACTCCATCACCACCATTAAGCACTGGATCACAATCATCCGGGCCAGGTTTGAGGAGGTCAGTGTCTCTCAGATGATCTTCAGTGCAGCAGTGGCTTTGAGAGTCAGGGGCCGGGTGGGTGTAGAAATGTCAGCACTTAAGATGCACTTATGGCCATGCAAACATGTGGCCTCTGCAGAGAGAAGCGTCCCTTCAAATACCCTTCCTGTGTGTATTACCTGTCTCTGCAATCCACTTTTCTTTAAAACATTAAGGGCATGTTGCAGCTATGTCCCTGAAACGTGAAAAGGCAAATGTTTGGTTCACTGTATAACTTTTTGTCCCACTTCCACATTGTATCTGTTGACTAATCCGGCAGTTAAATGGTATTTCAGAGTGGTATATGCTTGTGGAATGAATTGCATGCACAAAGTGAGTTAATTCTGTCTGTAAGATCTTAGCTGTTTTTATTTCTACTCGGTGCTGCATGGATTAAGCATACTTGATCTTTCAGAAAATGCATATTTGAATTTAACTTAGAAAGCAAAAGAAAGCCTGCGTGATTGATGTCCTCAACTTCTGAAGGTGGCAAACACCCTAGGGGGCTCCTGTATACAAGCTGGGTCTTAGTACCACTGACGGGATCTAGAGAGACCAGAAGTGTTATGGGTCTAGCCCAGGATGATCCTAATTTGCATTTAACTTTTCTGTATTTTACATCAGTTAAATTATTCACTAAGATGGAAGAAATTCAGTGAAATTTCTGTTTCTCCCACAGGTGCTGGCCTGGGCGAAGCAACATCAGCAGAGACTAGCGAGTGCTCTGGCTGGGCTCATTGCGAAACAGGAATTGCTGGAAGCTTTGCTGGCTTGGTTGCAGTGGGCTGAAACCACGCTCAGTGAGAAGGATAAAGAAGTCATCCCCCAGGAGATTGAAGAGGTGAAAGCCCTCATTGCGGAACACCAGGTAAAATAGGGATCATCCGAACCCTGTCTTCTCGATATTTTCGTGCCGTACTTCTCAAAAGATCGCTTTGTGCTTGTTCCTCTCACGTCCTCACGTGCACTCCTCAACGCCTTCCAGCTGGGTTTCATAATTCTACCCCTGCCCTGAAACTTCTCTCTTCACAGTCACTTAATTCTGATCGTCTCCCCTCTCCCTCTGTGACCTTCCCAAAACTCTTGCCTTTTTGGCCTCTGCGAAGTTATACACATGTGGCGCTGGCTCAGATTGGCTCCTGCCCCACCTCTTGCTTTCTAAATGTCAGCTCTCCCTCCGTCTTATCCTCAGCTCTCCACTCCTTCCGTTCCGCCCTTTCTCGGTGATCTCACCCTCCCTTGTATGGCTCCATGTTTGCACGTTTTACTATCTGCTGCTAACCGTCGCCCAAGATGACTGTCAGTATTTCAAATACATCATATCTACAAGGGAACATGTCGTCTTGCTCAAAAAAAATTACTTCTCCTTTATATTCTCCCTGTTGTAAACTCTGAAGTGACGGGCATCAGTCGCACTGAGTCTGATTTGTGTGTGTGCTTGTCAGTTTGTTTGATATACATTTACACAGGGACATTGCATCAGCTCAGTTGGTTAAGCAGTTAACATTGCTGTTATATTTTAATAAAAGTATGAGATATCGATGTCTGTGATGGCCCTGAAGTGTCTCAGGCCATGTTCTCTGTGATCAGAGTCCTCCAACGTGACAAATAGTCCAAAAATGTGTTCCTTCGCTTTTCCTTCTTGTCTGCCTCCTCCTCCTTTCTCCATCATTTTTCACCACCGTCTCTGCCTTTGCCACATATTCCAGATTTGGGATACCTAGTAAACAATAATGATAAGCCTAAAGAGATGAGATAAGACGTGGAAAGTTATTCATATAAACTTAAAGATAGGAATATAAACTTTAACCTGAATAGCTTTTACCCTCTTTGGCAGAGTATATTTATTGACAGGAATATTGAAAATATATCCACATTTAGCATGGATGCTTTATGTCACTGTATGTCAAAGTCATCTTAAATATTTCAAATATGTCGGTGAAATGTGCCACAGAAAAGTCCTAGGAACCACTCCAGTTAACTAATTGCTTAGCAGACAAATGCTCACTTTAAGATTCTTCAGGAAGCACTTGAAAGCTTGATCCTGGTTGGTGCACAGACAGGTTATATTATTCACATAGCTGCTCCCATGTCTGGTATTCAAACTAAAACACTTTGCTTTCATAAAGCTGTAATTACTTAGCAGCTATAACGTTTTAGATTCCACCCCCCAAACATAAAACATGATAGTTTATTTTTTTCTTTCAGAAATAATAGCATAGTCCTTTTATCTTGTTTTTAGTTCATTTCTAAAGATGGTTTTCTCTGGTATACTTGTATTTAATTGACATCATTTCTTTCATTTCAGACCTTCATGGAGGAAATGACCAGAAAACAACCTGATGTGGACAAAGTTACCAAGACCTATAAAAGGAGAGCAGCCGACCCTTCCTCCTTACAGTCCCACATTCCAGTCTTGGATAAGGGACGAGCAGGAAGTAAGCAGTAGCCAATTTCTTTAAAATGGAGATGGTTAAGCAAGGAAGTTAGTTTTTTTTTGAGTTATTGTTTGAAATTTTGGAGCAATTGGTGATTCAACATGAGCTCTTTATCATAAAAGGTTTTCTTGAAAGAATACACAGGCTCAAGTTTTGGAGCAACTTATTGAAAAATAAGCAATTGGAAAAATTTGCAACAGGAGCAGAAATCATCACCCCCCACCCCCCTTTGAATTGTCTCATTTTGCTTCTATTATATAAATAACCTTAAAGTGAAATATAACAGAAATGATGATGACCTGGATAAAGTTCATGACCTAACTGTCCATTAGTGACCAGCAATCTGATAAATTCTGCCCATGTTCATATGACTTCAGGCTCTATTTACTTACTTCTCAGGTGACCTTGACCCAACTGAATGTTATTAAAAACAATAATAGCTAGCATGGAGAAGATTTAAAAGAAGCACAATTTATATCATACATTTTGTGTATTTCTGAATGGTGCCTTCATAAAAAAAATGGTTCCAGATCTATTGTAGTTACTATATTGCACAAGGAAGCAAGGTAACAAAGTAGTTAAGAAATCCGGAGACAGATTCCTTGGCTATCTTACCAACCGGGAAACATAATCTTGGGCAAGTTACTTAAACTCTCTCTGAGCCCCAATTTCCTCATCCGTAAAAGGGGGTAATTATAACTTCATTGGACTGTGGGGAGGATTAAATGAGCTAATGTGTATGAAGTGCTTAGCATACTTCCTGGCATATAGTCAAAGGCTCAATAAATATTAGCCACTGATATTTTTATATAGCCCTATGGGAGTTAGGAATTGTGGGCACATCCCAGCTTGGACACTAACTTCCTATATAACCTTAAGCCAATAATTTTTCTAGATCACATTAAACCATTTAGTTAGATGAGGAAAATGCATTGAGATAATTGTTCTGTGAAGTTATAAAAACTTGTGAAAAATAGCCAGAAAGAGGGAGAGAACTTTAATAAGGTGGTAAGTTGGGGTATAAGACTATGCACAGGAAACACAAGCTCAGTGGAAAATGGACTTGGGTGAAAGCTGCACACTTCCATGTTTGGTTGGAATTTGTAAAGTATCTTGCTCTGACTCTCCTGAATGCCCAGTATCCTGCCCTCACCTGCCCTCCTTTAGCCTTATCCTCTAAGAAGGACAGCTGGGTTTTCTGTGACTGATTGTCAGATACTCTCACTGCCCTGAGAGATTTCTTTTATCATACCTTAACAAAGAAGAGGATCACAAGGTACTTCATTGTCACTGAAATGGCACGGATTTTAAGCTGGAAAATATTTTAAGCATAAATTTATTGAGAGAGCTTTCCAGTATTTAAATGCCCCTGTCAAGATATATTTCTCTAATTTATATGAAGAGTATGTGATCCTTAATAATTAAAACAGATTTGAACCTTGGCCTTATGCGTCATCTAAAAAGGATATTTCTGTTTGTAATACCCAGTAATTAAATTGATTCAGCCTTAGCCAGGAACAATAAAGGCCAAGCCTTAACATATTTCAGAACCCTGCAAACTGCCATCCTAACTAAAGTTGTGTTTTGACAGGAAAACGCTTCCCAGCATCAAGCTTATATCCCTCTGGATCACAGACACAAATCGAAACCAAGAATCCCAGGGTCAACTTATTGGTGAGCAAATGGCAGCAAGTCTGGCTCCTCGCATTGGAAAGAAGGAGGAAGCTTAATGACGCCTTGGACAGACTAGAGGAGGTCAGAAAACTCATATATTCCACACGATATGGCCATTCACCCTCATTTACCATAGCACATTGCCAAAATGTTGATTTTTCAACTTTCCTGATAATAGATAAGCAAACTCATGCTACTTGAGTGTATATTATCATTTCTAAAATTAATACCAAAAGTATGTAGATTTTTGTGGGAAAAAAAGAAAACCTGATATATGGGACTTGGATTTAAGAAATCAATAAAGTAAAAAACTAATGTGATTTAATATAATCAGAAGCTGACTCCTTAAGAAAAGATCTGGCTGGACATATGTTTCCTTGGTGGTATGACCTGGCAAATATAACCATTTATAATTCAGATATTTTAATTATATATGTTCTCTGATCTCAGATTTAGAGTTTCAGGTTCTGAAATTGGGAGAATTTTAGATGTCTAGGAGAGTTAAAGTGGCAAATAGCAGAGAGAGCAAGGGTGAGTGCTGTGGAGCTGGGCCTCTGCCCAGGGGGAGAGAACTTACTAGTGGTGTTACTTGGGGGCAGACCACCTGTATGATTTTGGCGTTATCCCAGATTTTAAGTTTGACTTTTTGAGGAGTTTTATTTGTTTCCTCCATTTGTAAAGAAAAAACGGTGACAGTAGTGAAATAAACTTTACAGCAAAATGTTTCTGAGTCTCCTTTGCAGGATCATACTTTTCTTTGAAGTGGGGAAGATATGTGTATTATCTAGAGGATCATTAAAAATAACGTGATTCACGTAGTACAAGATACAGTTCGAGCACAGCATTAACTCAACCAAGATACTCTTTGCCCTTTTCAGCTGAGGGAATTTGCTAACTTTGATTTCGATATCTGGCGCAAAAAATACATGCGATGGATGAATCACAAGAAATCCCGAGTGATGGACTTCTTCAGGAGAATTGATAAAGATCAGGATGGGAAGATAACCCGACAAGAATTTATCGATGGAATTCTTTCCTCAAGTAAGTCTCGAGAGAGGTGATTGTAATTGATGTAATTTAAAAAAAAATAAGCACAGTTTAAATTGTGGGGCCAGTAAACTTGTCTTACCAATAAATCATTGCCCTTAAACTTGGCTGTGAAGTCACCACTCAAAAAAAAAGTGTCCCTGGTAGAATTTTTGGCTTTGGAGTCAGGCACAATTACTAATTAATTGTGTGACCACAGATATATTCCCTCACTCCATGAATCCGTGTCTTCACTAGAATGATAAAGTTAATAATATTTGATTCTTAGATTGTTGGTGTTGCCCGGCATACAATAGGAAGTCAGTAAATGTGAGTCAGTCTCTTTCTTTTTGGTTCTAATTCACATTCTGATCTAAGGTTGTCATTAGTAGGAAATTAGAACGCCGTAAAAATTCTTATGTGTCACCTTCTTGTTTGATGGTTCAGTCATGTGGATATGATTTCTCTGGCAGATGTTACTGGAAGTCATTTGTAAAGTAAATTTTGTATATGAATATATATGAATTCATATATATAAAATTAATCTATTCCTTAAGTAAAGTACTAATTGAACCATATGAAATTTGCCAATATTAAACAATTTTTCAACCTAGAAAAACAGCCATTTCAAAAGATTCACCCTAGTAGTAATGAAAGTTAAGTCACAGATATAGCAGTTTCATTTGTTATGATGTAAATCAATTTTTTAAAGAATTTTAATATATTTGATGACCCTAATAATTTAACCAGCCACATTAATTAAAATGTACACTTGAGAATGTCTTGAGGCAGAATTAACAAGTTAGGCTACTTACTTTTTTTTTTAAGAGACTTTAAACCTTTTTGTAGTATTTTATTGTAAGTAGCAGGTCTTAGACACTTTCATAAGGAATGTAATATGGCTTATACTGAACTTCTATGTGGAATCTAAATACAAAGTCAAACTCACAGAAACAGAGAGTAGAAAATTGGTTGCCAGGGGCTGGGATGGGGGAAATAAGGAGAGGCTGGTAAAAGGGTACCAACGTGGAGCTATAAGATGAAGAAGGCCTGAGGATCTTATGTAAAACAGGGTGACTATAGTTGATGACACTGGGTGTATAATTGAAATTTGCTGAGAGAGGAGAAGTGAAATGTTCTCACAAAAAAAGGGGGAAGAAAAGGATAAAAGTGTCAGTTGACAGATGTTAGTTAGCTAGATGAGAGGAGTCCTTTCACAGTGTATCAGATCATTACAGTGAACGCTTTCAATACGTTACAAATTTGTCAATTATTGTTTTGAAAACTTTAGAGTTCCCGACCAGTCGCCTGGAGATGAGTGCAGTTGCAGACATCTTTGACAGAGACGGCGATGGCTATATTGACTACTATGAATTTGTAGCAGCCCTTCACCCAAATAAAGATGCATATAAACCCATCACTGATGCCGACAAAATCGAAGATGAGGTACTCATCATCTTTCTGGCGCCTACAGCCATAATAGTGTGTTCTGCCCGATAGCATGCACAATTCATGCAGTCATTTTTTTATTTTCGTATTTAGTAGTTGTGTCAAGGTTTTAAGGATTCCACTGTGTGATAGTAACATTAAAGTGGCTATTTCATCATTGTTTTTGGCAGGTGACAAGGCAGGTAGCTAAGTGTAAATGTGCAAAACGATTTCAAGTTGAACAGATTGGAGATAACAAATACAGGGTAAGTTTTCAGAACAACTTTATATTTCCAAATTTTAAAGGATAACAATTGAAATTTGTATGCAATTTGATCTGCATTGTTTTCCAGGAGTGCTAATTATTTATTTTTACCGCATATGAAAATTTAATGGTATGTGAAATTCCAACTTGTCATTTTAATTTATATAAAAATAGCCTGCATTTTGTATATGAGGACATATCTTTGACATACACAACATGTATATTACTTTTAAGGAGAAAAATATTCACAGGAAAATGCATCTTATATATTTAGGTTGATTCGTATTACTTCCTAGTATATTTTATTATGGCTAGAGTTAAGTTTTGACATTTCCAATAGCAGATCTATTCCAAGCCAGAACTATGAAGTTAAAAATGTTGACTAATTTTTGTAAATATGAGAAAGAGGCAATGTTTTCTGTTTGTCCAGTAATTTTTCCTTTTATTCAAAATCTTAGTAACTTGGTTCACCTTCTTTGAAACAATTACTTGAAGACCAGTGTAACTTTGTCACTCTTTCTCTATCGTTTTTCTCTTTTTTGGAGCATCTCTTGTATGTAGTAGCTAGATAGGAAATGTGCTGAGTCTCCCTAATACAATATGTTGCTTACAAATGGAACATTCTTCTTCTTTTTTTTTTTTTTTTTGCATTTCTACATTGAAAAATATTCATGCGCCTATTCAAATTTTTAACTAAATTTGAAGCCCAAAGATTTTCAAAAAAAATTTATATAGAAAATTTTCTGATATTTGGTTTGAATTTGGGACAGGTGGGTACTTGCACATCTCTAAACTAGATACTATATCCAGAAGCCCAGAGTGTGAGAGTCTGTGTGTGTGTTCTAGAGCCATAGAGTTTCTTGTTGAACTAATTGTGTCTTTCTTCCATTTTTCATTTTTTTTCATCAGTTCTTCCTGGGAAATCAGGTATAAACCAGTGGAATGTATTCTCAAGTTCCCAATGATTTTTTTTTAACTTTAATTCATAATCATTAAAGCTTGCCATGGCCAATCTTTCCCGTGCTGTCTCCCTAGCTACTACATTGTTGGTTGGCGTGGTGTTTCTGTAAACGCTATAAGGGTCCTTCATCCAGGATTCCTTTTTGCCTTGTGTCTCAAATGAGGAGATTACCTTTAAGCAAACCAGATAATGAACTGTAGCTTGGCTGGTTACAGTATGACAAATGCCATTTTCAGATCCCATTTTTAATGTTACTGTTTGCATATGTTTTATGCAAGTGCTCATTGGAACACAAATCTGATTCCCTACACATCTCTATCTAGTCTCATTGCTAATAACCTGTGAGGGTGTGTGGTATATGGCAGCTAGAGAAGGATCAGCGTCAAGTGATGACATGGGAAGACAGAGCAGTGAGAGGTGCCCGTGGCACTCAGCCACAAGTAACGTGTTCTTTCCAAAGCCGCTGTTGTCCATTTGTCCTAAGTCCTTGATTTAGGGCTTTGCATCCTCTGGGTGGAAGTTTTAACTCTGGAGGTTTTAAATGATGTCATTCTTTTTGTGGAAATTTCTCTCTTTTAATTTACGTGACATCTTAAAGTCACACTTCATGCCATTTTGACCTCACGTTTAAAAGGCCACGTAAACTGTCCAGTGGCACTGCCTCACGATCAGAATTCTAGAACTAAAGACAAGAAAAATTGTGTTTTGATTTAAACAAGGAGAAAAGTTTTTTACTGTATGCTTTTGGAAAGAACTGTGCTGTTTATAGAACCTGACCATGTCACACTAGATGTTGGCCTCTTCCGCTGAGATTTTAAGCCATGTTACATCTTAAGTTTCAAATTACCTATTATCCCCATTTATTTCAAGCACATAATTTTTTTGAATAGAAATTTTCAGTTACTTCCATTACTTATAATACATAAAAAGTTACTTTTCCATTCTTGTTATTTTCTGAGTCATCAATTGGGATAGCATCTTTTATTTGTAGAAGGGATGAAGTACTCACCTCAAAAGGTTTTATTCACTGAAAGCACAAAGAACAACATTAGTCTGTTTTTCTTGTCTCTTAGTTTAGCTCTTGGGAAAATTAGGCAATTCTGAAGACAGTGTTAGTTGTCTAGAGAATGTCTTCTCAAAATAATTTTTTTAATGCTTTTTTGGTGAGGAAGATTGGCCCTGAGCTAACGTCTGCTGCCACTCTTCCTCTTCATTTTTTTCACCCTCTCCAAAGCCCCAGCACATAGTTGTATATCCTAGTTGTAGCAAAATAAAATTTAAAATCATTCCTATTTGTTAGAATTGAAATATCATCTCTATAGTATACTTTAGTTTTGTCTTTAAACTTTTGTTTTGAACATATTCTTGGACTAAAAGTGTTTTTTCTAATTATCTGGTTCCTTAAGGGTAATTTTCTTTAAATCCCCTCCTTTCCCTTTGCTTATTAGCAGCACCAATTTTTTTCTAACAAAATAAATACATATTTTGATTTTTAAATTTTAATTTACATTTTAGGAACAGGTTCAATTATAGGAAAGTTTAAATCTCAAGGCTTAAAAATGGACTTGGAAATAGCAATATAAAAAGGTTTGATGTAAAACGCATGAGTTCCTGCTGGTGCATTTTACATGCTTTATAGGTCCTTCTGAGTTTCAGGGTCTTGAATGGTTGGCTGTGTTTTAGGGTTCTCTCCCCAAAACTCAGTGTTAAAACCTATGAAAAGTAGCACATTGTTTCTACTTAGTTTTCTGTTTATCCGTCATGAACCCAGACAAATAATCAAAGTCACAATTGTGTCTTACCTGCCTTGAAAAGATGCTGTTGGTGTTTAATTGACTGTTCATCTTGCTGTGGTATCTGCTGGGTTGGCAACCACGAAATTCAGCCTGGTGGTTTTTATAAATTGGACGTGAGCCTATTAGAAATGATTTAAAAGCATAAAATCATTTCTCATGGGCTTTCACAACAAATAAACTTTATGTTCAGAAACTATCTGTAATCTAGACATTTATCCAGGACTTGCAGAATTTAGAACCTGTCCAGATGATTGGAGATCCATTGAAAGGGCAAGAAAAAGACAATTGCTTCTGAACGTCAGCGAGTATGCTTCAGACAGCTTTAAGAGAAAGCTGTATCCATAAAAATCTGGCAGTGCCTGTTCTATCTGCTATTACAGCAATCCAAAATGGCACCTTAATCCAGCCCTTAACGAATTGGTTTACCAGATTATTAGTGACACAGAAATTTATTTCACTGTGAAAGTTTTATTGGTCAAGTTCACTTACTACTTCATCTCCCTAAGCCAAAACTGTTCTTAGAGAAAAAATGAGTTTCTGAAGATTTCTCCCACAGATTTCAGCGGAAAACAGTTTTAGTATAAAAGGAAGTTTTAATGAAGAAAAATCAGAGTTAATTAAATTTTCTTTAGGATCATCTTATTTTGTGTAAACCCTGGACAAGTGGGCCAGGGCTTCTTTTCATGGCTGTGTTTAGTTTCTAGAAACATTTTTCAATTACTGCCTCACTAATGTTGTTTCTGTCAGAAGAAAGAAAAATCATTTTTAGGAGAGAGCTTCAGTATTATGCGTGATAACCTTCGTTGTCTTTTTTTCAAACTATTTCCTTTGGGCTAAATGAGCATGCAGCTGTCTAACGCAGATCATTACAAACCCCTTTTTCTGAGATTTTACTAATGGCTGTGAACTAAGCAAGAGGTTAAAGTTGGTTGCTTCCGCTGCTGCGGGTTGCACGTCATCCTTTACCGCAGCATCCCTCTGCTCTCCCTTCTGACAACTAGAGGCTCTTGTTTCTTCATCTTCACAGTTTGGAGACTCTCAGCAACTGCGACTTGTTCGAATCCTGCGAAGTACCGTGATGGTCCGTGTCGGAGGCGGATGGATGGCACTTGATGAGTTCTTAGTGAAAAATGATCCCTGCAGGGGTAAGGAGATGCTGATGTCAGGATAATGACACCCTGAGAGTGGATCAATTTTTGTATTATTTTCCAGCATCAAAATCATACTGGGTATAATTTTGGTCATTTAATACAAAAGTGAATGTTTCACATTGGTCCGTCAGCCTGAAGTTCTCAAAGAACTTGTGGCCATCATGTAAACCATGTTCTTCTCATTGTTTTTTTTACTTCTCTTGGATAAATAGAGACTGGTAGGCAGGAAATACTACAACAGATTTTCTCAATGAGATGCTCCCATCTGCAATTTTCAAAATGAGTAGTTATACCAGTCAAGGAAAGGATTTCATCTCACATTAAATAGCAGAGCTAGAGGAGAGCGCTCTCCCCATATCTACCAGCCTAAGAGTGCTTGGTCTTCTATAGTCAGTTAGGAAGCTAAAGTCAGTATTTGAATTCTCAGTTGATTTAACTTACAAATGGTCATTCGATTGCAATTTCTAGGTAGGTCCCATTTACTGAGTAGGGCTATTTTTCTTTGAAAAAAACAGTAAAATTTTTTTGCCTTTCTCTAACCTGTGAGCTCATTTTAATCCTTTTAAACCAACGGACAACAACAAATGTTTGTGCTGGCACCACTAGGCCACCAAGTGGGAGGCCAAAGTTCCTCCCATGGGGCGCCTTTGTTTCAGTGCTGGCATCTGAGTACCCAGGTCCATCAGAGTGAGCTCCTGTGCAATCAGCAGGCCTCTGCTGCGGCCACCATGGGTTGTTAGACAGCCACACACAGTAGCTCTGCTCTCTGCAAGTCAGAGATACCCCCTCAAAAGGAGTAAAATAACAAGAGCGCCCTTTTTGATTTAATATTTATTTCAAAAATAATGCAGCCTCAGGGGAGGTAGCTCCATTTATGAAATAAAGAAATTAGGACGTGGTGTTCTGTTGGGCTGCTTAGAAAAGTTAGCACGACTGTCACAAAGTCTTCTAAATACACGTTTTTATTGAGTCAAACCCTTGAGTGCTGCTTTTCCTCATGCAACTTTTCTTCTGAAATGTGTGCTGAAGGCCCAATCTGAGCGCCCTTTGCGTATTCAACTACTGTACTTTGTTTCTTCTCCTGCTAACAGTATTCTTTAATGTGATTGGTATCCTGTGTCATTTTTTCTAGTTCATCATCATGGGAGTAAAATGTTACGTTCGGAATCAAACTCTTCAATTACTACTACTCAGCCTCCTATAGGTTGGCAACCCCTCTCTTTGCCTCTCCTCCCTTACATTTTCTCTTTCCTACTTTTACATTCTTGCTTTCATCATTTATTTTCAAATAACACGCTTCCTCCATTGCGTATGGCTTAACTCATATCCAACTGAGCTGGTGCTTCCAAATTTAAATTGTGAAAATTCCACACACCCCGGTGTGTGGCAAATGTAGGGTTCTAGAAGTGATCAGACACATGCTAACACGTTGCTCATCTGGCTCTGGGGGCGTGTCCTCCTCGTGCATATGTGTTCGTATGAGTGTCGCATCACTGATTACCTCATGTGTCCTTGGGTCTGGTGTTCGTTATTGCATGTTGGTAAAACAGAGTTTTTCAAGGCATAAAGTAAAAATACTAGCTGCCTCATTGAAGTGAAAAACCTGGAAGTTTATGTGTTGTCGTCTTGATTAACAAGCCATCTCTCATTCTGTGTAATTCTGTTGTTTAATTAATCCCGATGTTAAAATACTGGCATTCTCCTTACCTCCATAGTACATGCAAAAGACACAGTCCCTGCCTTCCCGGCTTGTCTTCTCGGTGTGGGGAAAGGGTGTTGAAACCATGTGGGCATCAGTAGCTGGTGGATTAACAATATTTTAGCATGAGCTTTCCATTTTCATGCTGACTCTTTCTTTAATAGTGATTATTCTTGCTGGTGTCTAGTGTTAGAATAAACACTTTTTTTTTTTCTTTCCCAAACTTACCTGTATCCAAAAGGAATGCATTGCAAAGGAATGCATTTAACTTTTTGTTATGCTGAGTTGGAGTTGGCATGGCAAAAAGATGTTCTTGAAATCCTCAACGTGATCTGTGCTGCCAGGTGGTGCTTCTCCCCGTCAAGGATTGAGCACTTTTTTTTCTCTTTTCCCCCTTTTGTTTGTGTCCATTGTTGTGTGTTCCATGCTCCAGCTAAAGGAAGGACGAACATGGAACTTCGGGAGAAGTTCATCTTAGCGGATGGTGCCAGTCAGGGCATGGCTGCTTTCCGACCCCGGGGCCGAAGATCGCGGCCTTCATCGCGAGGAGCTTCGCCCAACCGATCAACTTCTGTGTCCAGTCAGGCTGCCCAGGCAGCGTCCCCACAGGTCCCTGCCACCAGCACACCCAAGGTAGGCCTCGGGCATGAGACGTTTTCCTCCTGTGTTCAGTCAGTGGCCTGAGCATGCTTTGGAATGGTTTAGGACCGTAGAGTTTATAGGACCAGCTTTCTCCGTTTCTGTCCCTTCTGACAATATGGCAAATGAAGGACTGTCTTTTAAAAAAAAATATGCTTTTGCCTTGTGGCCAGTATAGAGACTGTCTATTTAGGGCCTTTGGTTCCCTATCAGACTGATTTTTTTTCCTAAAGCTTCATTCATTTTTTTGGTGTGTATGATTTGCCATCAAATCTTCCCACTTATTTTTAATTATTATCATTCTTACTGTGAAATGTGATTCCTTGCTATGAATATCTCTTTCTGTGGCTTTGTTTTTTTATCTGCTGTCCTTTACGTTTGATTTGCCGTTGTTCCATACAGATTCTCCATCCTTTAACACGCAATTATGGTAAACCATGGTTGACAAACAGCAAAATGTCAACTCCTTGTAAGCCAGCAGAGTGCTCAGACTTGTCCGTGCCGTCTGCAGAGGTATTGTAAGGCCCCGGCTCCCAGGCTAACAGTCTTTTTCACTGAAACATCACCCACTAACATTGCTTCACCTCTCCCTTCGTATATGTACTTTTGATAATACTGCATCTTTCTATGGACTTCTATGAAATAACTATCAGTCAACCCAGCATTTCCAGGAGGATGTGAGAGTAAGGGGTTAACAGAAAAGACAGTTGATAGCTTCTCGATTGGATTGGTATCAGGTTAGCATAGTCACACCTGCAGGCTCTGTGTCTGCATTGTGTTTTTGTTTACTTACTCATACATAATTTTATCTCTTTTCTCTCTTGGGAGAGTGAAATACGGGGCGGAGATTATACCAGACCTAAGTAAAGTTTCTTTTAAAGGTGATGGTATGCTTTTGCTTCCAGACATAATCTGGGCAAGAAATGCAACAAACCCCCTTTAGATGAGAAGCGGGATCATTTGCAAGAGAATCCATTAAATTAAAAGAATGTTCATTGAGTGTTCACTATGGGCAAGGTCCTTCTGAATATCAGTTACTTTTATTTCTTCCCAAGAACGCTGGGTAGGTGAGACGTATAAGGCTTTGAGTTATCACTGCAGGGGGTTGGTATGCAAAAAGTTGTCTGTCATTTTCAAAAGGTATGTATCTTTATTAGACTTTAATGATATTATTACTCCAGCATGCTCTATCTTTTTAATATGGCATGATATATGGAGATAAGATATTTAGATGATAGTCATATATTGGATCATTTACATTCAATTGAAAGCCAACCATATATTTTTAAAGAAACTTCTCTGTAAAAATGACAAACAGCAGCAGCAAATAATCACGTATTTGATTAGAATCACAATAATTGTTGGGGGGAAATCCCCAAACAACTTTTATTGAAATGAAGGCAGTATTTCATGTTAAAGGCCAGGACCCTTGTATAAAAGTGATTTAGTGCCTTTAAAAAGTCCTTTTCAAAACACTTTCTTATGTATCATCTAATCGTCACACCAATAATAAGAGGTAGGGAGAGAAGATTTCGCTACCCTCATGACTCAGATGGAAATACCATTCCTAACAGTGGCAGAAGTGGGGCAGAAACAGCCCGTTCTTCAGCTCTTCCTCATTTCCACCCCTTCCCTCAGATGGGAGAAGTTAGCATTACATGCGACCTCTCGAGATATCTGTCACTTGTCGTGGCTCTATTGTAGCAAAAACTGAGAACAGTTTAAGGAAGCTCAAGCAACATGTCTGTTTTCAATATTTAGGGCTATGCTGCTCTGTTAGTTCAAACTTTTTAAAAGTAGAGACTCCCAAAAATTAAAGTCTAAGTGTGTTATTTTGACTAATACAGAACTACGTTTCATTTCAAAGAACCTCATCAGACAAAAGCCAGCCAACAAACAACATACAACATACAACAACAAACAGTATACTTCTGTGGAAGGATCTTTAAAGTCTTAGGTAGGGTTTGTGACAATAAAATCAAAACAATCAAGGCTTTCTGAGAGTGATTACGTCTTTCATGGTGATGAGTTCTGTCACCTTTGAGTGATATATTTCATAATTTGTAGGCCCTCACTTTCTCATGGATTGTTGAGATTCTTAGTTAGAAATTTAAGTAAATCAAAGTTGTCAGATCTTGGGCAAATCTCTTCCCTGGGCCCTCATTTTTCACATTTGTGAAAAAGTTGGGATTAGGTGAGTGTGAGGATTAATTGTAGTTATATATGTGAAGGTACTTTGAAAACTTAAGTATTATATGCATACAAATCATACATAAATTCTATCCTTAAATAGATGTGTAGACTACGTATGTAAACAAGTTATGAATATTATATTAATATTAATAAACTGTAACTCTTATGTATCTCAAGGTCTTACAGATGCTAGGTTAAACACTTAAAACCAATAAATGAAAAAATAATTTTTAAAAAAATACACACGTACTTTCTACAGATTCATTTCCTCCAAACAGCTCCCTGACTATGAGTTCTTTGAGAAATATGACATCTCTTATACTTCTCAGGAGATTATTTTTTTAACTTTGGGAGAATTTTTTAAATGTTGTAGTGATCTGGAAAAATGCAGTGATTTTAGACTTATAATAAAATTTCGTAGTTGTGATTGCTCTAGACATTCTCTATGAACTCATAAGAATTTGAGAGGAATTATCTCCTGACGATGCTTAAGTGTCTTGTATGTAAGGCCTATAAAAGGCGACAGAGCTAGGAAATGAAGTGACATTATACCAGGTTATAAATGTCACTTTTTTTTTTTTGCAGTGAAGTTTGTTTAAATGATGGCGTCTAGGCATTACTTATTTACTTATTGTTCTATTTCTGTTTGTTTATTTCTGCCTAGTTCCCTAGAAGCATGGGAGGCAGCAGAATATACAAGCACGATTTTTCAGGGCCCCGTCTTCTCTCTGTACCATGCCGCCGCCATCTTTTTGGCGATACTCTCCTACCTCTGTAATATTCACTGACAATCTGAAAGATACTAATGTACTCACAGTTTAATTTGTCTTTTTTTCCTGCCATCTTTTGGGAGATCTCCATTTTTGTGTTTTCCCTTCAACGTGAATTCATTTTCTTTAGCAGGTTCTCTCTGAATTCAGGGAGACAATAAGAAATTAGTGGAGAAAAGCGAGTGAGCTCGCTGTGCCTCCTTCCATTGAAAACTTTCTCCACCTCCTGAAGGGGGTCTAGCAGAGGGTTTCCGCCCCTCTGTAAAGTGGTGGGGGTGGAATGTTGTGGAACAGGAGCCACATCTTGACTGTCCTTTCACTGATTAAATACAGGGGACACCAATACAAGGAAGCAAGCTTCGACTTCCAGGATATTTATCAGGGAAAGGCTTCCACTCTGGGGATGACAGCGGCCTGATAACAACGGCGGCAGCCAGAGTCCGAACACAGTTTGCTGGTGAGTGCGGTGCAGTTCTCTCTCTAATGGCTCTTGCAGTATGATCTGAAGATTAAAGTCCCTTTTCTTCCTAATTGGGGAAGAAATTACGAATTCACGGTGCTGTATTCTTATCAAGTGGTATGTACCTCCAAGTCCTCCAGCAAAGATAGGGAATAAATGAGTCACTAGAAAATCCCTTTTGGAAAGTACCAAAGACAGATGAGAGGAGGACTGTAGAACAGAAGAAAAACTACGACAGGATCCCACCCCTCCCAGCTGGAAGGGCCTGGCTCTTCCGCCTGCTTAGAAATTGCACTGGGCTCTACTTTATTGGTTGGAAAAACCCAGCCCAATGGGGCCTTATGCCAGTACTTCCTGTATTTTTTCAGCGAAAGGTGAACCTAACATCTGGGCTTCTGGGTTTGGCAAGCATGAAGCTTCTTGAAAGTTTCAAGTCTTATCTTTTAAATTCCTATGTGCTTTGAATTACTTATCCTTGGGTAAAACTTACACATAAGAGTTTGCTCCATGTTTGCCCTGCACACATCCCTGGGTGCACATGCTAACCCTTGGAAAGCATAATCTTAAATTATAGATATGTTCCATATGTTTGTTTGTAGTAAGTGGAATCCTGTTTTAAGTGGGGTGAGCCCAAACCTATCTTTTGTTTGTAAAGCTAGCTTTTTGTATAGTATATCTACTTAGAGTGAGGCTCCATTCCCTTGTGGAATGGAGGAAGGCCATGAATCCACAAGTGTTTCCTGAGTGCTTACTAGGTGTCAAGAAAAATCGTTGAGATTAGAGGTGGCATTACGTTTCAAGAATCTGTTGCAAATGGACCCAGTAATAAGAGTGACCCATCTCTGCCCTCTCTCCTCAGATCCCAAGAGGACTCCTAGCCGACCAGGAAGCCGAGCTGGGAGCAAAGCTGGCAGCAGAGCCAGCAGCCGCCGAGGCAGCGATGCATCAGACTTTGACATTTCAGAAATCCAGTCCGTGTGCTCAGACGTGGAGACTGTCCCCCAGACACACAGGCCTACACCCCGAGCAGGTTCTCGGCCATCCACAGCCAAGCCTTCCAAAATCCCCACACCCCAGAGGAAATCACCTGCCAGAAAATTGGACAAGTCCTCAAAGAGATAGTGCAATTGGTTCCACCAAGGCCCTTCCTTGAGCATTATATTATTTAAGTTTGAAAGATGTAAAATATAATGTAGAAATTATTGTGAAATATTGCAGAGGTGAGTTTAAAATCCTGCAGATGGCCTTATTTGTGTATTTGTCTTTTTATTTTCTCTGTATAATTTTTGGTCAGATATTCTGGGGTTAATATCACATCATATGTGAGGGGGAAGAAGGAGTTTAACATGCACTAACATTTCTGCACTGTAACGTGCAGAGCACACACTAAAATCAGATACTGTACCTACAGGTAAGTCCACATCCTCTCTGACAGCCACAGCACTACACGGAGAACTAACATTAAGGATACCTCATGACATTCCCTTGCTTTTGTGGAAACTCTGAAAAGCCGAAAGACACACACGGGGGATCTGTTTCAAGATGATTTCAGTGTAAACTAAAAGACAGAGGGCAGAAAGACAAACACATCCACACACAGTTCTTTAAGCAGACTCTGACAGAAATCACCAGAAGTTCCTTTAAGCACTCGCCAGTGCTCTGATATTCAAGAACCATGCAGCATTTCTGTGCCATTGCTTCCCGTGAGGCCAGAGGCGTCCTGGATATTAGACCTATTATACTTAAGAATATAATTATAAAGTGCATCAATATAAATGTGAGGTTTTCTTTTGCTTGAGTGGACTGTAGCACCTGTATCATTGAACTCATTTTGTATCAAAGCAATTTTGCTTGCAGAAAGCTACGAAATAAAATATGTCCCTTAACTACATTGCTATGGAATTAATTTTTTTCCCCCAGGGAAAAATCAGTGTATTTTTTTATGAGCAATATCAATTTGGAGTGACCAAAAGATACTTAAAAATGGGTTTATTTTGATTTCTCATCTGAAATAATCATGTTCTGGTATTATATCTATATTTAATAAATATATACATTTTAATTTATTATGTATACTCACATACTATAGAAAGATATTAGTATGCATTTAATAAAACATATTCACTTGAACATGTGGAATCCCTGATTATTTAAAGTGAACCTTTTCTGTTGCTTATTTGTTTTAAATAAAGTTTATGTGTATGATCTATTTTTACTAATAGTGTGACAGGCTAAGTTCGGGGGACATCAAACACAGGAATATAATATACAGTAAACATATAATAAAAATAACATTCACCACTCATTCCACACATATCTTTAACAAGTACCAGCCGTGAGCCAGCCACTGTCAGTGATCCTGAGGCTACAAAGTCTCTGCCCTCTTATATTCAAGGGGAAACAGTAAATAAATAAACAAGTCACTAAAAGACATGAACTGAAACCAGGGATGTTCGACAGGGTGACTGATTTTATTAAGGTGATAGAGTGATGTTCTTCTGGCCTGTGTACCTTTAAAAATCAAATGGTAGAATTTTCCCAGATATAAAAATGGCATCAAAATATAACTGGAAGGATGGCAGATCGCTACTTTGGGCCTGACGGGTCATGACTTTCCCAGAACACTGTAAATTTATTTCAGCAAACGGCAGTGCTAGGGTCTGGGTTCCAGGGGTTAGTATGGTGATTTCCATGCTTGACCTTTTTCCTGGAGGCCAGCATGGAAGAGCCTGCAGTTTCCACTGACAGAAATTCCATGCTACTTTTAAGCGATAGAAATTCCTTCTTTGTCACAGCATGCGTCTCAGGTGGAAGCCCTCGCCGGAAAGGGAGATTCTAACCTAAGAGAGATCACAGGTTCTAACTCTTGCATGTGATTATGAAGATAGCATCTGAGAAGCAGCTGAAATGGTGGCTACTCCTTTGGTTCTTTGCATGTGATCACATTTCCACTTCAAAGACAAATTTATGGGAATGATTTTATGTCAGCCTATTTGATTGCCACTTGTGTTAAAGAGCTCAGGATTTTGCTTTTTTTTTAGTAGTAAAATAAGCTTTTGGAGAAAGATAAACGGTTTAAAATATCTCCGGGAATTCTTAAGGAACTGCTCTATCAGCAATTGCCCTCATGGGGAGCTTTCCAAACCTTGATGCCTGATGTTTGTTTCCTCTTGAACTGATCCTAGAGCCTCACTGACTTCGAAGGAGTCCTCCTGTACGTTTCAGGGAATACAACAGACACACCTCTCCCCCTACACACATTCCTTCTGTTTTCCTTTTCTTTTTCTCTTTTTTCTTCTTTCTTTCCTTCTTTTTCTTTAAAAAACAGGACGTTGGAATCAATCTCAGCGCTGAAAATCTTAATGTAAACATTGGTTCTGTTAAAAGATAAACTGAGGCATATTAAACATTTTAAGGGTTTATTTGAGCAAAAGTCAATTTGAATTGGGCAGCGCCAAACTGGAAGTGGTTAGGAGTGCTCCACAGATGGGAGCTACGGAGAGACTTATAGAGAAGAGGCGGACGCAAAGCCAGGGAAGTTTTGATTGGCTACGGCTTAAAGCCTCCTTGGCTGCTTGTGATTATTTGTCCTTAGCGTTTTGCCTTCGTAACTTGTGGCAGAAGTAGATGGGCCGGCCGAATCTTAGATCTGCTTCCTTTTATGGCAAATATGGGTGGAAGCATTTGGGAAGTTCCTTGCTGACCATCAGGGATTGACCTGTAGAAATGAAAAGGAGGAGAGGCTGGAAAAGGATCCTGTTTCCTTTTTTTTTGATCATTTTAAAACTTGCTTTAAATATTTGCCGCGTCGGAAATTGTAATGAGGTGCAGTTATTTGCTCTTTTTGACAAGGTGCTTTGAAACCCATGTGCATTATTGTCAAATGGGTGAGCTGATAAGCCACCCAACAGTACATTTGCAAGTGCCCAAGCTAAATGTGTCTGATGACACTGCCACCTGGCTGTGAACTTACCTTTGGGGTCCCACAAAGAAGACAAGGACACTAACTTTGTCTTTTCAGTATTTCTGTAACTGAGTTCCCTTGAGTCATGTTAGAGATTGACTTGATGGTTGCCAAAATCTACTTGGAAGTGAATAGTCAGGGGTGAGTTGTTTGTGCAAGAAGTAGTTCATAGGACTATTTAAATATCTGACTTAACCTACCGAATTGTTCAGCTTGGGCTGATTTTATGTAATTCCCATGTCTGTGGAAATGTTGAATATCTGTTTAGGATGGAGGACAACAAAGACAAGTTTTTCTTCCTTGCTTCTGCTTCCAATATGCTAAATTAAGAATAAATGAAAAGCAAAATTTGTTCAAAAGAATTTCATCTTAATTTACCCACACTTTTCTTGTACTCCATGATTGGAAATTTAAAGACTGTGTGGAAGATAAGAGTAAAATAAAGATTAAGAAATTGTCCAGAGTTATCCTCAAATAAAAACAAAACATCCTTTTAGAATGTAACTAATCTTAAATTATAACTACTTTTGCTCCAGGGCAAAGACTAGGAAATCGAGTTCCCACAGCCTTAGAATCTAACTTCTGTGCAGTGGTCTCCAGACTTCTTTGATGGCGTATTTCCATCAATAAAAGTTTTTTGAGCAAACAGCCAAGCGTATGTATATTAATTTCTTGTAAGATGTCATTTGCATGTATTTTATCATTAGCTAATTTCTGAAGGCTCAGTGAGATTTAGCTTTAACAACATTGATATAGATGTACGTGCATATTTCAAATAGTCTTGACATGTTTTTTGGCCACATTCTTGTCAAATCTGATGAGATCCTCCTTGATTCAACTCATGATTTGGCTGATGAAGGGACTTGTTCTGGAAGTGTCATCCCTGCTATTTGTTGGTTTCTTGCATTTTAAGTGTCTTAAATCTGTGGTTTCCCTGTAGGGATCCTTCAGACACATTTTGTAAAGGTTATTTTGTTGAAAAGAGATAAAATCTGTAATTTGCCCAGCTTGACATAGAGAAACGATCGTCTACTGCACATGCTGAAAGCAAATGAGGGAGTGTGGGAGCTGTGGAGAGCCCCCTCTGTCCTCAGTCACATCAAAGACCACGAGAGGATGCTGTGGCGTCGTTAGAGGGCAGGCATGGTGTCGTCTGTGGTAAATGTTCGTGAAGGTTGATTTCCTCCTGCTTCTTTTAGATGAAATGTAAATGTAAATAGATATTTTATGTTCTTCCCATATCCTATGAGGTCACCTTGCATACATCCTATTTCAGAGATCACTGTTCTATACTCTTTTCTTCTACCTCTTCTCAACCATCTTTCTTTCCACAGGATGAAAGTACACCATCAAGTTTCTTCCTTTCGCCCCTGCCCCAGGTTATGCAAGGACATGCACACCTGTGCTAGTGGTTACGCGTGGTTGTAGCCTTGGTTAGCTAGTCTCCGAAAATTTGAATTTAGTTCTGGCCCTTGTTGCCGCTCACTTGTGCTACTACAATGACCACCTATTTATCTCTTCACTTCCAGTGTCTTCTCCTCCAGACAACCAGTTGGAGGAAATGGCCTCACAGGGAGGGACATGTCTTTTGATATGAAGGACTGGAACAAAGTGTGATTAAGATGAGACAAGAGAAGTTGAGGGAGTCACCCTACACTGACTGGCTTCTCTCAGCAAATTAGAAGATAGGGCATCCTGCCTGGAGTTGCAGAAAAGGTTGTAGGTTAAGATATATGACTTGAGCAGAGAAGGTGTGAAATAGCTGAGACCTTGGCTTTATAGTTACCCTGGTCTACAGCGTGCAGCCTGGTGTAGGAACAGAGGAGACAGAAAGTTAATTGATGTAGAGCAGGGGTTTTTCCAGTCAGGCTCAACAGGGAGAGCAAGGGATTGGAGCAAGTGAAGGAAGCAGAGGGCGTAGGATGGGTTTTTACCTCAGAGTCAGGTTTTAGGGTGCCAGGAGGAAAGGGTTTGGGAAGAAGGCACACTGTGGGTTGGAGTTTCAGATCAGGACGGTAGAAGGCTAGAGCAGTATGGATGAGCACGCAGAAGCAGATGTATGATCAAGAGTGACATATTTAGGGCATTGTCTTATGCCTCAGGGTTTCATTAAAAACTAGTCTCGGCTTCAAGTTCCAAGTCTTCATTGATTTTTATTGTGCTTATAGCAGAATCTGCATGGAGAAGGCAATAATAGTCACCACCTAGAGTGAAAGAGAGGGTGGCAGACCCTGCCTTTCAGCTAGGATCGGTTGTGCTTCAAAGCCCCAAGTAGGCTGAGGAGTGTGTGTATATGTGTGGCTCTGTCTTTCCAAGAAGGCAGGATTCTCGGACTTAAGGAGTATAGCATGTTGATATATACTTTGATCTGGCTGCAGGCATGAGTTAAAACTGGATTACTATAAAGACTACTTTTCTGACAGGAGGACCAACCAGGTAGAAAAATGTATGTGTATTTTTAATTATCTAGGAAAAGTTTATTTCAAAAATGACCAGTCAGTGGACATTTGTTCTCATCAACAGTTTAGTCACAGTATACCTGCTTGAGAATTGACCAGTGAATTCAGGGGAATAGAATCGGTTTGAAGCAGTGTCTTCAGATGTTAACCATACTTTACAATGCCATATCTGATGGATTAATTTTGAGTTGCTTCTCCTGGGAAAACTTGTTTCTTTAGTTATTTGATTGTGCCCATATTGATTTTTTTAAGTCTTATATTTGTGTGTCAATTTTGGTTTATAAAGCTCTTAACTAAAATATATGTCTTATGTGAAGTTCCCAACCAGTCGTGAGATAATAGAAAATATATATGTTGATCTCTGCTCTGTAAATTTACAAGGAATTTACCCTTGTAAATTCCTAAGCAATAAGAGCACTGGGAGCATCTTCTTTTCTACTGAGGCAACTCTGGGTGAGCTCCTGCGTGGCTCCAGGATGGGGGCTGGTCACCAGAAAGACCAAGCTATAATTAGAAGCTTGGAATGCTCAGCTCCACCACCCCTCCTCCAGTGAGGGGAGAAGAGCAGGAAATGGGGTTAATTGATCACGCCTACATGAGGAAGGCTCCATAAAATCCCAATATACAGGGTTTGGGGAGCTTCCAGGTTGGAGAACACATCCACCGGGCGGGTGACACACTCCAACTCCACAGGGACAGAAGCTCCTGCACTCGGGACCCTCCCAGACCTCGCCCTGTGTATCTCTTCATCTGGCCGTTCATATCCTTTATCATATTCTTTAATAAACTAGTAAATATGTTTCCCTGAGTTCTGTGAGCTGCTCTAGCAAATTAACTGAACCCAAAGGGTGGAGAGGTGTCGTCGGAACCTCCGATCTATAGCTGGTTGGTCAGAAGCACAGGTGATAACCCAGGCTTGTGACTGGCATCTGAAGTGTGTGTGTGTGGGGGGGGGGGGGCTTGCGGGCGGGGGCAGTCTTATGTGACTGAGCCCTTAACCTGTGGAGTCTGATGCTATCTCAAGAGGATAGTGTCAGAATTGAGTTAAATCATGGGACATCTAGCTAGTGCCGTAGAATAGCTTGGTGTGGGGAAAACCCTCCACACATTTGGTGACCAGAAGTGAAGTGTTTTGTGTGAGTAGTAAAGGAGACTCACAGGGAAGAAACACAGAGTAGGGAAGAATTGAGTTTTGCCCTGTACAGGAGGCTGAATTTTTCTAATTCACCAGTCCCTGGAATAGTAGATAAGTATTATTTGAATTTTATGAATAATTTAAATGAAGCTAAAGAGGTTGTAATTTGTCCAGGCTCATTCAGCTAGAAAATGACTGACTGGATCTTTTCAGGCTGAGACCAATAATCGTTCCACTCCATATCACCCTTATCCCAGGGCCTATGCGTTCTGTTTTAAAGATGGTAACTTTGTGAAGAAGACATGATCATGACCTCTGTCGGACGCCATACCACGTCTGGAAATTCCAGAGGAGAAAACTTCATCTGAAGATAGTTTTAGACTCTCCTTTGGAGTCTTGGAAATGCCTTATGTTTCATAACTAGACTAATTTTCCCTTATTTCATGTCTCATCAAATTATCTGGTTCCAAAAAAGTAGCGACCTTTTAAAATTGGTTTGCTGAGTAAGGTGGTCTGATTTGAGGCAGCTAATATTTAACACCCTTTCTTCCTTCAACCCTTACAAGATGCCTAATGAGTTCCTCTGTAAAGTTGCTTCATCATTTAGCTACCCAAGAGTCCCGCCTCCCGCTGCTGCCACGTAGGCATCCTAAATGACCTACTTGAATTAGGCTTTTGAACATTCTGCCTTTTGATTAAGTTCATGGGCGGTTTGTGAGGATAAATGTTGGACCTCTTCATTGACTATGTCATGGTGCGTTATTTTCAAATCAACTGTTTTTCAAAATTTTGTCACATTTGAAGACATATAGAATGTGACTTAACCAGAAAAAGATGTAATAAAGATACATAAGGAATGATGTACACTGAGATTTTCCTGCTCCATTTTTGGTCAATTTCACTACAGGACTTTACAAAGTGGTCCTAGGGATTTATCCTGATTCTATCACTCAAATATATTTCAAACTATCTTAGCACTTTCATGCATGTGTTCTTTTGCTCATTCTTACTCTTGCACTGAAAATATATCTTTTTTTTTTTTTTTGAGGAAGATTAGCCCTGAGTTAACTATGGCCAATCCTCCTCTTTTTGCTGAGGAAGACTGGCCCTGAGCTAAAATCCATGACCATCTTCCTCTACTTTATGCGTGGGACACCTACCACAGCATGGTGTGCCAAGCGGTGCCAAGTCCGCACCTGCGATCAGAGTGGGCAAACCCCTGGCCGCCGAGAAGCGAATGTGCACACTTAACTGCTGCGCCACCAGGCTGGCCCCTGAAAATATATCTTTTAAATATCAGTTTAATGGATCAGTGTCAGAATCATTTGCTTTTGTCAAACCACGTTTGAAAGGTAGTTAATTCAGTGAAGAACTTTTATTTAGAACATTCTGTTGATTTATATTGACTGCATTTTGGGAGTGGGGTATTTTATACATTCAGTAATATATTTTATTATCAATTTCCGATTATAAAACTACACTTGTTAATTGTAGAAAATTTAATAAATACATGAAAGTGCAAAGAAGAAAATAAAATCACTCTTCACTCTGCTACTCAGAATAAATCACCGATAAATTTTGCAGGTGATTTTTATTTTGTTTTAAATTTTTTGTCATGTGGTACTTTTATTTAGGTATCCTCGATTACATACTTAAACTAAAAAAGGCCAAAGATCCTATAAGTTATTTATCCGTAGTTATTTTAGTCTTTAAAACTGGAAATAGGACGATACATGTATTGTTTTCCCTTGCTAAACAATAATTGCCCCAAATCTTGGTGATTTCAAACAACTTATCTCACAGTTTCTGTGAGTGGGAATCCAGACAAGCCTTAACTGAGTCCTCTACCTCAGGGTCTCTTATGAGGGTTATAATCAAGTCCGAACTGGGGCCACAGACATTTGGATCACCGTTCATTGGGAGCAGGACCCACTTTCAAGTTCACTCATTGGTTGGTTGGTTGTCAGGATTTCATTCTTCATGGACTGTTGACCAAAGGGCCTCAGTTCCTTGCTGGCTGTTAACTGGAGGCCAGCCTCTGCTCCTTGCCATGTGGGCCCCTTTAACATGGCAGCTTGCTTTATCAAAGTGTGCAAATCAATAAGACAATAGAGTCCAACAAGATGAAACCACAGTCTTCATAACCTAAGCACGGAAATGACATCCTATCACTTTGCCATATTCTATTAGAAGTGAATCGCTAAGTTCAGGCTACACTCAAAGGCAGGGGGTTACACGAGGGCGTAACTACCAAAAGACAAGGGTCATCGAGGGTCATCACTGAAAGCTGCCTACCACAATACTAAATCAGGAAAGCTGTATTCCATCCCTTCACTTTTTTATGTGATGAAAAGACTGGTTTAAAAATCTCTAAAAAACTCAAGTCCTTTTCACCACACATGAAAAGCACGACACATCAAAATTGAATTACTAGTTTATAATCTAGTTTGGAAAAGGAATGTTTCTTCAAAACTTCACTTTACTAAAAAGTTACTTATAATATCTGGAAATGAGCAACACCAACATCCAAGCAAAGATTATCTATCCCAAGCCACAGGAGTGTTGTCTGACATTCAAAGTCATAAACAAAACAGGTTAGTGTCCAAATGGGCATCAATGACTCCCAAATAGGGATGATAGAGAGGCACCGGGAAGTCAATGAACAAAACATTCTTCAAACACAGCGAAAGGATTGATGGGGTGAAGAATCTAGGTTAGGAACTCACTAGAACCCACCTCAACCCATCTTGGTTAAATATTGCCTTGCTTCATTCTTCTTCTCTTAACTTCCTTCCTTTTGCAACCTTGGAGGCCCTAGGTTGCTGTTATATGGTGGTACTAGATTCTTTCCACTGGGGAACACCTGATTCTCATGGCTGGGATATGTGTTTGTTGTCACTGGCACCTAAATGCTCCTGTGCTGGCCTAGAAGTTCCCAGGAATTAACTAGCTGATCAGGGTTAATTTCTCATTCAAATTTTCTGCCAAGGAATCTCACATTTGCAGCACATGCATTTAAAAGACTCATAGCCTTTTGTGAAGTGGGGGAAATAAGTTTGGCAACAGATGAAACGTGTTCCTATGGCCCTCCCTCCTTGTGTGTGCGTCCCAGGGTGGGTTGATACTTGGTTTGTGCCAGTGAGACCACTTTCATATTCAGAGGAGCTGCTTCATCGTGTTCTCTAGAAAACTGAAGTGCACAGAACACCTCATGAGCAGGCACTGTTTTGTGGACTTAGAAATAAAGTTTTTATCCAAGAAATTTTACGTATAATGAAGCAAAACTACTCAACACTACTTTCAGCTTTTTTGCAGCAGCCACGAGCCAGCTTGCCTATGAATTACTGTTAATCCATAAACAGTTGAGATAGCACTTTTCATATCATATACATACATCAGCTTTCAGGGGACAGAGCTGTTTTCCAGTTTTTATTACTTCTAGAGAAAAGCTAAAAGAATACTGGAGCCATCTTGGAGAGTTTGACTTTCCCCACCCCCTTATCTCCACCCCACCCCCCGCCACCACACACACACACTGTAGACAGATAGTGAAAAGATGAAAGGAATCGGGACTCTCACAGGTCTCTGCCTGCCAGGAACCATGTTTTCTTAATTCTCATCCAACTCTTTGAGATAGCCGTTATCCCAAATTGCTGGGAAGCAATTTGATGATATGGAGTCTTGAGAATTACATGCCCAAGGTCACCCAGTTAACAGATAGAGGAATCCGTGTTTTCTTGCCCAGTTCTGCCTGAAATAAAAGCCCATGGTCTTTCTACTGTACCATACTACTTGTGTGAGCAGTTATATTTTAGATTTATTTTTTTTGTGTCCTGGCCCACATTTTACTGATTCATTTCTTGTTTTATTTTTTACTAGATTGAGTGCTTTAGCAACTTAAAAAACCTAAAAATACATTCTTCTCCATCCTGCTTCTCCCACCCACAAAAAAGGTGAAATAAAGTACATATTTTAAAAAACAGAATTCTCCTAGTTTGTAGAAACATTACTTATCTGAGAGCTAAATGTGGGGAAAGATTAGGAAGAGAAAGGCAGAAGGATTTAAAATGCCAGTTGGGAAGCAACAAGCAATGTGGGTCTTTGACACTGTGATGTATATTCAAAACGAACCATTGATTTGTGCTCAGCTTTGTGGGGAAATCTTTGGCTTTAGAGGATAATATGTAAACACTGTTTAGGATTAGGCTGAATTATGACTCCAACTGGTGGAGGAGTCCATCTTCTGTGCCAAGAATCTTGGCTCATGGTTGCCTCTTATCTCTTTGACATGTTGTTCTTAGGTCTCTTTAGATCAAAGATGGCCTTTGGAGTGAAGTGCCTTTTTCTTCCCCACTGACAGAGAGAAAGCTGTTCCAAGCCTAGATATGTGACTATAAATGGCATAACTACAACATTATGTGATATGCACCTACCAACAGGTTTGTGGAAAAATATTAGGGAAGAATGATCACCTGATTCTAGTATGCATTCTAGAACACATGTTTGAAAATGCTAAATAAAGCTTATCTATTTTTCTGCTTAGCTCAGAATACTGCATAGACCTGCTACCATCTTTGTCAGTTACCTTCCCTTCATGGCCTCCTGTGAGGGTGATGCATGAGAGTGGTCACCCATCTGCTCATCCATGTTGGCTGTTAATTGACCTGAATGATGGTCACCAAGACATTAGTGGTAAGAAAACCCCCTCACTCTGATATAACACTGCACAGATGGGGGTCTCTTAGTTTTTAAGCGTAAGATTCCTCAGTCATCCTGTCTCAATGCTTGAGTTTCTAAACCAAGAAGTATTTTGAAAACAAATAGATGGTAGATGATGATCTAGAAGAGTACAAAGACAATATGGACATGTTCAATTGGCAACCTACAAATAAAAGCTAACATTGAACAAGTTTTATAAATTTGGGAATGAGGAAACCAAATGCAAGATGTCAGAAATTTATCCATAGCGTATATTAGAAAAAAATGTAGTTGTAGCTGATAGCTCAATGGAAGTCCATGGGTGATGTGTCAAATGAACTTGAGCTGCCTTAGTAGAAATATAGTGCCCAGCACAAGGGAGGAGGAGAAAATTCTCCTCCACTGTGATGCTTCATTATAAGATGTGGGCAACTGGCTGGCTTCTACAGGTGAGGGACCAGGAAGCAGCTCAGAACCATATTGGAAATGAACATCATAATGTGGAAGAATGAGATCTTATGTTATGTGTTAACACAAATGCCTGCAAGTTATTTATTCCACACAAATCTATTTTGCGAGAGAATCTGCACAGTTTGTATCCCGCTTACTTTAATTATGGCAGATCACTGAAATCAGTTAACAGGTTACTTATCACAACTTCGATGAAAAAATTCACTTAAACTTGTAAGTGAACTAACAAAAATTATTTTCCAGCAACTAACCTTTATTCTTTACAGTGAACAAACATAATCTCAAGATTATAGTTACTGTTGTCAAGAAATAACTATCAAATCCTCTGAATATTACAGGAGCGCTCTTTGTACTTTTGAGACAATAGACTTGGGATCCCGACTCCATGATAACTGGATACAGGATATATGTAGAGAAATCAGCAGATAAACATCCTCTAACCATTTCTCTGATATTCCTCCCCATGGCCCATGAAAGGGCAAGCAGTGATCTTAGTACTTGACCCTTGTGAAAACAGTCTTTTCTAGATTTCCATTAACATTATTCAGAATTGTGTCTGATTACAACTACCACTTTAACTAGGCTGAGTGACATTCTTTGGGGCCTATAGGAACTATAATAATAATGATTTCCCTGTAAGGCGGGTAATAATATCTCATTTTAGAGATGAGAAAACAGAGAGGTTGAATAAACTGCCCAAGGTCACAAAGTGCCAGAACTAAACCCAAATCTGTCCGACTTTAATGCTTCTATAGCTTTCTTTAAATATCTGAGGACCCACTAATGGGTAGAAGATGGATTTTTATTTCGTCATGAGAAAGAACTTCTTATTCCTGACAGATGTCCTAAGGTGGCTGCCTTGGGAGTAGAGTTGCTGGATAAAATACAGGACATCAGCTAAGTTTGAATTTCAGATAACGATGAAAATTTTTTTAGTATCTTTCATAGGACAGTCTTCTATTAAATATTATTCCTTGTTTATTTGAAATTCAAATTTGACTGAGCATCCTGTATTCTTATTTGCTAAATCTGGCTAGATTGTGTTTCCAGATGCTGGAGAGTAAAAACACCGAGGATCACATAGAGATGTGGTGTTGAGGATCTGAGAGTCAGAAGGAGAAGAGCGAAGTGATATGGAGAGTAGGGTCTCAATCTCACCATCTTCACGAGTGTTTCCTTTGAGTCCAGAGCTGGGCAAGGTTTTGGAGAAGAACCAAATGACTACAGTTCATGGCTTTGAGGAACAGTGACTTTTTATGGTCTTTCCATTTTCTTTCTCGTTCCTGTGGAGGGATCATCTCATTGCTTTCTAACCCCTGGTAGGTACATGGGACAGTGGAGAGTGCAAAGGGGAATAAAATTTTACCCCTATTAATATTTCTTGAACTGTTTTCATGGTGGAGATTCTTGGAAACACAACTATATAGAGGGACTGTGTTCCTATCAGGGGTTCTGGAATTTTCACCACCAAGATGCAGCATGTCCAATATATTTTCCATTTTGTTTCCAAGAGAGTGGGGAGTAGGATAAATAATTTCTGGCAGACCCTCTAAATCACATAAGAAGATAAGTTAAAAGTTGGCCCTATTGTGAAGTTGATGAAACCATTGCTTTGGAAACATTTCTTAGTATTTATGAATAAAACCTTTCAGAAGAATTCTTCCTTAATGGATATCTTGTAGCTCATGGTATTAACAACCTGTCACATGAAATCTTTAAGTAGTTTCACGCTGGTAATTGACAAATAATGAAAGTTTAACTGAGGCCCCTTTCAAATTTGGTTCTCCCCCGCAGTGTGATCTGTTTACTGGAGACTGTTGTTAAGAGTGCAAAAACAATCTCTGTCTGGGTGCCAGCCCAGAATGTAGGCTGCCCAAGGCATGAAAAATCGGTTGTGCATATGCTTTTTTTTCTACAGATACATTTTTAGGTTATAACTATGAGAAATACTTGAAAATACCCCTAGAAGGCAGAAACCAGGGCCATGATGTCTTTGGGAAACCAATATATGAGAAAAACATCCAGTTTTATGAAATGTTTTCATTATTTTAACTGGTGGAAACCTGCCTTTCCTCAAAATAAGATTCTGTTAATGTTCCCTATCAGACCGAAACTGAAGAAGTCTGACAGTACAAGAGAGAATTTTTAAAAATAAAATTTTAGAGTGTGGAAAACTTTTCTAAGCAAGACACAAAATACAGGAACCGTGATGGAAAGATGAATAAATGCCTGGCCATCAAAAACTACCACAAAGTCAAAAGACAAACTGGGAGAAATATTATAACAAAGGATAAAATTTTCTTAACGGACTTGAAAATACAATTCACATTAGAAGAGTATAAATGGCTAGCTCTACTTAAATTTAAGAGTTATGAGATAACTTTCTCTCATAGTAGTTTGGCAAATACAGAAAAGTCGGATTGTGCACAGTGTTGGCGAGAAGGTGATGGAGCAGGCCCTCATAATGCCTTGTTGCCAAGAGTGAAAATTGAAGTGGCCTCTTTAGGAGACAATTTGGCGATATCTTTCAGAGCCTTAAGTGCATGTACCCTTTGATTTAGCAAAACTAGTGCTGGAAATTATCCGACAAGAATGTGTGCTACCCTACAACAATTTCCAGGAAAAATAATATTCACCTCACTAGACACACATTGCTTTGCCGGCCAAAGATCCAAGGGTTGAATTAACCTTGCCTAGGGGAAGAGGAGAAGGAAACACAGAGGAGAGAGAACATATCCTTGCTTTCAAGATTGCCAGGGTGCTTGAGCTGGAGTCTACAGTGAGTGTACAGTTTGTAAACTGAATCTCCATAGAGAGAGCCAGTCCATCAAGACGTTAGGTGGGGACACTGCATTTCCATGTGGGAGAGAGGACCCCCATGTACACTAACTCCTCTTGCCAAGGGTGACATTTGAGACACTCCAGGATTCTTCCTCTTTGAATCTCGCCCAACATTGAAAGGTTCTTTTTGCTCTTTCCTCTTCGAGCCCTACGTTTCCTACTCCTCCAGGGTGACGTGGCCTCCACTCTCTCCTGGCACCATGGTGCCCTTCATATGTAACATGCAGTTCCCTAAGTACATTTTCAGTCCCCCAATCCTTTGTATTCCTCCAACCTCAGCAAGATGCTGAGCCTCATATTGTCCCGTGCAGGGCGGCACTCCCCTGCCTCCTGCTCTGGAATTCTTAAGCCTTTGCACCCGGTCTCAGAGGAGCATTTTCCATTCATCTCACGTTTGTCTCAGCCGAAGATAAATGGGCACTGAAGACACTTGGAATGAAGCCACTGTTGATGATGTGTTCATTAAATCCAGGGCCCTAAGAGGCGCAGGGAGGATCAACCCTTGCTCCACTGCCTCTTCTCTGCCCTCAGCTTTTTTTTTTTTTGAGGAAAATTAGGCCTGAGCTAACATCTGCCACCAATCCTCCTCTTTTTGCTGAGGAAGATTGGCCCTGAGCTAACGTCTGTGGCCATCCCCCTCTACTTTATATGTGGGATGCGCGCCACAGCATGCTTAACAAGTAGTAGGCAGATCCATGCCTGGGATCTGGGCCAGTGAACCCTGCGCTGCCAAAGCAGAGTGCAGGAACCTAACCGCTGTGCCACTGGGCCGGCCCCCCTTCAGCTTTTTTTCGACATTTTAAGTTTGTTTTTAATAGGCAATACATTTACATGATTCAAAAGTCAAAACTATAAAAAAAGTGTACACATAAGTCTCAGCCTCACTCCATCCATTTTATTAATTTCCTATTTATTCTTCCAACAGTTCTTGATATGAATGTGTGTATCTGTATGTGTCTATACATATAATTATATATAAACACATAAATATATATACACACAAAGCAAGACGTAAAAGAGATTACGCAAACTTTTATCCCATTTTCTTAGCCAAAAATATTTGCATATAATATAAACTGTACTACACCTGGCTTTTTTCACCTAAAAGTATCTGGTTACATATATTTTTCATTTATTTACCTATTTATTTATTTATTGGCGAGGAAGATTGGTCCTGAGCTAACACCTGTTGCCAATCTTCCTCTTTTTCCTTGAGGCACGTCGTCCCTGTGCTAACATCCATGCCCATCTTCCTCTATCTTTTGTGTGTGGGATGCGGCCACAGCATGGTTTGATGAGTGGTATAGGTCTGTGCCCGGGATGCAAACCTGTGAACCCAGGCCACTGAAGCAGAGCACGTGAACTTAACCACTACGCTGCCAGGCCAGCTCCTATATGTTTTATTTTTAATTGTGGCAAAATATGTATAACATAAAATTTACCATCTTAACCATTTTCAAGTTTATAGTTCAGCAGTTTTAAGTATATTCATGTTGTCGGGCAATCAATCTCCAGAACTCTTTTCATCTTGCAAATCTGAAATTGTGTGCACCTTAAGCAACAACTTCCCATTTCTTGTCCCTCAATCCCTGGAAACCTCCATTCTACTTTCTGTTTCTATGAGTCTGACTACTCTAGGTACCTCATTTAAGTGGAATCATACAATATTTGTCTTTCTGTGACTAGCTTGTTTCATTTGCCGTAATGTTCTCAAGGCTCATCCATGTTGTAGCTTGTGTCAGAATTTCCTTCTTTTTGTGGCTGTATAATATTCTATTGTATGTATATACCACATTTTGTTTACCCATTCATCCACCAATGGACGTTTGAGTTGCTTCCACCTTTTGGCTGTCGTGAATAATGTTGCTCTGAACATGGATGTACAAATCTCTCTCCAGACCCTGCTTTTGATTTTTTTCAGTATATGCCCAGAAGTGGAATTGCTGGATCATATAGTAGTTCCAGTTTTAATTTTTTGAACCTTCATACGTTTTTCCATAGAGGCTACACCTTTTACATTCCTGCCTACAGTGGACAAGGGTTACAATTTCTCCACATCCTTGCCAATACTTGCTATTTTTTGTTTTTGATAGTAGGCTTCCCAATGGGTGAGAGGCGATATTTCATTGTGGTGCATTTCCTTAATGATTAGTGACCTTGAGCATCTTTTTATGTGCTTATTAGCCATTTTGTCTTAGCTTTTGACTATTCCAGGCCTTGAATAACTTACCAACTTCAGTGGCAACGGAAATATTTGGGCTCCCTTCTTTGGGCCACATCTTTCTCTGTAGTAGTGGGATATCCTATAGTGTTTAATTTGCCTACTTCTTTCAGCTGTATGTTTAAAATCTTCATCTGTTTCTAAGGTTGGTTCTTGCCCTTCTTTACTAGCTGAATCACTGTGTCTTCATTACTTTAACTCCTTATGTTCTGACATACTCTTCCAGATTCTGCATTATGCAGGCACCATAGTGAGGGAAGAGGTAAAGTCAATAAATTCTGGGTCTGCTGAAAACTTCCATTGTCTAAACAAACCCTGTGAACTGAAGAGATTTCCACTCCTCAGGCCTACATCTCTTCTTATCCTACTGCTTCCTGTCTGCCAGGTCTCACCTGTACCTGGGCATGTTCCCTTGAGATGATCCATACTTCTACCCTCCCCAACTCTTGCGCTCTGCAACTCACCTAATAATGCGTGAAATAACAGGTGCTGAACTTCCCAGTCTTTCTTTCTCAAATCTGCCTAAATCAGTGGTTCTCAATTTTGGCTGCACATTGGAATAAGCTGGGGAGATTTTAAAATGACTGATGTCTGGGTTCCACCCCTAGAGCCTTCTACTTAATTGGTCCAATTGCAGCCTGGGCATTGAGATTCTAATATGCAGTCAGGGTTCTAATGTGCAGAGAACTACTGACCTAAATTTTACAAATAATTAATTAATCTTATTAATGAATATTATTAATAAATCTTCTTAACTCTGTCTCTCAATAGGATCCTAGATCGGGCTCTCTCTGGAAGTTACGGTAGTCATCTCCCCAAGGTTTCATCCTCTGTTAATTATCTTTGGCATCCCAGCCTTCCTCTATGATCTAATCATAAGTCCCCTTTCCTAATTCCAACTGTACAAGGAGTATTCCTCTTTTTATCTTTCACATCTGTCTAGCCTGTCAGGAATGAAGTAGAAGAAAACATCTTCTCTACCCCACCCTGAACCCCGCCTACAGGCAGGAATACACACTGGCAAATATGAGGTTCAAGGCTTGTTGGAAAATCTCTGGAGACTGATTTCTAGAATTTTACCAAAAGTTGCCCGTTTCTAAGTCTATCCAGCTGGTATCTGCTATGTTAAAGACACATATGCAGCGGGAAAGGCAAGAAACTTCTGAGTTCGGCAGGAAAACCGGGAGGAAGATTGGTAATTGAATGCTTTGAAACTAAGTTGATTTATCTCTCTTTGGAAACTTCAGAATCTTTTGTTCATAGGTCAATTCTTGTGATCGCTCTCAGGTAAACCATTTCTAGAGTCTGTGACTGGTGGAACTCTCCTTCCTTAAACTCAAGACGTTGTTGAAAGTCATTCTATTATTCTACTATGAAGAGGTAAACACATTACACATTTTTCCTTGATATTAATTAGGGTGTGTGTTGATCTGCTTACTGGTAAGAGCCAGGGGGAAGACTTTTTCTCTAACGACTTCTCCTCTGCAGTTACATGAGCTGCTTTGTGGAAGTTGTCTTTGCTTCAAGTGCTAACAGCAGCACTGGTTCATGCTGTTTGGGCCCTACAAGGACAGAAGACGTCATGGTAGAGAAGACACTAAGCAACGAGTCATCAGGCCAGACCTCTCCCGAGAGTCAGAGGTCAGCATGGTTCAGCAAAAAACGGCAATTAATCAAGATGCAATTAACTTGCTAACTGGAGCCCTTCAACTACCTTCCCTGGAAGGAATAAAGGATCGTCTAGTCTCTGCCATGTCTTTGTGAGGCCCTTGTCCTAGTCTGCTTAGGCTGCTATAACAAATTACCATAGACTGGGTGGCCTAAACAGCAGACACTTATTTCTCATAGTTCAGAATGCTGGGAAGTCCAAGATCAAGGTGCCAGCAGATTAAGTTCTTGGTGAGGGCCCACTTCCTGGTCTATAGATGGTTGTCTTCTCTTGTATCCTCACCTAGTGGAGAGCAGAGAAGCAAGCTCTCTTGTGTCTTTCTTGTAAGGACATGAATCCCATCATAAGGGCTCCACTCTTACGAGCTAATTACTTTCCAAAGGTCCCATCTCCTATTACCATCACGTTGGGGATTAGGGTTTCAACATATGAACTTTGGGAGGACACAAACATGCACCCATAACAGCCCTTCTCTGTGCTCTAATCTCATCAGTGTCTAGGAATCCTATTGATAAGCATATCCACCACTGTCCATGAGCCAGCCTTCCTGCCTACTCCTGAATCTATCACCACTATGCCTAATGGACACCCCTACCAATTGAAGTTAGACATACTCAACTGCTTACCTGTGTGCCCCAAACACTGAGTTTCTCCCTTCAGCTGAGTTTCTTCCCAGGTCACGTAGCTGTGTGTAGCTCCTCAGTACCTGCCTCATTTTAATGAGTCAGCACAGGCCAGGTCCCCAGCCTTGCCCTGGCCTCATGCTGCTGTAGACGCACATGCTCATGCCTGTCTTTGGTGGTGAGGAAGAACACCAATGTGGAGCAAGGCTATAGGATTCAAGTTCAAGTTATGCTCTGACACCTGCTATCTGTGAGACCTTCCCAAGTCTCATTTTCTTCAGGTGTAAAAATTGAGAAAGAACAGTAATTACTTGATAGGATTTCTATGAGGTTTAAAATGAGACAATCTGTATAAAGCCCTTGGCACAATGCTTGGCACATCACGAGGGCTCAGTAAATGCAATACGTGTTATCTGCATTAGTTCAGTTGCAAGAAACATAAACCGACCAATCTAGCTCCAGAGACAATGGGGCTTGTTGAAAGGCTGCAGAAGAATTTCACAGAACCCAGTTTCTATTGCAGTAAGGACAGATGGGTGTCCAGGAACTGGGAAGTCACAGACCACCACTCCCTGGGTCTCTAATTCTGTCTCTGTCTCTGTCTGTGTGTCATTTCTGCTTCTTGCTGTGTGTTGATTTCTTTCTACTGATTTTCTTTGAGCACCTCCTTTCTCAGCTTACTCACAGTTGTTCTCCAATATTCGTTCTCTCATTTTTCTTTTAACAACAGAACCCTAGCATTTAGCTGGACACATGTGATCCCAGCTAAGATTATATTTTCTGGGCTCTGTTGCAGCTGGATGTGGCCATATGACCAAGTTCTGGTTTGATGTGGATGCATTGTATGCAACTTTGTGGTTATAGAGAAGGGCATTCTCCTTTTTCCATCCTCATGTCTCAAAAATGGTTATGGGAGTAAGCTATTGTGGACCATGCAACTCTCAGGATGTATAGGGCACAGATCAAAGGAGCCTGGGTCCCCAGCCATGAGTCTAGACTATTTTTGTTCAGGCTATTATGTGGGAGAGAAAAACAAGTTCTCTTATCTTGTTTAAGCTATTTTACTTTTTCTTTATTAAGTGGTTGAATCTGTGTCCTAATAGTTGAGTCATTTGCTCTCATTGGCTTATACAACTTTGGCCTTCCTTGGCCTCAAGTAAATATTACCTTTAAGTGCAGGCATTCACCATTGTCCAACTGACTCTAACTTTGAGTTTCCATTTCCAAATTCTGATGAAAAGGAATCTAATTGGCCAAGCTTGAGTCAGCTATCTAGCCTGGTCCAATCATTTGTGGCTGGAGTTTTGGGGTGGAGTAGGAGAGGAGGGGGGTCATGGGTGCAGAGAGTTGCCCTATCCAAAGACTCTCGAATCTGCAGGTTCATTAATAAGATGATATGGATGTTAAGATAATTATTGGCGTGCCTGAAACCCTGAGATGTAAAACGAATGCCCAGAAAACAAGCTTTTGTTGATTAAAAAAAAAGTGCTTCTGGGATATGCTGAGGATCAGGAAAGATTCACATCAAACCCCCAGAACCCTCTATTTCTGTAGGATGGTAGAATTATCACCGAATACAATGAACATCCTGCACATATAAAGAACTCAAATCATAAACTATGCTCGCAATTAGGTGTATTTATTGAATTGACAAAGCCTAAACAGTATACCTATAGATTTTATAAATATTTTTGGCCTGAATTAACTTGAATTTACCAGGAACTAAGTATATTCAGGTACTTCATACCTCGGAAATTTTGGTTATTCAAGATTTTGCTGTCTATGAAGTTGTTACCTGTGACATCGTCAAATGTTTTGATGATAACGTAATTAAACTGGGTGCAATAGAAACAGTCAGCTCCCATAATTTCCTACCTAGGTTCAAGTGTCACACTTCAACTACAGATCAATATCAAAGGACAACGTGAGATTACTGGGGATACAGTCCCTGAGATGCTCTTTGTCTTTAGCAGTGAAGCCATTTCGTTTCCGCCAAGGCTATACAGTAGCATTTCCAAACATGTGTTCTGCAGACCATTGGGACCCATCGATACTCCAGGAAAAGAGGAGTTCCATCATAAAATAAATTTGGAAAGTATCCTGCAAGTTATAGTTTCCTCTTGGAGGTTCATAATGTTATGCATAACTAAAGCTCTGAAACATCCTGCTGAAATGAGACATGTCACATCTGTTGAACATTGTTTAATCCCGTGTTTCCCCAAAAATTCACATTTTGGAAAATGTGGTGTATGTGTACGTATTATCATCGGGAGGGAGAGATGAAATAATGGGGCTGTGGATAGAATTGTAAGAAACAGGGGTCAAAGTAGGGTAATTAGAGGTGAGCTTGCTCAAGAAAGACAATTTTCACGCTTTGAAGCTGCGAAGGGCTATAGACATGTCTAAATAGAGCAAAAAGGGTGAAGAGACGTGTATATTAATCTTCACCACCAGAGCTGTGCTTATGCCTAAACACACATCCATTTGTATAATACTTAATTATTTATAAGGCAATTATACATGTGTATAAACTTTTACTTAATCCTTGTATTAACCCCATGATATGACGTGTTGTTTTATTTTGAAAATGAGAAAGCTGAATGTTAGAGTAGTTAGTGAGTGGGCTTAAAACATGAGGACACAGAGCAAGGAGAAGATGAAGGGGAGATACTCGACCACCTTCAAAAAGGCTGTCTTCAGATAAGTTTGGAGAGGCACAAGACACAATGGAGCACTGGACAGTCTAAAATACTGGCAGTAGAAAAACTCATTTACCTTAGATTAAACCCAAAGTTTTTTGCATTTGCCAAATCTATTTGCCTACAAGAACTTTTGCTAGCGTTATTTTTTCCACATTAATTTCCTATCAACTTTCTGTGGAAAATATTTTGTGAATGGCTGCTCATTCTCATGAGCATTGATTTCTTACTGAACAAAGAGAAGAGTCATCACGTCGACAGCCCTCACATAATCCTGGCTTGTTAGTCAGACTACATTACGTGAAAATCTATGAGAATTCCTGGAACTGGATTAAAGTTTACCTTTGTGGTTTATATAAAGAACACCCTTGCTAAGTAATTCCCATCGACCTGATCTCCCTTCCTACTGCAATTTGCCCAAATTATTCTGATGTGACTTAGCTCAGAGAAGTTTTTCTGTTCTTCGTGCTTTCCAAGAATTGAGCCAGGTTGACTCTGTCCACAGGTTACTTAAAGTATTTGGAATCTTGTATACCCTCTGAAAAATAGATGGGAAGCATGGGCCAAACTTTAAAAATGAATATTCCAGATGAAAATCAACTGATAACCATACCCAGATGTTAATTCAGTGAATGCATCTCATGTGATGCCATGGTAATGGCGAATTCCAAGTTTTTGGTGGGCCAAAGTGGGGAATGTTTAAAGTTTTCCCGACTGCAGTTAAAAGCCATGTCTCCTTTGTTGGGGAGGTCCTGCTTCTTTCATTTGCAGTCTCCCAGCACTCTATGAAAAGTCATTATAAACACTTTGAAGGATAATTCTGGGAAATGTACTTAACAGCATATTGTGAAAATGCAAAGACAAAAAGGCATGTAAGCCACACACTTCACCCTGAAAGCATTATTTTGGGGGAGAAAGTTAATGCCACTTAACTCTTTTTTGATTCAAATTTTCCTTTAATTCATATTCATTCTAAGTGACTAACAGAACAGAAGAGGAGTAACTTTGAAGGAATGTTTACAGGTCTGATCTTTAAATTTTTTTTCAACTTTATTGAGATATAGTTGACACAAAACATTGTGTAAGTTTAAGGTGTACAGTGTGTTAATTTGACACATATATTGCAAAATGATTACCACTGTAGGGTTAGTTAACACTTCTATCTCCTCACATAATCACCATTACGGTGAGAACATTTAAGATTTGCTATCAGAGCAACTTTTAACATGCAATACAGTATTGTTAACTATAATCACCAAGCTGTATGTTAGATCCCCAGAACTTATTCACTGACATATAAAGTTGTGTAAGTTTAAAGCGTACAATGTGATGATTTGATCTATGTCTGTATTGTGAAATGATTCCCATAATAAGGTTAGTTAACACATCCATTGCCTGACATAATTACCATTTTGTTAATGTTATGGCGAGAACACTGAAGCTCTACCATCATAGCAACTTTCAAGTACACAATACAGTATTGTCAACTGTAGTGACCATGCTGTACCTTAAATCCCTAGAACTGGTTTATTTTATGACTGAAAGTTTATACCCTTTGACCAACATCTCTAAATTTCCCCAACCCTTCGACCCCTGGCAACCACCATTCTACTCCCTGTATGAGTTCAGTGTTTTTAGATTCCCCATATAATTGAGATCATACCGTATTTGTCTTCCTCTGGCTGACTTATTTCACTTAGCATTATGCCCTCAAGATTCATCCATGTTATCACAAATGGCAGGATTTCCTTCTTTCTCATGGCTGAATAATACTCAATTGTGTATATATATACATGCATATATATATATATATATACACACACACACATGTACATATATATCACATCTTATTTATTCATCTATTGATAGAGACTTCGGTTGTTTCCGCGTCTTGGGTAATGTGAATAATGCTGCAATAAACATGAGAGTGCAGGTTTCTTTTCAATATAGTGATTTCATCTCCTTTGGATATATACCTAGAAGTGGAATTGCTGTATCATATTTTAGTTCTATTTTTAATAATTTTTTGAGGGACCTCCATACTGTTTTCCATAGCGGCTGAACCAATTTACATTCCTACCAGCAAACCACCAGGGTTCCCTTCTCTCCACACCCTCATCAGCATTTGTTATCTCTTGTCTTTTTGATAGTAGCCAATCTAACAGGTGTGAGGTGATATCTCATTGTGTTTTGATTTGCATTTCCCTGATGGTTAGTGAAGTCGAGCATGTTTTCATGTACCTGTTGGCCATTTGGATGTGTTCTTTGGAGAAATGTCTACTCTAGTTCTCTGCCCATTTTTTAATTCTTTTGTTTTCTTGCTATTGATTTGTTTAAGTTCCTTATATATTTTAGACACTAAACCCTTATTAAATGTATGATTGATAAATATTTTTGCCTATTCTATAGATTGCCTTTTTTCTGTTGGTGATTATTTCTTTTGCTGTGCAGAAGATTTTTAGTTTTATGTAATCCCACTTGATTTTTTTTATTTTGTTACTTGTGCTTTTGGTGTCATATCAAAATAATCATCTTCAAGACCAATGTCAAGCAGCTATTTTCCTATGTTTTCTTCTAGACATTTTATAGTTTAAGGTTTTACATTTAATTTTTGTGAGTGGTGTAAGATGGGGTCCAATTTCACTCTTTTGAATGTGAGTATCTAGTTTCCCTAGCACCATCTATTGAAGAGACTAGCTTTTCTCCATTGTATATTCTTGGCACCCTTGTCAAGTATTAATTGACCGTATATGCAAGGGTTTATTTTTGGGCTCTCAATTCTCTTCTGTTGCCCTATGTGTTTGTTTTTATGCTGGTGCCATATTGTTTTGATCATTACAGCTTTGTAGCATAGTTTGAAATCACAAAGTGTGGTGCCTCTGGTTTTGTCCTTCTTTCTCAAGATTTCTTTGGCTATTTGGGTCTTTTGTAGTTTCATGTGAATTTTAGGATTATTTTTTCTATTTTTTGTGAAAACTGTCATTGGAATTTTGATAGGGATTGCACTGAATCTGTAGTTTGCTTTTGGTAGTGTGGACATTTTAATGATATTAGTTCTTCTGATCCACAAATGAGGGATATCTTTCCACTTATTTGTGTCTTTTTCAATTTCTTTCAACAGTGTCTTATAGTTTTTCTCTTATAGTTCCTTGGTTAAATTTATTCCTAAATAGTTTATTGTTTTTGGTGCTGTTGTAAATGGGCTAGTTTTCTTTATTTCTTTTTCAGAAAGTTCATTGTCAGTGTATAGAAATGCAACTGACTTTTGTACATTGATTTTATATCCTGAAACTTTACTGAATATGTTTGTTAGTTCTAACAGGCTTTTTTTTGGGTGGAATCGTTAGGATTTTCTATACACAAGATCATGTTATCAGCAAACAGAGAAAATTTTACTTCTTCCTTTTTTATTCTGATTTGGGCGCACTGAAAGCTGCAGGGCAGGGGGCCCTGTGTCTGCAGAGTCTTGGCACTGGTGCACGCATTGCAGTGGAGGCTGGTGGTTAGAGTTGGGCCAGCAGAGTACAGGTGCACAGCTGATGGTGCTAGTTGCAAGCAAGCCCATCTGTACAGGCCAGTGATAGGAGACAAGGCTGAACTTAGGCCCAGGAGCAGCCTCAGGGGCCTTGACTGTCTGCATGCACTCCTGCGGCTGCAGGATCTCCTCATGGGCAGGCACACAGAGGTGGAATCTTCTTATGCGGACTCCTGGGCTCTCTCAGAGATATTTTTGTTCATGGATAGGTGTCTGATTGTTGCTCTTTGTTTGGGTCCAGAGATTGGGGTCTCCAACTTCACCATCTTGGTGATGTCACTACCTAAATGTTTTAAAATAAAAATATGTAGATCTATCCCTTCTTTTGTTCTTTTTTAGCTTTTGTCTCCCATTCATAATTGACAAAGATAAGATGGCACTTTATTTTAAAGTCCCTCAACTTCTGTGAACCTCAGTTTTCTCACACCTAAAATGAGAGGATTGGGCCAGAAGTGTGTAGGGCCCCTTCGTTCTATAGTATTAATGCAGTTCCTGGCCCATGGTGGGTACTTAATAAATACTAGTTAAATAATTCTAGGTATTCAGTCACATATTCTGACCTCTACCAACCATAACAGTTCTGCCATCCAGCAGACCCAGGTTAATATCGTGGCTCCGCAATTTGTTATTCTGTGAACTTAAGCAAAACATCCTTTCCAAGTCTTTGTGGCAATATCTATAATGTGGATAAAAAGTGTCCACACCATTAGGTTAGTAGAAGAGGAGGTGAGGCAGCCTCCACAGCCCTCAGGGCAATGCCTGATACCAAGCAAGCACGCAGCAAGTAGTTGCAGCTATTATCATACTAATAGGTACTATAAGAAAAAATTCTCACTAGCAGCATCTCTATGGGAATTCCCTGAAAGCCTTTGCTAAAGCAGTTCTCTTTATAGGTGCTTGTCTGCCTCACATGGCATCCATTCACTGGGGAATGTGTTCACAGTCAGAAAGTTCTGATATCTCCATGTTCCCAGTACCTGGAAAATCACTTGCCTCATTATTAATGCTCCTGAGTGCCTCCTCTCCACCCCACCTTCTCCATCTCCTCCCCACCGTCTCTGCCCCACCATCATCCAGTCAACTCCTGTGCATCCCACTCTTACCAGCATTGCATCCTTCCCTTTCCTGATCAAAGCACTTTCACACTCTCCTGGCTCGGTCACTCTTCTTCTCACGCTGTCTCACTGAATGCAAGCTACTTCCCCATCATGATTCTGACTATCTTATTCACCTCTCTATCCCAAGCACCTAAGCACATAATAGGTGTACCACAAATATTTGTTAAATGAACAAATAAACAATGTATCCAGTGCTATTGCCTATTTTAAGAAAGCGTGGCTCTAGATGCATGTTTCAAAATACAATGATAGCCTTCCTCTTATTGGAGAAGCTCCTGAGTGTCCATTATCCAAAGATCGCTTAGTTGATTCAGAGATAAATGGTCTGCTTTTCCATTTCCCCACCCGTTTCTACGTCCTCTGCTGGATATGGAACAGCAATAGTTCTTCTCTCTGACTAATGCACAATTTGTCTGTTTTATCCTTCCATTAAAGAACTAGAGGTTGGATGAGTGTTTGAACTTCAAAGGCTGCCTCCTGTGTTGTAAAGCCATAGAGAGGGAATCTAGAAGTGATTAAGTCATCACTTAGGTGAAATTTATGTTGATTTTGCACCATTTGTAACAGACAAGAAGACTAAATGTGCTTGTCTGCAAAAAGTAGCTGAGAGTAAACTGCAAGACCAATTTGTTTTCAGAAGCAGGGTTTTCCTTTGCTTTGGCAAGGAGAATAAATTTCATCCATCTGTAGGTCTGGCTTTGCTGGTTGTTAAGGCTGATGATTTCTGAGAATGAGCACCATCTTTATTTGCTTAAAATCATCTGTAACCTCTTTTAACTCTGTGTCTAATAAATCTCCATTCTTTGGAAATTACATTATGAAGTAGTTTATCTGAAAGCTAATTCCAAAAAAACGCATTTTAGCGTGGCTTATCTTTAATAAAATAAATAACCTCAAAAGAATCTTACCTCTACAAATGTCTTATTTTCAGATGTTATTATCTGGATATATAATATACAAATAGAGTTTATCAAAACTACTAACATGGTTAAGAAAATGTCTATGGAGTGGTGACATTTAATTTAAGCTAGAGGTCTGTGCAACAGTTTGAATGGTATTGTGAAAAGAGAAGAGTATGGATCTTGTCAAGGGACAATGACTTTATTCATTCATTCTTTGCTAGGCAGCTACTTTGTGTTAGGCATTGCACCATACTCATGATATACAATTCATTCATTCATTTATAAATTCTTTCAAAAATTATGCATTGAATATAGAGGTGCCAGGCACAATTCTAGATGCTGGGAATGAATAAGTCACACATGGTCCCTGCAATCAAGAAGCTTATATTATGTGATGGAGGGAGATGGAAAATATAGACATGTAAGGATACTAGAGCTTCTTCAAAGAGCAACACTAAAACAAATAGCTGACTTTTCAACAAAAATTATGGAAGCAGAAGTCAATGAAATAATATTTTTAAAGTGCTGAAAGAAAAAAAAAAACACTACCAATCTAGAATTCTGTATCCTGAAAGAAAGTGTTTCAAAAATTAGGGCAAAATGGCTGGCCCCATGGCCGAGTGGTTAAGTTCACGCGCTCCGCTGCAGGCGGCCCAGTGTTTCGTTGGTTCGAATCCTAGGCGCGGACATGGCACTGCTCATCAAACCACGTTGAGGCAGCGTCCCACATGCCACAAGTAGAAGGACCCACAATGAAGAATATACAGCTATGTACTGGGGGGCTTTGGGGAGAAAAAGGAAAAAAATAAAATCTTTAAAAAAAACTTAGGGCAAAATAAAGACATTTTCAGACAAAAGTTGAGCAAAGTTGTAATACGAAGAGCTTCAATATAAGAAATCCTAAAGGAAGTTCTTCAGGGTGAAAGAAAATGATCCCAAGAAACTGCTGGAAGGAAAGAAGATCCCCTGCAAGGGTAACTGCTAGTAAATGTGAAAAAAATATTTGCAACTTAAAGCAATAAAAGTAGTAATGTCTTATGAGGTTTATAACATTTGTGAAAGTAAACTACTCAAAAACAATACCATAAAGGCAGGAGAAAGGTAAATGAAGTCAAATTGTTTTGCATTATTCATTAAGTGGTGAAAGTACTAATTTAAGGTAGATTGTACTTAAGAATGAGATGCACTTTGTAATCTTTAGAGCAATCACTAAAAGAATAATATAAAAATGCTTAACTGAAAGCTAACAGAAAAGGTAAAATGGAATACAGACAAATACTTGATTAATTACACAGAAGTTTAGAAAGCAGGAACAAAAAAACAGATAGTTGAATAGAAACAAAAAGCGATATAGTAGACTTATACACCAAAATGTTAATAATTACATTAAACATTGGTGGACTAAACACTACAGTTGAGAGAGCAAGATTGCCAGACTGGACTTTAAAAATTATCCCAAATATTTCCAGTTTGTAATTTACACATTAAATGTAAGGACACAGATAGGCTGAAAGTAGCATGATGGTAAAGATATACTATGCTAACATTAACCAAGAGAAAGCTGGCATGGCCGTGGCTATCAGACAAAGTACACTTTAAGAAAAGGCATATTTCAGGGACATATAGAAGGACATTTCATAATGATTCAAGGGTCAATTCCACAGAAAAACATAATTCTAAATGTATATGTATCTAATAATATATAACTAAAATATACAAAACAAAAATAAAAGAATTATACAAATCAACAATCACAGATATAGATTTTTAAATCTTAGTAACTGATAAAAGAAGACAAAAAGTCAGTATTCCAAAACTTTAGGGTTCCAAAACTCTTTTTCAATGCATATGGTGGGACAGCCACCAAAATAGACCATATACTGGAATAACAAGAGAGTTTCAACCAATTACGAAGGATTGAAATAATACATAGTATATTCTCTGACCAGAGTGGAATTAAACTAGAAGCAAAAACAGAAAGAGAACTTGAAAACCTCCAATTGTTTGGAAATTAGGCAACATATTTCTAACTCATGAGTCAAAGAAGAAATCATAAGAAGAAAAATTGGAAAATATTTTGAAGTGAATGATAGTGAAGATATGACATATCAAAACATGTTGAGAGGCCAGCCCCATGGCTGAGTGATTAAGTTTACAGGCTCCAGTTCAGTGGCCCAGAGTTTCACCGGTTTGGATCCTGGGCACGGACATGGCACCACTCATCAGGCCATGCTAAGGTGGCGTCCCACATAGCACGACCAGAGGCACTCACAACTAGCATATACAACTATGTACTGGGGGGCCTTGGGGAGAAGAAAAGAAAAGATTGGCAACAGATGTTAGCTTAGGTGCCAGCATTTAAAATAGCAACAACAACAACAAAAGCATGTTGAATACAGCTAAAACAGTGCTTCGAGGGAAATTTATAACTTCAAATACAATATTAGAAAAGAAGAAAGATCGAAAATTAACAATCTAAGCTTCCACCTAAAAACTGTTTGATGAAGATTAGCAAATTGAACCCAAAGGAAGTAGAAGTAACAAAATCATAAAGATAAAAGAAGAATCATGAAAATAGAAAGCATTTGTAAACAGAGAAAAGCTACAAAATTAAAAGCTGTTCTCTGAAAAGATTAATACATTTGATAAACCCTTAATGAATGATTGATCAAGGAAAGGAAGAATCAAAGAAAGAAAGAAATTTATCAACTTATCAAATTTATCAAAACTGCCAACAAGAAATAGCCACTCTAAATAATCCGACATATATTAAAGTGGTCAAATCTGTAGTTAAAAATATTCCCACAGAGAAAGCTGCAGGTCTAGGTGGCTTTGCTGATGAATTCTTCAAAATATTTAAAGAAGAAATAATATAAATATTAAGCATAATCTTTTAGAAAACAGAGGAATAAGGAACACTTCCCAACTTGCTTTATGAGGATAGCATAACAATGAGACCAAAAGCTGCTGGAGGAAGCAAAAGAAAGGAAAACTATAGGCCAGTATAGCTCAGAAACATAGAGAAAAAAATCCTAAATAGAATATTAGCAAATGGGACCCGTGATAATGCATCATGACCAAATGGTGTTTATTCCAGGAGAAGCTATTTTTCTATTCAAAAATATGAATCAATGTAGTCTACTACAATAACAGCTCAAAGGAGAAAAATTGCATGAGTATCTTTAAATGTAGAAAAATCATTTGATAAAATTGAATACCTGTTTATGATAAAGATTCTCCTCAAGACTGAGACAGAATCTGAAACTTATAAGACGTCTACAAGAACTCTATAGCTAATATCTTATTTAATGGTGAAATATTGAATGCTTTCCTCTAGAGGTTAGGAACAAGAAACAGATGATGCTTATTTCTACTTCCATTCAGCATATTTCTGGAGGTTTCATTTGGGGGAATAAAGTAAGAAAAGGAAGGAAAAGATACAAAAATAGGAAACAAAGAAGTAAAATTCATACTGTTCACACATGGCATGATTGTTTACATAAAAAATTCAAAAGAATCTACACATTGTTAGATTTAATCAAGAAATTTAGTGTGTTTATTGCATACAAAGTCAACAGACAAAATCTGATTTAATTTCAATATACTAGACTAAACAAACTATTGGAAAATGAAATTTTGAATAAAGTACCTTTTACAATAGCATCAAAAAAATTAAATACTTAGGAATAAACCTAATGGAAAAATGTGCAAGATCTCTACATCAAAACCACCAAACGCTGTGGAGAAAAATTCAAGAAAGTCATATGTCAATGGAGATATACCATGCTCATCTGTTAAAGATTAAATATGTGTTATTAGGCCAATTCTCCCCAGCCGATCTATAGATTCATCAATGCTAACCAAAACCCCAGGGAAGGAGGGTTTTTTTGGTAGAAATGTACAGGTTGAATTTAAGATTATATGGAAATGCAATAAACCTAGAATCCCAAGACAATTTGAAGAACAGAATTGGAGGACTTGTACGCTACCGCATTTCACAACTTATGAAACTGTGAAAGTACTATGGTATTGACAAAGGAAAATCAAGTATACCGAAGGAAAAGAACAGAGTCCAGAAACAGACTTTCATGTGGAAGATCAGCCGATTTACAGCAAGTGGAGCTCTGCGACTCAGTGGGGAAATGACAGTCTTTTCAATAAATAGTAATGGAGCAATTAGATATATGGATAGGAAAAAAAATAACTCTGACCTGTAGTTCACTCCATACACAGAAATGTATTTGAAATGGATCTTAGACTGAAGCATGAAAAGTAAAACAATTAAGCTCCCAGAAAAAAAAAAAAAAACAGAAAAATACCTTTATTTTTGTGAAGCTCAAGAACTCACTAAACTGATTGATAGTGAGAGAAGTTGGAGGGTGGTTACCTTTAGGGGGCCTGTGGATTAGGAAGGGGCAGGAAGGGGCAGGGGGACCCTCTGGGGTGCTTAGAAATATTTGTTCCAGGTCATGATGTGGTGGTTATAAGCATTTATGCATATGTACGGCTCATCGTGCTGTTCTCTTAGATTAGGGCTCTTGACTCAACAAAATAGTACAAGTAAAAATTAGCAAATGCATGACAATAAGAAATCTCAATGGAAATGAGAAAATATTTTGATATTTGTTTTCCTCTTCTCACCTCCCACTCCCAACCCCCAACCCCAGCTGGACCCTTGCCAGTTCCTCTTCTCTATGCTCACCAAAACACTTTTTAAAAGCATTTAAAGTACCAAATCTAAGTTTCTGGTGAGACTTGCCCTTGATTCTAACCCTAAATAAGTTCAAAGATTTAACCCTAAATTATTTAACCCTAAATAAGATTTTAACCAAAAAAGTTCTCAGATAACCTAGTGACTTGGCAAAAGCTCAAAATTATATTAACATTGATGAGCGAGCCTCTTGAATAAAATATTGACATCAAACTGAAGCTGAATCGTTTGGCGGTTTAATCAGTGTAACGTATTCTGAGAGTAAAACAGGCACTGTGCTAAACCCAGGAAAATCCATCAAAATGAGATGCAGCCTCTTCCTTCGGTGGGCTCACACTCTAATAATAATAACCAAGCTTTATATAGCACTTCTTGTGTGCAAGGCATTATTCTAAGTGCTTGACCTGTATTAATTTATTTCATTCTCCCCAAGAACCCAATGAGCTGGGTTATCATCTCCCATTTCGCAGATGACAAAACTGAGGCACTGAGCAGTTAGGGAATTTATCCAAGATCACACGGCTAATAAATAGTAGAACTGGGGTTTGAATACAGGCATTCTGGTGCTATTCCATATTTTTTACTTTCTTTTGTCCACTTTTGAGAGTGAGAGCTTCCTCTCTGTTAGAATTGGGTAGGAGTACTTTGGGGAGAGGACCCCTCTTTGGAGCTCCTTAAAAGCCCAAGAGCGGCCTAGACTCGGGGGGCCTGTGCAACCAGGATAGGGCTCACCTCTCACCCTCTTGCTGGAGGCCTGGTCTGCAGGAGGTGGTCTCTGGGTCTGTATTTAACCTCTAACATAGGATGAGTGTTCCTGAGCCAGGCTTCCTGTCTACCTTAGAGCAGTCATGTTTTGTCTTAGACAAAGCAGTTTCTCATTCTACAACCTCAGTCCTGTAGCACGCAAGGATAGTTCCCTAACAGATTTTCCTAAGAGGATTTCTGGGGGAGGCTGGAAATTGAATCTTCCTCCTTCCAGCACACCGGCACCACTGACAGCATTTGCAAAATTCCCCGTAATTAGATTGATTTACCAGTACTACAGATTCAAGGAGTATTTTAGACTTGATTTTATTTTGCTGTGTGTGCTTTGTTTATTTCCTTATCGGTGCTCTGGCTTAATTTATTTTTCTCCATCTTACACAGGCGTTTTCCCTGAGGAGTCTGAGAGGTACCCCCTAAACGAGAGGCTTTTTGTCCATCTTTGATTTTTTAAAATTGAGTTTTATTTGACATACAACATTGTGTAAGTTTAAGATGTGCAAAGTACTGATTCGATACATTTATATTGCAATATGCTTGCGTGTAGTGTTAGCTGCCACCTCTATCACGTCATATAATTATCATTTCTTCTCATGCTGGCCACGAGGACGATCTAGCCTCTCAGCAAGTTTAATGCTTTAATACAATTTTGTGATCTGTAATCACTGTACTGCTGTGTATTAGGTTTCCAGGACTTACTTATCTGCTCGTTGCTTCTTCGATTTTTGGTACAGGGTGTCTCCACCCAAGATATTTGGGGCAGTAGAACTTTTTGTCCTGGGGGGGCTGTCCTGTCCTGTGCATGGTAGGATGTTTAGGAGCATCTCCGGATTCTACCCACCCCATGCCAGTAACGCCCACACCCCCAGTGGGGATGCCAAAAATGTCTCCAGACAGCGCTGAATGGCAAGGGGAGAATCACCCAAGGCTGAACCACTGCTTTAGGCCACGGTTCACACCAGGAAGAAAGCCAAGTAGTTAGAAAGTCCACGATATCGCATTTCTACACATCCAACCCCAATGCAAATGGTGGACGCCTGCGAGCTCCTCTCGCTGGATCGTTGTGTGCTCCCGAGGGCACAGACTCCTGTAGCTTCCAGTCCCGGGCCTGGCAGCTCGTCTGTGGAAAATTTTTGTTGGATGAGTGGAGAAAGTGAACGATGAATACATAAATATTCTTTCTAATGCTACGAATTGGAGGCAACTGGGTGTCAAATAAACCAAATACTTTGACTGGCTTGGTTATTTTTACCCTGAATTGGCTGCCTTGCATCCACTCAGTTGTGTATTCATTGATTCTTTGACTCCACAAACACTCACTGTGATCTTGCCATGTACAGGCAGCCTTTCCCAGTGGTTCATGGCATGGGCAAGGGTGCTGGATTGCCTGGGTCAAGCCCTGTCACTGCTACTTGTTGGCTTTGTGACCCCAGGCAAGTACACTGACCTCTCTGTGCCATAGTACATACCATATGGAGTTGTTATAAGGATTCGGTTACTTCATATATGTTAAGCGCTTAGACTATTCCCAGACATCTAGTACGTGCTCTATGTGTTTGCTATTATCATGCCTTATTGGGAAGGTAAAGGAGGATAAAGTAAAAGATGTGCGTCAGAATCGCTCTAATTTGAGGCAGAATATAACACATGTTATAAGAGAAGTTCAAACTATATGTGAGAGAGAAGTAAGATCACCTCCAGTGGAGGATGGAGAAAGCAGACATGGTCTTATGGCAGGAGAGACACTTGAGTTGAGGCTTCAAGGATGGGTGGGTAGAGCAGTGTCACGTGAGAGTGATACTGACCCTGATATCAATTTACCTACATTATACCCAGCATATATGGGGTTCAAACCAAAACTCTCATTCCCTGCTTGCTCCCTGGCTTCCTGGCTCCAGAATCCACTATCCTCCAGGAGACAGACACAGCCAAGGACAAGCACCTGGATTCATTATCTCCTCTCTGCAAGGAGATACAGGCTGGTGGGAAAGCTGCTGACCAGCAAGGTCATGGGCTCCCTCCTCTCTGCAAGTATTCTCAAGGCCAAAGACAGGCTGGTGGGAAAGCTCCAACCAGCAAGGCCATATGCTCCCCCTCCCCTACCTAAAACCCCCAATAAAAAACCCTTCCTTTTAGCTTTTCACGGAGTTTGGAATTTCAGCCTTAGCTGCCCTCTCTCCTTGCTCAGCACTGTGCAATAAGTGCAATAATAAAATTCCTACTTTCTTCCACTACACCCAGTGTCAGAAATGGCTTGCTGTGCAATGGGTGAGCGAACTCACTTCAGGCTTGATATCAAGAGGAGGCTTCAGGAGGAGGCAAGAGCAGAGCAAAGTTGTGGGGACATGTGAAGGGAATGCTGGTGGTCCTGTTGAGCTGGAGTGTTCGGGAAGGGGTGGGAAATAAGTCAGATAACACAGGGTAGGCCCTGACTGAAGGGCTCCACATAAGATCCAGTTTATTCTTCACCACACAACAGCGACGAGTCCGAAACCTGATTGCACCTGGGTTTCAGGTCCTACTTTCCTTACTTACTAGCTATGTCCTAGACATGTGACAAAGCCTCTCCAAGCCTCAGATTTCTAACCTTAAAATGGGAAAAATAATGCCTATGTTACAGCATTGTTGTGAGAATTAGTGTAAATAATGAATATAAAGGCCTTAGTACATAAGCAGCATTAATTATTATTATTCTAAAAGAGTATCCGAATTGGAAAAGACGGGAAGGGAAGAAGCAGCAGAAGTGTTCAGGAGCGGACAATGCCACCTGACCTACCATGGGTCCCTTACAGTGCTCTGTGAGTGACAGGGCTGGGTGGTGATGCTAGAACAAGGGGATGACATCAAGAAATTTAAATCTTTCCCAGCATCTCTCCCAAAAGACCAAATTGTTTTGGTGTTTGTTTTAAGAAGGCAAACAGGAGAGAGAGGGTTGAGAGGCGTGTGGTACTTTCACAACGCAAAGGAAAACTTCTTTTGCCTCATCTTATTCATATCCAAGTTCTCTACTACTGCAGCTGCTTCGTTCTTCTCTTCCCTGGATCCGAACTCAGCTGCAAAATTGGCCCCTCTAAACCCAATTGACGCCGACTCTCTTTTTTCCTTCCTCTATCTACCCAGCTCAACCCTTTATCATGGAGGTTGGTTTCACCTTCCATGAGTCTTTCTCTTGCTCTTGGTTCTCCCACCCCCCAGATTTTGTACAGTCAATGGTGCAGAGCTGATCAAGCTGGTCCTACCTTTCCTAGTGGGGAATGTGGGCCAGGGAGAGTGGAAGAGTGGCCTACAATTCTCCTTAGAGGCAGAGACAGGAAGAGAGGCTACAAATATGCATTGATGAAGGTGATTTTTGATCCTGTTTTAAAGAATGTTTAGGAGTGAATCTGAGAAGAGAGGAATTTGACTTAATTTCCCACATTAACCAGGTTTTTGGTGATATGCATGTACACAGTGCAAGGGAGCTGCCTGCCTCAGTTTACACCATAATATGGTACTAGCATTTTGGTCTATTATTACATGCACAATGCCCTCCGGTCGGAGACAGCTGGGAACCCACCTGTAGTGGAAGAGAGTTTCAAAGGTTTATCACTTACTTCCAGCTGGGGCAGTTTTACTCCATGGAGAATTGTGGGGCGTCTCAGTAAAGGGGTTTCAGCAAAGACATTACGGGATTCGGGCTTGTGTGAGGTGATTTTGGTGAGAGTTCAAGGAAGCAGGGCCTTATTCTGGATTAGATGCCGTCAGGAAGCAGAAGTAATTCTATGACTGGGTATAATTCCTCCCTAGTGGGTACAGAAACATCACGGCACAATGCTCTGGTCCCTTACCCGGCTAGCCTCTTGCCGCACCAACCCATAGTCTGAACTCATCAAGGAAAAGAGTCTCAACTTATTTTTGGAGATCCTTTAAGATAATCCTCATTTCAAGTCTTGTCCTGTCAATAGAACATTAAATGGTGCTATTTTCTTAGTCCAATGAGACTGGTGACACAGTGAAACATCTAGGTTTTCCTGGAGTGTCTTTCCAATTTTTAAAAGCTATTCCAGAAAGTGATAAATTGCCTTCCTGGGCCTGGCCACAGTGCCTCTAGACACAATTTCATGGCTTACTGGGTCAGTTTCTGGTCGGCTGGAAAGTAAATGAATTGCTTGAGCAGGGGCTTGTTCCCAGGGCTTGTCCATTTAAGAAAGCTGTGTGACTTTTCTGTCACCTTGGGCACTTTGACCTAACGAAATGCTGCATATAGTTCATTTTCATCTGGCATCTCAGCACATCCCCCTTGGAGCCAAATATTTGTTTCTGAAATTTTCCTTTTCCACTCACTTTATTTGTTTATGATACGGATCCTTTAAACACCAGACTGCCAACTTAACTCTCCTCCGCATAAGGTCATCCCTTAATGAAAATACACATTATGCTTTCCACAAATAGACTGTAATTGGGTGGTGTGCACTGCATGACTCTTGACCTCCTCTTGAACTCGACGCCCAGCGTGACTTGCGTGTCTTTGCCAAGGTTGCCTTGCCCGGCTCTGTTATTCCGTGACTCCTGGCTGTTGGGGAAAATGGTTCTTGAGGTCTGAGAGCGTCTGTGGCCTCATATCCACAGAGGATTATTAGCCAGATGCAGTCTCTTCAAGAGTTCAAAAGTTCCCCTGGAGACGTGGATGGACTTACAGACCGAGGGCAGAAGAGTCTCTTAAACTCTTGTATATGCTTTTACCATTTGAAAGATGCTACAAATGTTTGCAGCTTTTTTTTTTTATTAATGTTATGATAGATTACAACCTTGTGAGATTTCAGTTGTACATTTTTGTTAGTCATGTTGTGGGTACACCACTTCCCCCTCTGTGCCCTCCCCCCACCCCCCCTTTTCCCTGCTAACCACCGATCAGATCTCCTTATCAATATGTTTGCAGCTTTTAAATAACAGACTCAGAAGATTTCGTAGTCCTCTATCATTAGACTTTTTAACCAGTAAATCTATCCCATGTCATACCAGATGATTCCTTCTGGCCTGTTAACAAGATTCCTTTCTAAAACTGTAAGAGCTGCAGTTGCAACCAGGTCCTTGATGAATACTACAGGTCAGAGCTGCTTGGCACATGATCCTTGGCTTTCCAGGATCCTTTGGGTTTTGTAAGGAAAGCCAGAGCTTATCTAGCATCCAGCTTTCAGGGGAAATCACAAAGAGCAGACAGGCCCCAGAAGTAGGAGAGGGCCTGAGCCTTCAGTGTGCTGAGGGCTATGACTAACGGCCCCTCCAGTGCGAAGAGGGGAGACTGAATATACAAAGGGACAACCGTCAGAGCACATACAAAGACAGAACTTTGACCCACAATCGGTAGTGACCAGTCTAGGAAGCCAGTCAATGTCTCTAACGGCCCCTCCAGTGTGAAGAGGCTCTGACAGCCCCCGAGAAGGCAGCTGGACTCTGCTCAGTTTCCCATCATTTCCATCTGTAACCCCAGAGCCAGCTATGGAGAAGTAGACCGTTCTCCTAACAGGCCTTCTGGAGGGGGTGGTTGTAGCACAGAAGGCTTTTGCAAATGTGGACATGCTCCTTTCTTGCAGCATCCCATGAAAACCCTATTGCTGAGCTTGGAAAGGGATGCCTTTAGACTAAAACGCATCCCTAAAAGCTCCCTAATATCATCTAGCAGGCTCAGTCTAAAGAAGTAATAATGCGAACCACGACTTTATTACACTGGGAATGTTTTAGTAATTAAAGCGAACCTGGGAGAAAGGAACGTGTACAAGATGAGCAACTTTGACAAACGTTTTGCTGTGTGGAGGCATATCAGGGGTGAGAAGAATGCTAAAGAAAATTAATTTTTTTAGATTACTAATTTGAACTGACCTAGGTAAGGACAGGTTTTTCTCGTGAAGAGAGGACTCATTTCTCTTCCTTTCTCTCTCAGCCTCAACTGTGCCCCATCACCATAGACCCATCCATGCATAGGTTTCAAGTACCTGTGCACAAAGAGGGGACCGAACCATCAGGAGTTACGTAGGTGTGAGGTTTCTCCTTGTCCTTGTCTCATACCCAGGAAATATGTCTGGTGAGTTAAAGAAAAATGAAAACCCTAGGCAAATTATGAAGCAGGCCTGTTTATATTTGGTGTTTCCCAGGCCCTGGTAAGGGGGAGAATTTCACCTTACTCAGGTCTGGCCGTCTCTGTCACCTTGTCCCTTCCTCCATAAAGGGATGATCCTATGACCAATATTTTCAGAACCCTATTTTCTCACTTCTAAAGTAGCAGGTAGCTAGGCTATGACTAGTGGGTGCTAGATTATCTTACTCCATTTTTGTCACCCAAGTTAAGTGTATTCTAACATGATAGGGGGACAACACTCTAGTGCTGGCTGGCTAATTCCATGGTTTTAGGATGGACTGGACATGACAAACCCAACAGGGGGGCAATCAGGCCCTGGTCCCTCTTCCAGCACTCTGAGGAGGAAGCTGAGCACCAACCAGCTTTGCATCTTGTGCAAGTGACCTCGCTGGGCCTCAGTTTTCTCATCATTAAATTTGGTGAAATAATAGTAACATGTAGCATTTATTGAATGCTTATTCTTTGCCAGGCATTGTTTTAAGCATGTCTTACCTATTAACTTACTGAAACCTCACAAGAAACTTAACTTGAGTCTCGTTACTTCACTTCTCTGAGATGTGTGTGTGTGTGTTTTAATCTGGAAAATTTAGGTAATTTTACTAAGACCTAAGAGTTGAGGTAAGTACTCAAGTGAAAAAAAATGTAACGTGCCCTGTTCACGGTGAATCTGTGTGTGATAAATGGATATAAGAAGTACTGTGATGTTTGCTGTTCTTCACTGGGTGGAAAATCCACTCTCTTCCTTGACAAATACTTCAAAGGAGCCTGATTTTTTTCCTTCATGAATTAATAAACTCTCCCCATATTGTTAAGCAGTAGCCTATCTTAATTTATTAGTTTTTGGGTCTTGCTCCTTCAAATAGTTATTTAAACTTTCTTCCATACTTAATGTAGCACAGAAACACTATTTACCATTGATGGACCCATAACTGACTGGAAATATGTAAAACAGTTATATTGTGTTTGGGAGGACGTAAGTGCCATGAGGACAGGGATTTTTTCCATTTCTTTTTCCCACTGCTGTATTCCCATAGTTTAGAACAGTGTCTTGCACATAGTAGGTAATGAATATTTATTGAATGAATGAATGGAACAGCAGACACGAACGCACACCCTTTTATCTTTGTAGAGTTGCTCTAAGCAGAGCTGTAAGAAGCGTCTTAAGTCTGGTTTTTTAAATCAAATGAATTAATGCAAACGAATGAATGTTCTTTATCAAATGAATGCCTATCAAAGGCTTTTGAAAACTGCGAAGTGCTACAGAAATAGAGGGGGTAACTTTTGCTTCTTGCTGGGTAAGTGGTTGGAAAAAACGGTTCTATAAGAAACAATATCGGGCTTTCTAAGTTTGTTCTGAGTTTATTTAAAGAAAATGCATGTAAGCAATAACCAGAGCACTGTATTCTATTTGAAAATTGAAAAGGGTCCAAGAAGTAAGATGTGAGGAAAATCTGGCTTCCCTGATAGTTTGCTGAGCGTGTGGCAGATGTGTTTGTAATTCAGCACAATTGTTTTTCCACCAAAAGCCAATACTAATCTTTTAACAGCTTCTTACCACATTAGACTCAGTCTTTCACTTTCTATCAATTCCATCTGAAGGGTCAATTTTGTCTGTTTGAAAGAAAGCAGAGTGACATTCACCCAGATGTTCCAGAGAAGTGCAGGAAGCTAGCTGGATCACTGTCCTCTGTTCTTCACTTGATGTGTTGAGTGTTACCCTAGCAACTAGCTAAAGCCCACGACAGCCCCATACTACCTCTGACTGTTGGGCTCCTGGTCCATGTTTAGTTCATGTTAAAAACCTTGTTATCAGTGGAGGCTGGAGACCTAGCTCTCTGTAGATACCCCCACAATGTTCAGTAGCCACTTAAAGAAGGATGAATAGCAGATTTCAATGCCGAAGATACACAACTGGTGGAAAAGCTGTATATTGCCCTTATCCATTGGTGATTTTAAAATATGATTTCTTTAGACGTGAAATCTCTTAAGCAAACTATATCAAGGTCCTTTAGTTGGGGAGAACTATATCTTTGTGTTATATTTGCTTTTTTTCTTTTTCAGCTTATACCTCCCTACTTTATCCTTATTTCCATGACTTCTAGACAGTTCTTTTTGTGTTTGTTTGTTTTAAGAGTTGTCACTTTTTTCTTTAAATTCTCAACATGAATGGAAATAATTGATTAAATGGTTATTGCCCTGAAGCTCACTCTGCAGGGATACTATTCTATCTATGTCATCGGTAATTATTATAACTTAGTTTCCAAGGTTTCCCCAAAGATATATCTTGAGATTTTCCAGGAAATCTGGCCTGTTTCAGATGATGTTAAGGGAAATTTTATGAGTGTTCTGGCCCAGGGTTGTTTTTCCCTTTGGTTTATTTAACTACTTATTGTACTCTGGGGTGGGAATTGTGAGAATACAAGCAGAGAACAGAGCAGAGGCCAAAGAGGAAGAACCTCTGGCTGAATGTCCTCGGGATTCACCCTCTGAATATGTTTGACTGGTTTCTGATGAAAGGATCAGAAACCTGGACCCAAGTGGCTTGAACAATGAGGGGATTCATTAATTCACATTGCAAGACGTTGTGAGGGAGGCCAGGTTTCAGGCACAATTTGTTAGGCTCTGTCTTTGCTTCTCTGTGACCCGCCTTGGCCCTACTATCCATTGAGTGTTGACTTTATTGTGGGCTGGTAATGAGAGGCTGCAAGAACCCCAGGTATCACCTCCAGACATGACAATGTTCCCAGAGAGAGTGCGAGTCTTTGGGTTTTCTCTGCATGTCTTTTTAAGGGCACGTCCTTCCCATGTACCTACCAGCAGACCTCTCTTGGTGAGTGAATGACCAAAATTGCATCATAGAACTGCTCCTAAACTAATCAATAGGAAGGAGGATGGGATTGCTGGAGCAGGTTGATGAAGCCCTTAGACTTTCAGAAGAAGCAGATTATCCAGATAAAATCAGGGTTTAGTGTCAACAACCAAGAACTTCATGTGTGTCCTCTGAGGAAAATCCAGGGAAGACGTTTGTAAGGCAAGAAAAGTAAATTGAGTACTTAACTTGTTCCAGACGTGTGTGTATGGGCCCAAAGGGCACAAAGTAGTCTTAAATATTTTGAAGTAAGAGGGAGTTAGGCAAGACACTAAAGCATTGGGGTTACAGAGCTGAAGTAAATTTGTATTCTTAGTCATGTCATCCAGCAGAGAGTTCTAACTCTAAAAGGTTTGAGAGCCCCAATCTATTGCACAGTTAGCAAACCAGTAAATGAGACAAGCAGGGGAAAATCTTCGGTGGTTGAGGGCGCTAACGACAATCGTGCAAATAGAGCTTCTGAGCTCGTGGAAGATTTCATTTGTTTTTCCTATTGCCATTTCCCACTATTTAAAAAGCTAAATACCCACTTGCAAATGATCCTGTTCTAGGCAGTGAGGTAGATCAGCTAAAAGATGACTGAGAATAACAAATACACTTGTAGTTTGCCTCTGATTAAGGGCAAGTGGGCGGTGAGGCGGGCTGGGGAGACGGCAGGGCTGGGCAGGGACCTGTAATTGTGAAGGTCATGGTGATTACAGGTGACGGGGCTGCTTCAAGTCCTTTCTTCCAAATTGCTGTTAGAGAAGGCTCTTCACTGCTGACTTATTGGGTCATCTCCCTATGACTCACCGCCTGTGGTTGATATGTGCTTTTTTTTTGTGATTTTATTCTTAATTCTTATTTTTTTAATTCCTTTGGGATTTTTTATTTAATATGGGAAAACATGTAAGGGAAGCCTCTTAACTGACAGTGGAAAATCATTTCATTAAATATTCCTGGTCACAAAGGCCTTTTTTGGAAAGAGCAAAGAAACTGAGAGAGCTTTGGTGAAATTCAATTGAAGACAGACCCAAATATGGAAAATTAGTACTTTCTGTGGTAGTTTTTTATATTTTTCAAAAAAAAAAATAATTGGGGAGGAGAGGATAGCTTTGTAATTGACCAGTTCTAAAAAGGCTGAAAAACAAATGAAGTTTTTTCTTCTCTTTTGTGTGAGTGTCTGGCAAAATCTTACTTAATTTCTTTCTTTCAGGTAGGGAGGCCCGCCAGCATGCAAAAAAGAGTGAGTGTCTTACATTTTCTTCTGCATTTTGTAACTAATGTTATTTGGCATCCTGCTAATTTGGCAGTGGGCCGTGTGTGACTTACTGAGAGATCAGTGTGAAGTCTTACTCAACAGATAGTCATTGTACAACTGTGAAAACTCACTGGTTCAAAGCCATTCCAGACTAGTATTTTACCTAATGCTTCTTAATTTAGCTTTTTTTTTTTTTCCTGTGCATGTCTTCTATAATATGTCTCAAAAACCCTAAAATGGACCCCCGCTAATGACTCAAAATCTGGAAAATATGCTTTCCTGGCCAAAGCTGGTTTGCCTCAGTAGTGTTTTGAAGACTTTCAATGCTAAGTGCAAACATTCATATACCAAATTCCATGGGGCCTTCATCATTTTTAATGTGAATAGAATCTGTTTTTGGTTTCTTTAATCTTTTACGGCCAAATTGGGCCCAGAAGATGAAACTGTGGACTTACACTTTCCAACTGAACAAAGCATTGCCAATGGAGAGGAAATGTGTGGAGATCCTGTGCAATCAAATCTCGAAGGGATGCTTTCTTTTACTCTTGAAACAAAGAGATCTATTTAACGCGTGAGAGAAACACTGCCCTATGGTCTTAAAACCACTAAGAGCAGGAAATAATTTCAGAGGCTCAAAGTCTGGCTCTATTTGAGATCTACTTGGAACAGTAGGCCTGTTTGGAAAGATGTAATGGCTTGCTCCTTGCCGTGATCACAGCCAATTTTATGAATGCCACTCAGGTAAGTAAAACCCTTTTCATGTGGCCCAATTCAAGGCTTTGACATTGTATCTGCATATTTATTATTTTCTCCAAAATAAGCGTTCTCAAATTGTGATATGTGCATGTCCAAAGGATCTATGAATGGGCTTCAGGAAGTCTGCGGAAATTTCTGGAATTTTGAGTTCATTTTTCTCGGTAAAGAGATCTTAATTTGCATCAGATTCTAAAAGGAGTCACTGATCATCCTCAAAAGTTAATTACCACTTCTTAAAGACTTATATTCAAGACATCTTGAGCATCTGTTTTAAGGTTTCTCTGTCTTTGTGTAGAGTTGAATATTGAATAGTGGCTAGAATAAAGTGAATTCTGCATATATTTTATTCCTACATTTCTCTCTTTTTAAAAAATTTTACATTTTAATCAAGGTTGTGCATATTTTTATAGTCAAAATGTTCTGCAATACTTATTATATGAATACTACACTCCTCCACCCCATTCCTACTTCACATAGGCAACCCCTTAAACTTTCATAGCTATTTCTTTTCCATAGACATATGGAGTTGTCTCATTTGCAGAAGATGATGTGGCTCTCATAGCTCCCTCCCAAACAGGCCTAGGATATTGCAGGGGTTTACATGTGCAAATATACACACACTCACGCAACTTCCCCTGCCTATTCCTCCTACATGTTTGTATAATAATATTCGCTTAGGGGGCTGGACCGTGGCCGAGTGGTTAAGTTTGCGCGCTCCAGTTTGGCTGCCCAGTGTTTCACCGATTAGGCTCCTGGGCGGGGACATGGCACTGCTCATTAGGCCTCGTTAAGGCGGCATCCCACATGTCACAACTAAAAGGACTCACAACTAAAAATAAAAAATATACAGCTAATATACTGGGGAGATTTGGGGAGAAAAAGCAGAAAAAAAAGATTGGCAACATTGTTAGCACAGGTGCCAATCTTTAAAAAAAAATTTGCTTAGTTCAATATTCATTGTTTACATTATTATTCCCATGTAAATTTTATTCATAGCTGGGTCACATAATGTACTATGACTACATATCTTATTTTATATAACTTTTGTTATTCTTGGAGCTAATAACATTTTTTAGTTTTCTAGAAAAATAATTTTTTGGTGTCTTTTTCTAATTTATCACTAAACTCTCCTCGAGGGATGTAGATCTCTTAAATGTCCTTACCTATCAGGCTATCTGTCACTCTCATCTTTTCTGGAAGAAAAGTTCCTGGAGTCTTCTTGAAGAATTTATGCTTTCCTCTATCTTGGTTTGCTCTCTCATTTTATTAGAACATATTCTTTGATAACTTCTCAAGAAAAGTTGCATGGATAATAAGTGTTTTGAGAATTTGCATGTTCAAAAATTGATTTTTTTTTTTTGAGGAAGATCAGCCCTGAGCTAACATCTGCCAATCCTCTTCATTTTGCTGAGGAAAACTAGCCCTGAGCTAACATCCATGCCCATCTTCCACTACTTTATATGTGGGACACCTACCACAGCATGGCTTGATGAGCGATGCCATGTCTGCACCTGGGATCTGAACTGGCAGACCCCAGGCTGCCAAAGCAGAATGTGCACACTTAACCACTGCTTGAACATCTTTAATGACATTTGGTCAATCAGCAGACAAGATAAAGAGTGGGTGCCAACTGACTGAGCCACGGATCCCACCCAGCATCCATAGTCATGCCTTCAAAATTTTTCAAAATTTTTTAAGTAAAGTTTTTTTGAGATATAATTCACACAACCTAAAATTCACTCATTTAAAATACCCAATTGGGTATTTTTTAGTATGTTCACAGAGTTATGCAGTTGTGACCACTATCTAATTCTTAAATATTTTCACTATCCTCAAAAAAAGCTTTCAAGCATTAGCAGTCATTTCTCATTTCCCTAGCCCCTAGCAACCACAAATCATCTTTACGTTTGCATGAATTTGTCTATTCTTGACATTTCATGTAAGTAGAATCATATAATGTGGGCTTTTTTTGTGACTGGCTTCTTTCACTTAGCATGGTATTTTAAAGGTTCATTCATGTTGTAATATCAATACTCCTTTTTTAAGGCTCAACAATATTCCACTGTAAGGATACAACAATTTTGTTTACTTGTTTATCAGTTAACGAACATTTGGATTGTTTCCACTTTTTGACTATTACAAATAATGTTGCTACGAACATTTTACTACACATTTTTATTGTAGATATATGTATGATATATATTTATGTGGATATGTATTTTCAATTCTCTTGGGTATATACCTAGGAGTAGAATTGTGGGTCATATCGTAACTCTATGTTTAATAGTTTGAGAAACTGACACTGTTTTCCAAAGGGGCTGAACCATTTTACAAAACTGTCAATAATGTATGAGGATTCCAATTTCTCCGTAGCTTTCCTAACACTTGCCGTTGTCTGTCTCTTTTGTTATAGCCATCCTAGTGGGTGTGAAGCAGCATCTCAACTACTTTGATTTGCATCCCTGAATGACTAATGATGCTGGACATCTTTTCATGTGCTTTTTGGCAGTTTCTATATCTTCTTTGGAGAAATGTCTACTCAAACTCTTTGCCGTATTTTAATGGGTTATTGTCTTTATTGTTGAATTGTGAAACTTTTTTAATATTTTGGATACAAGTCTTTTAACAGTTATATAATTTTCAGATATTTTCTACCATTCTATGAGTTGTTTCTTCAGAATTTTGAAGGTGCTTTTTCGTTGTCTTCTTGGATCAAGTTTGCTATCGTGGAGCCCAGAGCCGTTGTAATTCTTGATCCTTTTTACGAGACCTATTTTCTCTCTCACTTTCTTTCAGCTTTTAGGACTTTTATTTTGTCTCTAGTATATAATAGTTTCTGGATAATGTACATTAATAATGGTAATAAAACATTCATTGTATTGGGGATAAATTTTTTATTATTGTAATCTCCAAATGTATGCAAAAGTAAAGACAATAGTGTAGTGAATACCCACATAAAATTATGTTTAATAGTATAGATTAAACAATTATAAACATTTTGCCAGCCTTGTTTCATCCAACCCCCTTTTTAAAATTTTTTTCTGAAATATTTTAAAGGTAATACAAGACATCTATTATTTCACCCGTAAATCCTTCAATATGAATCTCTTAGAGATGAGTTTTCTTTTAGCATATTTATGATGTCATTATTACCTCTATAAAAAAATAAATAAAAATGCCTTAATTATTATCCAATTTTCCATTCATAGTCTCATTTTTTCTACTGCTCAAAAATTTTACTTCCAACTGGATAACAGCTTATTCAATCATTCTCTTATTGATAGACATATGGATTGTTTTCAGTCTTTTATTGTTATAAATAACTCTATAGTAAATATCTTTGTGCATACATCATGTGGCATATTTGCAAGTATCTCTTTTGGATAGAGTCCTAGAGAGGGATTGCTTGGTCTAATGGTAAATGTCTATATATTTTGTTAGATGTAACCCACTATCTTTAAGCGAGTGTTGTGTAATTTTGTCTTCCCTTGGTGCAAACATTAATCTGGAGACACATGTTTTTCAGTTATGGACAATTTATTGAATTTTCTCTTTGATAATTTTTTCTCTCTCTTCTCTTATCTCACTTTCTGAATTCCCAGTATTTTGGTATTTTTCCTTCTATTCTGATCCTTTAATTTTGTTTTGTTTTCTCTCCTATTTTCCATCTCTTGGGCTTTCCCTTTTATTTTCTGAGAGAATTTTCTCCACTTTGTCTTTCAACCTGTCTCCTAGAGTTTGATTCCAGCTGTCATATTCTAATTTCTAAGAGTATTTTGGCTTGGTTTTCTAAATGCTCTCTTTTATAGTCTTCTATTCTTGTTTTGGGGATTCAACTTAATTTCAATCAATCATTCATTCAACAAATATTAATTGAGCAACAATCATTATGTCCCAGGTATTATTCTAGGCACTGCAGAAATGGCTGTGAATAAAGAGAGAAAATTTCAGTTCTCAAAGAGCTCACAATCAAAAACATATTCAGTGTGTCAGTTAGGTGGTGACAAGTCTATGAAGAAATGCAAAGCAGAGTGAAGGAAGGCTGAGAGTGAGCGAAAGAGGGACTACTGTGTTACATGGGGGAGTCAGGAAAGGCTTCAACGATAAGGTGGTATTTGTGAACAGACTAGAAGCAAGTGAGGGAGTCAGATGTGATATGGAGGAAGAGCATTTTAGGCAGAGGAAATGGAAAGTGCAAAGGCCTTGAGGCAAGGATTTGGGAAGTTTAAGGAAAATGAAGGAGACCAGTGTGGCTGGAGCAGAGTGACCATGGGTGATTGGTCAGAGATGAAGTCAGAGAGGGAGCAGATGTGTGAGGTCATGTTAGGTTTTAAGCATAGCGATGGCGCGATCTGACTTAAGCTTTTAAAATATCACTCTGGCTGCCCTGTGGAAAGTAGACAATAGGAGGGCAATTGTGGAAGTAGACAGAATAGTTGGGAGGCTGTTACAATGGTGCAGGTGAGAGGTAATGGTGACTTGGACCTGAGTATGAGACAAGTGGTCAGATTTTGAATATATTTTAAAAAGAGAGCTGGCAAGAGTTGCTGAGCAAATTGAGGGTTCAAGAATGAATCCAAGGTTTTAGGATCAAACACAGGAAGGGTATCGTTGCCATTTACTGTGATGAAGACAATATAGGAAGAGCCAGGCTGGGAGGGAAATAAGAAATTCCATTTGAATCATGTTAAATTTGAAATATGTATTAGAGATCCAAGTTTACTTATCAAGAAGGCAATTGGATATGTGAGTCTGGATTTCAAAGGAAGAGTCTGGGCTAATGATATCAATTAGGAGTAATCAATATCCTATGGCATTTAAAGAGAAGGAAAGAAAAGAGCTCCAAGGACTGAGTCCTGGGATACTCCAACATTCAGAGGTTGGGAAGATGAAGAGGAAGCCGCAAAGGAGACCGATGAGACGTGGTTGACAAGGTAGGAGGAAAACTGAGAGAAAGTTTTGTCCTAGACACCAAGAGAAGAGAGTGTTTCTGGAGAAAGGGAGGGATTAACTGTGTCAAACGCTGCTACTAGATTGAGTAAAATGAAGACTGAGAGTTAACCATTACATTGACAACAGAAAAATCCGTTCTAATTGAGCGATAAGGGCCAAAGTCTAATTGCAGTGGATTCAAGGGGGAGTGAAGGGGAGGAACTGGATACAGCTAGTAGAGATGTTCTTTTGTGGGTTTTGCTGAAAGTCTGGCAGAATGATGCAGTGACGGCTAGAGATAGGTATGAGTTTAAGCATGTTGTCTCCCTCCTTCTCCTCCTCCTTCTTCTCAACAGGAGTGCTAATAGGAATCATTCACTAGAGAGAGACAATTGATCATTCAGTATAGGGAGAGGGCTATTGCAGCTCATCAGTTATTGAGTAGGTGGCGATGGTGGTGGAATCCAGTAAACATTGAAGGGCTTGGCCTTGGAGTGGAGCTAGGACCACTCATCTATTTTTTATTCTTAGTGAGAAAGATTGGCCCTGAGCTAACATCTGTTGCCAATCTTCGTCTTTTTCTTGAGGAAGATTGTCACTGAGCTAACTTCTGTGCCAATATTCCTCTATTTTGTATGCAGGACGCTACCACAGCATGACTTGATGAGCTGTGTGTAGGTCTGCACACAGGATCCGAACCAGTGAACCCCAGGCCACTGAAGTGGAGCCCACGAACTTAACCACTATGCCACCAGGCCACCCCTACTCATCCATTTTTAATGAGAGTCAAAGGAGAGTACCAGGGTACAGATGCAGGTAGACCAGGAAAGTTGGTGGTAGCAGCATGTGGAAGCTCTCTTCTGACTGTGTCTATTTACTTGAGGAAATAAGAAGCAAGGATATCAACTGAGGGTAATGGTGGGGATACAGACGTTGCAGGTTGGAGGAGAAAGGAGAGGGCATGAAGTACTCATCTAGGAGAGGAAGAGTGAGAAAGGAAAAGGAAGTGTTTGGTGCTGCAGATCAGCACTAAAGGCCCACATGGGCTCATCGGTCACAAATTTAAAGTAAGGCAAGACAGCATGTTTTTCTGATTTTTTTCCAGCCATGTTCAAATGCAGAGGTGAATATGTGGAGTGGGCAGAACTGGGGTTTGGCTAAGAGAGTGTAGCAAGGTGAGAGAGCTGAGCACATATGCAAAGGGAGTGATGAAGGACTCTGGGGGTGGGCAGGCTGAGGAAAGGATCAATGGAGGAGGGAAATTCAAGGAACTGAGCAGCCAGGGTACTGGCTAGATCATTTACATATTGACATTGCCAAGTGTTATAACTAGGGCAGTGTTGGAGAAAGTGACCACAAGCTAGATGGTAAGGTCTTCATGGAACGAGGGGATGTGACCTAGACATGTAGAGAAGTCTAACAAAGACAGTGGATAATAGAGTGTGCATACTCTTGAGCTTCAGAGGAAATTCAGAGGGGTGTTAGGAGGAGGAACAGAGAGAAATGGAAACAGTGATGAAGAGAAAGAGGTAACCCTCCTTTCCTCCAGGCCCTGAGGTACATGGGATGGGGAGATAAAACAGCCACAACTTGCATAGTGTACGTGGGAAGCTATAACTTCAGGAAAAGCCAAGTCTTTTTGAGGATCAGAAAGTAAAAGGAGGGGTTGGCCCGGTGGCGTAGTGGTTAAGTTCACAGCACTCCACTTCAGCGGTCCAGGGTTCCCCAGTTTGGATCTGGGCTTGGGCCTACATAGTGCTTATCAAGCCATGCTGTGGCAGCACCCCACATAGAAGAACTAGAAGGACATACAACTAGGATATTCAACTAGACACCTGGGGCCTTGGGGTGAAAAAAAAAAAAAGGAAGATTGGCAACAGATATTAGCTCAGGGCCAATCTTCCTCACCAAAAAGCATACCTTAAAAAAAAAAGTGAAGGGAATTTTCAGAAAAGAAGTTGAGAATGTAGGAGTTGTACCATGATTGTATTTGTATCTGATCCTGTATTCTGGAGCTCATAGTGCAGGTTTGGGGCTAGGGAACAGAGTGCGGTTGGGCCAATTTAAGGGAATAGAGAGCTATTGGGCTGAGATTCCTGTCTTGTTCTTCTTCTCAGTGACTGAGCGACAGGCTCAGGCATTAAGGTGGCGGAAAGCGGGGGAGGCAGTTTCTGCCATGAGCACACCAAGATCTGTGGGACCCTTCTTCAGTCCACCCATGGCGGGATGGAAGGTGGTGCCGGTGGGAGCATGTGAAGTCTCTCGAGAAGATGTTCTTACAGGAACACAAGAAACTCTGAGGGAGCCCTGTCCACCCAAGCCAACAGTGCTGTCTAGGCCTGGGAGAGGCAGGGTCACTGGGAGGAGATCGAGCTCCGTTAGACCTCTCGGCAGTATCCCTCCCATCTGTATGAGAATATCATTTGTAGTGCGGCTTGTTGTTGTTTGTGTTTTTCTGTTCCCTACACTGTCTGTGCTCCTTAACTTTCCTTTTTCCTGTTTGTTTATTTTGAACTCAGATTTTCAAGACCCGAGGCAAGAGTAGAAATGGAGGCCCACATACTACAGGTCTATAAATGTAAAAATTTTAAATAGAGCTAACAAATTGCCTCTCAGTCATCATACCATGCTGGCTGTGCGTTGCTGTGATGCTGAAAGCTGTGCCACTGGGATTTCAAATACCAGCAGGGTCACCCACGGTGGACAGGTTCAGTGGAGTTTCCAGACCAAGACAGACTAGGAAGAAGCACCTGGCTGCCCTCTTCTGAAAAAGTTAGCCCTGAAACCCTATGAATAGCAAGGGAACATTTTCTGCTACAGTGCTAGAAGGTGAAAGGATGGCTCAAAGGACCAGGCAGGGTTCTGTTCTCCTGTACACAGGGTGGCTAGAAGTCAGAATCAACTTGACAGCATAAATAAAACAAATTGTTAATAGACTAGGTTCTATCCTTCTTCCTTGACAACTGTACCTTCATAATAACTCGGAAAGCCAGGCCCAACTTGACAGTGGTAATCACACTGCTATACAGAAATGTATCATATCCCCACATTGCACATCTTAAACTTACATACTGTTATGTGTCAATTTTATCTCAATAGAAAAGTCAAATTTAGAATTCATAGGGGGAAGGTGGCTTGGGACTCAACTTTCAGTACAGACCTCGACTCAGGCCCACATGTTTTCAGAACTGTATCCCTACACTCGGCCGTGCCTGGTGTCCTCATATTCAGAGTGTCCCTCCTCCAGCCTCTCCAGCAACCGCACCTCCAGCCTTCTCCCTGGGTGCAGTAAGGCTAATCTCCAGCTACTATGGCTCGGGAGGCGGGTCTGGATGTCTTTCTGCTCCTCCACCTCACTTTTATCAGATTCTTCTGCTTTCAGCCCCACCTGAACTCCACGTGATGCCCCTCACTTCTTATCCATTCTGCTTTGATTCGGCTTGCTTCTGGGTCCCACACCCCCTGCTGGCCCAGTTTTCAGCTTTCAGAAGTCTAGTCCATCTGGTTTCCAGCTTCGAAAATCTTTTTGCTGTCATCTCTCCTGTGATTCTCTTTGTGCTACTGTGTTTATGCTTAAAAAACCTTTTCTTTTACCGTCATTTTAGTGGGCTTCGGAAGATGGATGAGATAAATATGTTTCTTTAACTTTAACTGGAATTATTAACCCTTCTTTTCATTGGTGTTGACCTTGGTATCATTTTCTTGACTACAGCAGCTACTGCATTGGTGTGTATGATGACAACATACTGTTTGAAAAGAAAAAAAACTTTAGAGTCTCTGTATTTCAACACACTGCGAGTTTTCAAATGTGTTTCACTGACCTGCGTTGCTGACTGAATCATTTGGTTTATTTAAGTAAAGTAGTTGAGTAAGAAGGCTGAGAGTCAGATCTGGGTTAGAGGGATACTTGTTTCTCCAAACTATCTAGGAAGTGTAGCAGATGTTTATTTTGTGTACCTGCTCATTATATGCCACTACCTTCTGGCAATCAGTTTGATTTTTGCATTGGGAACTACCCCCCCTTCACTCTCTGTCCAAGTGTTTGGATGGGCTTGGATCTGGGAGAAATACATGACCTGGCCAGTTCAATGAACTGGTGTCACCTTCTGGCCACAGTAGTTAGTTCAGGGGTGAGAATTTGATCCAGAACTGTCCAAAGTAGCACTGTCCAGAACTTTCATTGGAACTCTGCAGGAAGAAATGCTTTTTCTCACTGTGGTCACTCTGCTGGTAGGCTGTAAGGCCAAAGGTGCTGTTAATCATCCTGGCCCCATGTAGGCAAATGGCTGTGTGAGAATTAAGGGAACGAGAGAGAGAGAGAGAACAGATTGAGACCGAGGACTGATGATGTTGCTTGTTGCTAGAGAACCAAGGTCCATCAATGCCTGACAATCTGCCCTTGCACTTTTTGGTTACTTGAACCAATATATGTTGTTTGAACTGGTTGGTGTTGGGTTTCTGCTACATGCAACCACAGGAGTCATAACCAAAGTAGAGTAGGTGCAAGGCTTTGTGTGTGTGTGTGTGTGTGTGTGTGTGAGATAGAGAAAGAGAGAGAGAGAATTCCAAAAAAATCAGTGATTCTCCTCATTTTCTTAAGTATAAATATAATGCCATTATGCTTTTAGAAATAACTAAGCCTAAATGTTTAGTGTTTAGGTGAATATGGACTTTTTATATGTGAATAAAACAAGAAAGCATAATGCTAGAGGTAGGAATCTTTGATAAAGTTCTTTTCAGAGCCTTTGAGGATGATGTCATCTAATGCTAACAGCTCACAGGGGAATTTCAAAGGATAAGGAAGAGTGAACATTACATGATTCCACCAGATGTGGGATAAGGGAATAATTTTAGAATTCAATAACTAAAAAGTGCCTCTGGTGTGCTTCTAATGTTTCAGTATATGCAAATTAGATTTTATATAATGCGTCTCATAATATGGCCAACAGTAGGGTGAAATTGAACTTTAATTGAAAGCAGAACTAGAGGAAAGCTGGGATTGGGGAGCACAGTTTCCAGTTCCAACAAAAACCATTTACACTGCGTATTAAGAATAGGCCATAATTTTAAACAAAATCAGAAATAGATCAATAGAAAGGAGTTGATTCCAAAGAATGGAAGCAGATTGGGAGACAGAGGATAAAATTATATAATCATTCAAATGTGGTTAAGAGATATTATTGTGCATAATTTAAAAAAATTGTCCATAGCAAAGGCGTTAATAGAGAAAGGAATTAAATATTGCTAGATTGAGAAGCATGACTGATATGAAATAATATCAGAACAAACATCACTTTTTACATGGCTCTGTGCTTCTAAGTTATTTTTAATTTACATTTTCTGTAGTTTTAGCATTAGATATCAGCTTGTAATCATAATCCAGGCAAACAAAAGACTGAGACCTAATTATAGGACTACAGAATGCTTCTCCTTCCTTTCACTTCACCACCACGTTACTAAAGGCCTATTTACGAAAATTCCTTTCACCCAGTATGTCATGCTTGGCTATCAAGACAAAATTATAAGGCATACCAAAAGGCAACAAACACAGTCTGAAGAGACCGGACAAGATTCAGAACTAGACTCAGATATGACAGGGATGTTGGAATCATCGCATCAGGAATTTAAAACAACTATCATTAATATGCTAAAGGCTCTAATGAATAAAGTAGAGAGCATGTAAGAACAGATGGGCAATGTAAGCAGACAGATGGAAATTCTAAGAAAGAGTCAAAATAATCACTAGAGATAAAAAACGCTGTAACAGAAATGAAGAATGTCTTTGATGGGCTTATTATCAGACTGGACACAGCTGAGGAAAGAATCTCTGAACTCGAGGATATATCACTATAATGCTCAAAAACCAAAACACAAAGAGAACAAAGATTGAAAAAAAACCAGAACAGAGTATCCAAGAAATGTGGGACAACTACAAAAGGTATAACATACATATATGAAATACCAGAAGAAGAAGAGAGAAAAGAAGAGGAGAAATATGTGAAACAATAATGACTGAGAATTTCCCCCAATTTTTTTTAAGGTATGCTTTTTTTTGGTGAGGAATGTTGGCCCTGAGCTAACATTTGTTGCCAATCTTCCTCTTTTTTTTTCTGCCCAAAGCCCAATACATAGTTATATATCCTAGTTGTATATCCTTCTAGTTCTTCTATGTGGGACGCTGCCTCAGTATGGCTGACGAATGGCGCTAGGTCCACACCCAGGAATCGAACCAGCAAACCCCAGGCTGCCAAAGTGGAGCACACAAACTTAATCACTATGTCACCAGGCCAGCCCCATCCCCAAATTAATGTTGGACACCAAACCACAGATCCAGGAAGCTCAGAAAATACCTACCAGCTTAAATACCCAAAAAACTACAACTGGGCATATCATTTTAAAACTACAAAAAACCAAAGGTAAAGAAAGACTCCTGAAAGAAGCCAGAAGAAAAGATCTTACCTATAGAGAAACAAAGACAAGAATTACATCTGACTTCTCAGAAACCATGAAAGCAAGAAGAGCGAAGCATTTAAAGTGTTGAGAGAAAAAAAGGCACCAACCTAGAATTCCGTACCCTGTGAAATTATCCTTCAAAAGTGAAAGAAATAAAGACAAACAAAACTTGAGGGAATTTGTTGCCAGTATACTTCCCTCCAAGAAATTTTAAATGTTCTTTAGTGAGAAGGAAAGTGATATAGGTCATAAACTCAGATTTACATAAAGTAAGGAAGAGTACCAATGAAGGAGTAAATGAAAGTGAACTAAAAACTTATTTTTCTTATTTTTAAATAATCCAACATATAATAGATTGTTCAAAATAAAAATAATAGCAACAATGTATTCAATTATGTGTATGTGTGTGTGTGTATATATATATATATATTGTACCATATACTTACATATAAATGAAAGGAATGATAGAAATGTTACAAAGATGGAAAAGAGGAATTAGGACTAATTTGTTGTTATAAGATACTTGCACCACCCATGAAGTGGCATAGTGTTATTTGAAAGTGAAATTGGATTAGTTGTAAATGTATTGCAAACTCTTGGACAGCCACTAAAAAAAGTAAAAATGAAGTATAACTGATATGCTAAGGAAGGAGAGAAAATGGAATCATATAAAATTCTCAGTTAAAGCCACGAAAGGCAGTAAAAGAGTGGAAGACAAAAATAGGAACAAAGAACAAGGGCCACAAATAGAAAACAGTAACAAATGTGGTAAATATTAATCCAGCTATATCAATAATTACTTTGAATGTCAATGGTCTAAATGCACCAATTAAAAGAAAAAGATTGCCAGAGTGGGTCAAAAACATGACCCAACTATATGCTGTCTACAGGAAACCCACTTTAAATATAGACACCTGTAAATTAAAAGTAAAAGTGTGGAGAAATATATACCATGCTAACACTAATCAAACGAAATCTCAGAAAGAGCTGACTTTAGACCAAGGAAAGGTATCAGGGATAGAGGGGCATTACATAATGATAAAGGGGTCAATTCTCCAAGAAAATAGAACAGTCCTTAACATGTATGCTCTAAACAATAGTATGTCAAACTACATGAGGCAAAAATGGATAGAACTGCAGAGAGAAATAGATGGGTCTACTATTACAATTGGAGACTTCAACACCCCCTATCAGACGTGGACAGATCTAGCAGGCAGAAAATCAGTAAGGACATAGTTGAGCTCAACAAAACTATCAAATCAACTGGATATAATGGACAGCTATAGACTACTTCATTCAACAACAGCAGAATACACCTTCTTCTTGAGTTCACATGGAACAGTCACCAAGACAGACCACACTCTGGGCCATGAAATACACCTTAACAAATTTAGAAAAATAGAAATCATACAATGTATGCTTTCAGACCACAGTGGAATTAAACTAGAAATCAACAACAGAAAGATAATTGAAAAATCCTAAAGCACATGGAGATTAAAACATATACTTAAAAGATGTACTTCTAAATAACACGAGTCAAGAAAAAAATCTCAAGAGAAATTAAAATATATTTTGAACCAAATCAAAATGAAAATACAACTTAAAATCTCTGGGATGCAGCAAAAGTGCTTAGAGGCAAATTGATAGCATGGAAGGCATATATTAGAAAAGAAGAAAGATTTAAAATGTCATTTAAGTTTCCATCTTAGGAAACTAGAAAAAGAAGAGAGAATAGATGGAGCACAGAGGATTTTCAGGGCAGTGAAACTATTCTGTACGATACCACAATGATGCATGCAAGTCATTATACATTTGTCCAAACCCATAGAAGGTACAACACCAAGAGTGAACCCTAACGTAAACTACAGACTCTGGGTGATAATGATTTATCAGTGCAGGTTCAACAATTGTAACAAATCTATCACTCTTGTGGGAGATGTTGATAATGGGGGAGGCTATGCATGTTTGGGGATAGGAGGTATATGGGAAATCTCTGTACTTTCTGCTCAATTTTGCTGTGAACCTAAAACTCCTCTAAAAAATAAAGTTTATTTAAAAAAACTAGGGCATTTTTTTAGTAGCTACTAAAAACCTTAAAAATATATATCCTTTTTACCCAGAAATTCTAGTCTATGAATTTATTGAAGGAAAATAGAGACTTCTGGGGTATTAATCCCAGAGTTATCAATACAACAAATAAATAGTCTAAATATGGATCTAATATTAACTAACCAGAAATTGATTAAATAAATTATGATATATCCACAATGCAACAATTAAAATATATGCTGTAAAAATATTTATTCATATGGGAAAATACTCATGACTTGCTAAATTCATTCAGCTGGCAAATGTTTACTGCCATAAAGGTATGCATTTTCTTTAATAGGTATATTTCAAGAATGAGATAGGCTATAATGTGACACAGTGGAAACAGGTGATTAGTGTTAAAAGATTTTCACAACCTTTCTCAGAAGTGATTCATCCTTCCTTATTTATTTATTCAACTATTCATTTAGTTGCTAAGTTCTCTGGTGGTTTCAAAATGTTTTCAGAAACTCTTTGCCCCACCCCAACCTAAGAAGGTGGATTCTAGTCTACCCCGCCCATGAATATGGGCTGGCACTAGTGACTAGTTTCTAAGGAATAGAATGTGGTGGAAGTGACACTGTACCTCCAAGGCTAAGTCATAAAAGATAGTACAGTCCCTCTACCCTGCCTTCCACCAGCAGTACACAAGCCTTGGGAACTCTAAGTTGACACATAAGTCCAGCTCACCTGAAGCTACCATGCTGGAGACACCACGAGGACAGAGCACATGGAAAACAAGAGATGCCCAAGGCCATCCAGTTGCCCAGCCCCAGTTGTTTCAGTCTTCTGGCCTAGGCATGCAAGCGAGGGACCCTTCAGATAATGCCAGCCCCAGCCTTTGAGCTGCCCCACGGCTGACGCTGAGTGGAGCAGAGACCAGCTGTCCCCATTAAGCCCTGCCCAAGATGCAGACGTGTGAGCAAAAGAAATGTTGCTGTTTTTAAATCCTCCAAGTTTGGAGGTGGTTTGTTATGCAGACTTAGGTAACTGGAACAAACCCTTACCTGGTAAGCAGATTACAAATGTACAAAGGTGTGACTCTCTCCCTGTCTCTCTCTCATGAAAAGACACTTAGAAGTACACAAAACAAGAACATGTTGATAAGATTACATTTGGGTGGTGTAATTATATACAGTTTTTGGCTATTCCTTTGTCCTTTTCTATGATATACAGATTATCTGAAACTGGTAATATATTCATGACTTCTATAATTAGAGAGTAAATCAATAAATGAATGACTGAATAAATAAATAGAGAAGGATGAATCACTTCTGAAAAGGCTGTGATAACCTTTGAACACTAATCACCAGCTTACAGGGTGACACATTACAGCCCATCTCATTCTTGAAATACACTTGTTAAAATGCACATCTTCTGTGACAATCACAGTGTGCTAAACTCTCTGGTTTCAGGGATGCTGCATCCTCAACTTAGGAAACACGACCTGGGAGGAGAGAGACACTACTCCAGGTGGCCGCCCAGTAATTTGCATCTACCAGAACTGCCATCAAACTTGTTTTCATCAATATTAGTGTTCTGAAAAAATAGCTGGCCTGTCTCTGTGTTCTGGGTATTTATAATCATGGTCTTTATCCTTCACACAGAGACTCATGGAAATGAGAAGTTCATAAGGCTCAGAGGATGGCTTGTTTATGCCAGCATAATCTGATCATTGGTCTAAAGTTCATTCCCCAATGTACCAATGCCGGAAGAAGATTGCTGGGAAGATAACAATTAGTCTTCTCTACACGCATCTCAGATGCTCCTGGCATAGAGCAGAAAATATGAAAATAGCTGTAGCTTCTTGGCTATTTGGGCTGTGATTGCGTAGAGTGTTTGGTTGGTGATGACATTTACTTTCTGTTTCCACATCAAATAAGGCAAACATGCAGGGGAAGCTGCTCTTAGCAAAAACTAATTAACATTTTCATCCCCGGGGAAAGATGTCATGGACACAATAGGCCTAGATTTGGTCTAGAAACATCAAGCAGTTCTTGTAGTAACTGTGAAAGGGTGTTGCATATTATTACTGTGTCAAGATGAGAGCAAAAAAGTAGACAAACAGGGTTATAAAATTTATCTTTGCTTTCAGAACTCTGGAATGTGTCCATTTTAATAACGTTTGAGGCGAGGGTGAGCTGGTTTCCCAGCCCAGCTATAAATAGCTTGTTCTTTAGTCTAAGTTCAAGCTGCAAAATGTCTTTGGGCGTCTTCTGACCAGCTGTGCCCAAACTTTCAACATCACAGCAGTGTTTTACCCCCCTTTCTTTTCCTTATATTGTGAAAATGTTGGCTGTAGTGTGACATCAAATGCCCTGGGGAATAACAACATTCATGGTCACTTATTTAGTGGTTACTATGTGCCAGACACTAAGTGCTTTATACATATTAAGCCTTACTTAATCCTCTTGACAGTCCTGTGAGGTAGAAAACACCATTATCTCTATTTTACAGATGAGAAAACTAAAGGAAAGAGAGAAGCCTGCCTCAGATCACCCACCTAGTATGCAGCAGAGCTAGGATTATAAATGATACAAGTAATAAATATGCTATCATATTTTCAGCACTTATTATGTGGCAGGCTCTGTGCTAATCACTCTGTGAGTATTAAGGAAAATTATCCAAAACTTGGAAATAAGGCAAAATGATGACAGCATGTCTTTTCACGCTGGAGCATTGTCTAATAGGACCACCCAAGGATTATCTTGTTCTCTAGGATGCATCTTCGTTTGACTTTCTATTTACTGTTGATTCAGACCCAGATAGAATTAGATGCCAACTTGTAGCAGATTGATACACTTCAAGTAATTTTTGCATGGTAGAGATGCAAATAATTTCTATAGAGAAGATAACCTCAAATCTTAAGTTTTATTAGCCTATGAGATAGTAACGAGTTTTATAAATAATTTAGCAATCTTGTTCCAGAATTTTCTTTCATTTATTCTGTGTGCCAGTCTTTCCCATCTCCTGTGAACCAGCTTTGTCATCTTGTTGGTTTACTGATTAATGAGCTGATAACTCTTGGTCTCATGTTCACTACAGGTTTGAAGGATAGCCATGTCTTTAATATCCCGAGAATGATACTATTTACCTCCTACAAAGCCCAGTGAAGTAGATGACGTTGTTTTCTCTGTTATACAAAGAACCTGAGGATTCAAGAGGGCAAATAACCAGTGCAGGGTTTCACCTTAATAGGGAAAGGAGCTGGGAAGCAGACCCAGGGCTGCCTGATTCCACAAACCGTGTTTGAATCAATGTGCTCATCTTTCTGTCTGCTGAGTCATCGTGGCCAGGGCCTTGTTCTATTCATTTATATAAAAGAGCCTGCTATAATAGACACTTGATGAAATTTTGTGCCAAAATAAATTCAAGAAATGGTCTAAGCCTTATTAGAATAAGGTAGGGTTTAAAATTTTAAATAATAATTAGGGAAATTGTCCAATTCCAGATGTGACATAAAGATATTGCCTTGAAACTCCTGTGTCTGCTCAAGGCTTAAAATGTTCTAAATGTCAGAATTTTATTTAAAATTATTTGGAGTTGGGAATGTTAGTCACATTCAGGATAGTGTTCTTACTTAGTTCTTATTAAGGGTAAGAACTATCTGGTCACGAAGTCCCAGCTTGGAGTCCTTGCTCTTGACTCCAGTCTAGTAACAGTCTCTCTATTAGAAAATGAGGATGTTTTCTCCTCTTTTTATTTTCCATATTTGGATTTGCCTGGCTAGGCTGTTCTCTCCCAAGTGCTTTTGAACCTGTAACTAGTTGCCTATTTTATTACTGCTCTCAGATTCCCTACATGAGAATCATCTGGAGTGATCATACAAATTCACATTCCTGGGTTTTTCCTCAATTGTTTTGAATCAGAATGGGTGGAGCCATGAATATGAATTTTTGGTAAATCCCTAGGTGATTCTTATACACATTCAATTACCAGTTTCATTAAAATTCTGAAGGCCTTGGTTCTAGCCTTTCATTTCCTGGACAAATTACTCCTCAATAATGGGTTTAAATTTTCTCATTTGTTTAAAACAGAAATGATGGCATTTGCTTTACAGACAGTAGATGGTGGTAGCCTGAATCCAAAGATGCTGACCAAACGTTCATCAAAGTTGGTAGAAACAAGGTCCTGAAACCTCTCAGGAGGGAGTAATGGGAGTCAGGCTTGGGTCACTTTTGGAAGGCAGAATTGAATTGCTGGGTTAAGAAAATTAATTAGCAGGAAGTCATGCCAAGAACCATTCTTATAGGAATCTACTAGAGGGATTCAACAGCATATTTTTGCTGGTAGGAGAAAAAAATCAGCAGACTTGAAGCTAGATCAATAGAGATTATACAATCTAAAAAACAGAAAAATATGGTGAAAAAATCAACAGAGTCTCAGGGAAACATGGGACAGCATTAATTGCACCAAAATATGTGTAATGGGAGTACCAGAAGGAGAAGAGAGAGAAGAGGCAAAAAAAAAAAAAAAAAAAAAATTCAAAGAAATAATGGTTGAAAATCTCCCAAACGTGATAAAAAAATTAACCTACTCTTCAAAAAGCTCAGTGAACTCCAAGAAGGTTAAGCACAAAGATATCCACACTCAGACACATCATAGTCAACGAAGAAGAGAAAATCTTGAAAGCAGCTACAGAAACAATGGCCCTAAATGTACAAGTGAATCCCAGATAAGGTTAACAGCGGACTTTTTGTCAGAAACAGTAGAGTCCAGAAGAAAGTGGGATAACATGTTCAATGTACTGAAAGAAAAAATCTGTCAACCAAGAATCCTATGTGCAAGAAAGCTATCTTTCAAAAATGAAGGGAAAATAAAGAATCTCTAGATAACCAAAAGCTGAGATAATTTATGCCAGCAGACTTGGCTTACAAGAAATACGAAAAGAAGTTCTTGATGCTGAACCAGAGAGTAATTTGAATTTACGCAAAAAACAAGATGCGCCAGTAAAGGTAATTACGTATATAACTAAAAAGAAAAGTATAATTACATATTTCTTCTCTTAACTGATTTAAAAATTGCGTAGAACATTGTCTATGAAATTTTATTGTTGGACTTACAACATATAGAGGTGTAATGTATTTGACAATTACATCACAAAAAAGGGAGAGGGAATGAAACTATGTTGGAGTAAGGAATTGAGATCAGATGGTAACTCAAACCCACAGGAAGAAGTGAAGAGAAGTGGAACTGGTAAATAAGATGGTTAATATAAAAAACTCTATGGAGTGACATCAGCATCGTGGTGGAGTAAGTTATTCCCCTTGTCTCTCTCCTCTAAGTTCCAACTAAAAGGGCATTCATTGACCAACGGAGAATTCCCTACACAGCCAACAGGAGGCCTGAGAGATCCACGCAGCCATAAATCTGAAAGTGGGTGGACTGGATCCCCGAGAAGCAGTGGAACTAGGTGAGAGGACCCCTCTCTCTCCCAAGCAGCGGCAATCCAGGTCATGGGTCCTCACAGAGTGGCTGGCAGGACTGCAATAGGAGGCGGGGGCAGCCCAGCCTGCTCCAGAAGGCTTTTGGAGTGGTAGCCTGGCCTGTGGGAGTGGTCACCATGCTGTGGCAGCCTTGCCTATGGGAGTGCTCCCCACCAAGTGCAGCAGCTCAGCCAAACTGCCCACAGTGCAAAGCCAGCCATGCTGGAAAGAAAGAGCCCCACCTCTCTTTTCTAGTTCAGCAGCTCAGCTGGTCCTCTGCTGAGTGCTGCAGTCCCACCCGCTTGAGAGCAACTCGCTGGCAGAGCAGAGAGGCCCTGCTTGTGCATGTGTGCATGACCTGCCAAGTGGCGGCGAAAACACAGTGCAGCCCTACCAGCACAACTTCCAGCAGGGCAGGGTCAGAACACTCAGCTCCTGCCCACCCTCCAGCAGTGGCAGGGGGGATCTGCGGCCTGATAATGCTACAAACGGCCGGCAAAGGATCAAGTCATCAAACACCATGAAGAACTACAGTAACACTTCAGAGCAGAAGGAAAAAAAAGAGAGGTCTCAAACAAATAAAACTAAAAATGAAAAAGGAGAAATTACAATGGATACCACAGAAATACAAAGCATTATAAGAGAATACTATGAAAAACTATATGCCAACAAATTGGATAACCTAGAAGTAGATAAATTCTTAGACTCATACAACCTCCCCAAACTGAATCAAGAAGAAAACGAGAATCTGAATAGACCAATAACAAGTAAAGAGATTGAAACAGTAATCAAAAACTTCCCAAAAAACAAAAGTCCAGGACCAGATGGCTTCTCAGGAGAATTCTACCAAACATTCAAAGAAGATTTAATACTTATCCTTCTCAAACTATTCCAAAAAACTGAAGAAGATGGAAAACTTCCTAACTCATTTATGAGGCCAACATCACCCTGATGCCAAAACCAGACAAGGACAACACAAAGAAGGAAAATTACTGGCCAATATGGCTGATGAACATAGATGCAAAACTCTTCAACAAAATATTGGCAAACCAAATACAGCAATACATTAAAAGGATCATACGCTATGATCAATTGGGATTTATACTAGAGATGCAGGAATGGCTCAACATCTGCAAATCAATGTGATACACCACATTATCAAAATGAGGAGTAAAAATCACATAATCATTTCAATAGATGCAGAGAAAGCATTTGACAGGATCCAACATCCATTTATGATTAAAAAAAAAAAAACCTCTCAGTAAAATGGGTATAGAGGGAAAGTACCTCAACATAATAAAGGCCATGTATGACAAACCCACAGCCAACATCATACTTAATGGTGAAAAACTGAAAGCCATCCCTCTGAAAACAGGAATAAGACAAGGGTGCTCACTCTTGCCACTCCTACTCATCATAGTACTGGAGGTTTTGGCTGGAGCAATTAGGCAAGAAAAAGAAATAAAAGGTATCCACATTGGAAAGGAAGAAGTAAAACGCACTGTTTGCAGATGATATCATTCTATATATAGAAAACCCTAAAGAATCCACCATAAAACTATTAGAAATAATCAACAACTACAGCAAAGTTTCAGGGTACAAAATCAACCACAAAAATCAGTTGCATTTCTATATATTAGTAATAAACTAGCAGGGGCCAGCCCCATGGCCGAGCGGTTACTTTCACGCACTCTGCTTCCACAGCCTCGGTGTGGACGTATCACTACTCATCAGGCCTTTGGGGAGAAGAAGAAGAAGCAGAAAAAAAATGGCAGCAGATGTTAGTGCAGGTGCCAATCTTTAAAAAAAAATAATAAACTAGCAGAAAGAGAAGTCAAGAATAAAATCTTGTTTACAATGGCAACAAAAAAGAATAAAATATCTAGGAATAAACTTAACCAGGGAGGTAGAAGACCTATACACTGAAAACTATAAGACATTATTGAAAGAAATCGAAGATATAAAGACATGGAAAGATATTCCATGCTCATGGATTAGAAGAATAAACATAGTTAAAATGTCCATATTATCTAAAGAAATCTACAGATTCAATGCAATCTCAGTCAGAATTCCAATGAAATTATTCACAGAAATAGAACAAAGAATCTTAAAATTTATATGGAACAACAAAAGTCACAATCCCTGACTTCAAAATATACTACAAAGCTATGGTAATCAAAACAGCATGGTACAGGTTCTAAAACAGACACACAGACCAATGGAACAGAATTGAAATGCCTAGAAATAAAACCTCACATCTATGGACAGCTAATCTTTGACAAAGCTGACAAGAACATACAATGGAGAAAGGAAAGTCTCTTCAAGAAATGGTACTGGGAAGAGAGGACAGTCACATGCAAAAGAATGAAAGTAGACCATTATCTTACACCATACACAAAAATTAACTCAAAATGGATTAAAGACTCGAATGGAAGATCTGAAATCATAAAACTCCCAGAAAAAAAATATATGCAGTACACTCTTTGACATCAGTCTTGGGAGCATCTTTTCAAATACCATATCTACTCAGGCATGGGAAACAAAAGAAAAAAATTAGCAAACGGGACTACATCAGACTAAAGAGTTTCTGCAAGTCAAAGGACAGCATGAACAAAATGAAAAGACAACCCACCAACTGGCAGAAAATATTGGCAAATCATATATCTGACAAGGAGTTAATATCCAAAATATATAAAGAACTCATACAACTCAACAACAAAAAGACAAACAACCCAATGAAAAATTGGGCAGAGGAGGGACTGGCCCAGTGGCGTGGCAGTTAAGTTCGCGCATTCCGCTTTGGTGGCCCGGGGTTCGCTGGTTTGGATCTCGGGTGCGGACATGGCACCACCTGGCAAGCCATGCTGTGGTAGGCGTCCCACATAGAAAGTAGAAGAAGATGGGTGCAGATGTTAGCTCAGGGTCGGTCTTCCTCAGCAAAAAGAGGAAGATTGGCAGCAGGTGTTAGCTCAGGGCTAATCTTCCTCAAAAAAAAAAAAAAAAGAAAGAAAAATGGGCAGAGGTATGAACAAACATTTTTCCAAAGAAGATATACAGATGGCCAACAGGCATATGAAAAGATGCTCAACATCACTAATTTTTAGGGAAGTACAAATCAAAACTACAATGTGATATTACCTCACTCACGTCAGAATGGCTATACATAACAAGACAGGAAACAACAAGTGTTAGGGAGGATGTGGAGAGAAGGGAACCCTCATACATTGCTGGTGGGAATGCAAACTGGTGCAGCCACTATGGAAAACAGTATGGAGATTTCTCAAAAAATTAAAAATAGAAATACCATACGACCCACCTATTCCACTACTGGGTATTTATCACACATAGGTATGAATGAATACTGGGTATTCATTCATACATGAAATCAACAATACAAAGAGTCTTATGCCTTCTTATGTTCATTGCAGCATTATTCACAGTAGCCAAGACATGGAAGCAACTCAAGTGCCCATCAACCGATAAATGAATAAAGAAGACGTGGTATGGATACACACAATGGAATACTACTTAGCCATAAAAAGGAAAAATCTTGCCATTTGCAACAACATGGATGGACCTTGAGGATATTATGTTAAGTGAAATAAACCAGACAGAGAAAGACAAACACTGTATGATTTCACTTGTATGTGGAAGATAAACAAACATGTGGATAAAAAGAACAGATTAGTGGTTGTCAGAGGGGAAGGGGTTGGGGGTGGGTGAAAGGGGTAAAGGGGCACACATGTATGGTGATAGATAAAAACTAGGCTATTGGTGGTGAGCATGATGCAATCTATACACAAACTGATAAAAAATTATGTACACCTGAAATTACACAATGTTATAAATCAATATGACCTCGATAAAATAATTTTTAAAAACTCTATGAATACTTTTTTCCTTTTATTTCTTAGACATTATATAAAATAATAACTATAGCACTCTATTCTTGAGTTTGTAAGGTAAATAACTTTAATATATCTGACAATACTAATACAAAAACTAGGGAGTGAGAATGGAGCTATATTGGAGCAAAGATCTATATCTTATAAGAATTAAGTTGGTATAAATCTGAAGTAGATTCTAATAAATTAAGATATTATTAACCCTACAGCAAACACTAATAAAATAACTCAAAAAATCTAAAAAATTATTAAAGGAATTAAAATCATATGCAAGAATCTGTCCAGTAAAGGAAAAATAGAGAGACAAAAATGATATGAGACATACAGAAACTAAAAGGCAAAAGAGATGCAAATCCAACTGTATCAGTAATAATATTGAATTTGAGGGAATAAAATAATCCAATCAAAAGGTAGTGATTGTCAGACTGATAAAAAACAAGATTAAGCATCTGCTGTCTACAAGAGTCATGAGTTAGATTCAAACATACAACTAAGTTGAAATTAAAGGATGGTGTGCATCTTTTTACTGGAAATATGTATTGTTTTTCCACACCAGTTCTCCAATGCTTTCACACCAACTGGATGTGCAACAATTCAATCCTATTCTGAGGCAGTCTACCTGGAGTTAGCATCAGATACCACAAATTAAAGGGCGTAGTCCCACAAGACTGCCCCCAAGTCAAACACCAGCTGCAAGTGGAATTCCCAGATAACCCACACTTCTGCCCAGCTGACAACAAATTTTGGGGTTCCAATGACCACCCCGCTACCCAATAACTTGCGAGAACAATTTACAGAACTCAAGAAAGTGCTCTACATATTATTACAGTTTATTATAAAAGATACGAATAAACTGCCAGATGAAGAGGTACATAGAGTAGGGTCTGGAAGGGTCCCAAGCACAGGACCTTTTGTCCCTGTGGAGTCAAGGGTGCGCCACCCTCCTGGCATGTGGATGTATTCAACAACTCAGAAGCTCTCCAAAACCCATCATTTAGGGATTTTTATGGAGATTTCATTGTGTGGGTATGACTGATTAGATCATTGGCCATTGGTGGTTGAACTCAATGTCCAGCTCACCTCCCTTCGCCGGAGGTTGGGGGTTAGGAAGAAGAGTTCTAACTGCCTAATCATATGGTTGTTTTTCTGGCAACCAGCCCCCATCCTAAAGATATTTAGCCCCACCCTTCCATCTGAATCATCTCATTAACACACAGAAGACAGTAAATTCCAAGGGTTTTAGGAGATCTCTGTCAGGGACCAGGGACAAAGACCAAATATTTATTTTTTATTATACCACAGAAGGAAAAAGATATTCCATGCAAAGAGCAGCAACCATAAGAGAGCTGGAATATTTATACTAAGATGAGACAAAATAGACTTTAAGACAAAAATGATGCTAGAGACAAAGAGGGACATTTTACAGTTCCCTGGTATCCTGCAAAGAGGAATTGGGGGCTGGGGAGATAGGGAGGGTCAGAAGTTGCGGTGCTTGCTTACTCTCATAGGATTGGTTCGGGAACTGCGGCAGGCCTCAATATGAGCAGGGCCATTAGGGTAAAAAAGTTGCAGGCGTCTGAGCTGGGGAGGATGAGACTGGGGGAGAAGACATTCCCCCTAATTCCTTTCCTCACAAACATCGCAGTTTAACCTTTAACTTTTATTACGCCCTTGGTATAAACCCTCAGGGGAAATGACTTCTTGATCAGGTTGTCATAGAAAAATGTGCATCTTATATGTTATTAGGAATAAGATTGAGAGAATAGAAATTGCTTTGTAGGATGGTAATTCAATTTAATGGTTGAATGGAACGTGTGCCTCGAAGACAACTAAGCTAAGAAAAAGAAATGATGAACAATTGTGAATGAAGGGGAGAAAAGCACTTGAGAAAATGAAAGATGTTTTAATATAACTGCTGAAGGGCAAAATCCTTCAATTCTTTTGCTATCTTAATGACCTGGTGACAATAAAACCAAAAGATTCATCAATCTTTCAAAAAAGACAGTTTTATAGTGATTGGGTGGGTTTTAGGGCATAATCTCATGTGTCCGCCATACTACTATCAAATCGTATTTATTTAGTATTAACACATGTGGTAAAATTATTACTTTTGTTTTTTAAAAGTAGCTGCGGGTCTTGCTTGTTGAGATTATAGAGCTTAAATTTATTTCGTGAATCAGATTCATTCCTAAATTTTTAAGACAGGAATTGTATAATGAAAAATTTTCTGTTGATTCATTTCTGGCTTTGAAGAAGTATTCTTACTGAAACTGGTTTTTCTCTAATCAAGCCAGGTCTAAGGCAGGATTTGAAGGGTGCCAACTTTGGCATTTTTCTATGAGAATGGAGAAAACGAGAACCCAAACCAAGGGAATTGCACATTATAAAATCTGTTAATCCTAATATAATGTTGGCCCTTCTTATCAGGGAGTTACACTGTTTTTAAATGAAACTTTTATACCTTTAATTGGGAATTGGAGCATTGGCTTATTTTCCATGTAGAGACTTTAAAAAATAATTCCTGATAGAATCCATGTTCCCGCTTTGCAGAGCCACAGGCTTAACCGGGGTGACAAATCCCTGACACTTGACTTGTGGAATGTTATGTAAAACACAATGACTGATATTTGGAGGCCACATCGGTTTAAATTGATTAACAATTAATTTTTAAATAATTGAATTGTTTCCGTTTAAATTGCCTCCTGTCTCGACTGTCCCTGCAATGAGAAGGGCTTATTCCTGGCAGCAGTCAATGTATATTTACAACATCAGTTTTAAGGAGCAAGCAAATTTCACCTCATAAACCCCTTTGATATTTGCAAGGTAAGGTCATTCTGAGAAATAACATTAGCTCCAGAAAGCACTCTACGTCATATGGCCCAACACTTTCACTTTATGGAGGAGGATAGCAGGGGTGCTTTGACCTCTCCCCGTTCCTCCAACTCCCACATTCATCTGGTCCCCAAATTCTGACAATTTTACTTTATTTAAAAAGTAAATCTTGAAAAGATACTGAGCATCGTTAGTCATTAGAGAGATGCAAATGAAAACCACATTAAGATACTACCTCATACCCACTAGGCTAGCTATAATACACACAAACCAACGAAAACAGAAAATAACAAGTGTTGACAGGGATGTGGAGAAATTAGAACCTTCCTACATTGCTGGTGGGAATGTAAAGGGGTGAAGCTGCTGAGGAAAACAGACTCATCGTTTCTTAAAAAGTTAAACAGAGAGCTTCCATATGAGCTAGCAATTCTGCTCCTAAGTATACACTCAGAAGAACAGAAAACAAGCGCGCAAACAAACACTTGTACTCAAATGTTCATAGCAGCACTGTTCACATTAGCTAAAAGTGGAAACAACCCAGACGTTTATCAAAGGATGAATGGACAGACAAAATGTGGCATGTTCATATGATGGAATATTATTCAGCCATAAAGAGGAATGAAGTACTGAAAGATGCTACAACATGGATGACCTCCCCAAACATTATGCCCAGTGAAAAAAGCCAAACACAAAAGTCACATATTGTATGATTCTGTCAACTTAAAAAACAAATTTGCCTATTTTATCCTCAAAACGAGTTTATTCAGGAATAGCCAAAAGAATTACAGTTCAGGGTATGCATGCTATGGAAAACCATAGGCAAACCCAGAAAACAAAGGAGGGGAGCTGCCTTTATAGAGAAAAAGGAGGAGTAGGGAGAGGGCTATTCTAAATGAAAGTCCACTGGGGGAAAGTAACAGCCCAGAGTGGCAATGGCTTCTCATTAGCTGAGCTGTGGTGTTTCTCCTTGGCTGGGCTGTTGCCAGGGGGGAGAGAAACCGTCCTTCAGTAGCAAAGTAGTTTTATTTCCTGTTGAAGATGCAAGCATCAGACTCCTCCTGTTTCGTGTAATTGATGACGTGTGATAGGATGCGAGAGCTCCTCCTACAGGCTTTCCCCACTCCAATTTAGTTAAGGTTTCTTTTACTAATTTTTCACAATATAAATATAAATTCCATTATATAAAATATCCACGATAGGAAAATCTATAGTGACAGAAAGCAGATTAGTGGTTGCCAGGAGCTGGAGTGGAGGGAAGCGACTGCTTAGTGGGTACAAAGTTTTCTTTTGAGGTGATTAAAATGTTTGGGGCTCTGGCCCCGTGGTGCAGTGGTTAAGTTTGCACGTTCCGCTTCAGTGGCCCGGGGTTCACCAGTTCAGATCCCAGGTGCGGACATGGCACTACTTGTCAAGCCATGCCACATATAAAGCGGAGGAAGGTGGGCATGGATGTTAGCTCAGGGCCAGTCTTCCTCAGCAAAAGGAAGAGGATTGGCAGTACTTAGCGCAGGACTAATCTTCCTTAATAAATAAATAGAATGTTTTGGAATTTGATACAGATGATTGTGGTACAACATTGTGAATGTGCTAAATGCTACTGAATTATACACTTTAAAGTGATTAATTTTATGTCATGCGAATTTCACCTCAATTAAAAAAAAGTAAAAAGTAAGTGGGTGAGGGAGGCAGAAAAGGAGATCAGAGTGATACAAGGTGAGAAGGACTCAACTAGCCTTTGCGAGCTTTGAAGAGGCAGGAAAGGGGTCATGAGCTAAAAAATGTGACCAGCTTCTAGAAGCTGGAAAAGGAAGGGAAAGGATTCTCTAGAACTTCCAGAAAGGAACTCAGCCCTGCCCACACATACATTTTAGCCCAGTGAGACCTGTGTCAGACTTCTGACCTACAGAAATGTAAGATAATCAATTGCTTGCAGTTGCATCCTTTGGCTTATGTGCTTGTTATGTGCAACTTGAGGTTAAGGCATGTCATTAAGCCCAAGACCTATACCACATTTTCCCCAAATTCCTGCAGGGAATAGTGCTTATAAAAGTTTGTTGAATGAATAAATGGACAAAACTTAGACCAGAGAGGTGAAGTAGATTATAGGGAATTATTAACACAGCTGAGAGCGAGTCTTCTTCCCAGGCTGGCGCTGTTACGACCTGCCTAATAATATTCAGCAAGGAGAACTTGCGTGTAATTCTATCAGATATTTCTATTCAGGACCTGTCACTTGTAGACCAGGATACTTTGGGAAAATATCACTTTTTCTCTCTCTAGTTTTCCTTTCCCAGCTCCACAAGTGTAACCAAGCCCTTTGATGTTCTTTTGGCTTAGAAGAGCTTTTTGTTATGGGACCGGAAGCAGAAGTTGTCAGCAAGATATTTCTCTTCCTGGCTTTGGTTTTTCCAAAGCCTCAGCTTTGACAAGTTCATGCAAAGCTCTTCTAAGGACAATCAGAGAAGAGATTCTTTTCCTTCAATCCAATTAAAAGGTCAAAGAAGAGAAGTGGGGTGCAAGTGGTAGTTGTGCCTTAGGTGCTGTACCCTACTCGTGCTGCAGAAACAAAGAGATGCTTGTTCAAGGAAGTTCTGTGGGCTTGTCAATGAAACATCAGGGGCACCTGGGAGAAACTGACCTTTACGGGTCTTTCCTCCAATTACCGTGCACTCCCTAGCCTTCTGGATTCTGCTGTGACTGCGTGCTGAGAAGTGGCTCTGGAGGGGTGGATGCGCCACAAATTAGCAGGAAAGGGGCTGCGAGTTGGATTTAGTTTAATCTAGGGAAAAACATTTTAAAATGAGTATTTCTTGCATTTTTGAATTTGTGGGCTAAACGTGGACTTAAATATGGATAATTGGAATAGAAGCATCAAGCTACAGGGAGGTCGGCTAAAAGATCCTCTCACGCTCTGATCTCTCTTCTGGCAGCCTGCTTCGGTGTCTGAAATGATCACATTTTAGCTTTTTAAAAATTATTATTGTCATAAAGTCACTGAAGGAGGCAACAGTTTATTCTGGAAGGACTGTTAAAAAGGACGCCAAAGATTTTGGCTGCTGTCCAAGAGCATGGGACAAGATTATGAAGGAGGTGGTTTGTCTGATGTTAACTCTGTGGATGGAGCTTCTTTGGCCCCCTGCCTCTGCCCAGCCCCAGAATAAGCTCAGGGCTGTCAGGCTTGTTCTGCCCTTATCACAGTCTGTGGGAGGAACCTGGACAGGTTTCAGGAGATCTTTTCTGCCTCTAGAAACCTGGTTAGGAGAAAAGGAAGAAAAGAACGTGACATCAAACTATTATCAGACATTGACGGCGTAGCGTGGAGTAGGTTATCAGCTTATCCAGTCGCCTAAGAGAAGAGGGCTCCAAGGGAACAATAGTCAGAAGGGAGAGATTTTGACAAATTGGGAGGAGGAGGAAGTTGCTGGAAAGATTAGGGCTGTGGGCACTATGGAGGCAGGACTGGGGGACAGTGTGGGGAAATGTGCGGCTGCACACAGGCTGCTCAGAACTAACATAGAGGCGCCAGGCCCCTTGAGTCAAAGAGAGGCGGTGTTTTAGTCAGTTCGAGCTGCTGTAACAAAATACCACAGACTCGGGGGCTTAAACAACAGACATTTATGTTCTCACAGTTCTGGAGTCTGGAAGTGCCAGATCAGCGTGCCAGCATGGTCCAGTTCTGGTGAGAGCTCTCCTCCTGACTTGCAGATACCTGCCATCTTGATGAGTGGCACGTGGCCTTTTCTTGGTGCGTGTGCGTGGAGAGAGAGCTAGAGAGTGAGATGAGTGAGCTCTTCCTTTTCTTATAAGGCCACCAGTCCTATTGGATTAGGACCCCACCCTTATGACCTCATTTAGCCTTAATTACCTCCTAGAAGCCTCATTTCCAAATACTGTCACCTTTGGGGTTAGGGCTTCAGTATACGAATTTTGAGGGAGGGGCTATAGTTCTGCCTATTGCAGGCAGGGAGAGAAGGAGGGGGGGCAGAGAAGCTATTTCCTGACTTCACTCCAGCAATACCTCCTTCTTTATAAGGCTGTCTTCTTTAAGAACAGCAACAACAAATCCTCTTGATTTTTTCTGTCGAGTTATGGGAATTTGGAGACACTACAGTGCTTTTGTTTCATCTGAAAGACAAGTGTTTTGGAATAACCAATGGTGAATTAGAAGGGAGGCCGTGAGCATTCCAAACGCAGTTCCAGAGCACTAAAATTTACAAATATGGGATTAATCACCAACGTACTGAAAATTCAATGGTGCAGATCGTACATAATGAATTTCCCAGCTCAGACAGGTGTGGCCTGCTTACTGCCCTAGTGGTGGTGAACTTGACTGCTTGGCAAACCAGATGCTTTCGTTAGTCTGCTTTTTACAGTTCCATATCCATGTCATCAGGAAAATTTGCATGTAGGTCACAGATTCATATCTGTTGCTGAAGTCAAATTACTGGCAAAGAAGACGGTGGGCAAGAGGAAGCTTTTGCATGGCGCCATTGTAAGGGTGTTGCTATCAGAGTCTGAAAATCAGCCATCACCTGAGATTTGACAAGCTTAGGTGCTAGAAGTGTGACTTCCAATTTAGAGTCAGTTTGTCACTTTCAGCCTCATTAAAATACAACTTGTGGACTCTCTTAGCTGATAATTGACACAATACTCCTCACTTCTTTAGAAAGTCGTTCTTCATTCCTTTGAGGGATAATCCCGGTCAAAACTGATTAGAGAGGAAGTTTAATTATCATTGCCCGAAGCAACTTCTGTAGCTTACGTTGGATGAAGGTTGAGGTGACACCAAAAATATAACAAGTTTTCTACTGCAAATTTTGTAGAACAAGAAGCGGAAGTTTTCATACATTTCATGCATGTAACCAAGGCCGTGGGCTCATGCCATCCCCAAATTAATACTTCAAGGATAAAGTGAAATAGTACCCCTGGGAGTCTAGTTGCTCCTCTTTGAAGTGACAGTCATATAATCTCTCTTTTCCTCCCTGTCGGGTGGCTTTTATTTGAGTGGATGGAGAGATAGCTTGTCTCTGCTTAGGCAAAGGTTCACAGTCCAGATGGCAGGTAATACCTGGATTCAGGTATTTATGCCACTCATTCATTTTTCCCCTTTCTAACTAAATCACAATAGCCAAAAAAAAAAAAAAAAAGTGAAATGAAAAGACCAATGATAAGCTGGATACAATTATTGAAATTTACATCGTAAAGAGCTAATTTCCTGAACGGTTGTCACTATTTCCGGTAGTTATGGTCTGTAGAGTCACTGAGAACACTGAACCAGCAAATACTGAGCCATCACTTCTGGGGGAAATACAGGGGCAGTTTCCTGTGAGCCTTTGGTCACAACATTTTTGTCAAGCGATCGGTACCTAACCTCACTTCATGTGTGTTTCTGTCTGAAGACACCTTGCTTAATACGCTCACAGCCAAACAGCTTTATAACTCATGCCTCAACAAAGCTTTCCAAACACACGTGTTCTCTTAGGAACACTAGACAGCACTTCAGCACTATGCTTGGGGGACCATTTTATAGCCAAATCACCAACAAAAGAGCACAGAAATGTGAAAAATGTGGCACTAAGTAGACCATGAAAAGGACACTTGTTTACAGCTTGGGAGCTGACACAAGGAGGCAGAGCGTGGCTTTGTTTGACCTCTGCTGGGAACGAGCACGTTGGTGGCTCACATTTTTCACCTCTCTGTGCATATCTGTGAACGATCATGAAAGCACTGTGAGGATTGGTGTGGGGATTACAAATAAATTTTAGCAAATGGGTGAATTCACAAATATGGAATTCGTGAACAATGAGGATATATTGTATATTTAAAGAGTATAAAAATCAATAAGAAAAAGATCAACTACCCAGTAGAAAAATGAGCAAAGGCAATGAATAGACAGATCTCAGAAGAGAAAACACAAATTACTCCTAAATACGTGAAAAGATGCTCAATCTCCCTCATATTAAGAGAAATGCAAATTAAAGTTACACTGACATGCCGTTTTAATCAGATTAGTGAAGATAGAAAATTTTGTTAAAATATCGTGTTGGAGAGGTTACGAGGAAATAGACATTCATATTTTACCTGTGGGAGTGTAAAATGATACGATATTAAACACTAAATCGCATGCCCTTTCACCTAGCATTCCATTTCCAGGAATTCATTCTGGAGATGTATTTGTATCCATGCAAAATGATATTTATACAACGTTATTCACTGCAGCATTGTTTATAAAGGTGAAAGTCTTGATAACAATCTCTGTTCATCAATAACTCTCTGGTTGAAGGAATAATGATACATCAAGAGTATGAAATATTATTCAGCTGTATAAAAGAATAAGAAAGCTCACTGAGATATTTTGAATTAAACAGTATGCAGTGTGTTACCACTCTGTGTGCATATGTGTGTGTGTGTGTGTTTACAGTCTCACTGACATACAAAGTCTAGCATTCTTCTAACTTCCAGTGTATTTTATTTTAGTCAAGGTCATGTACAATAGTACTTGAGTACCATAGTATAGTCCTGGGTACTTGAGGTACTGGAGTAGTCTTTTCCCCATCCCATCCTCCTCTACACTGACAGTTTTAACTTTTATGAATATACATTTCTGGGCAGGAGAGTAGCATGGAGAGAAGGAAGGAGACTGATGAGGAGGCATTATCTTGCCTTTGCCTACTTCTCTGTGTATTATCTCTGTTCATCTATTCCTTATCCATAGTTAACTCTTTCTTCCTGCTACTGGACGCCACGCTCTCCTCCCCCTGGGTCTTTAATTATAAAAAAATCTAGGTCATGTAGCATCCCCCTTTTAGACCAGCCTCTGAGGATTTCCAGATACCCTTCCTTTTTAGCTGTGTAACTATTTAAAATCTCCTGAGACCCTTATCCTATTTCAACGCCTCACATCACATTTCTATGCCTCTTAAATTATTGAGAACATTGAGGCCACGAGGCATAAAGTGTCTCAACTTATTCTCCTTCTCTAAAAGATTCGTCTGCACATCCACTCATCCTTACTCTCCCCCATTATACATGGGGGATGAGGTTCTTTCCATTCAAGCCCAACTTTCTGGAGCCCGCCTCTCCTTGGCCTCTTACAGGTTGAAATTCTCCCTCTCTGCTGATTTATTCCCTTCTGCACATAAAGATTCTCACATTTCTGTCCTTGAAAAACAATTCTCTCCCCTTATCCCTTCCTGCCTCTGGTAACTGCCATATCTTACTCTATCTTCTTTTCTTATCTCAGATGCCTGAACACAAGTCTTCATCCTGCCTCTACCTTCTTCCTTTCCTCTTCGCTGTGGGATTCCCTGGCCGCTGGAGTCCACAGTCCCACACTTGGAGACTGCTCTGCCAAAGCTTATAAATTTCTCCTGCAATGTTACAGCCTGTGGATAAGTTTAATCATTATCTGAAGAGATCTCTTCTTAGAATTAACCAGCCAGTTCTTCTTAAAACCCCTACTCCTGCTCCTTGAGGGACATCACTCTACTGCTTGTATTCCCACTTCCTGACTGCTCCTTGTCGGTGGCCATTCTTCCTTTTAGCCATTAAACGCTTGTGTTCTGGGGAATACATCCGCTGTCCACAGCAATTCTCACCCTGTTTTTTTTTTCCTTTTAAAATCATCTTTGTTGAGGTATAAGTTTTGTGCTATAAGTAGTATCTTCTTAAAGTGTGCAATTCAAAGAATTTTGACAAATGTATGCACTCATGAATCCACTACTACAATCCAGGTGCAAAATAATTCCATCATATGAAGTTTCCATTTCTGTCTATCCCTCCGTCTGATCCCTGACTCCAGCAACCAACGAAATCTGCGTTTTGAAACTGTAGATGAGTTTGCAATTTCTAGAATTTTGTTTAAATAGAATCATACACTATGGACTCCTTTGTGTTTTTGAGTATATCACTAGCTGGTTTCTCTTTATTGCAGAGAACTACTTCGTTGTATGGATATACCACATTTTGTTTATCCATTCATCTCTTGATGGACATTTACTTTTTCTAAACCCTGTCTTTTGTTTTTGCGGAAGATTAGCCCTGAGCTAACATCTGCTGCCAATCCTCTTTTTTTTTTTTTCCTGAGGAAGATTGGCCCTGATCTAACATCTGTGCCCATCTTCCTCCATTTTATATGTGGGACCCCTGCCACAGCATGCCTTCACAAGTGGTGCATAAATCTGTGCCCAGGATCCAAACCAGCAAACCCCAGGTGCCTGAAGCGGAGCCTGTGAACTCAACCTCTATGCCACCTCGCCAGCCCCTAAACCCTGCTTTGATGTTTTCTCACCAAATCTTGTTCTTAGTGCCAGCTGCCAATTGTTTTGTGTCCTTAAACCTAAATTTCATTCATCTTTTGTTATTTGTTATACTACTTGGATGGGTAGTTTCCCTGTATATTACCAGAATATGAAAATATGATTAAAAATATATAAGGACGTGTATATTTAAGAGGCATTACTTGAGATTTTTTAAAAATTTGAGTTCTTAATGATTTCTTTCCCAAAGGAAAGTGCTTCTAATTACGAATGTGCCATCTTTTCCTCCAGAGGTCCCTTTAGCCCTGAGCCATTCTGTCCTTCTGATGGCGGCAGTGATGACTATTTCTGTAGAAATGCCTGCTTACATATAAGTAGACCAGAAGTCCTCTGACAAAGCACTTCCTCAGTTCACAGACACAGTGCATAACATTTACAGGGATTTCAGTTATAAAAGTTGAGAGGTGAAGTGTAGGGTTTTCTATGTTACTCGTTAGAAATTTAAGCTCTTGGAGACTTGTGAGTTTTTTTAAAGTGACAATCATATCCTCTCACTCTGTTGTTGTTTCCTGAACAAGCTCGTCTACTTTCCTAGTTTTTATTAACTACCTAGTGTGAATAATTCCTGAACTTCCACCTCCATCCCCACGCACACACGAATGTCACACCTGCCCTCGGATGCAGTGTAGGAACAGGTCTGAACTGAGTGCCACACCTGCCCTCGGATGCAGTGTAGGAACAGGTCTGAACTGAGTGCCACACCTCTACTCGCCTCATTCCCATTCTGCTCACTCTCTTCCTGCCTTTGAATGTGTCCATTTGCTCCCCCTACCTACCCACCCCAAGCCACAAGTGGTCAACGATTAAGTCTTTCAAAGAATGTTTTGATTTTGCTTCAGTCGTGGGCCCAGCAGGAAACTGATAGCACCTTCAAAAGATGTGACTAAGAGGTGTAAAAACCGCTGTGTAAAGGGACTATTTACAAAGTGTGGGCATGGATTAGGGAAACCAGCAAGGGATGGAGCAGTGCGCTGGGGCTAGAACAGTAGAGAGTGCCTTCTACCTGGTCCTGAAAGGGACAAGGGCAGTGAACAGGACCTGGAGAGAGGGGCGGTGGAGAAAAGACCCCCTGATGGGAGCCATGATCTCTGAGGAGAGAAGCAGAGAAGTAAAGTCTCAGACTTCACTTTCCTCCTACTCTTCTGTCTTCCACCTGGGCCTCCCACTGGCTGAAGCCAACTGGAGGCATGCAGACAGAGAGCTCATTGATGCAGTCAGGTAGCTCAGCCTTCCAGGTCAGTGAGCAAAGTGGAGAAGCATGGAGAACAATCTGGGGAGCCAAATGGAAAATATCCAGCACAGACTCCTTCTGCAGGGACTCAGCATACAGCTGTTACTGTTTATATTAAGGTTTTGCTAACCTTGGTGCAATTCGTACATGCTCCATTTCTCATTCTTTAGCATTCTTTCTATCCTGTTCCCCTTGGCTCTGGCTTTCTCCCACTTTTCTTCTAAACTGGCTTTCTGCCTCCAGCTGAGCCCGTGCTTCCCAAGAGTTTTGGCATCGTGTAAGACTCTCCTGGGCATGTGGTGGGGTTCCTGCTCCCTGGGATGCAGTGACACTATGTGATGGTTGAAGCTGTCCACTTCCCCCCGCAAAGACTAGTTTCCTGGTGAACTTTCACTAGGGGCATCATTTTCCCATAAGACTCTGAAAAATCTCACTACGTGCTAGATGACCATAAACGGGTAGTAATTAGAAGAGAGTGGGGTGGGGATTTTGTTTAGAAACTGTGATTTCCTAATAGTGTTTAGATGTTACTGAAAATCTTTTCTACAAAATTTCCAAGGTTTGGAGACAAGAAACCATAAAATACCTTATTTTGAGAAATTCCACACACAAGATCCCTTCTGCTTACCATATTTCTTGGTTTCTTCACTTTAAAATATCCTATTTTGTTCTTCTGAGGAAACTAGTAAACACAACTTGTTCCTTCAATTCTTTGTAGTGTGGTATTTGTGAGTTTTAAAAGACTGGTGAATAGTTAGGGAAAGTTCTGTATAAAAGGAAAGTGTTTATAGTGGACAGCTATTTCCTTTGGGAAATGTCACTGCCTCCATTCCATAAGGTCCTTGTGAGTTTGTCTTTCCTGAGTTCCACTGTCCTTGGCTGTAGAAATGGACGTTTCACACAGGTTAGGTCAATCATAAAGTCTCATTCCTCTAGCAACATGATTGGGGTAAGGGTAGGCATGTGACCCCCAAAGATCAATAAGAATCCTTGCCTGGATTGATATACACACTTAGAAGAGAGACAATTCTCTTCATCTGGGGTGATTAAGCTGGGACGATGTGACGCTGGGGCAGCTGTTTGCAGTAAGGTTCTTATTTACAAGCAATAGAAACCCACTCTGATGACTTAAGCAGACAAGAAATTTATGAAAAGGTTGCTGGGTACAGAAGGAACCCCTGGCGTGGCCAGACAACCAGCTAGTATGTTCAACAACCAGAATATGGCCGCAAATTATGTCCTGCGACAGGTGCAACAAGGACACCATTGCCATGATGGCTGAGCACTAAGCCCTCCAGCCTACAGAGCTGACACTGCGAGCGAGCACCCTGGATCACACACAGTGCTGCCATTGCCGCTGTCACCCCAGGAATGTGACCTTGTCAGGGAGAAGGCCTCAAAGTTTCTGCTTTTGTTTCTTTTCTCTTTCTTTGCTTTATCTGCATCTTGTTCCAAATTTAGGATGGCCGTGTTTGGTTGTTGTCGCCCAGGTTACATGCTGAGCCCCAGCTGCAAAGAAGTTTGGGAAATCAAGCATCTGACATTTTCAGCTTCTGCAATGGGAGGGCACATGCCCCACCAAGACTTACGAACTGGGAAATTCCCTAAAGAGAGAGAGGAGTTCCAGATGCTACAGAACAAAAGAATGACCAATACCTTTATAACTGCCACCTTCCCTAGTCATGGGAGAACCGGTCTGCAGGATTAAGCCAAGATAGAGAAGGAAAAAAAAAACAAAAAACCAAGAAATGGAAAGACAGACAAAACCCAGATGATATTAGTGAAGCCTCTGAATCTAGATGTGCCTGAGCTTTGTTTTAAACCCTGGCCTATTTATGTAAGCTGATAAATTCCCCTTTTGGCTTACGTTACAGACTCCCTTTTGAGTTGAGCATCTGTCACTTGTAAACAAGAGACTCTTGCCTTATATGGTGCTGCTTTCATTATTAGTTTTGAAATCATATTCTTGCTTCTTTATTGGGGCATTTTTACTGAGTTTCCTCTGCCACTACTTTCTGAATACTCTTGACTTGTTGGCCCGTGGACAAAGCTGGGTGAGCAGGGAAAGAACCCACACCTGTCAGCCAGCCTCACAGGTGGGCCAGCCTCTGCCTTATCCGATGTGTATGCTCCTTCAGATAAGATTCCGCAGCTTCTCTCTAATTTTACTCCTGTCCCTGTATTTTAATGAATAGTGCTCTCAGTTGAAGAGCTGGCTCTGTGTCCAGTTGCAAGGTCAAGAGGCCCACTTTGTCTCTGAAATGTGTGGATTTGTACAGGAATCTGCTTGTAAGCATGGGATCAGGCACTGAATCCTTTCCCTCCAGAAACTGGCATATCTGGGAGCCCAAGGAATTAGTTTTCTGGTGGAGGATTTACCCTCTGGAGGAATGAATACCTTGGATCTGTCCCCTCAGTCCCCAGGGCAGAACACTTGTCCTCTTCTCCCCGGTCACTCTCTGGCCTCCATGTTTCATGGGCTCGCCCTGGTCCCAAGGAGACTCACCCCATATCTTCTTGGCATCCCAAAAGGTCCTCATTCCTCCTGAATGTCTGAGACACTCCTTTGGAAAGCATGATTCTCTCATCTAGTCTCATTGGGAGGTTGGACCTCAGATCCTGCATGTCTCTGACACGTCTTGGATTTTTGAGAACTGGCCCCTCGACCCAAAGTCTCCTTTCCTAGGCAACTGTGATAAATTCCAGGCTGCCAAGAGCAGGTAAATGGGCAAAAAAGGAAAGCACGATCAGGTGGATGGGGTAAACCTACGTTGAAGCTGACCTCTCTTCACCTGGTAGACCCTGAGGTGGGAGGGCACCTGACCCCTGGCATGCCCGTAAGCTGATAAGGCATTCGTCACTAGGATGCAGCAAGTTGACTCTGATGCTCTGTCGTTCAGCTGAGCTGAAGCCAACAACTCTTAGGACATCCCTTATCTTACCCCATCTCAGTGTACACATTTAGACTCTAAATCCTCTCTCTGCCTTAGGGTTTGCTGTGAATCTCCTGAGTAAATAGCAGATGCTGAAGAACAGAGGGATGATACATTTTTAACTTTTCAAACATGGATGGCATTTAACTTCTCTTGAAGCTTCCAGACTCTGGAATATATCACACTTGTTGGCTGGCTTTCCCTTTGAACCTGGAGGTTTTCAGCAGACGTGAGTAACTGGGGAGCAGAGGTTGCAGTCAGCATGTGGTGTGGCTCCTGGAGGAAGTGAAAGCGGGCTTTTAAGACGACCGTTCAATTCTTTAAGGCATTTCCTTTTCCCATAAAAAATTATATATTAACTTGATTAGGAATATGTAAATAAGCTGCCTCCTTCCTCTTATTTTCATCTGCTGCTCTGCAAAATCCGTTCTTTCTCTGGAAATGGAAGGAACTGATGTAATTGTTCTGTGTGGAAGACAATGAAGAGCTTTGGGAGCCTTGCCAAACCCATTTCCTGCCAGGGCCTGCTCCTTCACTCAGTCTAATTACGAGCGATTGTTTGGGCTGTGATGTGAAGAAATATTAGAGAATGGAAAAAAAGAACAGAGTTCAGAATATTGGGCTGGAACTGATTCATGTTTTGGCAAGGACTCTGAGCTCGATTTTATGCTTCAGCCTTGTGACGGTATCCCAGGGAGCAACCTTGCCATATAAGCACATGAAGCCCAATTCTATGGTTTATTTTGAAAAGGTCCTAGCAAAAACATTTGAAAAATGCAGGAATAACATCAGCCATCGGGTGAAGCTCTGTGTTAATCATGCGCCGTGCCCTCCTCCGAAGGACCGAAGGTATTTTAAACTGGATGTTAGCACCACCTATATTTAGCTGGCGTGTCAAATTTTACTGCTTGGTTTCCATATATTTGACAAATCTCACATTTTACAGAAAGGCTCTGATTAGTTCTCACTGTCTGTGCTCAGGGACGGACATAAAGCCAGGGGAGTTGAACCCTGTGAAGAAGGCTGGGAACAGAGATGGGTTTTTTTCAGATCTGGGTCTGAATCAGGCAGCCCAGGAGCAGAAGGATCCACGAGTGGCCGCTGCTGGGAGAGTCAACGCAGGCACGAGAGAGTCTGAAATCAGACTCCACGAGGGCGTTTATCGTTTCTGTTTTTTGATTAATACAGTAAAAGACAAACACAGAAAAGCATAAAAAGAAATTTCAAATAGCCTGGGATCCCACCACCTGGAGATAACTCCTTGAGCCTTCGAGTCTTTTTCTATGCATATGTTTACACATAGCATTTATTTTTGAATAATTACAAACATTCAACTAAACTGTTTTGTAATATACTTTTTCACTTAAAATATATCATGAGCATTTCCCTTGTGATTAATTCCAAGGAAAAGAGTTTTAGTGACCAGATATGATTACATTTAACAGCTTTGCAGTCACTGTGAACATTAGAAGGTTTCGTGTAAATGTATGTTGTGGTGGTTTTAATTTGGGTTCATTTGAGCATCATTGAGGTTGAGCAGTTTTTTTATATATATTTATGGCCGTCTATGTAGTTCTTCGTTGGTGAATACCTATTCCAGTCCTTTGCCTATATTTCTCTTGGGGGAAGGGAGCATTGAATTCATCCCAATTGGCTGGAAAGGTGTTTCTCTCTCACACACACACACACACACATATATATATAAAATAACATCTATTGCACAGTTGTTTGCCTTCTTATTTTGTTGAGGATTTTTTTGGTGAGATAGTAAGATTTACATTCTTATGCAGTCACATACATCAAATTTTTTTTATGTTTTCTTCTACTTTTATGCCCAGAATAGCCTCTGATCCTCAAGATCATGTACTTTTTACCCGTGTTTTTTTCCACTTCTTTCATGGGCATAATTTTACATTTAACTCCCTCTTACATCTGGAATTTCTTCTTCTGTGTGATGTCCAGGCTGGTTTTTGATTGTCCTTGCATTTGTTGAGCGTTCTCTTCTGTTTTAAATTGATTTGCGTCTATTCTCATAGCATCACCGCAGTGATGCAACTGTCGTAACTTCATAACACGCCTTCACGTCTGAGGATATGTCTTCCCTCTTTTTCACTATTGTTTCAGAATCTGCTTGGCTATTTATACCAGTTTAGTTTTTTTCGGTGATAAATTTTAGAATCATTTTGTTAAACTTCCTTTGGAAAATTTTCTCCTTTACTAACATAATGTTTCTCTTCATTTATTTAAATAGTCTTTATATTCTTCCCTGATACTTTGTAGGGTTTCTTACCAGAGTCTTAAAACAGGTAGTCTGGGGGTGTAGGGGGGAGCGGCTGGGGAGCTTAATTTTGGTTTAAAAAAAAATCAGCTTTGGATGAAAATAAAACTCAATAGCTGATACTTTCCTATTCTACAGGCCACTCATGCACTATTGAGATATTCTGAGCACTCCCAGAGTAGAGAAGAATTACGTCTAATATCTGAATAGTGTCAAATCAGAAGTTTTCAAAGATTTTTCTTTTCATCAAATATGTCAAACAAGATCAGATCTTTTAAGCTCTCTACAATTTGTGTTTACTGGAAAATTTCAATAAGCTTTCACCTTATGATCTTGTGCATCCAATTCAAACGTGAGAACTCTCTTTCTGGTAACTGATTATTCCTTCTTTACGAAGCAATCAATAACTAAAATAATTTTCTTTTTACTTAATTGAGTGTTTTCAACTGAATCAAAGAGTCTATTAGCTTTAGTTAATAAAGATGACTGAAGCAATTGTTTCTTGATATTCAGCTAAGAGTAGCTATTTTGGATTCATACCCAGTGCTTATTTGCATCGCTTCTAAGCAATCTGTACTCAACCTGGTTTGCTTCCAAAGATGTAGGAAAATACTGTGCTGCCCTGTCTACAGAAAGAGTCTCAGCAAGGAATGTATTAGATTTATTCTAGAGAAATTATGTTGACATTTTTCTACCAAAATAGTCCTGGGTAAGTGAAATGAGTGGTATACTGGCACATATTTGAAGACTGCTGGGGAGGATTAAAAATTAGAGACCACTGAGATTTTCTCTTCCTCAGCACTATTGAGAATAGGGACAGGAAATGCCCCAAGTGACACTAGCTGACAGGTAATTAATGGTAGGAAGTGACCTTGAAGCTTCACTCCCAAGATATATAAACAAACTTTCCCTGACAGCTGATCTGAAACAAAGGGAAGTGTAGAATAATTTTAATGGGAGTGAGAAGAAGAGAGTGTGGAGTGAGGACCTGGTTCCAAGTATGACCAACTGGAATTTTAATCAAGTAACAAAGTGGCCACTGCCCTGTGTGTCCACTTCTGCACTCTTAACCTAGATTTCCTTTCTGCTACAGAAAAATCAAACTATTTAGCATTTAGTTTTTTTCCACTGCAGTGAGTCAAGTTGCGTATTTCCTCATCCATCTAAAATTGCCATGAAAAAACACCATTTTATCTCTTCTTGATTAATTCACATCCCTAACGAACATACCTTTAAAGTCTATAGATGAAGAGATTTAAAATTTTATTTTTGTCTAGTGCATGAATTATAAATTATAGATCAACAAATGAGGGAATAATTGAAAAGGGGTAGAGTTCTTCTAGAATAATTTATTTATCTTACTTTTTAGAATCATTTATAAAATGCAAAAATGCAAATCCTCTTCAAATACCATCCCCACCTCCACTTTGATGAGTCAAAGGAGAGATTGTTAAGCAATTCCCTATTAGAATGTTGAGATTAGTACAAATTCAAAATGTCTGATTTCATTGCATAATATTTTCTTTTTAAAGATTTTTATTTTTCCTTTTTCTCCCAAAGCCCCCCGGTACATAGTTGTGTATTTTTAGTTGTGGGTCCTTCTAGTTATGCATTCCATAATTTTTTAACTGAAGCAATTGTACTCAAATGCTTATGGGTAATTATGATGTACCTTTAAGAATTGTTTCACTTCCAAGTAGTAGAAAATTCTAGATGAATAGGCTTCAACAATGAAGATATTTATTATCTCTTATAACAAGAAGTCCAGAAGGAGATGCTCCAGAGCAGGCTACTTCATTGGCTTGATTATCTAGATTCTTTCTCTCTGCTCTGGCATTCTCAGGGCATTGTGGTCATCTCTTCTTATTGTCTCAAAGCATCATTTTCCGAGACAAAATTATCCTGCAGAAAAATATGACTGTTCTCTTTTATTTCTGTTTTTTGAGAGGCAGGAAATTTTTTATCCAAGTCCCCAGATTTCTCCTCACATCTCATTGGCAAGATCTGGACCACATGCCCACTTCTAAACTAATCACTGGCAAGGGAAGTACAGTGACCACTGTGGGTTTAGACTAATCAGCGTTTACACTCTAAGTCACATGGCAAAGCAATGAACAAGCAAGCGAAATTGGGATTCTACCAGCAGGAAGGGGGGAGGAGGCTGTGGAATGAACAACTTGCATTAGAGAGTGATGTCTCATATGTCATCCATGCAGAGTCATCAATGCAATGATCAGTTCTAAAATCCATAAATATTTTAGATATTTCCCAATATTTTAATATTGATTTTAAGTAACAGTAGAAAGCTACTAATTTTACATGTTTCTGATGTGCTATTAAAATTTGCATTTATTTGTAAGATCACGCAGACCGTACATATTCTTGAACTTTTACACTTCTAAACTAGGTGTAACTTTGAGGAGATTATATTTTTGTTAATCAAATTAAGGTAGAGTGTATACAGCCGTGTTTTTAATAACACAGAGAACAACCCAAAACCTTAGAAGTGCCATTAATCTTCCACGGTTGACCAGTTCTCCCTCCAAACACAAATTGGCCCAGTGGGAATGAAACCTCTTACAAGCTATTGCTTCATCAGTTGCTGAAATCACTGGGCTCTTTTTCTTGCGATGAAACAATTTTCCACTCGTGGTCCTGTGGAAACTCTCATCTGGAAGAAACCTGCATTTGTCCTTTGGAGAAGTGTTGGCCTAGAGTTCAAACCAAATCCCATCAACCTAATTGCTCCTGCCACATGGCCTCAGGAGTGAATTCTCCCTTTGTTTGCAACCTGACAGAGGGGCAGAGCTGCACAAGATATATTGCTTGCAAGAGGGGAGAGAAATATGACTTTACGTGACATCCTCCTCCTGGTTAGCTGCTTTTTTGGCACTGGTTGGTTATACATTTGGATGTTGCTGCATTTTAAAAAAACATATTTCTTTTCAAATTGGAGCACCCCGTTCTCACTCCTGATACTCGGCTTCTGAGAATTGACATGATCTCAACCAGACACTCGTCAGATTTTCCTGTTGTAAGAGTTGGCCGTCAAAACTGAAAGCCTGCTCCCATACAGGTCCAGTGGTCTCACTGATTTGCAGGGAGAGGTGTCCTGGGTGGATGTGAGCCCTGCAGATGCTCAGCCTTGGCAAGGCTGTGCCATAATTAAGGTTTTCTCTGCTGAGCCAGACTGTCTCATCTCTTAGTCCTTTTTGCACTTCCGTGTTTCCTCCCATTGCAGCTTTCATATCCGCATCGTTTTTCATCCCTTTCCTTCTACCCAAATGTGATCTCAGAAAAGGAATCCAATAAACGCAATAACATACAAGGGTAAATGTTACAAAGTTAGAGACACATTTGCCTTAATCCTTCCCTTGAGTTTTCAAGTGACACAAATCTCCAAGTCAAAGGATACATTCCTCGTTGTGACATTTTTAGTTTTCAACAAAAGCCAGTTAGAAAAGTTTTCTTCTTTTCCTCTTTTTTTCTTTTTGGAGGGGTTGGAATTCTTCCTGGGACCTTAAAATCCTCCCATAAACTGAGGTGTCTTTCTACTCTAAGAGAGGGGCTGTGGGGAAATGAAAACAGACTTGGAGAGACATGACTGTTGCAGGTGATATAAAGCTTCAGAGTCAAACCCATCAGCTCAGTGAAACTGCTCAGCGGCAAACCAGCTCGCCACCCTCCCTATCTGTGAGGATTTGACAGATGAGGACTGTGAGAGCATTTTATAGCCACATCGGAACTCATGGTCTTATAACCTTGGGTGCTCTCTTGGCTTTAGCATACTAGACTATCGGGAATAAATTTGAGTTTAGGAATATCTTAGAAAATCCTAAACATCACATTTATATCCTATGTGTAGCCAAAGCAGAGGGGAGGCAGCTTACATGAAAACATCTCAAGCAATAAAATTACAAAACCATTAAAACAGGAGAAAAAAAAGATTCAAGAACCAAGAAGGTAAATGGTAAGAGTAGTTTTATACCGGAAATTATTTATATTAAACTATTCTTTCGAGCATGAAACTTAGTGCTGGCCTTAGGATCAAGAGACAGTTGAGGGATTCACAGCTCTCATGACCTTCCTTATCCATCCATTAGGAGAGAAAAAAAAATCCTAGCTCTCAACTCAGGATGGAGTCTATCATGCAGGTTTTTATATGGGGAACATTGAACAATATGGAAGATGAGATGATTTATTACTGATGAGTCACTTTGGTCAAACATAGATAGCTATTTAAAATTGTTAGAGATTTGAGAAGGTTGGGGAGAGAGAAGTTTGTAGGGAGCTGTAATTGGTTTTTCCTAATAAATTTGACTCCTGACTGTTTAGGATTCTTGAGATTAAAGCAGGTACCTGAATCTATTTTAAGAACCTCAAAAAACGTGCTTTCTGGAATCATTACATAGGAAGCAAGATTCTGGAGCGATAACATGAGCGCCCAGCATCTCCCCTTGAGGAAAAGATTTTACACAATCCCACTGGGCTTTTAATGTATTCAGTTCACCAGTGACTCAGAAACAAAAATGAAATCAAAATACTTTCTTGAAACTTGTGTAGTCCCTCTTGTCTGAGTCTGAAAAGGTGCCCAATAATAGCTATGCTAAATGATTGAACCCCTCTGCATGAGAGAGCAGACTGCTCGAATTTCTGAATCTTTTGTTTCTGGGGTCTTTAAAGGAGAGATAACATCTAGCAAATCGGTTAGAATAAGATCAGAGCTGCTCTTGCTGTGTAATCTTTACTCAGGGAAAAGCAAACTGTAGCCCTAAAGCCATCCAAGAGAAATGAAAGGCACCAACTTCATCCGTCTGAGAACCAGGCAAGGCTTGTGATAGGAATGGCCGCGCAGTACAAAGGCCTTTTCACCAGCTGCCTGTGTGAGTCAGATGGTTTGCTATGGATGGAGATAAGTTGGATTTATGGGAGGGGTCTCCCCAAAGAGTCTAGCACAAAACCTCTTCTCCTAGTCAAACAGGAAAGCTCATTCGTCTGTTAACAACACCCTGGAGAAAATGGCCCTTGAAGATGGTATCTATGAACAAGCATTGTGTGCTGGTGAAAGAAACTACTTGTTTCCATGGAGGTAGAGGAATCACTGAGGCTTCTAATTCTCGCCTGCCTCTTTTCTGAAAGGTCGCTGCCTAGATTTTCTCATTTACAGCACCTGACACTGCTACTTCTGCCAGGATCCATTAGTACCGTCTCGATGGCTCCCTTTGCCAATTAGAAAGAATTTAACACTAATGAGGGTCTGGGACATTAAAGAGGTCATCATTGCCAACTCAAGGAACAACTGAGAGAGACACATACTCCGTCAGAGATGTAGATATTTGTTTTTTCCATTCTAATGAAATCATACAACACTCATTATACTCGTAATGCATTTATCCTGGCAGCCAACCTATTGAATGCTTGTTGATCACATCAACCATCAAATCTGATGTTCCGTACAAACTCTGAGTTAGTCCAGGTCGGTCCAGTTCAAATTATCTGCACTGTGCAGTAATTATCTTCCTATTGATCTAATTCTTGCTCTGAGTCGTCACCTATTAGCAATATAGGCATTGCTTCTAAATCAGCGATTCTCAGATTCCTGCAGTGGTTCACACAGTTCCCCCAGAGGGGTTTGGAAATGTGTGGGGGCATTTTGGATTGTCCCAATTAGATTTTAGTAGGAGGGGATCAGGGATGGTAAACACCCTGAGACACGTGGGACAGACCATCCAATGAAAGACTGCCCCACCCAAAATGAGTACAAATTGAGAAATATTATCTGATATCTATCTCTCGGACCCAGGTTGGCTCTTTCTAAGAATTTCACTTGTCTCTATCTGAGGTAAATCTCCTGAAACACACAACCAACTGGTAATGCCACAGGTGATCAACCTCAAAACAGCTCCCACGATGAACAATGGCACAACAGAGACCATCCACTATTAAGTCAAAAGAACTGTATTCAAGTCTCCCTTGAACATTTACTGGTGGTGAGACCTCTGCTGAGTGCCTTAACCTCTGTAAGCCTCAGTTTCCATGCCAGTAAAATGAAGGTATAAATGCCCACCTCCCACAGCTATGAGCATTAAAATGGATGATGAGCATGAGCACTTTGTGATAAGAAAGCTCTATATATATGATACCCATTATGTCTACATGACCTCATGCTTCTGCTGTCGTGGACACTTAGGAAAAAGAGGCCTAATCCTGGTCCCCAGATGGACAAGGGAGTGAGTCTTTGGTCTCCCAAAGCATATGTTCATTTATTAGTTTAGGGGTGACAATTTGTTTCTCCGTTCACGGCTGCACATAATACGGGTCAGCCATTCATATTTCATGAAAGAATGCCCCAAAGAAGTTACTGAGCCATTGCTAGTTTCCTTTGGCCTTCAGTCATGCCTGCCTTGATAGAGACTCAGGGCAAAGAAGTTTCAAAGGAGTTAGGAGAGAGACATATCTGTAAGAAGCCCTAGGGACTCAAGGGGCAATATAGGGCATGGTGAGATTCAAGGCTGTTCTGCCAAGTGGAAGAATCGTAAAGCTTCCCAAAAGGCTCTCATCTGGGGTCTTTGTTTAAACATGAAGACACCTAGGGACTTGCACAGCAACAAGGGGAGGCTGCTGTGGTCCCTCACGGAAGGGCTAGAAAGCTGGGGCTTGGGGATTGGGAGTGGGGAGAGTCGATCCATGCCATCCGCGACCATCGTGTATAAAAGTCAGCAGGAATGAGAGGGGCTGGACCCCAAATGGAAAATGGAGAAAAGTGTCCTGGTGATGGGTGAATGGGAGGAGGAGCATTTTCTTCAAGGAAAGGTCCCAGATGGGATGCCAGCAGGATTAAAGCCAAATCTGGCTGTCATTAAACACAGGGCCACGGCTACTTTGAATAGATTAAGTAAAATTGACTTGACTACATTTAGTAAAAATGCCAATATTTTAAACCATTCAATCCTTTAGAGATCTCTTATCTATACTGGTCTATTTATAAATATGGAATCCCAAATTATTGGCTTGATTAAATTGACAAAATAACTTACTCATTTTATTTAAAATCACAAAATAATACTACTTATTTTAGAAAATAGAGATAAGCAAAAGTAAGAAAATTAAAGGCACCCATAGTCCCACCACATAGAGATAACCATGATTAACATATTACTCAATTTCCTTTCAATGTTATTACTGTTGTTATAAATTTTTAAAATAAAAAAAGATCATGTTTTATATACATGTTTCTTTTTTCACTTGCTCAACTGTGAGCATCTTTCTAGTTTGGCTGAATTTGCCACTTGTCAGTGTTTGTCACATGGTGAAATCTGAGGAGGCTTCTGTGTGACGTGTGAGGTGGTGGACGGGTCAGGCGAGGGTTTCCAGGGTCAAGCGCTCATTGTGTTCCGTTAACCTGGAGGCCTGATTCATATCCTCCTGGTGACCAGGAAGGTGGTTGTTCTTGATGGGAGGTCAATTGGCCAATGAGCCAAAGGAAAACATTATGTCTACTTGAAAACAATGGTCAATGTCCTTGTGGATGACCCACGGCACTCTGAGCTCTGTATCCTTGCATGGGCTTCAGTAGAAATGAGAGTTTTGGAGTCTTCAAAAAGATATTGGTTGTCTTTGTGTTGTTTATGTTGTAGAAAAGCACACCCACATACAAAAAAGACACCAAAATCACCTATAACCCCACAAAGCAGAAATAGCTGCTGTTAACATTTTAATTTTTGTGCTCTAATCTTTCCTTCTTATTTTAAAATAATCCTACCAACCAGAGATGAACCTTGTTAACACTTAGGTGTCATTACTTTTTAGAACAACAGTGTGATCATTCTGTTTTTGTAGCTTCTTTTTCTCCCCGTAGCAAACTAGCACAAGCATTTTCCTCAAACCATGGGATAATCTTCTACATCGCTTCATAAGAATACCTGCTAGTCCGTTGAATGCATCCTAATCATGAAAAATAATGTCCTATCATTGAGCATGTAGCTTATTTCCAACCCTCGACTTGTTTTCAAATAATGTTTTTCATATTAAAAATAAAGGTAAGCAAATAATTGTATACCCTGCAAACAAAACCACGAGTAATGAATGCCCTGGTTATTCACATATGAGATGGAGCATGAACTGGAAGGAGCTCAGCAGACGAGCATCCTCTGCCTCTGCTTCTGAAGGAAGTCCCCTAGTCTAACCCTCCTATTTCACACTGTAGGAAACTGAGAGTCAGCAAAGCTAAACTACCCGTCCCCATCACTTAAAAGGCAAATTCTAAAAACTACTGGTCTCTGACTTCCTGTCTTGTGTCCTTTATCTGGTTAATGTTGAAATTCAATATTCTTAGATCCAAAAATTAAACAAATAAGAAAACAAAAAGGTAGAGGTTGCTGCTACTAATTTCCCATTCTATCTACCTGAGGCTGAGAGAAATACGTTTTTGTTATCCCAATGTATTTCCCTTTATTTCTGAGGATTGGTACCCTGAGAAGGTACGATGGGTGTTCGCTCTCTTCAACTTACATCATTTTATTTTAAACCTTCAAATGCCTTTTAAATTCATGCTGCCAACTTTTTGCCAAGCTATGTCGACCTGTCGCTGTCGCATTGGCCCATCTCCTGCCATTTTTGTTTCTATTTCTGTGAACTCTTGCTGCCACATCACCTCTGTTAGTTCTCAGGTTCACGATACTTATTGTGGCAGGGATTTTTTTTTTTTTTGTATTTAATAAAAGGGCCTTTTCATGTCTTTCATCAGGTTGCAATAATCTCATGCACATCGCTAAGTCTACTGCATCTGTTCTCCCTAACGTTGCAATTTTAAATTCCACTATTGTAACCTTCAAAGTGGTCCATGTCACCACCCCAGTGTGAAGCTGAAACAGATGCCGTGGCACAATGCAGCTGGGTTTATTTCCTTTTTGTGCACGTAACGCACACCCTCTCTCCCCTCCTTGTCGCTTTTGTTAGTCTCTGCCGTCTGCTCTCTCGCTGCCATTGTAACTATAAGGGCTTCCAATTCCAGGAGAATGGTTTAAAATCCTATGAAAAAGAATCAGTGCTACAATACCAGGGTCTGTCATTCTTTTTGGGATAATCAATAAACATTCTTTTATTTATGTGATGTTTGTAGTGTAAATAAAATTATTATTCACTAGCGCACTGAGCACATCATCTCTCTCCAGTTTATTGTTCCTCCGTTTGCAACGACTTTATACTTAAAAAGGATCTCAAATTAGATTAAGGAATATGTTTCATTTCCTTTGATGTAGGATACGGATGGGGCTTCAGAGGTGCCGGCAATTCCCCTTTGTCTTGCTTTTCAGACTCACATAATGGAACATCAATCTTGCAAAGGATCCTTCTGCCAAAATCACCCGGTTTAATTTAATAGGCTACTTGGTTAAGACTGGAAGTCTTTATCTTCCATCCTACATTATTATGTCAATCCTAAGCCCTCTTAGCAAAATGGGAACATTACTCATAAAGAGAAATTGGGGGGGTGTGTTCAGACAGCTCTTTTAGAAAAATCAATGACAGTCCTAATACCTCATATTTTCATGGTTTAAAAATGTAACTTCATTAGTTAATATAATAAAAGACTTACACAACCTAAACGGGGGGGGGAAAAAAAGCAAACCAAACACGCCCTAATTCCACGACGTGGTGAACGAAAAGCTGAAGAAAGATATTCTGAGGTGCTTTGCTGTCCTCTGGCGGTTGATCATCTCAACAACACAGACGTGGGTTAGCGGCTCATTTTCAAAGGGCCTCGGCGATCTAACTGCTCTGATCCACGAGCTTCGTAGGCGAGGAAAGGGTGCCCGTGGGGTCCTGTCACCGGTGCAGAGCGCAGGGAACTATAACACCGCAGCGGTCTAATTTGAAGCGTTCTCATTAACGTTATTGGACGTTTGTTTGTACATTCATGTATTTGAACGAGTTTTCAGAAAGTATCCATTTTCTGAATTTCCATCAGGAAATTCTTCTGCAGAGTGACTTTGATGCACAATATATCATTATTGTCTGATAACTTTTGACAAAAATTTATATTTTGGAACTGATTTAATAATTATAATTCTTATTAAATTCTATGAAAGTTTTAAGAAAAATCATTCAGTATATTATAGGCAAAAAACCTAATATCAAAAGAATGTAAAGTGTGCTTTGCTTTAGGTAGACATCTGTTAAACGAAAATCTTTTGATATTTTACATTTTGTATAAAACAAAGATTCCACACACATTCCTATACTTCTGTGTATCCATTTGGCCACAACAGGCATTTTTGTGCAATTTAAACTGTTATTCATGACGATGACTTTTTCCCCCAGAATATTTGGAGATTTTAGATCTTTTCTTTTCTTGTGAATTTATATTCTTTGACTCTCTCCCCTGACTTGGGATCATGTTGGGTGGAATTCATACTCAGATGCTATTCCTTTCTTCTAAATTCCTTTAAGTCCCAATGACATTTTATCGAAGGTGCTAGAAGCTTAATGACATAGAGGATTGAGTTATGGGGGTGTGAGCCTGTGGGTTACAGCTGTTTTGATTTCCGGTTCTCTTCCTCTGCCTGCTCCCCATGCTGCTGGGCTCTCTACCACAGAGACAAGATATCCAGGGAAAGAAGATAAGGGAGGATAAGATTCAAATTACACTTTGCAGTCATTATTTGCAGATTCAAATTCTTGAATGAAATCGATAGCTTAGAGAAGACATTGATGTTTAAGTTATAAAATAGCATCTTATGTCTCACCCCTGATTTGGGGGATTTTTTTACATCGTGAATTGTCAGATTATCCTCAAATGTTGCCTCTTGATTCAACCAGATTTGACAACTATAAAATTCTAACAACAACAACAACAACTTCTACAGTCTGTTGAGAATGGACGAGGTGTGAGCCACTGAACTTGGCCTTCTCTGTATTGTATTCCCTCAAATCTAAAACAAACGTGAGGCACACCATCATTATATGTATCACTAGGGAAGAAAGAATATGTCCAATTAAAGTACTACTAAGTGCTTTATGATCACATAGACTTTGTATTATATTAATATTGAAAGAGCTGTTTTAGGCTTTAGCTAAATGTTGGTCTTTTTCATCATATAGCACTCTTATGCATATATAAGAAGGAAAATAGAAGCAAATTCAATTGGTTAAGGAATTCTAAAAGTCTTACTTTATTTTGCATTCAGAATCTATCTTTATTGATTCACATTTTGAGTGAGTTGTTGAGGTTCTCGTTTGTTTACCCCATATTGTCTCCTGTACCTTTGAGAGTGTAGAGGATGCAGCATCTCTTAGAAGAGGCTCCCTCAGGACCTCTGGGATCTCCTTCCACACTGCTGACGCCTATTCTGCAAGGTTCCGTGCGGTGCTTTCTTGAGGCACTGGCAGAAGGTTTTCAGACATCCGGGACCCGTACTCCTTCCTCAACTGGTTCTGAAATGGTCTGTCAACTGGAAGTGGAGGAGTCGTCAGTCATGCCACCAGGGTTAACAAGTGTGCGCCATGACAGCTAGATTGCACCTGCTCCTTCGCAGGTGGTGACTTAAGGTGCTATAGGTTGGAAGATGCGCTCCCATTCTGGAGATGCCCGATGTGGGGACGATGCTTTTTCAAATCAGTGCAGTATCGTGTACTGTCCTTTAATTCAACCTGCATTATAACCCTATGGGGTAGGTCTTGTTTTCTCTGATTGACAGGTCATTCAGTGAAACTATAGCACTGAAAGGAGATTCGAGAATGCAGGAAATAGACTTTGTGAGAGGGGTGGCTGCCTTGAGGAAGTCCTTTCATAAGGAACCAGAAGGAATGAAAACTTGTTGTAGCAGGTCATATTACCTGGCATCAGGTACCCTATTTGCAAAGAAGCAAACTTATTATATATGTCATGTTCAGAGGACCCGGAAAAAATTTCACAGGCTACTGCAGAATTTGCGAAAGCTCTGATAAAATATAAGTGGCCGTTGGCTGTGATTTCTGAAAAACAAAGAGGCATTCCATAATACTTTTGCAGCATATCCCAAATCAAAATCATTGAGGCTGGCATGTTTTCTTCAGAATCGTGAAGACTAATGTTATTTTTATAAAATGGGCAACAAGCTCCTCCACGGACGAATTTGAATCATCTTCAGCAGACACAGAAGTCTCTTGAGAAGAAAGTGATTCACAGCAGGACTTGGTGGCTAAGGGATTCATCCTGTTGAAACAAGAATGTGTCAACCAATTACCCAAGATGTGCTCCAAGGCACTGCTGAGGAAATGAAGCTGCTTGCAAGCTGCCAACATCTGGCCACAAAGGACACCTTTTACGAAGAAATCACACTGTTATTCCATAAGGCCATCATTATTTTGTGCTGACCAAATTTTATGCAGCACACACTTCTATCGTTATTCTGAAGACATTGGGTAGAAGTGATATCTTTCGCCCCCTAGGGGACATCTGGTAGTGTTTGTGGACATTTTTGGTTTGCATGACTGGTGGTGGTGGTGGGTAGAGGCCAGGGATACTTCTAAATATCCTACAAGTCGCAGGAAAGCCCCCCCACAACAAAGAACCATCGGGCTCTAAATGTCTATAGGGCTGAGGCTGACATTCCCTGGTCTAGCCCCTAATAGCACAAATAGCATCTCTTCTCGAAAGCCTTTCTGGGTGCTTCTTCCATGGGCTGCGTAGTGCCCTGTGCTGGCTACCTTCCCAGAGCTTACACTCTGTTCTGAAATCAACTCCATTTTCTTCCCTGTCTTCACATTATACATGAAGCCCCCTGAGGACAGGGACTGTGTTTTGGTCACGTTCTGTCCTTAGAAACTGGCATCGTGCCAGGGGCCATTAAATTGATTACAAATAAATGACAGTAATCCAATTAGACTGAGCTTAGGCAAAATAAAGGATCCCAGGAAATGGTGAAAAATCCAGCTGTAGCAAGGTCAGGGATATAGCTGGAGTTCAGGAACAACAGGAACCAGCAAAAGCTGGCAAGGTTCTCTCTCGGTCTCCTGTCCCTGCTTTTCTCTCTAGGTGAACTTTAGTCCTCTGCATGGTGACACATGCCCATGGACAGTTCCTGAGTTTTCAGTCTCATGGCCACCTACCCTGAAGAGGAATAGCCCATCTTTTTGGCACTCTAGTTCAAAAATTCTCAGGAAAGCATAGCTTTCCCTCACTGGCTCCCTTGGGTCAGTTGTCTACCTTGAACTAGTCCACTGTGGCTAAAGCTAAGAGCAGGAGCAGTTCCTAGAAAGCAAGGAGTGTGGGCAGACAAAGCACAGGTGTCCACTGCCCTGGACCATGGAGACACTCAGTGATGATCTGCTCAGCGGCTGAATACGGAAAAGCCCAGAGGAAGGTAAGATGTGCCACACTACTCAGAATAACTTCCAGGGACCTCTGCTTTTAATGGGAAATGAAATTTCTGGGAAGAGGTGGCACAGTTGCTTGGGAAGCCTGTGTTTGAGGCTTTTATTAGTTGGGGCTCTTTGGCCAAAAATGGCTAAAACTCTACTCCAATTAGCTTAACTATAACAGAAATTTTGGCTCATGGAACTCTGCAGTCTAGGGGTAGATCAAGCGGCAGGCATGGGTAGATTCACGATCTCAGACAATCTGCCCTCTGTCTTTGTGTGGCCTAATTCTCTTTGCAGACTCACTCCATATATTGGGACAGATGACCACAGGAAGCCCCAGCCTCACACCTTCCCAGTCTAGCCATGAGAAAGACAACCGTCTCATATGTCAGTATCTGAGAAGACTCAAATTGACTTATCTTGGGTCTTGGGCCCAACGTTGATCAACTGCTGTGGTTAGGACCATAGGAACTTCTGACTGGTACGTCTACATCTCATGACCACTCTGGTGATATAAACTTAGTGTGTGAATGACAGCCCACCAGTAGCCACGTGGAGTCCAGGAGGAGTTTCTTGAAGGAACTAGAAGCAGGGAGATGAGAAGGCATGATAGAGAGACAAAAATACAGCTACCATAGTCCACTGTATCTCTTTACTGCTTATTACCCATGTGACTTTGGAGAAAAAACTTAACTCTGAGGCTATTACTTATTAAAATAAAAAATAAAGACCACTTACTAAGCATAAATAATAATAAAATGGTAAACACTTTAGTTAGTAATGCTTAGTCTTATGCAATTAATTTCCATTTTACTTTGGGTTTGATGTAATTTTTTGAGCTCATGATACCTGGTGCTAATAATAGGCCAGAACAGGAGGGAGATGAGACGGATCACTATGCAGAGCCCTCTGCATCCTTTCTCTCCCGTAGCTTCGACATCTCTACTTGTCTACTTTTGGGAGCTCAAATTTGATGCCAAAGCCTCAGGTGAGGGCTTGTAGGTTTAGGAGCTTAATCATTCGTTTTTTCCTTCATAACTACAGTACACGAGATGAGAAAAGGCCTTTATATCATGATAGAAAGTTACAAACAATAATAGGGGGAGTAGTGTAATAATCCCTTTGGACCCATCACCAGCTCAACCACCATCAACTCCTATATGGCATCATTCATATTGCTGTCCTCTTCACCCATCTTTACAATCATCCCAAAGCAAATTTTATCTGAACTTTGTGTGTTATCTCTGAACGATAAGGTCTCTTAAAAAAACCACAATGCCGTTATCATACCTAAAAAATGAGCAATAATTAATAGCGTTAAATAGCCAGACAGGGTTTCCAGACCTCTGATTTCCTCATTCTTTCATTCATTCATGCATCTGTCTCTATCTGTCATCTATCTGTCTAATGTTACAATTGTGTTCGGAGTCGGGATTCAGAGGAGATCCATGCACCACGATAGGTTGATGTGTCTCTTAAGTCTCCTTTGATCTGGAGGCTCCCCTGTCACCTCTCTGTCTCTTCTTTTTCCTTTGCAGCTTTTTTCACTGAAAAACTGTTTTTTTGTTCTGTAGAGTTTCCCACAGTCTGGATTTTGCTGATTGCCTCCCTGTGGTGTTGATGAGCTTCTCTGTCCACCATGTTTCTGGACATGTTATATTTAGAGGTTTGATCAGATTCAGGTTCAGTGCCCCCGGCAGGACCATTCCGTAGGTCGTGCTGAGTGCTTGCCTCATGAGGCCGTAATGACTACCTGTCTCTACTCATGATTTTAGTAACCCTTGTTCCGTTAATGTATTAGGGATTGCAAAGTGATGACATTTTGATTCTACCATTCCTTCTTAATCGATTAGCTGGAGGAGAGATCTATAAAGAGAAATTTCTTCATCAGCTCTGAAGTCTCTCTGAGGTTTAATTTATACGGGAATGGCAGAATGAAGGCCTGATTCTTTCCCTTCATTTAAAATAATGAATTCGTTTCCCATCATTGTCCACTGGTGATCAATGAGGAGTGCTTTTTATTGTCACGAATTTAAACATGTTGGATATGTTTTGTTCCATTGTATTTATTATTATTATCCTTCATGCTCAAGTTAAGTTGCCCCATCTGTGACCAGTCGGAATCTATTTCAGTTAGCTCTTGAGTCTTTTTTGAAAAAAAACGTGGACAGCTATCTGATTTCCTTTTTAAAATAGACACTGTTATCATTAAAATTACCTTGTAATATAAATGCATGGATTGATTTTCTCTCAATTTTTTAAATGTGCTTTTTATTGATGTGTAACATATATACAGAAAAATGCACAATTCATGAATGCATAGCTCTGATTGTCAAGAGGTGAACACACCTGTGTGCCTAGTGCCCATCTCAGGAAGCAGAAAATTACCAGCAGGCCCTGACCCTTCCTGGGCATCACCCTTTCAAAGAACCACCACCTGGCTTCTAGCCCCATATACTCATTTCACCTGCTTTTGACTTTGCATAAATGAAATCATACAGTAAGTTCTCTTTTATGTCTGGTTTCTTCTACTCAACATTTTGTTTGTGAAATTCATCCATGTTCTTGTGTGAAGTGATAATTTATTGATTTTCTAACATCAGAGGTTGGACCTCTTGGATTGATTCTCTATCTTTTTCATTCTTTTTTCTTGTGTTTCTCATGTTTTAGTTTTTTTGTTCTATTTTTTGGTAGTTTTTCTCAGCTTTATGTTGAAGTTCTCTTCTGTTCCCTGCGTTGTCTCTGTTTGCTCAAGGTTCTTTTTTTTCTGATTGCTTTGGTTTTTGCCTTCTATTTTGTAGGCTTTCCTTAGATGATTTGTGACTCTGGTTTCTTGTATGTAAATGTAAGGACTAATCAGCAATTTGGAAGCAACTGTTGGATAACTGTGTGAAAAGTCACATTTTTATTTGGCAGGGATCTCATTACCTAATTGCTTCATAACAAACCACTCCAAACTTAGTGGCGTAAAACAGCAATACTCATTTATTATCATTTATTATTATTTTCTCTCATGATTCTGGGCATTGGATGGATTCAAACAGGTGTCAGGGTCTCTCACATGGTCTCATGCTGTTACTGTCAGTGTCTGGGGCTGGGTAATCTGGAAGCTTCTGCATTCAGATGCCTGGCTCTGGGTTAGGAAGACTCAAACAGCTGGAGGCTGGAACTTGCATCTCTCTATCTCTGTGTGGTCTCTCCAGCGTGGCAGCTGCACAGTAGCTGGACTTTTTACATGGCAGTTCAGAGTTCCAAAGGCGTGTGTCTCAAGACAGAGCGAGCGAGACGGAAGCTGTAGACATGGCCTCTTCTGACCTGGCCTCGGAAATCATTCAGCGTCACTTCTACAGCATTGTGGTCACCAGGAGTGAGCCACTAAGGCCAGTCTGTATTCAAAGGAGGGGACTGAGACTTCACGTCTTGATGGGCTGCATGTCAAATAATTTGTAGATGTGTTTTAAAGCCACCACGGTTAATATCTGCAGGTCTTTTCCTTAGGACTCTTGGGTTCTTCCTAAGAGGGGTTCTCCAGTCTACCGGTGAGGATGTGAGGTAGGTCAGGGTTGGACATGCCTGTCTGCTGGCATTCTTAGACCAGGATGCAGAAAGAAAAGAGCCTGTAGTTTGCTTGTTGGAGGGTCCCATGGTTTAAGATACAGATTTTCATTTAATCCTCTCTTCTTTGACTGCATTTGTTTTTCCTCAACCCCATTCTCTTAATGCAAATTCCCTGGGAGCTCTGGTCTCCTGCTGGGTGGAGCCAGGGAGTCTAACTGCTCCATGTAAACACATCCCCGTTTTCAGATGTACCCCTGTCTGCCTTTGTGATGAGTTGGTGCCTGCAAGTCTTGAGTCTTTCTAAGGTGTCCTGGCAATCTTCTGTTTGCTTCTCTGGATTTACTTTCCATTCCTCTCTACCCTGCTTGGGGCCTTGGGAGGCTGAATGAGTGGATTACACCCTGGGGCTCCCTACGTTCTGCTTGCAGTATCAGTGACTGTGCTGTGCTGAGCCGTATTAGAGCTTGATGCAAAAGGAAAAATCACTAATACTGATCCTGACTTTATTTAAAATTTTGCTATTTTGTTCATCGTGGAATTTTTTGGCATCAATTTTGACTTTGTTTTATTTTTTGGTGAGGAAGATTGGCCCTGAGCTAACATCTGTTGCCAATCTTCCTCCTTTTGCTTGAGGAAGATTGTCACTGAGCTAACATCTGTGCCAACTGTCCTCTATTTTGTATGTGGGATGCTGCCACAGCATGGCTTGATGAGCTGTGTGTAGATCTGTGCCCAGATCTGATCCTACAGATCCCCAGCCACCGAAGCAGAACATACGCCAACTTGACCACCATGCCACCAGCCGTCCCCAGTTTTGACTTTTTACGATTGCATTAAAATAGCATTTATCTTGATTACTGAGCTTTTGGCTCCCCCTCTTGTTTGAATTTTGTACCTGAAGTGACTATCTCATTTCCTTCCCCCAGCCCCAGCCCTGACATTTTGAACATTATGTTGCCAGACTCTGCATCCTGTTAAAATCATCTGGAGAATGTTGATTTTGTTCATTTGTTTTATTTTGTTTTAGCAGGCAATCAGCCTGGTGAGGGTCAGACTGAAAATTCTGTCGCAGCTTCTTTCGGTGGTGGTTCCACTGTCAGTGAAGCTTCAACAGCTTTGCCGAGCTCTGAGGTCTGCCCTGGCCACCCAGAGTTAGTCCAGGACTGGGTGATGGTCTATGTTGTAGTTTAGTTCTCAAGGCTTTTGCTCCGCTTCTTTGGGTGTATTAAATGCGCGTGCAGCTTGAGAACGAGCCTGGGACTTGTGTCACTTCATATACAGAATTAGGAATCCCTTCGTCAGATCTCAGCAGTGCTTTCCAGCTCCCAGATCCCCATCTCCTGGTTTTCAGAGTTTTATCCTCCTGTGGGTTGCACAGTTACAAGTGACTGGGACCGCCCTGGGGAGAGGCTGCAAGAGACAAGAGAAGGGAAAAATTAATGTGAATTCCCCCCATTGTCTTTTCACAATAAGGACCCCTTTTCCTGTATCTCTCTTAGCATCAGTCACTGTACTATAGAAATAGTCAAGCATATCATTTTCTTTTGCAGTGGCCTTCAGGGAATACAATAAGGAACCCAAAGGGAATTTAGTGGAGCTCCCAAAGTCATGTAGAGTGTAGGCTTTTGACATCAAATTGGGCAGCCAATCGTTTGTGTAGAGTCTGTGGTCTCTGCTGGTTTTAAGCTTCCTGCCTTGCTGTCACGGCTTGGTCTTTTACACAGGGCACAGGGCTGGGCGCAGAGTGGGAATTCAATAAACATTTGTTAAATGTTCCAGGTCAGACTTCAGCACCATAACCATTTAAAGTTTGACTATAGAAAATTTTATTTCCAAAGTTTTAAAATTTATAATGAGCTAATATTGCCTTAGTCAAGTGTCCAGTACCTCTGGTGGCTGGGTTGCTGCAGGAATAGGCTGAGCTGGAGGCCAGGGTGCATCCTTGGGGGTGAGGATTCGGCAAGCGCCCTAACCTGGCTTTGCACTGTCCCTCTCTGGTCCAAAGCCCCAGGTTCCTAACTTGTAGAAAGTAGACCAACTAGTCGAGAGTCTTGGAATACAGTTCTGGTACGTGCCCAGCAATATTTATATTTTCTGCTTCTAAGTTACAAATTAAGTCATTGGGAGGAGAGCTGTTAGAACTTAAAGGCCTTTGACACAGGTCCACAAAACCAAACCAACCCAAAAAATCAGCAATGTTCTGGTTGGGTAATATTTCCCTGAGATGTATTCTAGCTTGCCTTTTGTTTGTTCGTTCAGTGCACATTTCTTAATGCCTATTTTGTGAGAGGCAACAGATAACAGCCTTTGAGGAATAAAAAGAAGTATTTACTTAAAAATCTATGGGCGTTGTTCACCTCTCCTCTCCCAGCCAGCTAACATTCTCCTGGAGGTCAAAACAGTTAAGCTGTGATTACAGGAGGCCCCTTTATCCGCCGTTTCAGTTTCCAACGTTTCAGTTACCTGCGGTCAACTGCAGTAGGAGAGAAGGTGCTCCTCCTTCTGATGTATCATCAGAGGGTCAATAGCAGCCTCACGCCAAGTCACAACGCCCACGTCATTCACCTCTCTTCATCTCATCACGTAGGCATTGTATCATCTCACATCAGCACAAGGAAGAAGAAGGGTGAGTATAATGCAAGATTTTTAGAGAGAGATAGAGAGACCACATTCACATAACTTTTATTACAGTGTATTATTATAATTGTACAGTATATTATTATAATTATATATACAATATATTACTATAATACAGTATATTATTATAATTATAAAAAAGTATGTAATTATATACAGTGTATTATTATAATGCAGTATATTAATATAATTACTACAGTATATTATAATTATTGGTTATGTTGTTAATCTCCTACTGTGCCTAATTATAAATTAAACTTTATCATAGGAATGTATGTATGGGAAAAAACATAGTAGGTACAGTGTTCTGTACTATCCACAATTTCAGGCATCACCTGGGGCCTTGGAAGGTGTCCCCCACTGAAAAGGGGGGGCTACAGTATAATACAAGTGCTCCAAGGGGCTGCCAATCCTTCCTCCGTCATCCTTGCCTCTCCTTCACATTGCCCTTTCCACCTGCCCCTGCTTTCATCTCAGGCAGTCTTATCCCTGATAAGTTGGGGGCAGGCCATGTGACCCTCTGCACGCCATTTCCTGCCCCCCAGTTTGGAAGGGACCAGAAGTGCATACTTGATCCTAACTAGCCAATTAGATTTCTTCTCTTGATAATTTTGAATTGGGACCAAGTTCTGAATCGGCTAGGGTTACATGCTGATGTGGACTCCCGTGGGAAACTGCCAATTTGAGCAGAACTTTGGGGCCAGGTGGCTAATTAGTAAGGAAAATGGGTTGATCTACACTGCAGGAAGAAAGGCAGAAGAGGATGTAGAGAGGGTCTGAGCAGAGTCCATGCCAACCTCCGAGAGAGATGGAGAGAGGATCCTGCTTGGTTCCCAGTGGTGTCCCAGGTCCCCACAGGGCCAGCTATACTTCTGCCCTTTGATTCCAGAAGATGCCCTGATTCCTTATGATAAAAACTCCTTTTAGTGCCAACTTGAGTGGATTTCTGGGTTGTTTGTTATCTTTTAACAACAAAATGCTTCTTGATGAAAATGACAAAACAAAGTGAAATACAAACTAAATAGAAGTACAAGCAATAATGTAAAAGAAGAAACAGCAAATAACTCTGACTAGTTAATGCAAAAGACAGGCACATTAATTTTACATCTTCTCTGAATTCTCTCTATGCTCCCCCTTCCCACATTTCTAAGAGCAAAAGTTAAAAATCAGTGTCCTGAAATGTTAAGTTATTTCATTTCTGATGGAGGATTTTTAAAAATTTAATCATGAGGGGATATCTATTGCTACCTTGGTGATAGACCTTAGCATCTCCAATTTCTTTGGTCAACACCCACTTGCTGGCAGGAATGCAACTTGAGGGAATTGTGGCTGTGCGCTGAGTCTGTTTTCTAAACATTATGTTGATTTATGATGACTCATCTCCTCGGTGTACGTGATGAACTTCTTTGGTGGGGGGAAGGGGTCTTCATGGATGACTAAGCTCTGTCTTCAAAAAGCACTAAATTAAAGGAGCTAGAATTCTGTTTCTTACCTCAATTTATTTTACTTTCTCTGAAGTGCTTAGTATTAAGGTGCTCAACAAAAAAGCACCCGTCTCACTAAACTGACAGTTAGCAGTGTAGTGGATTATTGTCAAGGCTCGTTTTTCTAGGGCCCTAGCCCAGGACTAGAAAGAAAGTCTTTTTAATTTCTCTTTTTTGCTCTTTTCTCTGCTTTTGGGACATTTTTCCCCTGCAAGAACACTGTAAAGGGAAAGTCTATTTCTTCTTCCTCTCTTAGACGTGTCACAGCTTTGTCTTCTGACTTACCCCTCTAAACTTTCACATTGGGCCTGAGCTAACGTCTGTTGCCAATCTTCCTCTTTTTGCTTGAGGAAGATTGTTGCTGAGCTAAAAATCTGTGCCAATCTTCCTCCATTTTGTATGTGGGACACTGCCACAGCATGGCTTGATGAGTGATGTGTAGTTCCATGCCAGTATCTGAACCCACAAATCCTGGGCAGCCAAAGCGGAGAGCGCGAACTTAACCACTGTGCCACTGGACCAGCCCCTCATATTGACGTTTTATCCCTTATCTTGCTCCATCTTTTGAAAATTCAGTGAAAACACTGGTCCCTTTTGCCTTTCTGAAGTTCATAGATATATGATGTGAGAATTCTTATGGTAAATTCTGCTTCAAACAAAAAAAATCCACAGAAGAAATTATAGGATGTAAAAGACTACCCCGTCTTCCCAAGGGAGGGAAATTTCTCTGAAATCTAATCCCAAAGTGTCCAGAGGGAGGCTGGCCCTGAATTGTAAGGGAGACCACATTTATCATCTTTCTGACTGTGATTCTCGGCCATCTTCAGTAATCAACTCTTTCTGGTCTCCTGGTGAGTTGGCCTTTCTCACTGGCCTCTCTTACTGCCCTGGAATTCCACCCAGCTTGGCTTTCCTGCTACAAAATGGTCTCTGCCTCCTTATCCTTATTCTACCAGAAATCTTACTTTGGCTGGAGACATTTCAGTGACTGAGGCAAGGGTTCCCACACAGTAGTCATGTGGAAAGTGTTCCCTTGGACAGGAGTACAGGTTTTGGGGAAGTGAAATGGAAGGGAGAGGTAATGTGGGGTGAGCCCCAGCTGGTCCCCACATCTCAGGACTCTCACTGAGAACCCTTCCTCTACTCACCCAGCCAGTTATGTGTCCCTAGGTCCCTAGTTCAATATTGTTGCCTTCCCCTCTGGACTCTAAGCTTGTTAAGGGAAGAGAGCAGATTTTTCCACTCTGCCTTTTCTATGCGCCAAAGCTGGGACCCCAAGTAAGCAGTCAGTAAATATTTATTCAATAAATGGATCAGTGAAGAGGACCTTCTCCTGTCATTCCAGTCATAGCATGCAAGTGACCGTTCGTTCCTCCTCTAAGTAGTGCTGGTCCTGACCACTCCTTTATGGAATGATGTGGGCCATAGCGAGTGAGTGAATGAATAAAATGAATGTGAAATATGTGGAGGATATTTTGAAAATACTAAACTCATGTGTTTTTAAAAATTCCCTTAGCCTATAACACCTGTCGGGTCCCCACACGTGGAATGAATGGGTTTCGTTATTTTAGGAAAATTATAGAAATTCTTAGTCTGGAGCAGAGAAGCCATTTTTTGGTTTTGGTTCTCAGCTGACAGTCTTGGGTCTTTAGCAAAACAATGTCTAATCATCAGAAAGAGATTTTCTAAATCCCAAAAGTTTCCCTTTACTCGTCAAGAGTTAAGCCTGGCTGACCTGAATCAAAGAGTTTTATTGTCCCTAGTGGGTTCTGACCATGGTTGCGAAGCAGAATCACTTGGGGAGCCTTAAAAAACACCAATGCCCAGGTCCCGTTTCTAGAGACTCAGATTCAATTATTTGGTCTAAGATGGAGTTCAGGTGCTGCTGTTATAAAAAAAAGTTTTCTAGGTGATTCTGATGTGCAGTCAAACTGAGAACACTTCTGTAAACTGTAGTATTTCAAGGCTGGATGATATGACTTATGGCAAGACCCCGTTGCACAGGAAGGCGAGAAGTAAGAGAGCAGGGTGAAGAGATCAGACAGGAATGACGTGACTCCCTCCTGAGGGCTGAACACTGGCATAGGGGTGGGCAAGGGATGGTAGGAACACCCAGAAAGTTTGGGGGATGGCTAGTGTGGGACTTAGTCAGAGCTTCTCAGATGTTTCACAGGAGAATCCCAAGCCATGTAGGGAAGCATTATATTCAACACGGTGCTGAGTGTGAGGTTGCTAAGTGATATTTTAGGAATGTGATGAAGTGAGTGGGCCAGAAGGAAGCCCTACGGAACGCATCTCCCCTCAGTTTGGTGCAGCCAAGATGGCTGACAGTTCCTGGTACCCAAAGGGGATGCTGAAGCAGCAACAGAACAGGTTGACTGGATAAGCCTGAGGTTGAGATGGGGAGACTGCTGAGTGCAGGAACCTCTAGCAAGAGGCTCTGGCAGGGACCACTGAGTGCGATGGCGAGCAGCATCATGATACACAAGAGACCAGGAGGGTCTCTCATCACAGACTCCCTCAGTGGGTAACAGACTAGCAAAAACCTGGAGGGTGGTTTTTGTCTGAAACCCCACCTCCTGCTCCCCTGAGGGTAGGAATACCTTCCCCTCCATCCAGCCGTGACTCTGAGAAGAAGAAACAGCCCTCACTGGGAGTTGGAACTTTGAGTTGAATTAATATTCTCTTCAAATCAATTTAGACTCATAAATACTGTTTTAAGCCAGAAGATACTGAATTATTTTTAATTGTCACATCTATGTTTTTCTTCTGCTACCAGCAAAAGTAGGAAGAGGATGGAAAGATGAGAACAGTTATAGATAATAAAGAAAGTTATGTTTCTTATATGTCTGGGGTGTGATACATAAATTTTTGAGATGACAATAATATAAAGGATGAACTCAGATATTGACCAAGTTGGTCTAAATTTCTCAGTATTATTTCATATAGATTAGCTTTTAATACAATGGCATAGCACTCAGTGATAAAGAGAAACTGCTGATACACACAACGACATAAATGAAATGCAAAAACAATGAACAAGAGAAGACAGACCCAAAAGAATAGGTGCTGTAGGGGTCCATTAATATGAATTTGAGGAACAGGCCAAACACTTGATGGTGACAGACGTCAGAACAGCGGCAATCACTGGGATGAGGGTGTATTAATGACTGGTAGGCATGAGGAAACTTTCTGCTGCGATGGGTGTGTTTCACATGTTGATCTGGCTGGTGGACATGTAGATGTATACCCATGTAAAATGTCATTGAGTTGTCCACTTAGCTGCTTATTTTATTGCATATAAGTTATAATCAAAAAAGTACTAAAAGAAGTAGGGGGTAAATGAAGAAAACAATCTTACTCATTTTTCACTCAAAGACTTGGGTTAAACTGTCAGAATATAAAGCCAAGTGTTGAAAAGTGGATGGTGCCAGATAAAAATAAATCTGCCACTTAGATTCGCCAGAGGCTGACTCAGCCAGGTCCCTGCAATAGCAGAGACAGAAGACAGAAGGGTTAGATACGAGCAATGAGGGAAATGTGTTTTCACCAAAAAGCCCCTGGGCCTCCTTTGACAACTTCTTTCTCTCCCATGGAAATTTTTAGATCCTATTATGTTACCACAGCATTTTTCCAAAACTCTCCTCCTGGAATTGATTTGTCTAAAGACATGCCGGCTCCTTTAAAATCAAAACTAAGCTGTCAACACATCCTAATGGCACTGTTGTTTTTGGAGGGAAGATTGGTGACATAAGTGGTCTTGGAAGACGCAGGGATCATGCGTGTGTATGTTCTGAGTCCTTGGGAAAGCCGCTCCTTTTTATCACCATGGAGTGGGAAAAGCATTGGTTTCCACGTCAAAAAGACGTGAGTTCAGCACCCGACTTCACCATTTCCCATCGGAGAGATATCGGAAAGCCACTTGATCTTACAGCACCTTGTTTCTTTATCTGTGAGGAGGAAAAGGAGATAACAGCTTTTTACAGATTGTGCTGTGAAGATTGAATCAGATCTTATATAGGTGCATGGTGTGCAGTAGTCTCTCAACAAGTGAGTAATTACTATTCTCGTTGGTATAGGATTGCAAAAGGCCAGCTACCCAAATATCACCATCAGCCATGGACTTTAGTTCACACAGTTGTGTTCTTCTGGAATTCTCTTCCTCTTTCTACTCCCAGGCCAGCCCTGGTGGTCTAGTGGTTAAATTCCGCGTCTCCACTGCCATAGCTGGGGTTCATTTCCCTCGTCAAGGAATCATACTACTCATCCGTCAGTTGTCTTACTGTAGCGGCTGTGCATTACTGTGATGCTTAGAGTTGTGCCACTGGGATTCCAAATATCAGCAGGGTCACCCATGGTGGACAGGTTTCAGCAAAGCTTCCAGACTAAGACAGACTAGGAAGAAGGACCTGGCTACCGACTTCTGAAAAAATTGGTCATGAAAACTTTGTGAATGGCAGTGGTGCATTGTCTGAAGGTGAGAGGATGACAGAAGATGGCTCCAAAAGACTGGGCAGGGCTCTGCTCTGCTGTGTATGGGGTTGCTTTGAGTCAGAATCAACTCGATGGGCACTAACAACAAAATTCTACTCCCAATTCAAACGCTATCTGCCTGAAATCGTATTTTGCCTTTTTCTTCCTTTTACTTTATAAGGTGTTAAAAGAAAGAGTTCTTTTTCTGTTCACCTGGGCACCCCGCAGAGGGTCCAGCCCAGTGATTTATATAGGTAAATACCTAATGTTTAGTAACTTGAAGGATGCTTTAAAAATACAAATGTTTTAGCAGAGAGAATAAACACCATTAACATATTTGCAATGTTTTACACAGTGATCTCTATCAGTTTTCATATCAGCTGCTTATTAACCACCAGAGAGCATTTCTTCAGGCTCGGAAGAGGATATTCCAACAGATGCTTTATGGGGGAAGGTAGTAGTGTCTGGGGACTGACACGATTTTGGCTGATACTAACCCTATGTGGTAGTTATTTCCTGCTGTGTAAAAATCTCCCCCAAACTCAGTGGCTTAACACAACAATAAATCATTTGTTATCTCTCACAGACAATGAGAATCAAGAATTTGGGAGCCGCTTGGCTGTGTGTTTCTGCCTGGGGGGTCCCTCATGAAATCCACTTAAGGGTCAGAGGGGCCTGTGGTCTTCTGAAAGCTTGACAGGGCCTGGAGCTTCCACTTTCAAGGTGTTCAAGGCTGTCAAGTTAGTCCTGGCTGTCTGGAGCGATCTCAGTTCTCTCCACGTGGGTCTCTCCACAGGACTGCTTGAGTGTCCTCATAGCATGGTGATTACTTCCCAGAGTGAGTAATTCAAGAAACCAGGCAGAAGCTGCAATGCTTTTATGACCTAGCCTTGGAAGTCCCACAACGTCACTCCTGCCATATTCTATTGGTCACACAAACCCGCCTTGAATCAATGTGAAAGCAGATAGCACGAGGGCGTGAGTACCATGAAGTGAGGATCCTTGGAGCCATTTTGGAGGTGGGCATCATATTCTGGCACTAGGGATTAGGCAGAACCCATTCCATGTGCTTCCAGCAGGATGGGGGAATGTACCACGTTTGACTCCACTCGCAGGACTATTGTGAAGGACAATTGTGGAGGTTTTGTTGGCATCTGAGTACGTATGCCCTCTTGAGTTTTTTAACAAAGCAGCCCACTAAAGGACCTTGAAAGGCCAGCTTTGGAGAGCCTTTTGGATTGGACTAAGGGGACTAGAAGTGAAAAAAGAAAGGGCAACATTGGAAAATACCCTCCTATGGATTAAGCTTCCTGAGGGAGGATTTTTTCTACTTGTTCACAGCTGTAGGCCCAGAGTCAGAACAGTGCCTGGCATAAGATTGATGCTCAGAAAATATTTGTGGTATAAATGAATAAATGAGTTTGAAATCTGCTTAATAATTGATCTTCAGGACAATTTATTATAAACGAACTATAGGAAACAATCTGTTATGTAAATATACATATGATAATATATTGTTAATCATTAATGTTCAGAAAAGGTTGTTTTGTAGTTAGATGAGTGGTTCTTAAATTTTTTAATTTAAATATCTGAAGAATTTAGTTTTATGTAAGTTTTTATGACATTTTATAAAATGAAAACATCTCGTGTGAAACATCTCTCTTCTTTTTCTTATTTTTATAGCATTGTACTGAAAGAAAATAGGGGAATTGTAATTCTATTGGAAACATTAATTCTGGAAATAGAGCTTTTTGGTATTTCGATTATAATTGTAAGTTTAAGAAATTATTGCTTTTCTATGAAGGCAGGCACATCATGGGAAAATGTCCTTGTTGAAATATACAAGAAAGACAATGAATTTGGTTGCCCCATGTCAATGACTATAGGAAAAATAATTTTTCTTTTTATCTCTATGATATTTAGTAATGTATTTTATTGAGTAACTTTAGTCACACAAATAGAATGTAGGAAAACTTTGAAGGCAAATTTGAACTCTGAATTTGGAGTTGCTTTTCACCATGAAAACTGGCTGAAATCAACAGTCAAATCTGATTACCCACCACTCTCTCAACTTCCTGTTGGTTGACCATCAGTTTATTGTGAAGGTGACTTTGCTTCTAAGCAGAGGGGGGCATCTGAGGCCAGCAAAGTAACCCCTACCTCCATCCCAGTGATAAATAAATGACAAGGAATAGGATATATTGGAGTATATGAGGAAGCCACTTGGGTTAAAACTAATTTGGCCTGACCTTGTTTTTGCAAAAGGGCCGGACATGGCCTGTTGAGCATGCATTGTATATCGGCTTTAAGTATTTACTACGTCCCAAAGACAAGAACAATGCCCTTAAAGATAAGGATGTAACTTCCCCAACATGGGAGTTTCTTTAAGGATAAGCATCTCTCCCTAAACTAAGGATTAATTTCTGACCTTCTGTGCTCACCTTGTGACCACTCACCTTGTGACCACCGACCTGCTGTGTTCACCAAATTGCTCTGCCAGCAAAGCAATCTTGTGACTGTTGTAAAAGGGACATTTCTATCGTCTGTGACGCATGCTCTTTGATGCTCTATAACCACTCTGTACCCCCACTTCTTTGGAGTGCTCCATTCCTTTGTGAAAGGACTCTCCTGGACCATATGGTCCTAGGCTTGGCTCATAATAAACTCTCTTCAATTTTGTTTTATAGATTGGTTATGGATTACTTGTGTCAACGCCAGCAAGAGTGTAAAGAACTACTGGTGAAAGCAGATCAACAACGCTTCCCCAACGAGAAAGAACAACATGTGCTCAAAAATAGAGTTAAGTTTCAGCATTTAGCTTGTGATGGAAGTTGACAATTTTGTTTCGTTAGGCAAGAAAAATGCAATTTTTTAAAGCTTGGCATTAATTATTATTGGTGGTTCTGGAGATTATTGTAATGACAGACTGGGAAGGCAGGGGGATAACTTCTCAGGCAATGGGCCTAGAGAGGCAAGTCTTCACTTGGGCTGGTGAACAGCTGCTCCTTAAGGCAGAAAGCAAAATATAACTCATAGAATTGTGCCTTTTCAAAGACGAGACACAGACATTTAGCTGCTTGTTAAAAGGCCTCCTTGTCTCTCTAGATGGCCCTGATGGTGATGAGTTTGAAAGGAAAGCCTCCCTCTCTGTCCATATATAGGCAAGGGAGTCCCACCTTTAGCAATTTTCACCTTAAAATTTCATTTGAATTGATCAACCGTGTGTTGTCAGCGGTGGGTCCCACAGTACTGAATGTCAGGAGAATCTCTTTCTTCCCGAGGAACTGACTAGGTCCCAGGAAAGTTCTAGTCCGTCATGTTCTGCAGGATTCCTGCCCCACAAGTGCTGAGAAATGACAACAGAAAACCCCCTTGGCACAGACCTTTCATTGTCGTGTATTGACAAAAGTATGCACAGGGAAGAAAGGAGATTCAGATCGTGGTTCCACTAATCTCATTAACTTGCAGAGTGACTTGAGCTTTACAAAGTTTCTTTGGCTCCATTTCCTTTGAAAACCATTATTAGGAGACAACAAGGCTAGTTTAAAATTTCTGTTTTCCAGCTCTGGTATTTACTAGCCAGGTCACTTTGGGAAAAGACATTAGAGTGTTTTCCTATCAGTAAAATGGAAGCAAAAATGATATACATGCCCGGTGGTAAAATTCTAATATACATGAAAATGTTTTATAAAGTTGAAAGCAAGGTGCATGCGTTGATTTTGTCTTGTCAATGTAACATCCAGGTGGTCAGTGCGCAAGTCAGCTGCCCTCTTCCTCAGGATTCTTTTGCTCACCTCCTTGGAGCAGTTAACAGCAGTTCGATGACTGGGTCTCATCCTCAGGTCAATGGGGTTCGTGCATCAAGAGATGATGTGGGCGTTCAAGGTGAGTAGAGGTAATTTAACAAAGGCTAGGCGGTCTAGATGAACCTCAGTTCTGCAGCAATAGCGATCCAGGATGTTTACAGCAGCTTTTCTCCTACAAACCATGTATTCACACGTCTGGAACCAAACTTTTATTTTTCCTGAGGTTTGCCTGCTCCTGACTCATCCTCTCCTTCCCCAAAGTACAGCAGAAACCAAGTTACTCCTTTTCTTCAGTTTTTATTTGCAAAAGCAAGAACTACAGATTAGAATGTGTATGCAGCACTTCCAAACCACAGTGGACTTTGCTTAGCGTTAAATATGCACGGTGGAACTCAGTCACATGCTATTTGGAACAGGGGACAGAAAATGACCATTTTAAAAGCCAGTGACTGTTAATGATACTCAGGGGAAGAAATGAGCATTGGAGTGAATGTGTCTGTAATTTTAAATTGTTCTGCACTGGATGGGACTTTATAATTTTAATACCTGCAAATGATCCCAAATCAATGGGATATCTCCAAAATGAAGTTAAAGGCTAGTTTAACGTAGCTCACTATGAAAGCAGGTCCTGGAGAAAAAGAAAACCACTTTCATGTTTGTATCCTATTGAGTTTAGACTCATCAATAAGCTGTTTACACAGGCATTGACCCATTTTATCCTCACTACAACTCTGGGAGATAGACACTGTCTTCACTTCATAGATATTAACTGAATCACCCAGAGAGGCGAAGATTCCATGGCAGCACGTGGGCTGTGTGACTCCTGAGCTGAGGCCCTAACCAGCATCCTGATAGGTGGTTGAGAAGAATTAAAAATCATAAAGGTAAAGCATTGTGATATCCATAATTCTTAGTGTGCTGTAACACTTTCACATAAGCCTAGGGGCTGTTTATAGGCAAGACTCCTGGAAGAAATCATTGATTTTCAGAGGACTATGTCCTTCCATCCTCCAGCCTTGCAGGGCAGAAATGAGGGCTGGAACAACTTGGCACATCTCAGGCCTTCCACAAATGGTAGCAGATGTTATTGCTTTTATTATTTTTATTATTATGTAGTAGAGCCCTTGAGAAACCCATTCGAAATAACAAAGAGGTTCATTGCCCAGGAAGTTTTTTAAACTGGGGATGTCCGACATTGTTGTGTCCACTCAGGGTTCTTATATTGGTGGATCAAGGAAAGCATCCAGGAAGAGTGGTTTGTAGAGCGTGTTTGCCAGAGAAAAAGAAATAAATATCTCTCAGAAAAATAAGTTAAGATCTGAGTGAAGAACAGTTCCATGAAATAATTAAGGGTGGCAGAGGAGGGAAAATGTGGAAAAAGGCGTGGAAAGTATTTACTTGGTCAAAACAAAGCAGCTGAGGCCGTATTGGTTTGGCCAAAATAACTGGATGAAAAATGATCCACCCATTGTTTTGGACTAGACAGTACCAAATAACTGGTTTGACAGATTTCTTTCTCAGGCTGCATTGACCAAAATTTTGGCATTGAGTAGACACAGCTCAAATCACAGAGCAGGGAGACATCCCAAGGAGATCACTTTACAGATTCTTTTATTGGTTCTACTGGACAATAATGGCAGTAACTTGAATTTGCATGACTCCTTAAAAAGTATTTTCACATAAGTGACCTCATTTGGTTAAGACTGATTTCAATTTGTGTTTTCCAGTAATTCACTGTTACATAGCCTTGAGGAAAAAATGCTTACTGGGAAAATAGTTAATCTTGGAAGTTTACACAATCCGTAAGGCTGGCCCTTTTTCAGGGCTCTGGGGGAAAAATCTTTAATATCAGAATATTTTCTTTTCGTTTATTGTTCTGCTATTTTAATTACTTAAAATCTCAGAAAGTGAATAGTGTTTACATAGACTAATTAGATAAAGAAAACTGGAAACTTTTCATATAGCTGCCCAGTGTCTCAAAGTTCTTATCTTAAAATGATAAGAATTAAAATGAATGCATGGGGTATTCCAGTGGTTCTTAAACTTTAGCTGCAGCGGAATCACCTGGAGGGGCAGTCAGGCGGTGGGGGAGGGGACAGAGCGTGTGTTTCTAACAAGTCCTCAGGGGAGGCTGGTGCACTTTGAGAAGTCTAGGGGTATCAGTGAGTTAACTATGTACCGACAGTGGTTATCAGAGGATGTGCCACACTGCAACTGCTCAGTAAATGTTAGCTCTTATCCCTGTTGTCTTCCTCTTCCTCCTCCTCCTCATCGTCAAATAGATGATAATGAAATGAGTCAGTACCAAGGCATTCCCCGAACTCTAAGGCTCAAAATAATAAAATCAACACAAAATGGAGGTGTTTTTCAGCTTTGCTGAGCAATTACCATGGAACAAACTAAACCAGGTATCTGTGGCAGGCCTCCCTGTGGGCAGTTCAGCCTGGCTGGTACCCATACAGCTGTGGAAATAAACCAAGACTAACCAGATAAGAAAAGCCTATTTATTCTGACTTTGCTATGGCACGGGAGTCAGCCACCATCACTTGGTAGAGACTCCAAGGCAGGCAGAGGAGTGGGAAAGCTTTATGGTGGAAAGGCTTCAGGTGTGCCTTGACGGGAGGCTGTTGGCGCGGGAAACTGTAGGCAGGCTAATTTAGAAGCAGAGCATCCTACGTGATTGGTGCATATTTGGTGCGTCTTTGGCTTTCTCTGGTTGGTCCTAAACTGGAAGCTGTCTGTTGTTAATCACATCCTGGCCTTTCGGGGCTGATTGTTATAGAAGCTATTGTTCAGCTTCCTGGATTGTCACTAGAGATAGTGATCGCCTTCTTGCAAGTCTTTTTATAGCAGGCTGGCTTCCTGGGTTGTTTATTGTAGATAAGGGGATTGGTTTCCTGGGCAGATTGTTGCAGGTTGTGGGTAAAAGTTCACTTTTTGTGTGTTGTCTGGCTAGTGTCCAGTGTTATAACCAGTCTCTCCCAGTGCAGAGACAGTCTACAGGGAGAGGAAGTTCTGATGGCACTGACTAGTGACTTGACCCATGTGGCACTTATAAACGTTATTTCACCTCGCAAATTGGCTCTATTGTATCAGTTTCTTGTGAGCCGAGTTAGTGTTACTCTGTACAAGGAAATGACCCACTCTTGGCACACTGGCAAATCAAGACTGAGCCAACCAAAACCAAGGAACAGATTCTATAATTTACTACACTATAAGTTCATGCCACTCAACAAGCTTCTTGTTGGCCATGTAGCTATTCTTTAATGGGCAAGAACCCAACTTTATTTTAATTTGTGTTTAACTTATGATTGTCTTGCTCTGTACAGCTCCTTCAAGTCACCACACCAGGGTCTAGAAGTAATAATTCCAATTCCAATTCAAAATTATTGTGTTTTCCATGTGTGCCAGGTTAATATGAACAGAAGTATTTTACATAGGTCATTTCACTTATCTCCCATAGCAATGCTGTAAGGCGATAAGTGGTCCAATCACTCATTTCCAATATGGATAGAGGAATAGGTTTCCCCATATCAACAAGCAATTCTGAGGATGCCACTTGGGTGTCCTACAATATAACTCAATTCTGACACTATCTACGCAGAGATAGCGTCATATCCCACAGGTTAAGGGTCCAGTCCTACAAGACTGCCTCTCCCACCCATTTCAGATGCCAGTTGCAAGACCAAGTTGCAAGTTGTTACCTGTGCGTCTGATCCACTGGCTACAGGTTGGAGGTTCTCATGACCACCCCACCCCCCTTGGACTTCAGACACCAGTTGCAAGTCCAAGTTCTTTCCCGTACCTTCTGACCTACTGGCTATAAATCAGAGGTTCCCACAACCCCTCCTTAGGTTTGATTAATTTGTTAGAGTAGCACACAGAACTCAGAGAAACTTTTTTCTTTTTTGCTGAGGAAGATTTGTCTGAGCTAACATCTCTGCCAATCTTCCTCTATTTTGTATGTGAGTTGCCGCCACAGAATTGTGCCGATCAGTGGTCTAGGTTTGCCCCCAGGAACTGAACTGGGCTGCCGAAGCAGTGCACATAGAACTTAACCACTAGGCCATGGGCCCTGCCCCTCAGAAAAACATCTAACTTCCTAGATTCCTGGTTTACAATAAAAGGATATAACTCAGGAGTAGCCAGATGGAAGAGATGCACAGGGCAAGGGATGGGGAAAGGGTGTGGAGCTGCCATGCTCTCTCCAAGTACCTCTCTCCCCAAATCTCTGTGTTTTCACCAACTCTGAACTCCATTCTTTTGGGTTTTTACGGAGACTTCATTACATAGGCATGATTGATTAAATCATTACCCAATGGCAATTGATTCAACCTTCAGGCTCTCCTTTCTCCCCAGACATCAGGGGGTGGGACTGAAAGTTCCAACCCTCTAATCACATGGTTGGTTCTCCTTGGCCACCAGCCCCTCTCCTTAGATGCTTTCCAAAAGTCATCTCGTTAACACAACAAGAGACACCTTTAGTGCTCTCATCACTTAGGAAATTCTAAGGGTTTTAGGAGGTTTGGGCCAGAAACTGGGATGAAGACCGGACAGATATTTCTTATTATAAATCACAGTGTCACAGGTGGGTAGTACCATTATCACACTAATGAGTTTCTGACTCAGCAGGTTTGGGTTGAGGCAGTCCGAGACCTAAGTTCACAGGTGATGCTGATGCTGCTGGTCTGGGAGGTGAACTTTGAGACCAGTGTTCTAGAAGAGCAAAGGGACAAGTATGTATATAATTAGAAGTTGTGATAAATTCCGCAAACAACAGAGAGGATCCGACGTTGGGCTGTCAGAGAAAGGCCTATCTGAATAAGTGACTTTCTATCTACTCCCTCTTTCTGTAGCCCTTTGAGATCTGATGACTCTTTACTGACACTGGGCTCTCAAAATATATTGATGATTCCCTGGCACTCTTAAAAACATTTATGAAAGGCTAACTAACAGAAGGGAATCATGACCCTGAGGAATTTAAAACTAGATTCTACATTTAAGTGTTCTCAGGACCCATAGACCCAAATAGTTTCTTTTTTCCAGTGTTGTCTTTACTTCCATCCTTTTAAATCTCTATAGCGTTTGGCACCGTGGCCTAACCATCCTTCTTGAAACTCTCTCTACCATTGGATTTCACGATGTTGCACTTAACTGGTTGTTTTTTACTTCTTTTACTTTTTCCTCTGTCTTTATGCCCTATTCCCTAACAGTGAGTACCCACTAGGATCTGCTCGAAGTTCTTAGTTCCATGTTACATTAACTAAACTCCTTTTCCATTTGCATGATTTTAAATGAAGTCTTTCAAGTGTTCATTTCAAATCTCCGTTTTTACTTCCCATCTGTCCCACACTTCCACACACAGAGTGTCTCTTCATCACCTTACACTTACCACATGGAATCCAGAATTGGGGAAGAGGTTGAAGATCCAGGAGACAAAACACATGATCGATAGAGGAAGATTCCTGAGAGGTGAGAAGAGTTGGACTTTAAAAAATGAGTGGAGAGATTATTATTGGACAGGAGAAAGTTCAACTTTTTTACCTAGATGAGGACAGAAGAAGGAAAGGCCTGGGGTAGTTGAGGATATGTTTGCCAAGATAGACTGTATTCTGGGCCGCAAAAGAAGTCTCAGTAAATTTAAAAGGATTCAAGTCATAGAAAGTATTTTATCTAGCCACAATGAAATTAAATTATAAATCAATAACACAATATCTCTCAAAACCTCTAGATTTTAGAAATGAAATAGCACATTTCTAAATAATTCATGGGTCAAAGAAAAAATAAAAAGGGGGATTATATAGTATTTTGAACTAAAGGAAAATAAAAACATAGAGTATCAAAATTTATGAGATGCTGCCAAAGCAGCACTTAGTGGTGAAATTTATAGCACTAAAGCATATACTAGAAAAGAAGGAAGGTCTCAAATCTATGACCTCAGCTTCCCCCATAAGAAACTAAGAAAGATGAGCAAATTAAACCCAAATTAAGTAGAAAAAAGGAAATAATAAATATCAGAGCAGAAATCAATGAAATAGAAAATAGTAAAACAATAAAGAAAATGAATGAAAATCAAAGCTGATTCTTTGAGAAGTTCAATAAAATTGATAAAGCTTTAGCCAGACTGATCAGAAAAAAAAAGGAGACACAAATGACCAGTGTCAAGAATAAGAGATGTGACATCACTTTAGTTACTACAGACTACAGATATTAAAGGGATTTAAAGGGATATTGTGACCAACTTTATGCCAATAAATTCGACAATTTGGATGAAATGGACAGACTCTCTGAAACAAACTACTAAAGGTCACTTAAGAAATAGATACCCCAAATAGCCTTCTATCTACTAAAGCATTGAACTTATAGTAAAAAAACTACTTACATTAAAAACTCCAGGTCCATATAGTTTCACCAATGAGTTCTAGCAAACTTTTAAGGAAGAAGTAGTACTAATTTTATGCAATCTTTTCAAGAAAACAGAAGATTTAACACATCTCGATTCATCCAGAATTACCCTGATACCAAAACCAAAACAAGAAAAGAAAACTACAAACTAATATCCTTCATAGACATAGATGTAAACATCTATACAAGATTTTATCAAATTAAACCCAACAATTTATAAAAAGGATAACACATTATGACTAAGTAGTTTAACGTTAGAAAACTTATCAGTGTAATTCACCGAATTAACAAACTAAAAAAGAAAAGCCATATGATATCTCAAAAGATGCAGTTGACAAAATCCAATATCTATTCCTGATAAAAATTCTCAAAAAATAGGAATAGAATGGAATTCTCTAACTCTGATAAAGTACATCTATGAAAATACAATTAACTTATTATTAAAGAAAGATTGGATGGTTTACCCCTGACATCAGCAATAAGCCAAGGATGTCCACTTTCACTATCTTATTCAAAATTGTACTGTTCTATCTAGTGCAACAATGCAAGGAAAAGAAATAAAAGGCATCTAGATTGGAACGTAAGTAGTAAAACTATCATTATTTGCAGACAACATGATTGTCTATGTAGGAAGTCCAATGGGCTATACAAAAAAGGTGCTAGAACTAATAAGTGAGCTCAGTAAGATTGTAGGATACAAGGTAGACATATAAAAATCAATTATATTTTTATATAGTAGCAAAGAAAAAGCAGAAATTGAATTTGAATAAACAGTAAACAATACAATTTAAGATAGCATCAAAGTATGACTTAGGAATAAATTTGACAAAAGATGTGAAAGTCCTGTCTACTGAAAACTACAAAACACTGATGAGAGAAATTAAAGACTGAAATAAGTGGAAAGATATATCATGTTTATGGGTTAGAAGACTCAGTATCATTAAGATGACAATTCTTCCCAAATTATATATTATTTATGTTATAGATTCATCATGATTCCTATCAAAATCCCAGCAGGATTTTTCAGAAATGGACGAAATGATTCTAAAATTCATATAGGAATGCAAAGAACCTAGAATATCCAAACAATTTTAGAAAAGAGCAAAGTCAACACAGTGGGTTTTGTGTCAAGATTGACAAATAGATCAATGATGGAAAAGAAGTTCAGAAATAGACTCACACATATAGGAACAATGGAGTTTTTACAAAGTTTCAGACATTCAGTGGAGAAATAATATTCTTTTCAACAAATAGTGCTGGAACAATTGGATAACCATACACAAAAAACAAAAACAAAGCCATTAAACTTCCATCCATTCTTTTCACTATATGCAAAAAAACTAACCCAAAATGGAATATAAATTAAAAAATTGCAACCTAAAACTATAAAGCTTCTAGAAGGAAAATAGGAAAGCCTTTGTGATGGTAGGCAAGGAATTTTAGATGTGACTTGAAAAGCATAATTCATAAAAGGACAAATTAATAAATAGACTTCATCGAAACTAAAAACTTTTACCTCTTCAAAAGACCCTACCAAGAGAATGAAAAGACAAGCCACACACTGTTGTATAATGCCTGCAAAGCGTACATATCTATCTGATAAAAGACGTGTAACCAGAATATATAAAGCACTCTCAAAACAACACCTTAAAAAATAAGCAAAAACTTTGAACAAATACTGCACCAAAGAAGATATACACAAGAAGAGATGCTCGTCATTAGCCATTAGGGAAATGCAAATTAAAACCACAGTGAGATTCTACCACACACCTATTACAATGGCTTACTTACAGACTGACAATACCAAGTGACGGCAAAGATATGGAGAAACTGGAACTCTCATATGCTGCTGCTGGGAAAATACAATGGTACCAACACTTTGGAAAACAGATTGACAGTTTCTTAAGAAACTAAATACACAGGATCCAGCCATTCCATTTCTAGGTATTCACCCAAGAGAGAAGAAAGCATATGTCCATACAAAGAATGGTACATGAATGTTCACAGCAGCTTTATTGGTAATATTTCCAAACTAGAACAACCCAAATATCCATCAGCAAGTGAGTGGATAGATGCCTTGTGGTATATTTGTGTAATGGACTGTGACTCAATGAACAATTAGCAATGAATGAACCACTGATATAAACTACAATGTGGATGAATCTCAGAATATTTATGCTGAATGAAAGCAGCCAGATAAGAAAAGGGTACATATTGTATGAGTTCATTTATATTACTAGAAAGTACAAAATAATCTGGTGACGGAAAGCAGATCAGTGGATGCCTGGAATGGGGCAGAGGAGAGGACAAAGAGAATTGGAAATGAAGGATTAAAAGGACACAGGAAACTTTTGGGGGTGGTAGATGGATTCCTTATCTTGATGTGGTGATGGTGACACAGGTGTATAAATTTTGTCAAAATTTATCAAATTGCACACTTTAAACACATGCAGTTTACTGTATGTCAGTTGCACCTCAATAAAACTATTTCAAAAAATTAAAAAAATGAAACCGTAAAATAATTTGGGGAAAGTATGGCAATTTCCGATTTCAGAGTGGGGAGATCTTCTTAAGCATAAGTGCAATAATGTACCATAAAGGAAAGAAAAGGCTGAAAGATTTAACTACATGATAATTTAAAACCTATTAAAGGAAGAACGATATAAAGAAAATGAAAGCGCAAATGACAATTTAGCAAAATATTGACCAATATATCCAGACATATGTCCTTAAAATTTTTAAAGTATAAAGGATTTTTACAGAGTAATTAGATAACTGAGAACATACCAATTGATTAATGAGCAAAGGACACGGATAGGCAATTTGTAAAAGGAGAAATACAAATGGTTAAGACACACTGAGAAAATGTCACTAATCATAATCACATAAATGCAAATTAAAACTAAGCAGGGAGATGTCATTCTCTACAAGTAGATTAACACGGACTTTAAAAAATTGATATAACCCAGTGTTGAAAATGGCGATAGAGGGATGGACACCTCCTATCCCGCTCCGCTAATGGCAGGGCAAACAAGCAGCCCTCTTGGAGGGCGATTTGGTGGCATGTATTAAAATCCTTTGAGCTAGAAATTCAACACCAGCAGTGTATCCTAAGAGAATCATTCCAATATAGGAAAAAAGAGTTTTACTCAATTTGCAGCTAAATTCAACCATAACTAAATGATTTTTTGAACTTTCTTCTGAATATTCCACTACATTAGTGGTCCTCTGGTATCGTCCATCCCAGCTAAGAGCTTGTGTTCTAAAGATGAAGGAGTAATTGCTATCTGAATATTATTTTTCTTGATGAGTTACATAATTAGATAAAGAATATATTTACTACTAACAGATGCTTTTTTAAAAGTGTTTAGGAGATGTTATCACTGTATTTTATCTGTGTCCATTTGTGAATAGTTTTGTTTCCACTTTTTCCCCTGACACAGTAGTTAATTTGGTTTCTACTAAAAATCCAGCTTAATAACTTCCAAACTTACTTGGAATAATCCAAAATAATTCCAAATTATTTCTAAAACTTTTAAATTTTAATATTTAAATTTAAACCAATGAATTATATTTTCTTAAGCACAAATGGGTACATTTTGAGATCAATACGTGCATATATTCAAAGAGAATTGACTTGCTTTTTACAATATAGCAAACCAAACAATCTCTTAGACTTCCAGTGATTTTAAGATATAATAAAAGGTTATATTGAATAGAAAACTTTTAAAAAGGCAGATAGCAATTTTTAATTTTGTGAAATTATTTTGCTGTGTGGTGTTTGATTGTTGAATGATCAATGGAGAAGTTTCATTAGCGAGACTCTTAAAAGATTCTGTCTAGCCCGGCAGAAAATTAAGTTTGTGGTTAAGACTACATTCTCTACGTGTTATGCTGTATCTTTTCCACCCTGAAAGTACAGTGGTCTAGACTATCCGGAGGCTGAAATGTGAAACTTTTAGTAAACTGAGCTCAGAAATCTGGGACTACATGCCACACCTATGATAAGACAGAAGGAGACCATCCCAGGCTCCTCTGAGACTTGTGCGTTCTGAGTTTGTGGCAGCGTGACCTAATCCTGTGACTTCAGTTTGAGGAACTAGATAGGCATATTGCTACATAAACAGTCGTTGTTGGGTGCATGTTCTCAGCTGAAAGCAGAGAACTTACTTCCTGACAAACAACCCTTTTCATTTCCTCTCTCCTCTGAACTAAACTGTTTTAAAGAGAGAACAAAAATTCAGCTTCCCTATATTATTCAGGCAGTGATATAAAAATCAAGATAGGAAATGGTCCAATGTGGTTACACAGATTTGGCTTTTGGCTAGTTACTAATGCGAACTGCATTTCCTGACTTCCTCCACCGCTGACTTCCTCCACCCCTCTCTCTTTCCCCCAGAGCCTTGCATCCGGGGTAGAGCTCTCAAAACCAGGGAGCTGGGGAGGAGGGAGCTCGTAATCGTCAGGTGTGTGTGCGTGAGAGCGAGTGTGTGTGTCTGTGTGATTACATGCACACACAAAATATTTAATAAGGTAGTCCTTAAAGAAAGCCTTAAACTTGACATAGCAGCAGACACAAGTCATATAATAATGGTAGTGAGAATAGTTATCATTTTTAGCCTGGACTACATGACTCAGGCTGTTATAAGCTATTTGTAAACAGATATTGCTTTCTCATTTTAGAGATGAGAAAGCTGAGATTAGAGAGGTTACATGTTCTCTCTGGGTCACACAGATGGTAGGTGGCCAAGCTGGGATTTGAACCCAGCTTTCCTCTAGCCCAAAACCTAGACTCTGAACCATATAGCCTTTCCATTTTGGAATTGTCTTCACGAAGCAGGAGTCTTGCTGCTGCTGGAGGATTTGGATCCAGCTGGCCAAGTGATCACGGTGAAGTAGCTGTACCCTCACAGACATAGGCAGTGAGCTCAATTAGCAATGTTGGCTGGTTAGCATTTTTCTCTCTATTTACCATTTGATAGTATGCTTTTCAGCTATATACTTGAAAACAGTAGGTGAGAAAACATACCGTAATAGTAGAGATCAACATTGACAAAGTAACTCCTTTCTCTCATGAATTTGAAAATATTCTTTGAGCAAAGCTTCTTATAGTTGTCATCAGTTCTGCAAGATATTCTGTTAGGATCTGAAGTGTTTGTGCCTTTGACGTATTTGCAAACATAGCTTTCATCAACTTGAAAGAAGTTTGGTCTTTCTGTGACTCATATTGACGCTTAACACAACTTGTCATTTGTTCAATAGTATTCCCTGGGCTTTGGGGATTTTGTGGAAAACATGACAAGCAGAATCTCTACTTGATTTATATCCAGGGCAAAAGACAGATATATAATCAGCAAATAGTTGATGAATTGTTTTCAGTTGTTGAATATAGATGAAGTGCTGTCTTATGCTATACCACTCTTGTGATGGGGAATATGTCTTAAAACTAATGGCAAATGTAGAGACAATTATACACTGGCTTTGGTAGTAGAAAAGCTGTTCTGTGTCATGCCTAGAGTTCAGTATGCATATCGTCATATCAAATTTGAATTTGGGGGGCCATCCTAGTGACATAGTGGTTAGGTTTGCATGCTCTGCTTCAGTGGCCCCGGGGTTCATGGGTTCAGATCCTGGGTGCAGACCTACACACTGCTCATCAAGCAATGCTGTGGTGGCATCTCACATACAAAAACAAAATAGAGGAAGATTGGCACAGATATTAGCTCAGTGACAATCTTCCTCAAGCAAAAAGAGGAGAATTGGCAACAGACGTTAACTCAGGGCCAATCTTCCTCACCAAAAAAAATCCCAAAAACAATTGAATTGGGATATATTGAAAGACATTTATGAGTTTTTAATTGAAACGAACTCATTTTAAAAATAGTTGATCTTAAAATCATTTGCAGCTGTTACTGTGAAAACAAATTTGTATACTTGGTTTATATAACTATCAATTTATGTTGACTCATGTAATTAAAGATCTGAGAAAGAATTCAAGAATTTTGGGAAGTAAATCATGAGTCCTTTAAAATACAAACATTTAAAAGTTTTGTTCCTAAAGGCAAAACATGAACTACATTTTTCATCAGAATGCCAAGTGTCTGCAGCTATTCAATTAATTATTTTCCATATTTGATGTTGCAAGTTGGGGAATGAGAGAGAAAAGGGGAGTTTTCACATGTAGGAGATAAAGAGCATTTTGCAAAGCTGGATACCAAGCTGAGCTTAACCTGTATTGAGAAAGATGTAATTGTCTCTCTAGATGAGAAGTTATTAAACCTCATGACTCATGCTGGGGAGTTTGCAGAGAATGAAGAATCTAATGAGAAAATGTTCAGGCCTTTCATGGAGGAAGGAGTCGTGACATTTGGAAAGCAATAAGCCTGCTTCGTTTAGTCAAAGCAGGATTTAAGGACATTTTATGAAGTTAGGACTGTTAGAAAAGTTGACTCATACTAATTCTTCAGTCATTTTCTAAAAACTGTGTCATCTGAGTCATGGAAAATGAGTTACTGGAGTAATGATGTGAATATAACCAGAAAGTGGGTTGGACAAATTTCTATATTGTCAACAACCATTGGGTTGAGTTTTCAAGTCACTTTTGCTGTCTCATGCCTTGTAGTAAAATGGAAAAACGTGCATTTTTTTTAATGCAGGTAGCAAATGACCCAACTCCCAACTGCGCAATGGGCAGGCTGACCCCACGCTCACGAGTTTGTCCTCTGTCTTACATTCTATAATATAGCAACTTTGTACCCTGTCTTACTTATGGTCCGCAAGACAGCAAGCTGGTTCCTGACTACCGGTTTACCTCTTCCCTGCGTGGCTCTTTGCAGCTGCAGGAGCTGCGGGAACTCTTAGTCCAAGTTTGAGAGGGTTTCACAGCCAGGCCTTGTGCTTACATGCATTTTATGGAGATTTTCTCACTATTCCTCACAACAGTCCTAGGAGATAAGTATATGAGCATCTCCATGTAAATTTTGAAGGAACTGAAGCTCTTAGGACAGTAACTTGCCCAAGGGTATCTAGTTACTAACCGGTGGAGCCAGGGTTTGATTTGTTGAGTTCACATTTTCAACCACTGTTCCAAGGTGAGTACCATTCTCTGAAGTTTCCTAAGTGCCTCATTGACTTCAGACCACCCCTGTCCTGCCTTGGAGCCCTCTACCTGGGGGTTTCTAGCTGATGACCTGTTACCTGATGCTTTTTCTTCTTCTTCATCTTCCCCTTTGCCATGTGTAGGCTTCTGGAAAAATGCCCATTTCCTTGTTTCTGAATTCGTTACCTTAGTCTCTTCCATTCCTTAGGCTGCACTGTTTTGTTCTATTGTTGAAATTCACTATAGACCATGTGGCACCAGGCTTACATTTTTATTTACCTTTTTTTCTGGTGAGGAAGATTGGCCATGAGCTAACATCCATTGCCAACCTTCCTCTTTTTCTTGAGGAAGAGTGGCCCTGAGCTAACATCTGTGCCAATCTTCCTCTATTTTGTATGTGGGATGCTGCCACAGCATGACTTGATGAGTGGTGTGTAGGTCTGTGCCTGGGATCTGAGCCCACAAACCCAGGGCTGCCGAAGTGGAGCGCATGAACTTAACTACTACGCCACCAGGCCAGCCCCTATTTACTTTTATGTAATGAAATGAGATAATAATTGTTCATTTCTGCTTGCATGTAAGCCAAAATTTCTGAAATCTAGAGCTCATCTGCAACCAAGTTGTTGGATTTTTAAAAATATTTATAAAATTTTAGAGTGTTTGAGGACAATATGTAATATTAGGAGAGTTTCACAAAAAAGGGTTAAATCAAAATGATAAAGTTTTATATCATCTACTGCAAGTTAGAATGTTAACTTGGTCATACTGGTTTATATAAAAAGGAAAAGAAATCATTCTGAAGATGCATGGGTCTCCACAAACCATTTCCTAAATGCGTCATTGGAATATAAGGATCTCCCCTTGTCTGTTAAGGTTTCCCTCTCATTGAGTCCAGGTGCCCAGTGGAAGGAACTTTCGGGGATGGATTTAGGTGTGCGTGTCTAGTCTCACTTAAAACTAACTCATTCCTGCGTGGCATACCATCATTCCCAACCAAGTCAACAGGGAAATGAATATGTGTTTTTAGCTGAACAGATGAATTAAATTAATAGTTATTTTATTAAGGGGTTTTCAGAATTTCTTCTCTAACTTAATCAAAATAGTTATTTTGCTGGCAATGGATGTTTTGAAGAATTCTAAGAACTGTTTCAACCATGTAAGATTGCCAAGCAGAGAGAAAAACAGGGCTGTCATTTTGATTTGTGATGCTATATTGCATTATTGAGATGCAATATCACTAAATCACAATTAGGTTAGTTTTAGAATCTTTCCTCTGGCAAGATTTGAGAGCATAATGAAGTTAGGAAGGTAGTTGTACGTCAGGGAGATACAACGTGTGTGCTAGAGCCCACGCTGCAGCTACTTTCTCAAATGGGGAATTGTGAGTATCCTGTTGCTTTTCTTTTTCTTTTTTTTTCTTTTAAAGATTGGCACCTGAGCTAACAACTGTTGCCAATCATTTTTTTTCCTGTTTTTTTTTTTCTCCACAACCCCCCCCAGCACATAGTTGTATATTTTAGTTGTGGGTCCTTCTAGTAGTGGCATGTGGGATGCCGCCTCAACATGGCCTAACGAGCAGTGCCGTGTCCCCGCCCAGGATCCGAACCCTGGGCCACCGATGCAGAGCCCGTGAACTTAACCACTCGGCCACGGGGCTAGCCCCCCATCCTGTTGCTTTTAACTCTGTACATTTTCATAAGTTCCCTGGTTGTTCAAATTAATATATGTAAATTATAAATTATATTTTTAGTATAATAAATGTAAGCTAACTGAAGAATTCAATTATTCATACTGCCATTGATTACTTTCAGAAAGATCAAAAGAGCTTCAAAATTTAATTATCTTTTCATTTTGCGTATATTCACTTAATTAAAGTGTGTGAAGAACTTTGATAATGAAAGGCAACGTATCTCATCAAATATAGTAAAATAGAACCATGTGTTTCCCCAGATTGCTCTTGCTTTGTGTGAAAATTCTTAATCGGTTATCACTACTAATGTTAATCAAGCATCTGTTGGAAGAATTATACAGTCATATAGAGTGTCTAAATTATTACATTAAAGAGATAGAAGTAGGTGGGGTGCAGTTCCGTGACTGTCCAGATGCAGTGGGACATCTGGTTCTGCCTTGTGTTCCCTTGATCAGGTGTGGAGGTGGCTCTCTCCTGTACTGCCATCTTCCTGTCCCGGGGTCTAGGACCCTCTTCCACCTCATGCTCAGGGCCAGTGAATGAAGAGACTGCCCTCTTCAGGGGATACTAAGCAATGTGTTTTCCTGACTCTGCTCCATTCTAGGACTGGACACTGACTGGGTTAAAGGAGAAAACCCTAAATTCATGATCATTTAATCTCTGAGGATTTTCTTTTAACCCAAAGAGTTCATTCAGTGTTTAGTCCCATGGCTTTGAGGAAAGTGCACGGCAGAAAACAAATGTAGCAACTTCTTCAGTTCTCAGCACAACATGGTGGAGGGATTCTGAGGCAAAGCAAGCTTTTCCTTCCCTAGACCAGATAAAAGAGTGCACAGGCTAGGAGAGTAGATGAGAGAAGCCACCTGGAATGGAGCAGAGTGAGGACAAGAGGTGTGCAGCTCCCATAGGCACAAGCACTAAATCAGTGCCCACTTGTCCGTCTTGCTGCCGTCCAGTGAGCAGCCCGTGTGTTGCTTTGGCCAGTCTAGCAGAAATGACACTCATCTGTGCCTCAACACATTGCTTAGGATTCACCTGGCACCTTGGACTAAATATAAACCCAGGCAAAAATCAAACTTTTTTTCTATGGGCAACTACACGAGTTATACAGAGAATCAGCTAACGGATACATAAATGGAGTGTCTTTGGTAAATTTAGTGTTTCTAAGCATCAGGGGTAGAAACTTCTAGGATTCACTTGGTGCACTTGGGAACAGTAGTATAGTGTCTGTCAAAAACTATGCAGGGTTTCAGATCTTACCTACTTGTAAGCTCACAAGTTAGCTTGCCTCAGATTTGATGATGGCAGAAGACACAAACTTCTGGGTCAGAGACAAAGGACTTTATTACTCATGGCACAGCAAATAGCATGTTCGTGTTGATGCCCCTTGCCTGAAGTTCCATGGGGGCAGTGTGTTGGGTCAAGATTGGTGCCTACACACATGGGAGGTTTCATTATAGGAGAGAAAACCTGAACTTAGGGAATCCAAATTTTTTATAATGGGCAGCAAGCATGCCTGCTCTTTGTTATGGAGGGCGAGACCATCTCTAATTTCTAGGATCAATCAGTATACAAATACCCTTGAAAATAAAGTCTGGGACAAAGGGCAGTCACTGTTGCTGCTTATAAGATGGCAGAAACATGAGAGACCATGGAGAGTTGATTCCCAGCTGCGTTGTGATAAAGATCTGTGTTTAATTAGAAGTTTTGCCATTTCTATCAGTTCTGTACTACTGGTGCATGAGCCATTTAATGTGCTCTCTGTAAAATTTGCTTTCTCCATCTGTAAAATTTATTCTTCTTTCAACTAATATATACTGAATACTCCCCATGTCTAGGCACTGTTCTAGGCACTTGGAATAAAGCAGTAAGTAAAGCAGACAAAAGTCCCTGCTCTTAAGGCATTTACATTTTACTGGGTATATACTGATAATTTAAAAAAATTCAGGAGTGTTAATCAGTTAAAGATTTCAATGCTCTGGAAAAATATAAAACAAAGCAGGGAAAAGGGAAAGAGAGCTCTGGGTGGAGTGTTGGGGCAGAGTGTGTTTCTATTTTAGAAAAGTTTTTTAGGCTTTTCCGATAAGGTGACAAGTGAACAGCAGTCTGAAAGAAGGGTATACGCCACATGGATATTAAAGAAAAGAGACTTCCAGGCAAAGGAAACAGAAAATGTGAAACCCTGAGACAGGTCCTGATAGATGAGTTGTAGAAATAGCAAGGAGGTCGTGAGTCTGGAGGGGTGGGAGTGAGGAGAAGAGAAGTAGAAGATAACGTTAGAGAGTGGTGTATATTTCAGTGTGTGTGTGTGTGTGTGTGTGTGTGTGTGTGCGCGCGCACTCACGTGCGCAAATTAGGTTGGACCTTGGCGGTTGTTATAGGAACTTTGATATTTTCTCTGGATGAGATAGGAAGTCACTGGAGGGCTTTGAGCTAAGAAGTGCCATGGTCTTATTTTAAAATGCAATCATCGGTTGAAAATACCCTGGTGGAGAAGTTACAAGAGAAGAAGCAGGGACATCACTTAGGAGGCTACTGCACTAATCTAGGAGAGAGTTGATGCTGTTTGGAACAAGATGAAGAGAAGTGATTAAATTTTAGATGTATTTTGAAGGTAAAGTGAACAGGATTTGCTGAAGAAATAGATATGGAGGGGTCGCCCTGTGGCCGAGTGGGTAAGTTCATGACTCCTGCTTTGCTGGCCCAGGGTTTTGCTGGTTCGGATCCTGCATGCAGACCTAGCCCCGCTCATCAAGCCATGCTGAGGCGGTGTCCCACATAGCAGAACTGGAAGGACCTACAACTAGAATATACCACTATGTACTGGGGGGATTTGGGGAAAAGAAAAAAAATTGCCAACAGATGTTAGCTCAGGTCCCAATCTTTAAAAAGAAAAGAAATAGATATGGAATACGAAGGGAAGAAAAGAATCAAGGATGATTCTAGGGTTTTGGACTGGTCACTTGGAAGGATGGAGTTAGCATTTTTTGCAACGTGGAAGTCTACAGGAGCCACAATTTTAGAAGGAAGCTAAAATATCAGATTTGGGTATGTGTTACTTTGACAGGCTTATTAAGTATCCAAGTGGAGGTGGAAGTGGGCGTTTAGACAGGAACTTGGGGTTGTAAATATCTAGATGGTATTTAAAGCTGTGAGGCCAGAGGAAACCACTAGTAACTAGATGAAAAGAAAAGAAGTCTAGTGATTGATCCCTGAGATGCTCCAAAGCTTAGGGATAGGGACACATTCAAATGAGGGAAACAGTGCAGACCTGGTCTAATTACGGGGGGGTTGCCAAGGATCCTGACAGACAGCATCTGAGACAGCCTGTCAGGTATGCTCCATGACTCGACTCCCAAGGTTTCATGGAGAATCCACAAACAACTGAAAATGGCTCTTCGTCAGCTTCTTCAATGACATAATGCCCAGGACGATCTCTTGCTATTGACAACTAGTCAGTTTACCCAAAACTCTTTAGAAAGATCCACTGTTCCAGACTGCCTGGGTTTTTTTCCAACCTTCTCTCCCCTCTCTTGACTCGGCCTACCAGAAATGCGTGAAAACTTCTGCATGAAAAAGGACTAAATAGAGTGCCAAATAACTATCTAAATGTCTCTGAGTTATTCCTTGACAGTGGAGAGAAGAGAAGAGCCACTAAAACAGTGGAGAGTGGTGTCCCAGAAATCAAGTAAAGAAAGAGTTTTGAGAGGGAGGGTGGGATCAACCATGTGAAGTACTGCTGAATAGCCAAGGGAGGTGATGACCGAGAATTGTCTATTTGATTAAACAACACTGAGGTTGGTGGTGACCATGACAAGAGCAGCTTTAATGATGAGGCAAAACCCTCAATGAAGTGGGTTTAATAGGTAAGGGTTGGGGGTGGTTAGGGGGCTGGAATGGGGAATTTCAGATAACAGATACAGACAGTTCCAAGAAATTAGAAATAGACCCCAGAAAGTAGAACAGTAGCTAGTAGGGTCAATATTAAATGTATACATTTTTTTAAGATGGGAGAATTTACAGCAAGTTTGTATGTTGATGGGAATAATCCATAAGAGAAGGAAAAATAATCTATTTTTCCACGAGAAGGTAAGAGAGAAAGGATCATTGCACGTATAGGAAGATTGTCCTTAGTTAGACACGAGATTGATTGTAACAGGAATGAAAGCAGAGAACATGGGCACAGACGCAGGGTAAGTGGGTCGAGGTGGTTGTGAGAGAACACGGAAGTTTCCTCCTGATAGTTTCTTTTTTTCCCTGAAATAGAAATAGACAGTGTGGTCATCAAGTGAGAGGAAGGAGGGGGGTAAAGGCGTTGAATGTCCGAGAAGAGAACAGTTATGAGGAAGAGTTTAGGGGAATGGGAGAGAGAAGGTACTAGGAATCGTGGTTGGATTTCCAGGAAGCACTCAGGGTTAGCTGACACATTTAACCTAAGACCAGTCAGCATGGCTGAGTATTTTTCATTAGTTATGTTTAGCTTCACAGGTACAGGGTTAGGATTAGGCAGAGTTGGATTTAACCTGAGTGGGAGTCGTACTAAGAGTATAATGAAGAAGGCAAGAGATTTGAGGCTGTGTGCAAGAGCACAATTATAATGATGGACCACCGATATGGAGGAAGGTGGATCATGAAGGCGGCAAGGGATGGTGAAAAGCAGAATTAATGGATTGTACATCTGTTGTCATGGAAGTATTTAGGGGGCAGAAGAACTAGAGGGAATGATAAGAGGATAAGAGTGGAGAGAAAAGAGGTGGTGGTCAGAAAAGGCAGTGTTTGATGTTGAAATTATGGAGACACTCATATCTGTAATGGCAAATATGCCATTGATATGACCATGGGAGTAGGGGACTGACATAGGGCGAAGGAAGGGTCAACCGAGGAGAGAGGGAGGCCAAGGAATTAAGAGTCTGGAATATTGGAAGAGTTGTATGCATGGATTTTGACATTTCTAAAATTTATGACAGGAGTAACTATTATATAAAGAACTAAAATCTTCACACAATGAAGAGGAATCACTTGGAGTCTGTTGCTGACCACAAGGAGCATTGTGGTGGTCCAGGGGGTTGCAGGAGACAACCAGAGTGTTACTGGGAGAATTAAAGATGTGGAAGCTTATCAAACATTTTTCATGGTGCCAGGCACATAGTAAGCACTCAATAAATCATTTTTGAATTTCCAGCTTTAGTTCTCACGTGTAAAGAGCTTGGAAGTCATCACTCCCATCCTTACTTTTCTTGACCCATCAGAGAACTCAGGTTGTGGAGCAAACGCCATCCTGATATCAGGATGAGGTGAAGTCAGGCATTCACAGGTGAATGAAATCAGACAGGTGAATTCAGTCACAGCTGCGATCTGCTCATCTGGAACAGACGCTCCTGGAGCCTTAAACTCATAGGAACACTCAATGATAATTTTGAAGAATTGCTGGAGGTTGAGTGTGGACTAGCATGAAAGTGAGAGACTTCTGGGGGCTGCAGTCTTCATGTCCCAAATGACACTTCTGGAAAAGTAATGTGCCTCACTGAGTAGACTGGGCTTGAAATTTGGGATGCCCTATAACCCAGTCTGCTGCTTAGAATTTTTAATGGCAAATCTCTCAGAGTATTTTTATAAAACTATAATTCTTTTTTTAAACAAACAAGAATAATCTGCTTGAAAATGTGTATTTTTAACTGCAGTTTTTCTTAGCAAGCATGTAATAAACTTATAGTTTGATTCCATTGCAGTTCAAGGATATACTCGTGCAATTGCAACAGAGTAACACATTAAGTACCACGTGCAAAAAGAAAATGGTTTTGCTGTGATGTAACAATTACCACGGGTATGCTTTTAAGCTACTTTTTCAAGGGGAAGGAAAAAGGACTCAATTAGTCTAACTCATGTAATTGAAAAGATCCATGTGCAAGATCATAGAGTAGGGGAGAGAGAGAAGGGAAGAGAAGGGAGCAAGGGCGGAAGGGAGGAAGGTAGAGAGCCAGGGAGAGAGAAATCTCAAAGGAAGCTAGGAACAGCCTCTAGAGAACAGGAATTGTAGTTTGGAAATGGGAAAGATTCAAGATTCAAAGCCAGATCTAAAGACATGCCTTTCTAAGTGCCCCTCAGGAGAAGGAATCAGAGATCATTGCTTTTAATTTTCGTCTCATATATATTCCTGCAATTAACGAACTGATTCTCTCCATCGTTCTAAATTTAAATTTCAGAATGAGAGAATCTCATTGGTGCACCCAGTCATCCTTGGCCACGTTTGCGTAGAGCTTTTTAAATCAAGCTACCTCATAGCTGGTTGGTCAGTCTATGGGGTATCCGCCCTCTTGGGATCCAATCAAGGGGCAGGAGGGTAGAGCTGAGGAGAGGGGAAGGGCCGTCGCAGGTGGAGGACACAGGCGCCCTGCTCAAAGAATAGGTCAGGGCCCCGTCTTGAAGCAATATCCCTTAAAAAGATAAGCTGAAACTGTCCTGTATTGTATAATCAGACATCTGGGTGAAAAGAAAAAAGTCTATTATTTGAGTTTACATTTATGCTTTTGCCTGGTTTATAGGCAGTCAAAACGTCTGCGACATTTATCATGCTAGCGTTAAATAATTCCAAGTTGCATTGATTTTGTTGTTGTTGTTATATAGTCTGTTTGCGGTGACATCACATAATACAGCTAGTGCTCAGATATTCCGGTGATTACATCGTGTCTACAGGTGATCCGCTCCGGGAAGAAACCCCAAAGCATAGTACCAAAGCAGCTATGTTCCTGTGCTGCCCTCTAGTGGTTTCCTCTTGGGTTTACATTACTGTACAGCCGTGTGGAAAGCAGCCTTCCGCACTCATTCAAAGTTATAAGGGAAACTTTTCTGTTCCATTTAAAGAATGCACTAACAGCCTTAATATCACAATATTTATCTATTTCTTACCATGGGAAAATCCCAAACTAGGCCCGTCAGACTCCAGTAGAAGATCCTGAGATGCATCTATGGAGACTATGGAAGCTGAGCGTTTTGAAACTTACAAGCTCTTCGATGTTATTAGAATTATATAACGTTAGGAATGGAGCAAAATTTAAGACCATTGAATCCAACCCAGTCATTGTAGAGTTGAGAAAACAAGCTTCAAGATTGAAATATCTTGGCCAAGCGCTGCAGATAATTTACAGTAAAACTGAGCATAGCATCCAAGCTTCCTGACTCCTAGGCAGGGAATTTTTCTCTCTCACATGTTGCAACTATGCTACTCAGTGGGGAGAGGGCCCGAGGTCCAGGCTGTTATCAAGAAGAGAGGTATGATATCTTAAAAAGGAAAATTTATCCATCAATTGTTTGAAGAAAGGGGGGGATAAATGCTCTCTCTCTTTAAGGGAAGTAACACAATTTAAAAACATCATGTTTTTTTCATTGATTCCAGAGCATTGTCTCTGGGCAAAGCAGGACAGATGAGAAAATAGGCTGAATAGGGCAGATGCAAGTGGGAGAGTGTCTGCAGGAATGCATCTCGACGTTTCTGACCTCAGGTTTTTCTTTCTTACTCAAAGAATAGGTTTTGAGGGTGTTTGGCTGGGACATCTATTCCCTTTCTATCAGGAATCCAAATGGCTATGCTACAGACTAAATTTTGTCTCCCCAAATTCATGTGTTGAATCCTTAACCTCCAATGTGACTGTATTTGGGATAGGGCCTGTAAGGAGGTAATTAAGGCTAAGTGAAGGCATAGGGATGGGACCTTGATCTGACAGCTCTGTGGCCTTGGAAGAAGAGGAAGAGAGATCTCTATCTCTGTGCTATGTGGGGACACAGCGAGAAGCGCCATCTGCAATCCTGGAAGAGAGCTCTCACCAGAACCCAACCTTGCACCCTGATCTCAGACCTCCTGTCCCCAGAACAGCGGGAAAATAAATTTCTGTTGTTTCAGCCACCCAGTCTATGATATGTTGTTATGGCGTCCCAAGCTGACGCAATCAGGCTATGTAGTGGTTCTCTTCTCTGACTGCTCCATCTGTATCCTTTCTGGGTCACTCTCAGAAATAAGGGAGAATTGCTCTGAGCAGGGTCTATGAGGAATTGAGCTCCCCTCCTGGGATCTCCAGATAAGTGGTTGGTTTCATTTTGAGTTGTTTTTATCACAATCTGGAAGCAGAGAGAGGGATCATAGAAGTAGATTCTCCAAGGCCCCCCTTACCAGGTATTGTGTACCTGGGCCCTCACCAGATAGGCACCTACTTTATGCTAGTCACTGTGCCAAACACTTGCTATCATTATTTCATTTTAATTTAGCAAATTTTGGAAACTAATTCTCAGAGAGTAACTTAAAATCTTTGTAAGTTGTGGGACCACGAATCAAACCAAGGTTTGTGTGATTCTGAAACCCGAGGTCATTCCACCGCACTCTGCTTTTGACCTGTTGGTTCCTTGCCAGCTGCCTCCAAGCTGCACCCTCCTCCCCTGTCCCACCTCGAATGATCCTGAGAAAGCAATGGAGATTTACCAAGTGTGGTTTAGTAGTCACAACAATTAAAGATGTGTTGGGTTGTGGGTCTTCCTAGTATGGGGCTGTAGATTTCACCCGCTTATTGACTTCTCTGATGCTTTTGCCACTGTGGACCACCCCCTCCTTGTAAAGCTCTCTTTCCTTCGTTTCTGTGATACCAAAGTGTATTGGCTGTCTTTCTTCCTATCTAACTCTTCCTACCTTGTCCCCTCAAGGTCACTCTTTCCTCCACATGCACTTTAGCGGCATTGATGTGCCCCAAATGGTGTCTGTCTATTGTTCTCACTCAATGCTTTTTCTTTTGCAATCTCATGGCCTGTGCATCATTTTGTTTTTGACTACCACCCCTATTCTTAGACCTTCCAAGCAGCTTTCTCTCTCTTTCTTTTCTGTTCTGCAGTCTCTCCCGGGCTTCAGATCCGTGTATCCAAGTATCTGCTGGATATTTTTATCTGAATCTCTGACAGATATTTCAAAGCAAATTACACATCTGAAATTAGAAGTTTTCACTGATTGCGTGTTCTTACTCAAACTTATCATTCCATAACCCAGAAATACCAACATCTTCCTTGCCACCCAAGCAGGAAAGTTGGGAGTCTGTCTCAATTCTTTCTTCTACTCCTTCTCTCTTATCCATAAATCATCGAATCCTGTCTATTTTATCACTGATACTATCACAGACTCCATCCCTTCTCTTCTTTTCTACTGCCTTTACCCTAGTTCACAATCCCTTTATTGCTTGCATTAACATTCCAACTCATCTCTCTGCTTCCGTTATTGATCCACTTATATCTTTCATCCACTTATATCTTTCATATTACAGCTAGATTGAATAATCTAAAATGCAAAAATGACCAGTTGCTAAGGAGCAAGTTCAGCCTTTAAAACAAGATGCATACGGTCCTCATAGCCTAGTCACTGCCTTTCTTTCCAGCCTCATCTCCACTCGCCTTTACAGCATAGGTCCGATTCCAGGTTTGCTAATTTTTTATAGTCCCCTGTTCACACAATTCTGTTGTCAGTTCATTACGCTCTTTCCTCTGTGCCTAACTCATGACTCTCCCAAACCCTCAACCCTCATCCCTTCTCAGCAAGAATAATGCCTTTAATGACTCATTTTTTAAAGACATAATTGAGGTGTCATCCTCTCCAAGAAGCCTTCCTGACATCACATTAGGTTGGGTGCCCTTTCTTTGTGCTAAGATAGCATGCTGAATATTCCTCTGCCATTGGATCTAGTACTTTGTAGTTACGTGTCTGTCTTCCTCATTTGTTTCTCAAAGGGAGTGTGGTTGAGGCTTGGCCCAATGCTTAATGGGTCTTAATAAGCGTTTGTTAAACTGAAAAATTTTAAGGGCAAGTTTCTTTACATCCATCCATTTCAATATCTGTGGGCCACTATATAATAGAAATTATAATTATAAATTATAGTACATAATTAATTACATTAATATATACACATCTATATATGATATGTATGTACATATGTATAATGTATATATTTTTATAGCTATAACCATGCTGAGTAACTGCTGTCTTCAAAAATAGAGTAAAACCATTGTAAACATCTAGAGATATACTGCAGATCCATCTGAAGGAAAGTTACTTTGCCAAGGCCAACCTTCTCATGAAAATATGGATTGTAATTTTTCTTTGTTCCCCATTATAGAGGGTTCCAGTGGCATTCTTCTTAGTGTTCTTTCTCCTTTTCATTGCTTATCTGATAAGGAACTAGCAAAGGCATTTGAAATAACTAGGGTGGCACTGCAGGGGCCCCAGTGACTCCTTTCCAGGGGGCTCTGATCTGGACCGCTCCCATTGTGATATTGGGAACACATGTTTTCAAACAAATGTTCTGATGTAACAACTCATATCCTGGAACTAGTTTCTACTCACTAATCCAAGAATTGTATTCTCTGGTTTATTATTTTTACTCACGATCTTTGTGCATTCCTCTTGGCCAGGAAAAGAGTCATTGTATCCTGTAGAACTAGTGAATGAGGGGTTAGCAGTAGGAGTTTTAGAAGTTTTCTCCTTACGGAGATGGTGCTTTTAAAATACCTTGGTGTTTCATTGTAAAACCTGTGTCATGTCTTTTTACAGCTGATAGCTGTTTATTATTCCTGGCTTTTGGGAGTCCAATATCTGTTAATTTGCTACATCTGTGCCAGCGATTAAAATCCACGTTTTAAATGTCTACTCCTAAAGTGTGCTCATGGGCCAGTCAAGTAGATTTCAGATGAAAGGAAAAAAATACATTACTGTATATACTAATATAAATATATGTTTATATAATGTATATTTTAAATATTCTATAACAGTATTATAAATATTAAATACATAAATATGTTAATGAATTTCTAGTTCTTCATTTGTTTGGGACGTCATCCTCGGCATCGGATGGTCCGGCTTTGCCATAAGACTTACTTAACTAGTCAGACAAGTTATTCTGGCGGCAATTATGTATTTGTAAATGGCTTCCAAGTGACTTTTATAAGAATAAAAAAAAACCCTTTCCAATACCAGAATACATACATTTAAATTTAATTATTGGTCAGTAATAGTTCTATTAAATAATAATGGGGTACAGTTTCAGCAGTGGTGAATTTATTCTATTCTGGGGCCTCCCTCCTTGTCAGGATTGGTATGCCGTTAAGACAGTGGTTCCAAGTCTTGCATGGAATATTAGTGTCATCTGGGGAGCATTAAAAATACTGATACTTAAACTCTTCTCCTAGAGACTCTAACTCAGTTGATTTGGATGGGGACTTGGGCATTAGTATTTTTAAAAACTCCCCAGTGCATTTTAATGTGCAGTCAGGATTGAAAATAAAAGGCTGAGCATGATCAACAAGCAACTGAAGGTCAGATGGAAACGTCTGCATCTGCCCTGTCTCTCTGCCCTCCACCCTGGCCAAAATAGTAAATCAAAAGTGTATCACATCCCAGGGAATAACAGAAATTAGTGCCCCTCTTCAGGATCTAAAGCCAGGCTGCCCCAAAGAATTTTCTGCAGCGATGGAAATGTTCTGTGTCTACCCCGTCCAATGGAGCACCCAGGAGCCACGCATGTCTATTGAGCACTTGACATGTAGCTAGTGCAACCGAGAAACTGAATTTTAAATAATCTTTGTGTTAAAGTTTAAATTTGAATAGCCACATGTGGTTAGTGGCTATCATCCTAGACAATACAGAGCCGAAGCATGCAGCCGTGGTGACCTCTGGCATATTTCCATTTAGTCTTCTCCCGTAAATGGTTTCTGATGTCTCCGGTCAGAAGTAATCTTGTTCCTATCCCTCTGCTTCCTCTTGCTGCTGTAACAAATCATCACAAACTTAGCGGCTTAAAAGAACACACATTTATCATCTTAAATTCTGGAGGTCTGGAGTTCCTGGAGGTCCGAAGTCCAAACTAGGTCTTATGCAGCTAAAATCAGGTGTTGGCAGGGCTATGTTCTTTCTGGAGGCTCCAGGAGTGAGTCTCTTTTCTTGTTTTTTTTCCATCTTCTAGGGGTTACCTGTGATCCTTGGCTAGTGGCCCTTTCCGCCTGCAGAGCATCTTCAGATCTCTGTGGCTGTCACATTTCTGCCTCCCTCTTTCACTTATAATGCCCCTTTTGATTACATTGCGCCCACCTGGATAATCAGATACTCCCTCATCTCAAAATCCTTAATTCAATTACATCTTCAAAGTGCCTTTTGCTGTGTAAGATAACATATTCACAGGTTCTGGGATTAGTACATGGGCATCATTGGGGAACCGTTATTCAGCCCACCCCACTGTTTTGCCTTGTCTTATGGCTTCCCATGTGCTTTTCTATCCACTTCCTTGAGAGCAGCAAGTGAGTCTTAATGATTTTAATCCCTAAGTTAAAGCTGTGGTTTTCACACCCTAGATGCTCAAAATGTATTTGTTGGGATGAGTTGATTAAAGCAAACAAAAGAAGAGAGGGTATTTGATAGATGCTAACTGAGTAAATGAAGCATCAAGGTGGGTCCTGATGCAGCAAATTAATTTTGAGCATCTTCAGGGATTGAAATATTCATCAATTGATCAATCAATCGAACCGTAGAACAGATTTTGGAGCAGTATTTATCAATCACCAATCAAATATAGACTGAATAATTGTACCCTGGTCTGTTGATTTTGGCTAAATAGGTGTCCTGGGCTAATGCAAGCAATGAAAGCCAAAGTTTGTTTGCACGATTCTCTAGGAATTAAGTTAAGAACAAAAAAGGGGGGGAATGACAATTAATGACATGTCTCACGAATGCATTCCACAACATCACCACAACATTCTAAGATTAATACATTGTTTGATGAAGGAAGTTAGTGTATGAAAATCTATATGATTCCTTTATTAAGCATTTATATTTAATGAGTGAAAAATTTACTCTAGTTTTTTTTAAAGGACATTCCAGGATAGAAAATGTCCACTTTAATTATTTATAGATTAAGCATTTAATGACATCTTATTCTACAAAATTTAAACATATACAAAGTAGAAAGCATCATTCAACAACCCACATGCACCCATCATCCAGCTTAAACAACTCCCCCCCCGCCCCCCATGGCCTGTGTTATTAAGTCTATACTCCACGCCCCAGCCCTCTCCCCACCTCCACACCAATCCTGATTATGTCCAAGCAAATCCCAGAATCGTATCATTTTATCTATAAATTTAATCACTTATAAACACATTTGGGCAGATTTGTTAATGGATTTCCTCATATTCATGTTGGTTTCCTGCATGTTTTGGCTGCTCCAGTTTTTCTGGCATTTACTGTCTTTTCTTTACCTTATGTGGAACTTTTGTCCTGAAGGACAAAACATAACAACTAAATATAGAAATGCTAAGCTGGCCAACCTTGTTTAATTTTCCTATGACTTCAATTCATGTTTTAGAAAGTAGCTTACAAAGTGGAAATATATGAGATTGCAAGTGGAGTTAAAACAATATTTGCATTTTTATTTAGGGAGAAAAAGGAGAACTCAACCACAGGGGAAATATGAATAAGAACCCAAGCTCCACTCCCTTTTATTTTAGGACCATATTAAATAACGTTAAGGTAAGACAAATATAATCCAGTTTGAGAAGGAGCATAAAGAACTTCCAGGATTAGGGGACATTCTCAGGAAAAATTTCTCATAAGAATAATTAGGTGAAGCCCAAACTAGAACTGAGAAATAAGATATTGCTGAAGATGAAAGTGTGGTCAGAAAAAAATGAAGCCATATAAGACATGGCTTCATAAAATATGAAAATATAAAATGCTTGTTTTGGGCACTAAGACACCATCTTTTCATTATCAATCACAGTGCTTGTCAATGACCTTCCTCAATATATCAACTATATCAACAAAAGTGAACGTTATCAGAGTTGGCTGGGCTGGAGGGGGATGATGATTTCATTATTTATTTATTTTTTTTTTAAGATTTTATTTTTTTCCTTTTTCTCCCCAAAGCCCCCCCAGTACATAGTTGTACATTCTTCGTTGTGGGTCCTTCTAGTTGTGGTATGTGGGACGCTGCCTCAGCGTGGTCTGATGATCAGTGCCATGTCCGCGTCCAGGATCCGAACCAACGAAACACTGGGCGGCCTGCAGCGGAGCGCGCGACCTTAACCACTCAGCCACGGGGCCAGCCCCAATGGTTTCATTATTTTAAGATCATAGATTGTTTACCATTGCCTCTGGCTTACTGCTATTTCTTTCTGTCTGTCTGCCTGTCTTTTACTACCAAGAGCCAAGGCTAATTTATCCACTCAATGAGCCTGAGTCACAGGACTTTATTCATAAGGATACAAATTAAATATTTAGAGAAACAAGTAAAATCAATTTCTAATTTTTCAAATCCAAACCTAGCGTCGTAAAATTCATCATGCTGAAATTCTTGAATGATGCTTCCAAAGCAGAAAGATTCTATGTAACCGTTCCCTTCATAGACTCGTAAAGATTTTTGGCTGAATAGAATATATGAAATGATCTAATTCAGCTCCATGTTTCGGCCCTGAGGTCTCTGGATTAAATGAATTGCTAAAGGTCACACAGTTAAAAAGTGCCAATTCAAAGACAGGAAATCAGCTTTCTTGCCTTCCAGGTTGGTGCTCCCCTCCCAGATATTACAAAAGATGGGGTTTTTACCTCAAGTGACAAATGAAGAAAATTATTTGATTCTGTTAACTATGATAGTATAGAAATCTGTACTTTAATAATATGACTTTGAATAGAAGCTGTTTCAAGGAGTTATGTGACTTTTAAGGTCCCTTCAAGTTCTAAGATGATGGATTTATAAGAAGAGGTCTTGGTTTGCATTTTTTAAAATTGAATACTATGTTTTTGTGTAAAGTAATGTACTAAAACTATGCCAAATATTTGCAAGAATCGAATATAAATAGAAGAAAGAAGAGAGCGTTAGGAATCTACTTCTGGTCTCTGTTGTTAATATGAGTGAATATGATGTATGTTTATAGTTATGCTGAGCAAAAGACTTCTAATAACAGCAATCTCCCCACACCCTCAGCTTTTTCTCTGAAGACCTCCTGCATCTGCTTGCCTTAATTAAAACTTGGTTCTACGTTGAATATACTGCCCAACCCCAAACCCCTAGACTCAGGGATCAGGGAGGGCTGGTGTCCCTCTCACTCCCCATAACTATTTTCAGATCATTTCTCCTCCATCCTCAGACCATATGTCCATCTTTCGGTTGCACATGTAGGTTTTCTACAGGCACAACAAACTCAACTGCTCCCACCCCCCAACCCCTCCATCATCCCACTTCAAATCTCCTCCATGTCCTACGCTCATTGTCTTAGAGAAAGAAATTCCAAGTTTGCAACTGGCCAAGACAGAAAGCTGGGAACCCTACTTGGCCCTCCCTACCTCACCCCATTCCGTCAAAGTCAAATTCTGTTGATTCTACCATATAAATATATCTCCAATCAGTTGACTGCTCTCCAAATGTCTTGACTTACCTTAGTTCCATCACCATCGTCTCTTTCATGGACTATGGCTACAGCCTTCCTCCCCATTAGACTTGGCTCCTTCCAATCTGTTTATCTGATTGGCGACAACCATGTGCAAGGTGCTTTTCCTTTTAGCATCCATATTGCTTTCAAAATAGAAACTGAACCTCAGGAAAACTGAAAAATTTTCTTATACTATCACAACTCCTGGTGTGAGAGCTAGATCTTCACACTCCTTCCTAGGGTTCTGCTAACTTCCAGATGCCCCTTCTGCAGGTCTGGATGTGTGTGCACCCCTGAAGAATAAACAGCGCAGAACTGAGGCCTAACCACAGGCTGAAACAGTAGAAGGCTCTCAACTTTTAAACCCTACCTGTAACATAATGTTCAGCTGTTCAAAGGACAAATTCTGAGTCATGATAATGACATTTAGATACCATCAGTCTACAGTGTTGTGACCTTTGAGAACCATAAATTCAATGTGTATAACTTGTTTCTACTTTCCAATATGTCATCTGACTATCTTTATAAATCATGCTTGCTTTTTAAGGACTTTAATTTTCAGATTTCCATAAACGAAAAACAAAGTTATTCTTTGGTGAGAGTTATAATAATCAGTTGTCCATGAAGTCAAATAAAGGAAATTCCAATCAATGAAAGATCATAGTAAATATCTTAACTATTCTTGACTACTCTTTTCATAGCTTGGAATTATTTCACAATATGACAGAACATTAAGCAAAGTAAAAATATATATGTTGGCCCACCATTGTAAGCCCAGATGGCTACTGATCAAATTTTAAGGTCAGTGAAAAGTAATCAGAAGTTTCACTTGATTTAAGCTGAAGAGAATAAACAAAACAAGTAAGTATAAAGGAATTCTGAGATATACAGGTTTTGGGGGAATTTACTGAGATGACTTTGAGGGGCAGAGAACAAAAGAAACTAGTTTTCACTTGTCCAAAGTTTTATTCGTTCTGCATCATTCAAGTTCATTGTAACTTGACCTGCACTCAGTAATTTTTCTATCAAAATATGTTGTCATTTTGGCCCGTTCTTAATGCCCTGCCTCTTTAAAAATTAGAAAATATCTGGGGTCCATATTGTACCTTTATGGAAGATTAGCAATTTAATATGGCAGCAGGTTATATTATGAAGCTATAGCGAGAATTCTGCTGACTGAGAATTCAAGTGAGTACATAGTCACAGTCGAAGGGGCCTCAGATGTCTCATGGATGGCAGTAGCCAAGGTTGAGGCCTCCTCGGGTTTCTAGACACATCAATGACCAAGAGACTAAGGATAGTAAATCATTTTGGAAATCCATGCTCACTTTGATGAAATGTGCAATATTTTCATTCCTGTAATCTGTTTCACATATTTAGTGCCTGAGGTAAAGCATTTCTCAAGCATTCTATGGACACTTATGAATACTTTTCTGAGGACAAAATGTAAAAGTAGTTTCCTGTTCCAGAGAAACTCTTCTTGGTGGTTAGTATTACGGAAATTTTGCATGAAGTTTTCCAATATGGTCATCCATGTGTTGCAGTATTCTCTCCCAAATGTTGGTTTACCATAATGCAGACATGGTCTAAATATTGTCTCAAGGAGAAGTTTGGCATAACACACGGTGTATCTGTCAACAATCCGGAGGCAATGAAACAAACTACAAAATTTCCTCTGGATGTTTATTACACATGGCACCTATGTGTGTATCAAGAGAAAATTAGAGGGAACATAATGATAGTTTTAAAATATCATTATGGTAATTGGAGGTAATGGGAGACATGGCTAAGTGCCATGGACAAAAATTTAAAATCATTAGTATACACAATAGTTTAAAGAAGTGATTTTGAACTGGAGGATTAGAGAGTTATTTTGCTTAAATATAGTTTTCACAGAAGACTGGAAAATGCCATTGCTACTTAACCACACCCATTGGAAGTTATTTGGATTAAGCATTTCTTGTCTTCGTTTAAAAATATGACGTATGTTGGATATACTGTTGCTTTAAAAGTTTTAGGTTGGACAAGAAAAGATCATATATTACCCACCATATTTCAAGACAGATTTTATTTAATTTAATACTGAAACATACTAATATTAATATTAAAATAAATCAAGATCTCAGCAAATTAGGAATAGAAGGAAACTTCTTCAACCTGATAAAGAACGTCTGTGAAAAACCTATAGCTAACATCATACTTAGTGGTGGGAAACTAGATGCTTTGCCACTAAGATCAGGAACAGGCAAGGATATCTCTCTCATTACTCGTATTCAGCATCATACTGTAAGTCCTAGCTAATCCAACAAGACAGGAAAAAGAGATAAAAGGTATACCAATTAGAAAAGAAGAAAAAAATGTTTTTGTTCAAAGTTGATATGATTGTCAATGTAGAAAATCCCAAAGAATCAACAAAAAATTTCCTGGAACTCATAAGAAATTGTAGCAAGTTTGCAGCATATAAGGTTAATATACAAAAGGTAATTTTGTATATTATGTAATTTCCTATATGCCAGCATGAACAATTGGAATTTGAAATCGAAAACACAATACCATTTATATTAGTACTAAAAAACAAAAGAAAAGAAAAGAAAAATAGGTATAAATCTAACAAAATATGTCCAAGATCTGTATGAGAAAAACAACAAAACTGTGATAAATGAAACCAAAGAAGATTTGAATAAATGGACAGATATTCCATGAACGTGGATAGGAAGACTCAATATTGTGAAGAAGTCTGTTCTTCCCAAGTTGATCCATAGATTCAACACAATCCCAACAAAAATCCCAGCAAGTTATTTTAAAGACATTGACCAGCTGAGCCTAAACTATATGAAAAGCCCAAAGGCCTGAAATAGCCAATAAAATATTGAAGGAGAAAAACAAAATTGGAGTTCTGACATAATCAGACTTCAAGACTTACTATAACGCTAGAGTAATCAAGACAGTGGGGTATTGGTTAAAAAATAGACAAATAGTAAATGGAACAGAATCAGGAGCTCATAAACTGACCCACACAAATATAGTCAACTGACTTTTGACAAAAGAGCAAAGACAATTTGAGAAAAAAATAGTCTTTTCAACAAATGGTGCTGGAATAACTGGACTTCCACATCCAAAAAAACCCCCAAAAGATTCTAGACACAGACTTTCACAAAAATTAAGTCAAAATGGATCGCAGACCTAAAAGTAAAATGCAAAACTATAAAACTCCCGGAAGATAACAGGAGAAAATCTGGGCAACCACGGCTTTGGCAATGACTTTTTAGTTAATATACAAAGGCGTGATCCATGAAAGGAAAAACTGAGAAATTCGGACTTGATTAAAATTAAAAATTTCTCCTCTGCAAAAGACAGTTTTAAGAATGAAAAGACAAGCCACCGACCGGGAGAAAATTTTGCAAAACACATACCTGATAGGGGGCTGGTGTCCAAAATATACAAAGAACTCTTAAAACTCAACAATAAGAAAACAATCCAATTAAAAAGTGAGTGAAAGACATGAACAGACACCTCACCAAAGAAGACAGACAAACGAGGAAATGCTTAATATCATTTGTCATTTAGGGAAATGTAAATTAAAGCAATGAGATACCACTATACTCCTATCAGAATGGCCAAAATGCAAAACACCGACAGCACCAAATGTTGGTGAAGATGTGGAGCAACAGGAACTCAAATTCATTGGTGGCAGGAGTATAAAATGGTACAGCAACTTTGAAAGTCAGTTCGGCAGTTTCTCCCAAAATTAAACACACTGTTAGCATACGATCCAGCAATCATGTTTCCTGGTATTTACTCAAAAGAGATTAAAATTCATGTCCACACAAAAACCTGCATATGGATATTTATAGCAGCTTTATTCATAATTGGAAGCAACTAAGGTGTCCTTCAGTAGGTGAATGGATAAACTGTGGTACATCCAGACAATAGAATATTACTCGGTGATAAAAAGAAATGAGCTATCAAGCCACGAAAGGACAAAGAGAGCCCTTAAAATGCTTATTGCTAAGTCGAAGAGGCCAATCTGAAAAGGCAACGTACCACGTGATTCCAACTACATGACATGCTGGAAAAGGAAAAACCACGGAGACGGTAAAAGGATCAGTAATTTCTAGGAGTTCAAGGGGAGAGAGGGATGAATAGGCCGAATATAGAGGATTTTTAGGGCAGTGAAACTCATCTGTATGATACTGTACTGTTGGATACATGTCATTCATTGTACATTTGTCAAAATTCATAGAATGTACAACACGAAGACTGAACCTTATTGTTAACTATGGACTCCAGTTACTAATAACACATCAACCGTGCGTGAGATGTAACAAATATAGCACACTAATGCAAGATGTTAATAATAGAGGAAATTGTGTGTGTGTGTGTGGAGGGGAAGAGGGGTAGATGAAACTCTGTCCTTTCTGCTTAATTTTCTGTAAACTTAAAACTTAAAACTGTAAACCTAAAAAGCAAGAATGTGAAATACTTTCCATTTGAAGATGCATTACATAATTTCTGAATATTATGTATTGTTTCTTTTTTTAGAAGCAATTTATTGAGGTGTAATTGATATACAGAGAATTGCACATATTTAATGTGTACAATCTGATGAGTTTGGACATATGCAAACACTATGATTGCATCACCACAGTCAAAGTAATAGACATACCCAACACCTCCCAGAGTTTCCTTTTTTTTTTGGTGGCCAGAACACTTAACATGAGATCTACCCTCTTAAGATATTGTGAAGTGCACAACACTGTGTTGTTAACTATTACAGGCACTATGTGGTAGAGCAGGTCTCTAGAACTTACTCATCTAGTGTAACTGAAACTTTATACCCATTGAACAACTCCCCGTTTAGCATCCAAAATATATAAGGAACTCCTACAACTCCACAGCAAAAAAACAAATAACCTGAAAAGGCAACCTATGGACTGGGAGAAAATATTTGCAAACTATCCATCTGAAATGCCTTGTTTCTTGATCCTGTAGAGGTTTGTGCTCTGTGGAATTGATTGATTTTTAATTTTGACTGGAAGAGCAAAAAAGTTAAGCCCGCCCACTGCAATAAACTCTCAAAGGTAGCAGAGATTGCTACTTAATCTTGCCTTCTTGTATGATTCAACATCAAAATGTAGTTGTAATGATGTCCTTATTTAGTTTGTAGAGTGAAGATAGGAGTTTGGAATGATTAAGATTTGTAGAATGACAAAACAATTTGGGTCTGGTTCTGGTTCAACTAAATTGCCATTGCAAGTCGATTTTCTGGTTTTATTTTAATTGAGTTTGACTCACCACATGCAGTTTTCACCATATGCACTTTGTAATGAACCAGGATAAATTCCAAAAGGGGCAAGCCAGTGCATCTCAGCTGTTATAGTTCAAGTTCAGTTGAAACTTAACACAATAGAAACCTTTCCCCATTTCAGAAAAGTTTCTCATGCCTGATCGCACTTTGTGTAATTAGCCAACTGTTTGGAAATTGTCACGTAACTTTTCATTTATTTTAATGAAATTTAAAAATCTAAGTAACCAGCTTTCACGTGTCTTTTCTTTCAAGTTTTTCTTAGTGATTCTTAGATTTCTCTGAGAATTTTTCTTTTTAAATCAAGAGCAGGATTTCTATAATATGTTTGTTAGCAATTAAGTCAGATCTGCCTAAGGGAATGAGAGTTTCAGAAGAGTTTTTATCTATAATCTCATGTTTTATTTCAACAATTATCAAAAATTAATAATAAATTTATAAGATGTTTAACATTGAGACTTTTTTCCTTTTAATATAGGACACATGGTCTTCGAGTTTTTACATAGTAAATACATGATTATTGTGAGTTACGCTTTTTCAGTCTTCTGAAGAATGTCATATATTTTTATCAGCATATTTACCCATCGGCTTACTCATCCACACTCAAATAAAAGAATCCCTAAATGTCATATGTCATGGATAATTTTAAAGAACTCGAAAATCTCAGAGTCCATGACTGATAAAACTTATGAGGAAAATCACCCTATACACAAGCAAAAGAGTCTATAAAACCAAATTGGTGTGGCAATTTTGTAACACAAATGCAAAGCTTTGAATCAAAATCATTGACACTTCTTATGTTAATTTTTTTGCTTCATGTATAAGTTGAAAGAGGATTTATAATATTTTTGGAACTAAAAATTGAACATGTACACAGGTATGGAACTGTGATCCTCTAAGTGTATCTTTAAACTGTGAAGAATCTCCCCAGGTTTGAAAAAAGATCATTTCATTTTCATTTACACTTTCATATGAATTATGTTCTCATTATAAAAGCATATCATAAACTTCCATTCATATAAAATTGAATATGTATGCGCATATGGTTTACACTAACCCATGTGTGAATATATTCAATTTAAATGAATTTTTAATACGTTTATTAAAGGGATTGGCAGTTTTCAGTAACAATTATACTTAAGCTTTGAAGACATTCAAAATCTAGACTTTACAGTTCAAGTCTAAGCTTAAGAGTTAGGGACATCCACTGGGTGGCAGAAGCGTACCAGGAACGTTCACAAATAGCCGCCCCCTGCCCTGGGAACGTGCTGGCTGTGCCAAGGTCATGCTATTGAGAACAGGCTGAGGCTCCGAGGGGACATTTGCTGACCAGTTCTTTTCCTCAGCTGTGTCCATGTGCGGGCACCGAGCCGCCGTGCTCTCCCAGCTGGTGTCCCTCGTGGCAAACAAGGCACGTTTGCCAGATGCCTGGGGGAGTGAGACGCCAGTCTCTGCTAACAGGGCTTTCTCCGAGAGAAACCGAGGCGCCCGGGGGTGGGGGGTGGGGGGACGGAATACTGAATTCTCGGACTTACTAGTCCTCTGGTGAGTTCAAGGACCCAGAGTCTCCTTGAAGCATCTCTGTTGGTTGATATTAAATGCACAATTGAAGCTTTTGAATTACTCAGCCATTTAAGGAAGGACTAAGAAAAAAGGACGACAACTTGCTTTCCTTTATAATATCTTGAAATAAAAGGGGAGAAACAGAGAAGGAAATATTTAGCTTTTAAGAGAACGCAGACTAAATTCTTTTCTTTCTCTCATTGAAAATACTCTTTCCATGTAAGACGATAAGCCACAGTAAAGTAGTGGTTTGCATCCTTGGCATTAGGGAGCCAACTGTGATGATTTTAAAGCAGGGATTGCTGCCAGGCTACTGAGTAACTTGAGGTAACTTGTTTAGAAGTCAGGGTCCATGAAAGAAGTGGCAGCCCCAAAGCAGGACTTCTCACACAATAATGTGCGTGGGAATCCCCTGGGGATCTTGCAGAAATGCAGATTCTGAATCAGTAGATGTGCCCGTTATTAAGCTATTGTCTCTCAACTCCAAACCCTTCCAAGCTCGGCTTTGCCAGGCTGGGGCTGGACCCTGCAGACCATATTTGCGCTTAGCCGGCCTGTTCGATGCTAGGCTTTTCCAATAGGGGGCGCTAGAGGGAGAGGGCAAAGCCGGAGGAGAGGTAAGGGACCCCCACTGCTTCTGCCCCGGTGGCCGTCATGCCGGCAATGTTTCTTCAGTCCAGGTGCGGCAGTTCCTTCCTGTTGCAGCAACTGCCAGTTTGCAGTTTTTCTGACACTCTCAGGATGATCTTCACGGTGCCCTTCAGAGACCCCAGTTCTGGCGAAGCCACTTCCCTGTCAGGGATTCCAACCTCTTTCCTTTATTCCCCTAACTCCGCAAGTGGTAGCTCCTTTCTGCAGCTGCTATCTCCCGAATGTATGTTTTATTTTTACTCTGTCGATCACCTTAGTTAATAACGTTATACCTAGTTAACAATTCTTTATACGAAATTCTCACTGTTCAAATAATTGGTGTGGTTTCTGTCTGCTGCCTGGACTCTGACCGATGCAGTAGGTGTGGGGTGGGCCTGAGACTCTGCATTTGTGACAAGCTTCAAGGAGATGCCCAGCTGCTGGTCCATGGACCACACTTTTAGTAGCAAGCAGCTAGAGAAGTGATTCTCAACATTCAGCTGCACATTCAAGCCACTTGGGAGCTTTAGGGAAATACTGATAGCTAGATGCCACCCAAAGCGAGTCTGATTTTGTTGGTGTGAGATGTGGCCTAAGCATTGGGTTTTAAAAAGTCTTCTTAAGTGACTCTATTATGCAGTCAGAGTTGAGGACCTCTGTTCTAGAGCAGTGGTTCTTAACAAGGGGGCAATTCCACCCCTCTCCTTGGGGAACATTCGGCAATGTCTGGAGACAATTTTGATTCTCATAATCGGGGGGCTGCTACTGGCATCTAGTGGGGAGAGACCAGGGTTGCTGCTAAGCATCCTATAATGTGCAAACAGCTCCCCTACAACAAAGGATTATTTCACCCAAGACTTCAATAGTGCCAAGGGTCATAAACCCTCATTTTGAAGATGTGGTAAGGTCAACCCAGTTCATCTCTATCTGTTTGCTTATTCATTTATTCATTCAGATATATTTATTGAGCATCTACTATGGCTTTTCTAGATGCTGGAAGCTACAAAAATATTTGAAAGCCAGGTATTATCAGACAACCTTAGGAGGGAGAAGATAGTCCCATAATGTGCTTGTTGGGTAAAGATGCATGCTTTCTTTCTTTGTCACTTACTTTAGGTCCTGGAAGTTAATTACAGTGCAAGGCTCACTAGAATTCTCTGAGAACCCTGCAGATGTCATGGGCTTTGTCTCATTACATATTGTTGGCAGGAACTTTGGTGTCACTATCAAGAATGACAGTCCAAAAGTGGAGAGAAAGCTGCTATGTTTCTCTGAGCTTCCTCTTAGCTGCTAGCATGGTACTCAATGCACGTCCTCAAGAATGAGGGATTGGTTAACTTCAGTACGAATGGGTGAGTACACACTAATGAATAATAATTTCCATTGGCTGGGCCTGTACTATGTGCCAGGCACTTCATTAGACATTTTACATTTATCGTTTGTTGTTGTTGTTGTTGCTGAGGAAGATTCACCCTGAGCTAACATCTGTGCCAATCTTTCTCTATTTTGTATGTGGGTCACTGCCACAGCATGGCTAATGAGTGGCAAAGGTCTACACCTGGGATCCAAACCCATGAACCTGGGCCACAGAAGCAGAGTGTGCTGAACTCAACCACTATAACATGGGTCCGGCCCCTACATATATCATTTTTAATCCTTTGAGGGAAAACCCATTCATTTCATTATAAAGTTAGTGGGACCAAGACTCAGAGAGTATAAACAATGTGCCAATTTTACATAGCTTATAAGAGTCAGAGTTTGTGTCACTTAGGAATGTGATATCTCTAGATCTATTCCATTAAGAACACTAAGGATTTTCATCCCAACAATGATTTTGTGTAATTTGCAATGACGCAGGCACTGTGATGTAAGTGTCAGTGCTGTAAAGTGATTGCTGATGAGCTGATGGTGCTCTTTCAGGCTGTGCTGTCATTACCTCAGCATTATTAGCACAGGGTTCTGTTCTGTATGTCCGCAGGGTTTGGGAGCTGTGGGTGGTGGCTGATCATGAAGGAACTAACCAGTTCTCAGAGCTTTTCCCCAGGCTTAGTCAGCTCTTGGCTTGCGCATTCCACTGAACTCAAAAACAGAGACTGAGCGACTCTGGGGAGCATCTGCTTCCTCAGCTGTTCTCTTGGCTGTTTCACTGGCTCTTGTGTCCTGCTGGCCCTTGGCAAGTGAGTGTGGTATGCAAACAGGCAGTGTGTCTTCAAAGGCAGCAAACACTAAGTCACTTTAAAATTCATCCATCTCTTGAGCACAGTTGCAGCAACCATTTGGCAATTGCACTAAAATCATAACTAATTCTCCTTTACTGCTATTTAAAGTCTACCAGAGCAATCCTTACCTACCCCCCATGGCAGTGTTTTCCAACCAGAAGGGCTGTGAAACCCCTTAGTGAAGCATGCAGTCAAATGGCCAGTAGTTCCTTTTTTTTTTTTTTAGTGAAATAAACTGGAATAGAATAAAAAACATCAGCCAGGAGTTGGGGGCCGGCCTGGTGGTGCAGTGGTTAAACTTGCACGGTGCGCTTTGGCAACCCTGGGTTTGCAGGTTCGGATTCCAGGTGTGGACATACACACCACTTGTCAAGCCATGCTGTGGTAGATATCCCACATATAAAGCAGAGGAAGATGGGCACAGATGTTAGCTCAGGGCCAGTCTTCCTCAGCAAAAAAGAGGAGGATTGGTGGTGGATGTTAGCTCAGGGCTAATCTTACACACACACACACACACACAACCACAGAACATCAGAGGGCATTCCATGCAGTAAGGATTATTTCATGTAGCTTTTGCTTCATAAATATGTTTGTACATATTTATGGGACATATTTTAGTTTCCTATTGCTGTTGGAACACATTCCCAAAACTTTCCTGACTTGAAACAACACTAGTGTATTACTTTTTAGTTCTGTAGGTTAGAATTCCAGCATGGATCTCACTGGGCTAAAATCAAGGTGTCTACTGGCTGCATTCCTTCTAGAGAGTCTAAAGAAGAATCCATATCCTTGCCTTTTCTGGCTTCAGGAGGCGGCCCACTCCCCTTGGCTCGTGGCCCCTTCTTCCATCTTCAGAGCAGCAATGGTGGGTCAAGTCCTTCTCACAGCACGTCACTCTGACTTCTGCCTCCCTCTTCTGCTGTTAAAGACCCTGTGATTATATTGGGCCCACAGATAATCCATGATAGTCTTCCTGTCTCAAGGCAGCTGATTAGAACCTATTTTCCCTTCGACATTTAGCAGCAAGATTCTGAATATAAGGATGCAGGAATTTTTTGGGGGCCATTATTCCTCCCACCACAGGGCCACGATGTAAAAATAGTTTGAAAAATACAGACTCATGATAAAATATTTTGCTTCAAATATACCAAGTAGTTTTGAAGTGCTTACAGATCAGGTTCAACTTCGTGTCTCCCATGTCTTTGAGCCTCAATCTAAGGATTGTTTTTGGTTTCTACTAATGTGGAAATCCATTCACAAGCCTGCATGTCAGCAGCAATCCTGCCACTTTCTATTTATTCTCTCCCTAAGACCAGTTAGTATGATACCATAACATGGAACACTAAAGTCTAATCACCATTAATTTTAAACAAAATAAAAGCAAGAAGAAAACAAAATAAGGCTACTCTTTTCCGAAAAGACAATCCCAACATTCTGCTCCTGAGATCATTCCATCTCTGTCTGTGAACATTCTTTTCATCTCAAGTCTTACTCTATAGAGAATGGTGTGCACTTATGAGCCCTTCTCATCCTTGCATACGCCTTTACAAGGTGCGTGTGCTCAAGGATCCTCAGCTTTGAGCATCCCTGTAACTCTATCAGGTAAGTAAGTGTTATTATTCAGTTTCCGGTTGGAAAAAACAAGACGTTAAGTTATTTAAATAAGGTCAAACGGCTAGTAAATTTAGCAATGCCAAAAACTGTGTCAACATTTTAAGTTAACTTGTGTTTCTTGAGTACTGAATATGGGCTTAGCCCAGTGCCAGGTGCTATGGGAATATACAAGTAGTTGATGTGGTACCAGCCTCATGGACTTAGGATCTTGTTTGGGAGGTAAGATGTGAGTGTGTATACGTGTGCATATCTGTATGTGCATATACAGTCATGCGTTGCTTAATGATGGGGATACCTTCTGAGAAATGCATAGCCAGGCAATTTCGTCATCGTGTGAACAACATAGAGTTTACCTACACAAACCTAAATAGTTTAACCTACTACACACCTAGGCTCTATGGTGCATATCTTATGAGAACTCGGTTGTATAAGCAGTCTGTCATTGACCAGAACGTCATTATGTGGTGCGTGACCGTACATGTACATGAGCATTTGCGGGTGCGTGTGAGTATGTATGTGTGTGTGGATGAATGTGTGCATGTGTGCTTTGGCAAGCATGTGTGAGTGTGCATACAAGGTGTGTGCAAGTAGTGTATGTGTGCCTCCATGCATATGTATGTGTGCACGTGTTAATGTGTGCACGTGTGTGTGCGCATGTCTATGTGTAACTGGACATCAGCGGTAGCAGAGTGCTCAAGTGCATGCAGCTTTGAATCAAACTGACCTCTTCTTGATTCGTCTTTTGTGAATGTCTTCTTCTCTAACTTGTATCGAACATGCCCTGTTTATACTTTGCATAAAATCATACACAATCTGGTTAGTAGGCTAACACTAGGATGATTTCTGATCGGTCATTTAATGAAGATGTATCAAGGGAGACTTTAAGTCTCTTGCTCTTTTTGACTTTTCTGTTTCCTGTAACAGATTGAGCTAGTGAAATCCACATTTAATTAACTGCCAGAATAAAAGCCTTAGGGAGAGTCAAAAAAAAAAAAAAAATCATCATTACTATTCCCTTTTCATGGGAAAGCCAAAAGGGAATAATGTGTAGGCAGGAAGGAAAAAGTAAGCCAACAGCATTTGGGAGATTAGCAAATTTATTGCCGAGTCTGCCTTCAGGGCAGTGAGAAGTGGGCTGAGGAGGCAGGGTGGGGAAGGGTGGCAGAGCCCTGGAGGAGGGTAAGCGGGGGAGAGCACTTGGATTTGCTCCATAGAGAACAGGGAGCCTCAGGGGGGTAGTGGCTGAGAACATTTTCACTTAAATATTGCATCACACGAGCACACGAGAAGACTACGCTAATTTAACAGATGTCACTTTTTTTCGTATATACTTCCTTCATGTTCTAGCCAAAAAGAAACAAGAAGACTCCATTCTCCTTTTAAAATATATATATTTTTCTATGGAGGAATTGTTATACTTATGTTTACCAACAATAAAAGCATTTGGAAACCAAAGATTTTAAAACTATGAACTCCTTCTGTTGGATGAGGTAGACTCTTCAGAACAAACTCTAGCCTCAGTGTTTTATGCTAAAGAAACTTGGATTTTAAGATCCTTTCCAGATCTAAAATATATAAAGATAGTATAATGTTAAAAAGAAGAGCCTGCCACTTTTGCTAACAGATGCTCTTTAAGAATAAGCTATTTAAGATTGTGATTAAAAGCTGGAAAACCCTAGCAGTGATTTCAGTAAAGGAGGAACATTTTTATTGAGTTCTTATTCTGTGCCAGGCTATATGCTGGGTGCTGGGTGGGCAGGAAGGAGGAGAATAAGGAGGTAAGATAGAAAGATGAATCATGCCTGGCACATAAAAAATATCCATTGGATGAAGGACTGAATGAATGAGTGGAGCAGTCCCTGCCATTGATTGATTCAGTTTGTTGGGGAGGGTGAGGAGAGGCGCTAGGGAGACAGACACAAAAATAGGGATGAATAGAGAGTACACAAGCAGTTCTCAATATTTGGCTGCACATTGGAATCACCTGGGAACTTAAAAAAATACTAATGACCAGATGCCACCCTAACTGAGTCTGCCTTAGTTGGTTTGAAGACAAAGGAAAAAGGGAGGAAGAAAAACCGTGTCCACGGACCCAGGAGCTTGGAAAAGCTAGGCGTATTTGGAGAAGGATAAGTGATGTGGAGTATGCAAAGTGTAGAGTGAACTGACCTTAGCCAGAAGATGACACTTCTGGACAGGAGAAGGACAGGTTGGTGGTGTTCCGTTCCTGGAAAGGCCTGGGTAGCCATAGTAATGAGATGGATTTTATTTTGTAGCCATTTCAGATCTAAGGAAGAATTATAAGGAAGGGACATAATAAGATTTGTACTTTGGAATGATAATTCTGGAATGGATGGGGCTCATGGTTGGGGAGGGAAAGACACCATTGCCTGGAGGCTATTGCCCTAGTCCGGGCGATGTCACTGGGCCTGGGGATGGAGACAAAAAGCCACATTTAATAAACACTTCTGGGATAGACTCACATGGTCTTGCTAACCAATTGGCTGAGGGAGATGAGGAAAAAAGAGGATTGCAAGATAACGCTGAGTTTTCCAGATTATGCTTTCAAGTGTAAAGGTCACTTTTTAAGATCAACTAAAAAACTTCAGACATCCACATCTTAGTAGTTGCAGTTTTAGTATTTGTTGATTGAGAAGATCAAAATAATTGGCAAGCTTGCTCTTGTTCTGTTTCCTGTTTGATCTCTCTCTCTCGAGGAGGGATGTGTGTGTGTGTGCGCCCATGTGTGGGTGTGTGTGTGTGTGTGTGTGTGTGTCCCTGCCCTGCCTTCCTCAGACTGGATCTGTTTCATTGGAATTTTTGAGTTATGGCATGTTCTTCCGCAAGATTTATTTAAAACATTGGTTCCTCCTACAGTTGACTACTCACATTTGTGTATGGTTTTTATTTGTCTCTTAGAGAGGCATCATTTCCTTATTTGTGGTCCTTTACACAAAAAAATAGTACACCTTCATTGTAAATCCTTACAAAATATAAGAAAGTTGAAGAAATTAAGAATTATTTATAAGATAGCTCTCTTGCAGTGTTAGCATTTTGGTCTATTTCAAGTATGCCTACACTCATTTGTAAAGTTAAGAGATGGCTTCCCAACAAATTTTTATTCTCCTTCTCTAGTTTTTTTCTCTTAACCTTGGATTATGAGAATTCCTCCACCTGATTAAATATTTGTTTTAAAAAAACCCATTTCAATGACTATATTCCAATAAATAGATTCATAATATTTTTGACTATGCTCCTTTATCAGACTTTGTTTTTTTCACTTTGGTAAATAATGTTACACTGAGAAACTTGCACATAAATGTTTATGCAAGTTCTGATTCCCGTAGAATAGAGACCCAGAAGGGGCAATACTGGGTTAAAGTGTGTTTATCTTTGAAGATCTTTTATACAGATTGATGAATTACTTTTCAAAAATCTTGAGCATATTTACTGAGTGTTAGTATGTATTGTAATTATCTCTATAATGTTTCATAATTGTAATAGAAGTTTTGTCTGATCTACATGAAAAAAATGTTTTAAATGGGAAGGGTTAATCCAAAGTACATCTATGTTGACAAAGGGAACGTGAATAGGCTGTTGTGTGGCCTGGTAAGTGGATATAGCATATTATTTTTTAAAATTTTGTTGTAATGAAGGGGATTATTAACACATAATTTTTAAGAACTACAGTTCATTAACTCAGTGGCCCTGCAATAGGTTTGCTACATGGTTTGGGTGTCAAGGAAGCTTCCTTACTAAATTAGTAGGGAATAGATCATTTTTGTTGGAGGAACATAATCTATCACCCAGGTAACTTGTGCCCAGATAATATCCTTCTCTGTCAGATAATTAAAATCAACCTGTACATTTCTTGGGAGTCTTTCTATATTGAAAACGGTGTGAGGCTAACAAGTGTCTGGATCTGGTTTATTTAATCCAACACACAAGCAGTGCATCTGGAAGAAGTCTTCGTGCTGTGCAATGTTCTGTGTACGGTCTGACCACAGAGGAGCTTTCTGGAACATCATAAGCTTGGGCTGGACAGACTTTGAACCATCTATATCATGTATCTGGTGTCCAGGGCTCTTCTCTCTGACTACACGTATTTTATAATAATAGAACAATAGAAATATGGCTCTAGGCTTTGTACCTTTGTTTGTAATTTCCTTTTTTTCTGGGAATATTTGATCTAAGGTTATTTTTTTTCTTATTATGGGAAACCATGCCTGTAAGAAAAGATAAAATCTTACTGTAAAATGAAATTCCCCACCATCCTAAAACTGGAACTAATATCTTGTTTACCCTTTCCAGCTTAAAATTTTCCAATTTTTTTTATTCTTCCCTTCAAGATTCCAACAAAATCCTCATTGACACCTACAATTGTAATACAATTTTGATGGTAACCAATACTAAGGCTTTTTGAGGTGCTTCTCTAATGTGGGAACACAGACATTTTGTGCATGATCTCAGTCAACAGTTGCTTATTTGACAGGGCTGGAACTGTAATTCGAAGACACAAGGGCTTTTAGAATTCCTCCAAAAATATTTAGAATGGAAACTTACCACTTGGAGAATAGCAATCCTAAAAACCCACTCTTGACACGTCATCTCGCAAAACAATAGCAAAGCTATGCAGTATATTGAAGAAGATTTTCTAAGAGTTTCTAGAATTCAATATTTCTCCTTTTCAAATTCCCAGATTATTTTTTACCACGTCTTCCTACTGACACTTAACCTTTTCTTGGTGTATTATAGTTATTTAACTGTAGGTTTTATCTCTCAAGTCTAGGTAACATCTGATTCGTATCTGTGCTCAGCCTCCCACATAGTCTGTGCTCAATACAAGGATCGAGCACTTCCTTATTAATACGGATCTCTCATTTCTTAATTTTTCAACCTGAGATCTGGAGGCAACCACTCAACTCACAGGCCTTGGAGGTGCCACTCCAGATCAGCAGCACGCAGTTAGCTGGGATAAAGAAGGAGATGGATAAATGAATGCAACAATGTTAAGACACTCACTGGGTCCATGATGAGGAAGAACGTCAGCAGAGCTGGACATTTTGTTTTTGTAAAATTCTGAAAGTATTCTTGACGTCCAGATCTCATAAAACGAGTGCTTGTTTGGGTTGATGATGACAACATTGGTGGTGGTTGGGGATTAAGTTTCTTCTTTGCTTTTACTCATCACCACGTTAACTATTTACAAAAATCCCAAAATCTTTCTTCGTACCATCCTTTAGTTTTCATCATGTGTACATTAAATGTGAAATGACTTTGTAGACTGTAAATTTGTAACTATTATTTGATATTGTCATTATCCATGAAAAGGGAGCTATCTTTGAAAACATAGATAAGCTCCCATTTTCTTTTTTTCTGTCAGACCCAACATGCCAGGCTGTGGCCCTGAGTCTGAAGTCTTCCCAGCTGGGAACACGCGGGATATGAGAGCTCCAGGGAATACAGAGGGCAGGGATGTTGAGCTATGAGGACGGTAGGAGAGAAAGTATGGTGTGGTGGAAAGAACTTTGCCTTATAGGCAGACAGACTTGGGTAAGGTATTTTACCCCTTGAGCCTCAGTTTCCTCACCTATAGGAGGGGATAAAATGCAAGGTCATGTGTGTTAGGTTCCTGGCTAGTCACAGTGTTCAAGCCACAAGTGTTTCCATCCTCCTTCCTTATACGCTGGAGCCTTTGACTGGGCTTCTCTGATAGCCCTTCACACAGCGTGGTATCGACACCACCCAGACTGCTGAGCAGTTCAAGGGCAGGGATTGTCTCATTCACTGTTCATCTCCAGTGGTCAGTTCAGTTCGTGGCAAGACTGGAGGTTCCGTGAGTGGCAGTTACGTTGAGCTGCATTCAGTTGTGCAAAAGAATCCACAATAATATCAGGAATTTGGAGATGAATTGAGAAACTTGAAAGGAAGTAGAATAGAGCAGTAATTGCCTGGTCCTGCACCACCTACTCAAACTTATCCCTCGATGGTTTGGCTTAGTCCATACCTGTGGAATGCATAATATTAGTAAGATGGTTGGTAAGTGAGCCCCACAGGAAAGGCATGTGTAATTGAGATTACGTGACCTAGCCACGTGCTTGGCAGGTACTGGACACAATAAATATTCACTGAATCAAAGAAAAAGTAATTAAGTAAATACAAGACATACAACTAAGTCATGGATGGTAGCTAAATAAAACAGATTAGTTGGAAGGTAATGTATGTAGTGGAAGGCGGTAACCATTTGTATGCTGCCTGCGTGTTGTGTGTGTGTGTGTGTGTGTGTGTGTGTGTGTGTTCATGTATGACAGAAAGAGAAAGAGAGAGAAGGGGAAGGGAGGGGAGAGAAGGGGCGGAGGGGAAAGTGTGTTTCAACAAATCTCTGAGGGGTTGAGTGATTTATCAGGCTTAGTTTCCTGACTATTAAACATTAATTTAGATTACTGAAGGAGACCCAGGGAGAATTCTCATCTGACTCATAGAGCCCAGATATAAAGCTTTCTGACCCTGGTAGACAGAGGAAGAGAAGGCACCTCAGTGTTCTAATATCTCTCGCTGGTTCACCTGCTCCCAGACAATATTGTTAACCAGCATAAAATAGGACTCAGAGAAGAACCTCCTTTGATTTTTTAAGGAATTAAACGAACACAGCTTTTATTTTGCACCTGAGGTTTGTGAGTCACCTCTTAAGTATTTCCAGTATTTTTCCTGCACAACCCTGGCTTTATCAAATCTGGCAACAGGAACCGAATGATTCTCATGAGGACTGCATCAGAAAGGAGTGGCCGCTGCTTCATTGCCAAGAGAAAGACACTCCAGGCCTCTGCAACTGCTATCAGGATTCCAGGAACTGCAGGGGGCCCAGGCAAAGATGCCAGCAGCCAACGCTGCTACAAACAAGTCACCGAATCCACTTCAGCCTCATTCCTCCGCCACTCCTTCCCAGCTGAGGGCCAAGTGACTTCGTTCTCATGCGAGAGCATAATTTATCGAAGGACTAGGAAATTAGAGTGTCTGATTACTATTTCAAGAGAGAAGGTGTCCAGGGAGATGGAAGTATTTCAATGTTTAGGGAGGTCTGTGGAGGTCCTCGTGCAGGTTTGGTCATTCGCCAGGCATTGGTGTGATGTGGGAAGTCGCTGCCCTTCCCGAGCCTCAGTTTCCTCATTTGGATTGTGACCATGCTCCTGTTCAGCCACAGGGCTGTCCCAGAGATCAGTGAGAACAGATGTGAATGGGCTTAGTAAAATGTACAATGCTGTATGCACATGCAAATGTGTATGTTTTCTGCTGTGAGTGTCTGGAGGAAGCGGGAGAAGGAATGGGAGAGAGAAGCCTCAGGCTGTTATCAGGAGTGTGGCTCGATTCGGGGAATGGGGAGGGGAGGCGCTGTGTTTACAGACCCCTCAATAAGCAACGCATAATGAGAGAATGAGGGGACAGAGAATAATGTTCTTATACGAATGAACGATCTTCTTTTCTTCTCCCTTTCCAACCCCCTACTGTCAAACCTCTTGCTCCCTTTGGGTTTCTACACAGAGATGTGTCAGCTGGAATTCTTTTTGAGATCATTAAGTGTAACCCCCAGGCAGATATTTCAGGGTTTTTCAAACATCCCACCATTTATTTTAGCCTATTCACATAAACAGAATAAGGAGGACCTAATCCTCAAGGGAGAGGATAGTGGTGATAGGAATTCTTATGGGAAAGGGAAGATGAAAGTTTCCACTGCTTGTTTAATTCTGTGTTTGCCAAATAGAAAATATACAAAAGAGAATTGCATTCTAAGTGGCACAAAATATCCAAAATCGTTTTGAAATAAACTCCAGATTTGAAAGACATAATTTACTACTTTGAACAATACTATTATTTCATGCTCCAACAAATAAAAGATGCTCCAGAAGTCTTTAATTTTGAACAGAATTATATAAAAACTTATGGGCATTAACAAATAATAATTAAAGCAAGATCTCTGTTGCCTTTGTAAAATTAGCGCAAATAGCATTCCCTTGTCAGCACTATAAATATATAGTCATGTGCTACATAACGATATTTTGGTCAACGATAGACCGCATATACGACGGTGGTCCCGTAAGATTAGTACCATGTAGCCTAGGTGTGTAGGAAGCTATACATTCTAGGTTTGCATAAGCACACTCTATGATGTTTGCCCAATGACAAAATCACCTAAGGACACATTTCTCAGAACATGTCCCTGTCGTTAAGCAACGCGTGACTGTAAGTCTGTGCTTTGTTAACTGTCTTCACGTTCCATCTGAATTCATGATCTATTATTGGCATGCTATAGTTTACGTGCTTATCGGTAACTTATTCAGGATCCTCTGGTTTTAACAGGGATATTTAATATGTGAAATGACTTACCCAAAAGGTGATAACAAATAGTATGTGGGTTTCTAACCTCAAGGAGTTTCAGGACATTTTAAGAATCTGCTGCACATTTGTAAAATATCTACATGAATTGGCATATTTTTATAAATTGCTGTGCTGAGCTTCATACAGATGACTAGTGCATATGGTAGACATTACACATACATAATAATAAGAAGAAGAATACTTTTTGGTTAAATGACAGTACCCGTTAGATTTATGCTAGCTGCGGTAACAAACGTGTCTCCAAATGTGTCACAGGTCAAGTATTATAGAAGTTAATTTCTCGCTCACATAAAGTCCAAAACAGGGAATCTTGACTGATAGGGGGCTCTCCTTTAAACTGTGATAGGGGACCCAGGTTTCTTCCATCTTGGGGCTCTCTGTAACAGTGGTTTCCCAGGTTGCTGGACTCATCTGCATCAAATCGGTGAAAAGGGAAAGAGCACAGGGAATCAGGCACAGGAGGTTTTTATTGACCAGGAACAGTCCATTAGTCAGAATGCAGGCTGTGTCCCTGGGAAGAGGAGGAAGCAGGTTTGATGAAGAGCTAGTCAGTCTCTGCTACACTCGCAGATTACTGGCTCTCAATGAGTGTTGGCTGTTATTATTACGATTATTATAATATCGAGTGTCAACGTAGAGCTTTCACAACTTCCTTGTATTTTAGATAATGTGAAGGATAAAACAGTGTTTGTGAAGGTGTGCCATACTGAGAGTCAAGGTTAATAATCTGGACCCCTATTTGGAAGAGGATGCTTACAATCTGTTCCTTAGACCAAAGTCAAGCTTGAGTTGACTGGATTTTTAAAGTAACTATCTACACTCGCGCCTGAGCTGTATGCTGTGGAAAATACATAAACGATGTGACTGAGTCAATATGGGCTATTAATAGTTAACTGCACAAAGGAAAAGAATGGAATTATTTCCTTTCCTTGAACGTAGTTTGAGGTAGATAATTTTCGCCAAATACATTCTTTAAAGACTAAAAATAATTCTTAAAATAAGTAAAGCACTTCCAATGTCCTCTTTTCATTTCCTTTGGATACTATGAATGAAAATGTTACATGAGGGTAGAAAATTCTCTATACATCTGTCTATCTATCTATCATCTATCTGTCCTTCTACCTATCTATCATCTGTCTAAATGAATCCTACCAGGAAATGTTCAGGTACCCAGGTACTTTTCTTTCAAAGGAGAGCAGCCCTTCTAGCATAACTAGACGTAATGCATTGCAGCTACAGAAGGAGTTAGCATTTTCTGAAAAATGCTGTATTTTAGGCTCTGCAGGCCATACAGTTTCTGTCACAGCTACTCAACTGCGCTGTTTTAGTGTGAAAGCAGCTGAGGGCAATATGTAAACAAATCATGGGGGCTGTGTCCAATAAAACTTTATTTACAAACACAAGCAGCAGCCCAGATTTGGTCTGTGGGCTGCAACTTACCGACTCCTGGTCTAGAAGGTCCAGTACTTTCTCAAAAGTTTACATTTTCTAATTTTATATTACATGTTTTAGACACTTATGAAGCTGATGCCTCTACAGAGTTTGGAATTTTACACTCACTTTGATTTTTGGTGGGAAGAATTACCATGACCTAAGATAACATTGGCTAATTCACTACGTCTTTTGTCATCAGCATTAGTGAAGCTATAAATCATAATTGTGTTGGCATGTTGTGTTAAATCACAGGCCTGTAAAGGCTGTTGGTTCCCCAGAGTAAACTCCCTCCTTAAAAGCCCTGGGAGGAAGGCTTCAGTGACAGCTAAAGAAGGGTTCAAAAGCCTTTCTTATTAAATTCAGTCTTAAATGAAATTTTAATAGTGTGTATTTGTTTAACTTTTCTTCTCACTGATAGATGGAATTTAACTTTCCTACTTCAAAAGCTTTGCACACGAAGACTCCAAGTAGCATCAATCACTTTATGTAATTGTTTCAAATATCTAGGAGGAAATTGTGTTCTAAAATGTTGTCATCAGCAAGTAGGGTGAAAAAATAAAAAACAACCCTGTGTACCCGGCAGAAGCACATAGAGACTTAATTAAATGATACAGGTGGAAGCAGGCCTACTGCCCACTGAATGAAGATGGTGGGATCTGTTACATGTGGGAACCATGGGATAGAGAGTCTTCATTAATTAAAAGGATTTGGAATCATGATACCTCCAGCATTTGTTTATCTAACCAATGTTTTTGAACTAGACTTTAGAGTCACCTTGCAGTGGGGTGGGGAGTCTCATGGTCTGTCCTGGTTTTAGGTGGGTAGGGAAGAAGGAAGAAGGAAGGGAAAGGGACAGTGTCTCTTCATTAGTTGGCTCTGTTGCAGTCCTTGAGCTGCTGGTTCCTCCTTTTCTTTTGGACTAACACTGACTAACCTCTGGTGACTCATGTGCAAAAAACTCATCCAAATTCTGGTCCCTCATGAAGAACTTGTATGCACTCCATTACCTCTTCCCAATCCCCGGTTGGCATCTGTCCTGGGCAGTCCATTCCAGAACCTCTCGTGCCTGGGGCCCCCATCCAGAGTTGTGGGACATCCACCTGACAAATGGCAAACTTACGCATTCTTGATTTTTCCAAGCAGCTTGTAGACAATTTCATTGCCAGCCCTGTCTTAGCCCTTCTATCTCACTCCAACTGTCTTTTCCTCTTGCTTAAATAAGCACAGTGGGCAAATCTATAAGACATCTCTGTAAGCAGAGATCCACTGTGGAATGAAATGCCAGTCTCCCCTTTGTGTAAGCACCTCATATCGCTGAGTGATTCTTTTATAATCTCTCCCTCACTGAATTGTGAGGAGATCTTTCCCTTCCCTGTGAGTAGACAAGGGAAAAGGTTTCATCAAGAACTACTGATGACTCCTGGGCAACAAGAAAGTCCCACTCAACATCCTGCTTGTACTAGGTCATCTCGGGTGGTGAAGGATAGAAGTGGATACTATAGAAATATTTAGGAGGTAATATTTATAGGGCTCGGTGATTAGATTATTATGGTATTAAATTAGGTATAGGGAGTAAAGGAGAAAGAGATGAGAGAGAAGGAGAACATCAGAGTAGGATCGGGTTGGGGGTTCATGTATCACAAATTCTGTTTTTGATATGTTGAGTTCTAAGTGCTGTGTGGGCATTCAAATGAAATGTCACATTGGCAATCAGTCACGTGTACTCCAGAGGCTAGGTCTTGAAGCAGATATAAATTTGTCAGGTGAATAAAATCTTCCAGGAAGACAATATAGGATGGAAAGAAGGGAGTGTCTAGAGTTGATCTTTGAGGAATTCTGACATTTAATGGTTGGGTGGATAGGAATAAGCATTCCAAGGAGACTGAGAAGCAGCAGTGGTAGAGACAGAAGGAAAACCAGGAGATGGTTTTCAAGGTGGACGAGGTGCTTAAATCAGAAGTGGCGGACTAAGGAGTAAGTGGCAGAAGTGACTTGTGGTTATTCCATTTATGTTGCTCCTACTGAGGCATGAGGACATTAACCAAATGGAAATGCAAATGCGAATGGAAGCATTATGAAACTCTTGTGGATTTATTTGAACTCTTCCTGTTGCTAACTAAAAACTTATTTTGGCAATTTGCTTCCCATGTGTGTTATAATCACTTCCAGGGAGAATTCAGCTCTCATAAAGACAATGCTTTATGTGTCACAAGGAAAACATTATAAACTGAAGAGTTGTCCTATAAAGGAATATAATTTCAGTCTTTATAAATTTTTAAAAATCTTTGTGTGTGTATATGTGTGTGATTCTCTTTCTAAAGCCAATGTTTTCATTTGTTCTTTCTTCTAAGATTTCCTGTAGTATCTCTTATGCTGTGTGCTGGGTTAATGATCGAATATCGGGAAAATGTTTAAATAACTGCCTGAATTGTATGAAGCTTACTGTAAAGAGAAGGTTAAGCAGCTGTTTTCCATTTCTCTTGTCAGAAAACAAGAACACAGCTTCATCTTAAGTCATGGAGACTTGGGTAACAACAAAACGGAATTTTCCCCTAGCACAGAATGAACAATGGTGGGTTCCTGGAGTACAGAATAAAACATGGCTTAAGTGAACCATGATTTGGAGATATTCTGGGGCATACTCTTGGCTTCCCTGGCTGTGGGCATTGCTGTAAGTGGGACTGCAGTTTTGGAATTCACATAGTTCTTAGTTTCTTTCTGACTTAAGCATCTTGACCTTGAAGATGGCAAAGCTTTCACAATTTGATACCAATGTACTTTTAAAGCCTTTTTCCCCTCCACTCCCCTATTTCAATCCTCTACTTCAGTAAGACTGAAGTCTACAAATATGGCCTTTGTGCCACGGGTCAGACTTTTCTCTAAATCTTTGGGACATCTAGCTCAGATGTCACTTTTGCCATGGAACTCATTCTACAGCACCCCAATAAAATGTAATCTCTCTTTCCTATTGATTTCTTTAGCCTTTCTTGAAATACCACTTATTCACTCATACAATAAATATTTATTGAGTGCCTACTGTGTGTCAGACTCTATTTGTGATAGGTGCTGGGGATAAAGCAGTTCTTGCTTTTCTGGAGTTTGCATTCTTGTGTCAGTGTATTGGTTGAGACCACATGTTTTGGTGCCAGTTTTCCTGGGTTTGTATCCTGGTTATGTTACTTTCTAGCTTTATACTCTTGTCCAGATTTTTATATTTTTGTGCATTTGTTTATTCACATGAAGATGAGAAATAAAGCACACCCACCAAAACTAGATGTTTTTGGTTTCAGGTTGTGCACCACCCCAGATCCATGTCCTCACCATGCTTTCTAGCCGGAGCAGTTCTTGTAACCGCTTGTCTTCTCTTGGGCGTGGAGCCAGGCTGTGGCCAGTACTACAGACCCAGGGCCCGCAGAGTGGCTGCTGCTGGTTTAATTGGAGATGGGATGGACTTTTCAGAGACGCAGTAGTACTTTTCTGCCTCTCTGAGTATCTCTTGATTTCCTGTGAGCACTAGCTTGTCACAAAGCTGCGGCCAGTTCTGTATCCCCATCCCTTCTCTATGTTCCCCTGCTTCCTCAGCCCATTTCCCTCTTCTCAGCCTCTGCTTCCCCGGGACCACCCACCTAATACAGGGCTACTATATATGCTTTTGGCTCAGGCTCTGCTTTCTAGGGAACTTGGACTAAGACTACTCTTCATTGGCTGATTGTGAGGAGTAAATGGAAAGTGCTCACAACAGTACCTGACATAGAGTCTATAATAGATATTAGCTATTATTATTGTAGGAAAAGTAAATAAGAGCACAGAAGAGGGTCTAGATTGAGGAAAGGAGGGTTATTTAAGGATTCTCAGAAGAAATGGTATCTAAGCCAAGACCTGAAGGTTGAGTAGCCAAGTGTGGGATTCGGGGGCAGGGTGCATCTGTGAATAGACAGGCAGAACGAGGATTATGTTTGACAGCCTGGGGATGAGAAAGAGCCTCAGTTTGAGGAATTGGATGCATTAATAATGAAAATTCATATCTGTTGTATTCAGTTGTATATATGTACGTTTAGCAGAGACAGTAAAGTTTATCAAATATTCCACTTTCTTTCCTGTATTTTCCAGTCCTCTTGAAGTCCTAGATAGTAAAATATGAAGGAAGTGATGTGTCACTTCCGGGCCAAGGCAGGGTAAGTTCTATATTCTTCCTCTGCTACAGTCATCAGAGACCACATATTGCAGCTGGATGGGATACAACATGGTACAGCTGCTGTCACCCAATTCCCTGAGTGACCAGGTGGAGCAGAGGCTCCCACTGACCTACCAGTAGTGAGAGAAAGAAATAATCCTTTGTTGATTTAAGCTTACTAGAATTTGAGGATTGGTTTGCTATTGTGGCAAAACCTAGCTTAGCCTTACTAATAAAATGGCTCATCTTCCTGATTACAATGTTTGCTTCTGGATCAAGGCCGTGCCAGGGTGAGGCGAGAGAGGTGCCTAGGGTGCAGACTGAAGGGGCACTCACTCTCAGCTTTGTGCACATGAGTGACATTATGACAGAAGCAGAGGGAGTGGGAGGAAGACTGGTGGGAGATGAGGTCTGAGAGTTGCAGCTGTGATGACTACTGAAAGATCTTTGGATTTGTAGGGAATTATAGTGAACTCCTTATTTTCTACAAAAAGTGAAGGCAAGGAAATTTCAAGCAAACCAAAAGCAAGAGGAACTCAGACATTGAAAACTTGCTTTTATTATTTAAAGCAAAATTGTACTCCAAAAAGTTTCTTCTTCGAGAAAGAAATTGTCTTCCACTTCCACTTTGTAAAAATTCTCACTGGAAGTTCCACGTTGTCTGTAAATATAACAGTACCTCACCACCTTCGTTGAATTATTTCCACCTAAGGCTTTCTTGTGAGTTAGGTGCATGGTTACAGAAGAACCACTCTATCAGGTTTAGTCATTTCTTGAGGGAGGATAAAAAATAATTTAGCTTAGGCCTAAATTTCTGAATAATAATCTCCTATTGAACCAGACATCATTTGGTTTCAACTCTCTATCTTTATTACTGTTGTTGCATTTGAAACATGCTGTGTGTGTGTGATGGGCTGATAGTGGGTCACGCCTACACTCTTGGTTAGAATCCAGATGTTAATGTGAGAAAGTATGTCCTTGATAAAGAGGCTTTTCTGAAAATGCCCAGAAAAAATCCAGGATATCATGTTGTCTTGAAACCAAGAAACGCTGAATTGACCATGTGTTTCTTTAAACTCTTGTTATTAGAGGCACATAATTGCCATCTGAAATAACTGGGGTTTTGTGAAAGCTATCCTAAGCAGGCAATATTCTATTCTACGTCCTTTGCAGGTTGGCTATAGAAATCTGCTTTTGGGAAAAGTACGTGTTTTTCTAAGAAGCTATTAATTGAATTGCAAGTGAAGGCAGAACTGTCCCCACTGGTTGGATGTTTGAAAGATACTGCCAAAAGAGAAACAATGAGATGCATTCAGAGAAAACTGTGTATTGAATGTGCTCAATTCTGAGAAAAATAAATATGGGAACATCTAATCTCACCATGGTTGGATACATATGTTTTTGCAGATGGAATGTAATTTTCTAAAAATGTCAGCTGTGTGTGTCTCACAAATACTGAAAACATATGCTAATCTTTGGCCACAGCCAAGGGAAGCTATGGTGCTTTTAATTCGAATTTAAATACGCAATTGGTGAGTGAGCGCACTCAGCAATGAAGGGAATGTACTAGAGTGATAGTGTTTGTGGCGTGGAGTCAGAGAGATTGATAGAAAGAAAAGCAGCAAGCGGAGAAGAAGGAGGGAGTGGAAGGCACTCAGGAGTCTAAGCAGAAATGCAAATGGCGGCAGTGCTGAAGCAGCGGGGAGAATATAGGGGACCCCAGGCGCAGAGGGGTCTGCTTCAGAGTCTGAGACCATCACAGTCCAATGCAGAACGGTTGAAGGATGCTAGAGTGTGTTCTTCCACACTCACCCCCGCGGCCCCTCTCCAAGTCAGCTCTTCTATTGGCCAAGTCAGGGTATCCCCAAGAGTGTTCCTTGGGAACGTTGCTTCTGCTGGATGTTTTGGATATTTATGTGTTCCTATAAAAACAAAGGGCAGCAGGGTGTGGGGGGTGCAGAGGGAGGCTGTGAATAAGCTTGAGATGCAATAAATTGAACAGATTTAAATGGATATTTTTACTTTCGGACTTTGTAAAGCCTATAACGTAAACATGCTAATATGAATTGTGAGTCTAAAAAATGGAACATTGTATGCAGCATCTCACAATGATCTGAACACAGATCCTGTTTTTTTTTTCCCTTGCAATATCTCCTAGGACAAGTGCTGGTGAAATATGCTTGGGAAATGCTGGGTTGGATGCCTGAAATTTGCCTGTCAGCTAATGATTCAATTGACTTAAGATATTAGGATTCCAATCCTCCTTTTAAAATAAATATAAAGATATTTCTGGAGGTCCTACAGAGAGAGTCATTATCTGGTATACACACCATAGCGCTGACACAGCAAGCGAGAGGATGCTTTTTAACTGGCTGCAAGCCAGCTAGGTGAGCTAGAGCTGAGGGAATGGGGAGCACGTATGTGGGCTTTGAATGGCCAGCCTCTGAGGTTAGAGGGGTGCATCGGAGACGTGGGGCTGGATGCAAGTAAGGTGAAGGAGTTGGAGGTGTTGCAATGCCAGTGTGGTGGAGCCAGGGCAGCGTGCACTCACTAAGCAGCTGGGGAGAGGCTGAAGGGTGCACACGGCTGGGAGGGAACTGAAAAAGCCAGGGCGACAGACTCTAACTTTGGAGCTATGATCTAAGTATTTAATTTTAAAAACCATATGCCCCCGAAAATAAATGAATTGTTCGCTTCTGTCTAAAAAAAATGGTGTTGTTTCAAAGTTATTGCTAAAAATCAGGTGAACTTTGTCAAGAAATTCAGAAAGTCCAAAGTTTCTTAGTATTGTGTAAATAATAAGAAAGAAATGAATCTTTCTAGCTAAAAGAGTGCTCCTTAAAATATCATTTTCATCATAAACTAACGTATACTTATTGTAGAAAACTCCAAAAATATGCAAAATAAAGAATAACAGAAAAAATATCACCCATAGTCTCTCAATCTAGAAATAACTACTATAAATCTTCTGGCACATTATCTTCCAGTCTTCTCTCCCCTCCCTTCCTTTCTTCTCCCTCTTCTGCTCCCTCTCAACTTGTGTAATTTTGAGTGACATCAAATAATGAGCATAAAATTTTAATGATACTATAATTTAATCCAGGGGTTGGCCGATCTGGCCTGCCACCTGTTTTTGTAAAACCCATGAGCCAAGAATGGTTTTTACATTTTTAAATTGTTGAAAAGAATCAAAAGAATAATATCTCACGATGCTTGAAAATTATATGAATTCAAATTTCAGTGCCCACTAATACAGGTTTACTGGAACCCAGCCACACCCACTTATTTACTATTGTCTGTGCTGCTTTCATACCACGACGGCTGAGTAGTAGTTGTGACAGACATGGCGTCTTCTGTAAAGTCTAAAATATAATACTATTCAGGCTTTTACAGAAAATGTTTGCTGACCTCAGATTTAACCAATCCACAATTTGGGGGCTTTTAAAAAAATTCTTTTACCTATTATAAATAATGTTTTAATTGATATCTTTGCACATAAATCTTTGCCTACTTTTCTGATATTCTACTTGCGTATTTTCCAAAAAACAGAATTACTGTGTCAAAGGATATGAATATTTTGAGGCTCCTGATGCATAATGCCAGAGTTATTTCCAGAAAGCGCAAACTAAGTTATACTTCCACAAGAAGCGTATGAGAGCTACAAAGATTTTCCTTTTGGTAATATAATCTCCAGATCATCCTGCCTTAAACTACTTTAAATTTAATAATAAAACAGACTGTTAATCAAGTCCTGTCTTGCTAGTAATGAGGACTTCCTTGGGGAGAAATTTTCACATGCTTTATAGTTTTTCTCTCTCGTTTCACTACAGCCCTGAATCTTGTAGCTTTTCCTCTTAATTGCATCCTGTTATGAGACCTCATAGAACCCGCTCACTCCTCAGTCATTGTCAGTAGGTGTGTTTATGGAGAAACATCTCCCCATATTACGGAGAATATAAAATTCATCGGAGTCTGCACTTGATTTTGTATAAATCTGAGATTAGGGCCCCTTTGCCTGTTTACACGAGTTTACTTGTATTTTGAATGATGGATTTTAGACTCAGCAGTACAACTTCTAATTGAACGTGCCCACACTCATTTCTTCTTCAACTGATAAATATATTTGCCTTCCGAACAGTGAAGTATTGTTAGTTTCACCCCTATGTGGGACTAAAAAGGATAAAGCTGTACCCATGAAAAGCACCTGGGACCCCTCATTTTAATGTTGTTTGGTTGCAGGAGTGGGAGAATAGATATTTAGGTTTTGAAATCTTAAGTCTAGATTTTACCCCTCCTTCATGTGAAACTAACATATATTATAGAGGATGCAGTTTTGAATCGCTTCCTGTTTGAAGCTTTGCTTTTGATATCACACGAAAGTTGTACCTTGGTCCTGATTCTGCATATTTGCTTGTCAGATTTTCAAAGATCTAATTTGACACTAATTTAAAGCTTTTCCATTTTTTTCTGTTCATAGAGAAATATACATTTATTTTTTTTTTAAGTAGGAAACTTTGGCTGACACAAAGCAAACTTTCACGTGGAATAAAGTGCAGGAATTAAAACACATTCTACTAGGACTTGAAGGGAAAATACAAGGTTGTTTATGAGCCAAGTACTTCCCGTCTCTGTCCACATCCCTGTACCCACCAGAAATAAAGGGGCTGGATCTGAAGCCCTATAAAATCCTCCTCAGATTAAGTTTTTCTGATTCTTAAAAAAGAGCAAGTGAGAGTTACTGGGGCTGCAAAGTGTTATGAGACCACTGAATTGGTTTAATAACTTTAGCCTGGCTAGTTGTCATCTGGAGAACCTCAATCCTTTATTCAGCAACGATTTAATGGGGTAAAGTCTCTACTAAAAATGCTCCAGAGCCCCTTAACTTTTCCTGAGGAAAAAACAATCAGAAAAATTCATAGGGAGACTCTAGAAGTATCCTTGTCCATAGATTTCAGCAGTCACTAGACGAGAACCTGGGGTGAGGGTCTTTCTTTCAGGTGAGCCAAGCAGGCCTCCCAGAATTGTCACAGTTCAGGTTTGGAAGAAGCCTGTGGAGGTCATGCCATGCAGTCCACTCCTCTCAGAGACCAGCTGTGGTGAGCGGTGGGGCTGGACCCTTATTAAACCTTGTTTTCATCGGGTACATTGCAGCTTTCTCAAATTCAGGCTCAAAGGCTTTATCAAACGAGCTCTCAGAAGGGCTGAAGGCGGAAGCCACATCTCTACTGTGTACAGATTCTGGGAGATGACTCTGCCACGGTGAAGGGACTGCTCCGTTTGAATAACTCGGCGTCTTTGAAAGGCTGGCGTGCATTCACCCGCATCCTTTGCTGCTCTGTGAGGCTTCCCAAGTATGCTTTAAGCCCGGGAAAAACCTTGGCAGAGCAGAAGGGAGCTAGTTCTCTCCCTATTCCTTACAACAGGACGTCATGCAGGCAGATGGCCTCATTTATGATGGCAAGTTCTAGAAATAGCATCTGATAAAAAAGGCTTGTATATCTCGTTAAGAAAAGATTAGCTTCACAAAGTTCTATGCAGTCAGACTGGGGCAAAATCCACGTAAACACTTAGGCCACACACACTCTCCTTTTTAAGAACAATGATAAATCTAGAACGTTAGGAAAGAAAGATTTTATACTCAGAATTGAAAGCTATGACTCTAGAAGACAGTTTATTTCATTAGCTATGATTTACAGAACATGGGAAGTAAGAAAAAAAAATGGAGGTTATAATGTATGATTGTAACTATGACTTGACCGCCCTCACAGAGGTTCAAGCACACGAAAGTGATCATAGACATCGTTTCACCCACCATCCTAATTTTTCATAGGACATATGATGAAATATCTCTTAAATCTGGTCAAAGTGACCTTTGTCTGTCAGCTAATACTAAAAAAGAAAATGGAATTAAACAGAATTAAAGTTTAAGGGAAATGAGTGCTGAGTCATTTACTTGGGAAAAAAATGCAAGTTGGGTAATAAATGACTTATTATGACAGAAAAAAATCTAGGGGTTGTTAACATGACTCATGAAGCCAAAGAGTATAGAATTGGTTTTCTTTTTTAAAGTAAGAAGTATAGTCTGGGATGTCTTATCCAGGTGGTCATCACTGATAATTTCCTGTGAGAATTATTATTATTCAGGGAACTATGAAGTACTTGAAGAAATCTGAGGGGTGCTAATAAAATGGTTGGAGGAATAAAGATGACTCTTTTTTGTTTTTTTGCTGGGAAAGATTCACCCTGAGCTAACGTCTGTTGCCAGTCTTCCTCTCTCTCTCTTTTTTTGTCCTTCGCCAGAGCCCCAGTAAATAGTTGTGTGTTCTAGTTGTAAGTCCCTCTAGTTCTTCCATGTGAGCTGCTGCCACAGCACGGCTACTGACAGACCAGTGGTGCGGTTCTGTGCCGGGGAACCGTACCTGGGCTGCTGAAGTGGAGTGTGCCGAACTTTTAACCGTTAGGTCATCAGGGCTGGCTCAAGATATAACTTTTAAGAAAAGTTCAAAGAACTGGGATTGGTATAGTTTTTTAGGAAAATATATTAAATAACTTCAATATCTTCAAATATTTCCCATTTTCACACACATACACACAAACACACACAATGGAACTTGAAACAATTATTTTTATTACTTCAAAGTTAATGAAAATTGGACTCTTGTTAATTTATCCCAGCCTGTTACTAACCATTTCTACAAAGAATTCAGGGACTTGTGGAATCTTTGTTGATAGAACTCTATTTCCAATTTTTAACTCTAACTCAAAGGAAAACTAGTACTGAATATGTGCTTTCATTTTAGATATAATATTTCAATCATAAATGAATTAACCAACAACAAATATATTTTCCGTCTACTTTTGAAGATGCCTGTATATAAATGACTTCAACGCAGAGGCCAGTCACCTCTTGTCTTCCCTCTTTGCTGGGCTAACCATAATGAAGCATCTTTTGAAGAGTATCTGTAGGAAGAAGCCTACTAAGAAATCATTGCTACAGCTGGTTAGAATTGGGTATTCTCATTTTTGTGCTATGGTTTACATGTGAGGAAAGTTGAATTTGCCTTTCAGCCCTAAGATAAAAATATAAGAAATGTCGCCCAAACTCTGGGGAACCTGAATGTATTCAACGTTCTCTTGGCCAGAAGAACTTGGGACCCTGAAACTGAAAAAGAGAAAAGCTATGAAATGGAAGAATTATCTCCAAAATCTCTCTGACTGCACTTTTGTGTAAATTTGTAATATTTTTCATCTTTACTTGCCAATTTGGGGTCTCACATTTGGACCTAAGAACATTCCCTCAGAAATAAGACCTGCACATCGTCCAACCAAATTAGAATATGAGCCAAGTTATCTTGGGCTTTTGGACTTTTCAGGGGACTTACAAAAATGTACATTATTGATACCGAACTATGATATTAAGCATTGGTATTTATCATTTAAAGCCATAAATTCAAGAAGGATTTAAGACTCTAAAGGATTTTATATTGACATTTTCTTTTCTTAAGGGTCTTTTAGCTTCAGAATTGCTTTTGGGTGTTCAATTTAGGGCTCTTCTTGTTGAGAATAACAGAAACCCAATTGGAATTTGCTTAAACAAAAAAGGGATTTATTGGCTCACATAAGGGAAAAATCCAGTTGTGGGTCTAGTTTCAGTAATGGCTGGATGTAAACACTGAAATGATGTCAGTAGCTGGTTCTCTTTCTTTCTGTAGTTTTGCTTTTCTCTGTGTTGGCTTTATTCTTGGTCAGGGTCTCTCCTGGGAAGATCTAGGCTTACCTAATCCTTAGAGTTCAAAATCTAAGAATAAAACAAAAGCCATCAAAACCCCTCTGTCTCTCACTTCCAAAGACCTAGAGAGACCTCTCGCTAGCTCAGTTCGGGTCATATGACCATCCCTAAACCAGTCCATGTGGATGATGCCCTCCGCAGGTTAAGTGGTCTAACGATGTTCTCATGGGAGCCAAAACTAAGGACCACTCAAGTCACTCCTGTAAAATCACGGGCCTCTGGGCTGTGATCTTTCTGGAAACAATGGCCCAAGGTCTATAGTTTAGCAGTGAGCATCTGAGATACTCCCTAATTATTTCCAGGGTAGGGCTATTATACGCCATGTCTTCTTAGATGGAATACAATTATTGTATATTAGGCCTTTGGGATTTATCCGTCAAACTGGAGGTATGTGTACGATCCAAGGATGTAGGTGTTGGAAGGAGAAGGAGGTGGCTTCTATAGTTCATTCTAAAGAAGCCCTAAGGAAATGGCATAGCTTTCCTGTCTCTGTAGTGGCTGTTCTGTTTTGTTTTGCGCCCCCAGCATTCATTCCTCCTTTTTATGGTACCAGTATCCTGACTTCCTTTGGGGATTTCTTCTTCCCCCACTGTGGGCAGTTTTAGCAGGCCAGCACAATTGGATGCCTTGTTCTCTCATAATCTAAGGGGTTGGTAGGTGACTTAAGCTAGGCCAATGAAACCCACTGTCCTTATACATTGAGTAGATTAATATATGAATGGGAAAAAATGTAGCTCTTTTCTACCACTAGTGATATCCTTTTAAGAATGCTAAGTAGTTCCTGCTCCCTCTGCAGCTTTATCTGGTTCCTCTTTTCCTAAACTTAGTTTTCCATTTCTTCTGTGAGCTACTCATATTGTTCCAAAGGATTAATTTTCTGTGTAAATTAGAAACAGTTTCTTTGCTTCAACCAAGGAGCGCTAATTGATACAGAAATCAGGGTCAGAAGTATGGTACTACAAGTCACAGAGCTTAACATGCAAACTTATCTAGGTGAGGGAGGAGTGAGGCAGAAAAGAAGCTCTGTCCAGGGCTGGGAAGTTGGCCATCGTTGTTATGCAATAAGGGAAAAGCTTGTTAAGCCATAGCCTGTAGGAACTTGGGACTCAGACTTTTTGAGTCTTTCAGAGACACAGAAGGAAAACATAAAGGTATTGACGTTTTTTGGGCTACATCTTGCAGTCTTTAGCAAGACCGTGTAAGAAATTGATATACTTAAGCTGAAGCTCGTTTTGAAAACAGGGAAAGTAAACAGAAAACAAAAAACATGGCCTTTTTGGAGACACTGATTGTAGCCTGCAAAATGAGATGGCTTAAAGCCTCGTAATCTAGAGCCTTGGATGGTTGGGAGAAGGCAAGTTCTCTGCTCAGTGATAAGGTTAGTGTGATCAAAAGCAGGGAGGTGGGAACCACAGAGGAAATAAGATCGTGTTCTGGGAGAAGCCAACTCCCCAGTACCCTTGCATGCAGCTCTTGTTACTCAGCGTCTGATTGTCAAAGGGGATAATGACATTCCCTGCAACGATGGGGTTTGGCGTCAAAGGTCAGATGGTTGAGGCTCTCTACCCCATATCCCTGTTTATAATTGCTCTGGGCAGAGGCTAGGACAATGGGCAGAACACTGAAACTGCCTCCAGGAAACCAGAATCCTCAAGTAGATGTCTGCATTCAGGGACTGTGACTAGACAAGACACAAGTCTTTAGTTTCTAGCCTCTGGAATTTACAAGAAGCCTCCTAGAGTTTAAAGGAAGTTATATTTTCAGATCAACCTCAACCTTGGCAAAAATGTCCTATGATCAATGGTCAAAGGAGATACTCCTGGGGGGCAGATCAGGACACACACTTCTCTTCTGGGGACTGGTCTTGGCTATTTTTAGCAGGACGTATTATGGACAATGGTGGTGGGGTGATGTGTATTTTTTCTCCCCTTTTCCAAGTTGGTGGTCTTTACTGGAGTTACTTTTTCTCTCTCCAGTATTGATACTGGTTAGTTTGACCATTTAGCCATGGGTTGCTGGACCATTGAAACCTGTCCAAAAAAATGCTTGGTCCCAGTCCAAATCCATCTTGGATTTGGGGCTGAATGTAGTAATTTGATGAGGTTTTGGGCTGTTTTCACTTGGGAAAAGATTGTATTTGGAAGCTGGACAGCAAAAGGTGCAAACTGGTGAACATTTGTTGCTTTTTGATATCCCCATCTCTCAGGTCTGTTTCCTTTTATTTTCATTAACAGAGCCTTGATTCTATTTGAAGAACTGCCATCTCCCTTTCCCAGTCTGTGGGCTCTGGGTGGGGCTCCACACCCGGCTCCAAGGAGGGAGCATGGGACCCAAGCCTCTCCAGTCAGCACCCTGCATTTCCCTCTTCCTCATGACTTGGGGAATTACTCAAGTCTACTCTGTATTTGAAGGCTACTTGTGAAGGTATTTGTGCTACTGGACAGGGCTGACTTTATGGTCAGATTGATCAGATAATACCCAGTTCCTGATTGTCACCTGGTATCCTATGATCAGACATTTCCCAGCCATCAGGTTTGGGACTGTCAGATCTGCCCTCCCCTAGCTAAGGGAGTGGGGGTATGTAACCCAAGCCAGGCTAAGCTGACTCTCTCTCTCTGGACTTTGGGTCTTGGGCAGAGTGTTGCAAGGGCGGGAAAAACATGCAGTCCTTTCTTTCAAGCTGTGGTGCCTTTACCAGACTGTCAAGCAGTGTCCGCTGCACAGACTCTGGGCCTGCCCAGCCTGTCTTTGCCCAAGCTGGGCTCTCAAGCCTTCCTATCAGTCCTGTGGCCACTATCATTCCAATACTTCCTTTTGCTGCTGAGCACATCCAGAGTTGGTTTCCGTGGTCTTCAGCTCCAAGACCATCAGGTAATTCGTCCTTTCTCTTTCCAGGTAACTTCTCACTTCCTTTACACACGTCCTTGATTTAAATTTTAGTTGCATTTCCTTTACATAGTATTACTAGAAGAAAGGATGAGAACAATAAAATTTGCTTGGGATGATCCTGCCTGCAATGCTAGAAAGAGCATTTGAGAAGTGCTTGCATTTGTGAATGGTGCATGATTTTAGAGGGATTTTAGGCAGGGCCTGGGCTTGTTTTGAAGGAAATAATATAGCAATAACATAGGCTTATTCTGCTGGAGAAGAGGAAGAATTATTACCTTGAGCAGAAGAAGTGAGCCATGAAAAGTCAGGGCAGAAGGCATTTCTAAGGGAGCAAGATATTAATTACAGCCCATCTTTTTGCAACACAGCGCTTCTGCTTAGATAGCGTGGGTTTGGATGGTGCTGAGATAGACAAGGAGGACTATGAAGGACTATAAAGGGTTCTTTTGGTCTCTTCTGTTTTAGTTTTGAGGTCTATGACTTAGATCTCTGTCGTTGAGGAAGAGGCATTAATGTAGTTATGGGTACAAGAATGTTCTAAAACAAAAATTGGGAAATTTTAATTAGCAAGCATATTTTTTTCTACCAATTTTTAAATTTAAACGCTTACATGCAAGTCTTACTTAAATAAATATTTATAATGAATATTAAATTTATTAAATGATTAATTAATTTATAATAAAATAATTAACAAAATATTTATTGATGGATATAAGTAAATAATATTAATTACACATTGAAAATATATTGCATTTATTAAAATGAACAGCTCAGGAAATTTACACCTTGCTAGACTAGCTGGGCTTATGGTCACGGTGCTAGTTTTCTACTGTGTAACAAATTACCGCAAATTTATCAGCTTAAAACAATACAAATTAATTGTATCACAGTTTCTGTAGGTTGGAAGTCTGGGCATGGAGGGCCCAGTATGGCTAATGTTAGAGGGTCAAGGCCTGAGGAGGTGGGGAGGGAGTTTGAAGTCCTGAGGGTGGAGCGGTAAGCCAGGTAGAACTGGGGACACGCTGAAGAGTTCAGAGCTTGTTTTAGGAGCAATGGAAAATCATGTTGGGTCAGATTTACTTTACAGTGAAGACTGTGGCAAAGTCCCTTCTTGAGCAATTGGATCAACCGTGGCGCCTTTGGGAAAGATAGAGGATGCAGAGAGGAGGAGCAGGCTTTTGTGGAGGGCGACAGAAAAATAATAAACTCAGGCTTGGTCATATTTCATTTGAAGTGCCTGTCGTTCACACAAGTGAAGATGTCCCGTGGATAGTTGGGATGGTGGCTGAAAATGGGAGAAAGAGACCTGGTTGGAGCTGTAGACACAGGAGTAGATGAAGGGCTCTTAACCTTTTTGTGAGTGAAAGAGGGCTCAGAGGGCCATGCTTTGATAATCTAAAAGAATCCAAAAAGCCATCCCCGGAAAAATCAATATACGTGTGTACACAGAATACCGATGGAAATTCTAGAGATTAACAGACTCCCTGAGGGCCAAACTGGATCCCAGATTAAGAACCTAGGGGGGCGCTTCTGCAGACTATAGATCCCTGGGCCCCATCACTAGCATCCTGAATCAGAAGCTGATAAAGTACCCCTACCCCATTGAATATAGGAGATTGTTAGCAACTTGGCTGGAGCACTTTCAGGAAGGAGTACAAACCCCAGTATGTAACGAGTTGGGATAGCAGAGCCTGGAGTAAGCCCAATAAGCTATTTAAGAGGAAGAGGTTAAAGACACAAGAGGAGATGGAACCATCAATCGGAGTGGTTCCTAAGGAGACAGAAAGAGGTGGGACACAGAGCAAAAGTTGGGGGACCCCTTTTCTATTCTAACAGATACAAAGCAGAAATAGTTGGGTATAGATTTGAATTTTCCAGGCTTCAATTTCCTCTGCAAAGTAGGAGAAAAGGTCATTTGCTGAGAGGTTGGAATGTATTGTCTTCATTAATAAGAGTATTCTTAGGAAATTGCTATCCATATCTTGATATTGGAAATTATTATTATATTTTCATTGGTATGACCCATGAAGAAACATATTTGCATAACAATGGACTATAACATGAACACATGAATGAATGAATGAATGAATGAAGAAATTTGAGAAATGATGATTATCCCAAGAGGTTTGTATCCGACCTGAATTCAATAGGATTTAGTTATTGAAGAAGGCATTTCTTTGTGAAGCTTCTCCCCTGGGGAGAAGTTACTTCTCACATTCACGCAGTGGATAGTTGCTGAGCACTGTCGATGTTCCAGGTAGTGTTCCAGATGCAGAGGATAAAGCTGGGAATGGACCAATTTTCTGTCTTCATAGAGCTTACCTTGAGAGGGATGCAAAACAAAAGAACAACAAACAAATAATACAATTTCAAATAGTGGTAAGTGATCTGTTGAAAATAAAGCCGGCTCAGGGCATAGGAATGGTTGTGGGGGCTCCATTTGGGTGGGGTGTGCAGGCAGGACTCTCTGAAGTGATGTTTGAGACCTGAATGAAGAGAAGCAGGCAACCATGATAAAGTCTGGGACTGGGCTTTGGAGGCAGAAGAAAGAGCAAGTGAGAGGAGAACACACTGGTGTGTGTAAGGAAGGGCAGGCTGGCCATCTGGGGGGAAGTGGAAGAATGACAGGTGAGAGTCAGCAGGGGTGCCACAGCACATCGGGGTTCTAAGCACGTGAATGGTATAGAACTTTCTGGCTGTTCTGTGAGTAATGGACTAAAAGCGGCACAGCACAGATCATCCCTTTATTGTCCTCAGGCAGTCACCTTATTCCAGGACTTCCCTACAACTCCTAAATCCTCAAAGGTAACTGCCTACCTGACTTCTTGCGAGTGAACTCCCCTCAGCTTTTGCAGCAGCTATGACCTTGTCAAAGGCAGGTGCATCAGCCAGGGGTTGGGCAGACCAGGGGGACTGACCTGGCGCCCCGGGGAGGGAGGAAGGCCTCCTTCGATCTATGGGGCAAAGCTCCCCAGTGCTGTCCTCCCTTGGGGCTTGCTTCTATCTTTCCTGCGTTCAGGGAGCCCCTCATTTCGCCTCTCCCGGCCGTGCATGTCCCGGTCCTTGCAGGATTTGAAATGAGCGTGTTTCTACTAGGGTTCCACTAACAGTTCGCGCTTCAAGATCCAGATCCAAAACCCACCCTCTGGCCTTCGCCCCGGAAAGGGGGCGGGTGGGGAGCGCGAACCTTATCTGCGGGCTCCGCCTCCAGGCGGCTGGGAGCGAGGCTCGGAGCCGCAGCTCTGCCCGGCCGCTGCAGGGAGACGGCTTCGCTGCAGCCCCGACTCCGGCCAGGTTGGGGCTGGACACTGCTCGGGACGCCGCCGGCCCCCTGGAGGAACACACAGCTGGCTGCGACAGCAAGCCCGACTCTGGACGCCGTGCCAGGTAAGGTGACACCGCCTTTTCCCCTCTCCCTGCCAGAAGGACAAATAGGGGCTGCAGGGCTGGCCCTCCCGGGACTGCAATTTGGCAGTTTGGGTGTCCCGAGGGTGCAGTTTTCTCCTCGCGCGGAGGCGCTCGGTGAGCCGTGAGGTGAACTCCGCGCCCAGGCTGGAGGCTGGGATGTCTGGATTTGTCTTGCAAAGTCACTGGGTGTGAATGCATCTTGGGAGGTTCGCTGGGGGCTGATTTCTGCTCAGTGTGTCGTCTCTGAGAATGAATAATGTGCGATGATTTACTCCTGTAAGCTCATCCTCCCTTGCCTCTGACTTCTTGGAAGAGGCTGCGGCGTCCACACGTGGCGCGCCTGGGAGCGCACGGGGCGGTGGGCCGTGTGGACTGGATCAGAGATTCTTTCAGGTTGCTGCACAATAGCTCCCTCGGGGAGCTTTGCAAATATTCGGTGCTTGAGCGGCACCCCAGGCCAATTAAATCAGAATCTCTAGGAGGGGGACTTTGGGCATCCACATCTAAGAAAAAAAAAAAACTGTTCTCAGGAGATTCCCCTGTGGAGAAGTTGGGGAACCAGCGAGTTAGAGCGGTGTTTCTCAATGTGTGGTCTCTGGCCAGCAGCATCAGCGTCACCTGGGAACTTTTAGTAATGCAAACTCTAGGGCCTGGGCTGAAACTCCGGGTTAGGGCCCAGCCATGTGTGTTTTAATGAGCTCTCCAGGCGATGCTAGTGCTTGCTCACTTTAGGGAACTTGTAGGGTGGACCTCAGCGAGGTAAGGGCAGACATCTGCAAATTCCCCTCCCACTTTTCCGAAAATCTTAGGTATTCATCAATAGAGGTTTACCCATATTAAAAAAAAGTATATATTGTAGACTTTGGAGGATCCTATAAAGGATAGAGACTTAGCCATCACCTTGAGCAATTTTTACATGGTAGAATTTGCATACTTGCTTTAGGAGAGAGTAGGAATTTTCTTTCTTTTTTTTTTAGAGTTGAAATGAAGCCAAAGAAGAAATATACATAAGCGTCTTCTAGCTGCAATAACATGAATCTTTGGCCTGAGTGAGATGATCCCAGATCATCCGTGTCAGCAGTGCACATTACAGGACTCGTGTGCAGGTTTTTTTTTTTTTTTTAAACAATTGGAGGTTTAAGGGATTCGTGCCAATTCTCCAGAATGAAAAGGAATTCAGTATTGCAGTTCTCTGGATGATCTGAAGTGGTTCCTTTTTCTCTTTTAATAGAGATCTGAGATTTCAAAACTTTGGCTAAAAAAATTCCAGCTGTTTCTAAGTCATTAGTACAGAAAAGAATGACTTTGCAAATAGGCTTAAATGGATTAGAAAATCTGACTTTGGATAAAAATCTAGAATAGGCATGACTCCAGTCCTAGCACATGTGTGCTGTGGTGGACACAGTGCTACCTGTACCAAGACTTTCTGTACAGAAAATGGTTATTTTCCAAGTTGCTATTTTCTGTGCCAATTTGGGATTGAGGTATATGGACTTGTTAAGGGACAGGGGCTAAGCTTGTGTTTGGAGAACTGGGGGAAATGTAGGTAATGGTTAGGAATAGAGCTTTGGTCTGAGGCTCAAGCCTCAGGTTGAAGACCTGCTCTTCTGCTTCTCGGTGCTCTTGGATGGTTGCATAATTTCTCCGAGCCTCACTTTCTTCATCTGTAAAATGGGGACTGTCGTAATACAATGCATACTTCGTAATTCTCATATTGTTGTCAGAGTTAAATGAAATAATGCTTCTAAAGTGTCTAGCATAGTAAATAAATATTTGTTAGCTCATATATACACCCCACACACAGACTAAAAACAAAACAAAAAACCCCCAAACAGCTTGAAATGAAAAATATGTTTGATAACATGGTCAAATTTTGTAGACATGCCAACCTCACCCTTAGAATTTACAGTTTTTGCTTTTTACCAGAATGTGAACATACAGACATCCTCAAATTATCTTCATAATTTTATTGCATATTTTATAAGGAACTTTCTAGAATTTTTTTTAGATTAGCTTCAAATCAACAGCCTAGTCTTTATTACTCACTATGGTGAAGGTTTCACCATCTGGTGGCGCTTATAGTCTATTAACTTTCACATTTAAATAGTCTTAAAATCTGGCCTTCTAGAATATCATTCCTTTCAAACGAAAATTCAAATGGTAAGAGAATGTTTAGAAGTGTCATACTGTGATCTCCAAGAGAACCAGTTGAGAAGTACTATCTGGTGTTTCTTAGGTTCTTGAGAGAGAGAATAAAAGAAACTGTATCCAGTTATATCAATGTTTGTTCAAGACAATATAAAAGAAAGCAAAATGAGGACACAGAGCAAGGACAGGCCTAAACTGGCAAAAAGGGCAGTTGGGGTAATTTAAGAATCCTTTTCCTCCTTCACTGCAATAATTTCAAAATGCTTTAAACCACATACAGAAAAAGCAATTCCTTTTACATTATTTGATTGGAAGTGATCTTGGATGATTATCTTAGGACCAGATAGTTCTAGGGAAAAAATGTTTATGGTATTAATTCCAAAAAGGATGCCAAGTGATTCTGTACTTTAAAATTCATCTTGATTCTCCTTTAATCAATGATAAACTGAACACTAGATTTCCAGCTTAGAGTGCCTTTTTATGACTTGTCTTACATCTTTAAATGCAAGAGGTTAAACCCTGCCTATTAGCGATCTTATGTGATTTCTAGAAAACTAAACATAGTGCACGTTCCAGCATATAAGCATTTTAGAACCTCCTCCTTTCAGGAAATCAGGTCTTCATTGGGATACTTTTGAAATTGCAATTTAATGTTATTAAATTGAAAATGATTAGAATTTAATGTTATTAAATTAAATGTAATTATAATTTAATGTAAGTAGAGTTTTCTATTTGGCTCTCTATGTATGAAATGCTGAGTAGCTGAGGGGTTGAAAAGGAATAATCAGAGGCACATCTCTTGATGGGAAAAAATGAAGGCATGCGGAAACCAATTCTAACTCCAGTAATCAAATTATGTGTTCTGGATAATTTAACTGAAGAGCTAAGAGAGTCTGCGATGTTGCAATTCACAGTGACCAGATGTAGCAACACTGCTTGCAGTGAGCGGCCAATTAGAAATGAGCAATACTGCAATGCCCCACAGTGATTTTCTGATTCTCCACTTCCAGGCATAGGCCTGGAGCACAGATAATTGTAAAGAAGCTTGCTTAATTGCACTTGTTTACATAACCTGTCTTCATTTAGGAAGGTTTTGATGAGAGTTACCTGGCATTCATTTAGGTTCATTTTCAGGGTCCTATTTGTTCCAAAGTGGATGGTTTTACAATTAAGGCCAATCTTGAAAGTCTTGAGTAAAACACACTACAGGAAATGGATACATGTTTTTATTTGCATTTATTATCTCTGGGTTATATTTCTCAGCATGCAATAGTAATTCTTCAGCTTGGTTCATTATCATTCTCGTGAGGAACAAAGTTGAAATGTTAATATCTGGCAGGTGGGCCAGTCTCCCTCAAAGAAATTTAGCCTGGGAGGCTGTTTCTCACCTTTCTCCATCTCCTGTTAAGGACACACAGTCTTCAGCCAGACTGCCGAGCCTTGAATCCGGACTCTGTCAGCTACTAGTTGTTTGAACTTGGACAACTTACATGACCTTTGTTTGCTTCTGTCTCGTTAGTAAAACTGGGGTAGTGATACCTGCCTCAGCCAGTGTGAGGAGTAAATGAGTTAACAAATGTGAAGTTTGCTGTTTGGCTCATAGTAAATGCTTCATAGCAATTTGCTATTATTTTACCATGGCCATTAATGAATGCTTTAAACTGAAGCTCTCTTTTGGATCCTAAAAGATGAAGTAGTAATTTAGGTTTTGTTCATTTGATGGCTTTTCTGTTTTAACTGGTGGGAGAATTTGTTTCAGAATAAGTGAAGCAGTTCAAGTTTTTCAGAAAATAATTCAGCATTTTGAATAACATTTCACAGTTCCCAGCTGTGATGTTGGCAAGAGACCCCACTTTGAGAGTCCCTGGTCTAACCCCCTGGCTCCCAAACTTGACTGCGCATCGGGATCACCTGAGAACAGTTAATGTTGATGCTCAGGCTGATGAAAAAATTAAGCAGTTTGGTTAATTCATTGTGAGAAAGAGTAATCATGTCCTTTATAAAGAGGGACTCTGTAACATTACACATTAACCATAGACATGGGATTCCCAGGTACTCATAGAATTTTTAGAACCATAAGGGATATTAGAATTTGATATAAATGAGGAAGGCTTGGAGACATCGTTCTTGGCTAAGGGCTGGTGAATAGTGAGTGGTGGTACCAGTTAACAACTCAGATTTCCTATGTTCTAGTCAGTACATTTTTTGTTTAACTATTTGCCTTCTGAAAAGTCAGATGATGTGACAGAGGCACATAATCCAAGACAGAGTGCTGTTGGAGTATTGTAGATCTGCCTGTCCCATTTGACTGAGTTTGATGGCAGGGTTATTTATTCAAAAGATTTCCTTAATGAAAAACCATTGAAAACAATGTGTCCACGATGCCAAGAAAATAAATCTATAGCTATCAATTGTGAAAGGTAATTTTTTCCACTAGTTTTCTCATTTCTAAGGATTCAGTTTAGTTTTTTCTCTTTGTTGTTTCTTTGGCATTGTGGTTTTTACTAGTGAAAAACTTAGAGGTAGCTTTGAAAATTTCAGGAAACATTGACAGTTTTCTCCAGTACAAGTTTGGTGACCTTCTGGGAACCCTGCCAGTTGCTGGTGTGTTTGATTCAGTGTTTCATTTTTGTTTTGACTTGTCCTGTTTTGATCTAGGTCAATTTAGGCATGATTGCAGTGTTGTGTTACCTGCTAACTGTTTGTTTTTACAGTTATTGGTGTCAAGAAGAAAAGAGTAAGGACCAAGAAAATTTTGTTTTTAAGTTCAAAGTAAAAAGAAGTTCTAGTGAAGTTTGAGCTTTATAGAAAGTTTGTTCTTCTAAAAATATTCTTTGGAAATTTAGTCTTTTAATTTTTTATTATGTAATGGGTAAATAAAAGCAAACATTTAGAACATGTGTATTATATTTTTATGGTAGCTTTCAAATTCATAGATGAGTCAATGATTGAAACAACTTATTGAAATATATATTTTTAAAGAGCCTAAACCTTGTGTTTACATATTTTACTACTTTATTAGGAAGAGAGAGTTTGATTCCATCTCATGGGGAGTGTCTAGGCACGTGTTTTCCAGTAGTGCCCAGAATTAGAATATTAACGATAAGGCAGGAAGGAACTTTCTTTGTAAGTATTCAGCCATTCTTCAGATAGCGATGAAGTGCCTACAAGTGCCCGGCCATCCTAGGGGGATTCAGAGAGGTTGCTAAGTTCAGTTTAGTAAGTCTATTAATAGCCAATTGGCAGTTTTCATTTTCTAAATGGAAAACTCCCTTCAATTTATTATCTAAAAATAACATTTTGTAAATATCTTTAAGTGAAAAAGTGTATAAGGCAAAAATAGTTCTGATTTAAATTTAGAAAAATCAACAAACATTGCGTGATGTGTCAGTTGCTTCTCAAACCATTTTTGATTCTCACTTGGCATAATGCCATGTATCAATCTTTAGAAAGAGTTGAATATGATTTGAAGTTCTGTCATTTCAAGAGGTGGAGAGGTTGACCCAGAGAGAGGCCCTGTGGAGAAGATGAACACTCAGGCTCTGGAGAAGCCAGGCAGCTCCCTGTAGAGTCTCACCACTTCCCTTCGGCAGTCTGCCTTTTCCTCATTTCACAGTTCATTACTCTTCTTTCCCTGTTCAAATCGCTTGTTAGCTGGCACCTCTGGACTAGGGTTTGAAATGAGAGAGAGTGAAATAGAAACCGTGGGGAGCAAGGATGACAAGGTAACTGTCTTATCTGGAATGGTTTAGCAGAGTTCCTACTTGGGTCCCTGTGGAATGAGGAGGGAGCAGGGATGAAAAGAGAAGGTGGGATTCAGAGCTCTTGATGGGAAGTGGAAGCACATGGAACCCAATTCAAACTCCTCTATATGTAGGGGTGGCAAGCATGTGAGGGTGTAGTGTGAGCAAGTAGGTACCTACCATCTAAGATATGTGTCATTTCCATACTACTATTTGAATAATAGTAATAACAATAATATTGATATATCAAGTACTATGTAAATAGACACTCTCATTATTTCCAAGAAGGCTCTGGACTGGTAATTGGGAAACCTGGTTTCTCACTCTAGGTGGCCAGCAACTTACTGAAAAGTTAGTAGCTTATCAAAGTCTGCAGTAAGAGAGAACTAGTCAGGTGTGATTGTAAAGTATTCTTTCATTTTGCTGTTTGTATATTTTATCTTCCTTGGTTAAAATCGCCATTTGAGGCCATGATGGAACTTGTAAAGAATTGCAGCTTAGAGCATTTGTATATAGAGTTTAAGTCAATGTCGAGTAGCATCCTTTAAGAAATTTGTCTACTGAGAAATGTAGAATTCATTCCTAAAATTCCTATTAACATGCTTCTTGAATATTCATTGAAGATAAATGTTACTACAAATGAGGAACAATGAAATAACAGATCTTTTTATTTCAACAAAATTTTAAATTCCTTTTCAGGATGCCTAAACAAATTTTTGTTTGGCCTCTATGTAGGAATTATATAAAAAATGTTCATCAATCTTTTCAACACTTGAAAAATTTTTTTCTGATTCTGAATTATGAGTCTTGAGAGGGAAATTATGTTTATATGAGTAATCAGATAATATTTTTGAGCTTTAAATTGCATGTTTCCCAAAGTATTAACAGTTGTGTTTGGGTGGTAGGATGATACATATTTTCTTTCCTGCTTTTCTTTGTTTTCTCTGTTTTTTTAATGCATATGGATTACTTTTATAATGCAAAAATGGATGCATAACTACGTACTTTGTAGTTGGAAACATTTGAAAGCGTATTTGGAATTTCCATACAAATAAGAGATAATGATGTTGTAGTGTGATTAATTTATGTTCCTGTAATTCATAAAGTACATATTGTGCCAGATGTACTTTTAAATACCAGACACGTTAATTACAGAGAATAAAATCTAGCTAAAATGCCACGAGAACTTTTTTAAAAGCAGAATCAGTTTATTACTCCTTGTGAATGCCAAAAGAATATTGTGTACTCTAATACATTGATAATAATACATTGATAATAAGATAATAGCTAAGATCATGGGTGTTGTGTGTCATGGCCTGAACGTAGCATCTGTGTGACCTTGTACATGGTATTTAACCTTTTAAAGCTTAATTTGCCCATCTGTCAAGTGAGGATCATGGGATCTCCTTAATAGTGTGGTCAGGAAGGTTAAATGGAATAGTGCAAATAAACACTTTAGCATAATGCTTGGCTGATAAAAAAGTACTCAAGTGAGCTCAAATTAGTTATTACTTAAGTATAGTATTCTCCCTACTTCTAAGCTTTTCTTCACTTGTGATTTGGATGTCTATCAATTTGAAAGTGTGTTACTTCTTTAGATGAGAATATCTTCTGTCCAAGCTAGGTCATGGAGAAGAAGCAAATCTAGATTTTCACCCTTATCCACAGTGTGCGGGAGGAGAGGAAAGCGTGGCTCCAGGGGAGGGGTGTTAATGGATGTAGCAATGCGCTAGCGGCAATAACAGGCTTTCGAGAGCAATTCCTTGTGACTATAAGTGTTGATGCTGGAGTCCACAAGGCTGTCATCCTTTGCCACATGGCACAGTCCCAGAAGGTCACTGTGGTGGTTGAATGGGATTGAGGGTGTCCTCAGGTCTTGCTTGCAGCTGTAGGTGGTGTGTCACGAGCTCCTGGATTTAGCAATTGTAGAGATGTCTTTGGTTAGGGCCATAGATAACCCATATCATGGCTTCATGAAAATTAGAAGATAGCCTTTTCTCTGGGCACATGCAGCCTGGGTTTCAGGACCCATTTCCCTCCTCAGCCAGGTGTCTTTGTGCTGCTGGAGCCTGTACTTTGGTGTATCTCTATAGGATATTAATTTATCCATTCAGCAAATATTTTTTCAACACTCTCTATAGATCTAACTAAATCCTAGGGATACAGCAATAAATAAGACATGATTCCTGTCCTCAAGGACATATAACCTCTTAGCAAATTTCCCCATGGTTGCTCTGGATGTCAGAGTTAGTTGTCATACCACAAAACTCCTAGTTGTGTTTCATTGCTGCTCTCAGCGGAGTGCTTTGGAGAGATTGTTGTGGTTGTGTTCATGTGTTAATTGCCCCTGCACTGACTAGTCTAAAGGTTTATTATTACAGTCTGTGGTTGGATCTCTATTCTCTCAAAACTAATGAATTCTGCATATATAACATACATCAGTAAGTTTCTACAAAGTATTTAGTTGAAACATGTAGTCTATTAAGTCAAAAACTAAACTAAACAAAAAACCATGATGTAGTGAATTGAATTGACTGAGGCTTGACAGAAGGGAGTTTTGGAGGCACTGGGAAAATCAGAATCAATTATTTTTAAACTGCATATGTCAGAATCCTAGAAAAAGTGTGAATATTTTTGATCTCTGATTCATTCTAAATTAGTTAATTAAATGAATGTCTGGCCAGTTACTGATATAGGATAGTTAGAGCTATTTGTGCCTCTGTGTTTCCTTAACTGTGCCTCTAAATATTTTTAATTTTTAGTTGGATAGTGTAATTTCACATTGGATACTTTTTGGCCAGACCTATTACATTATTGAATGCTAAGCTTGAGTAATGCAGTGAGTTTGTGCATTTTAATTGTTTCTACATCATCTCCGATACGACTGCCAAGTTGAATTCCAAATCTCACTTCTAGTAAGCTGCCACGTTTTTGAGATTTGGACCTAAGTAAGACTAGAGAAGTAACTATCATTTCACATTTTCAAACAGGATTTGAATGCTAATGACTTAAATTTAAAAGTGAATATGTGCATGCTCTCTACTTTATCCCCTCTTCCAGTTTATCCCCAGAGGTGAGTATTGATCATAAAATTAGCTGCAGAAGAAAATTGTTCCTTCTCCTTTCTTTGATTGTTTTAGTACTGCCAATCCGTAGGCAAGGCCAGTCTATCTTACGGAAGACAGTGTCCTCAAGGAATCCGCTTATGCGGACACAGCTACAATCTTTCCAAGCTGTGATGGAGAGGAGATGCGGCCCTGCTTCTCTGGAAGGCAAGACTTTGCTACTGTCTGCTACTCGAGACTCGAGAGAATTTCAAATTTTGACTTTTTTTCCTTCAAAATCTTTCTTCTCCTAATCACAACAGATACCAATGAAATACAAGAGATCATAAGAGAATACTATGAAAAACTATATGCCAACAAATTGAACCACCTGGAAGAAATGGACAAATTCCTAGACTCCTACAATCTCCCCAAACTGAATCAGGAAGAAATGGAGAATCTGAATAGGCCAATCACAAGTAAGGAAATAGAAACGGTAATCAAAAACCTCCCCAAAAATAAGAGTCCAGGACCAGACGGCTTCTCTGGAGAATTCTACCAAACATTCAAAGAAGACTTAATACCTATTCTCCTCAAACTGTTCCAGAAAATTGAGAAAGATGGAGTACTCCCTAACACATTCTATGAAGCCAACATCACTCTGATCCCCAAACCTGACAAGGACAACACAAAGAAGGGGAACTACAGGCCGATATCACTGATGAACATAGATGCAAAAATCCTCAACAAAATTCTCGCAAACCGAATACAGCAATACATCAAAAAGATTATACACCATGATCAAGTGGGATTTATACCAGGGACACAGGGATGGTTCAACATCCGCAAGTCAATCAACGTGATACACTACATCAACAAAATGAAAAACAAAAACCACATGATCATCTCAATAGATGCAGAGAAAGCATTTGACAAGATCCAACACCCATTTATGATAAAAACCCTCAATAACATGGGTATAGAAGGAAAGTACCTCAACATAATAAAGGCCATATATGACAGACCCACAGCCAACATCATACTCAATGGACAAAAACTGAAAGCCATCCCTCTGAGGACAGGAACAAGACAAGGGTGCCCACTTTCACCACTCCTATTCAACATAGTACTGGAGGTGCTGGCCAGAGCAATTCGGCAGGAAAAAGAAATAAAAGCAATCCAAATAGGTAACGAAGAAGTAAAACTCTCGCTGTTTGCAGACGACATGATCTTATATATAGAAAACCCCAAAGAATCCATAGAAAAACTATTAGAAATAATCAACAACTACAGCAAAGTAGCAGGGTATAAAATTAACGTGCATAAATCAGTAGCATTTCTATACACTAACAATGAACTAACAGAAAAAGAACTCAAGAACTCAATCCCATTCACAATCGCAATGAAAAGAATAAAATACCTTGGGATAAACTTAACCAAGGAAGTGAAGGATCTATACAATGAAAACTACAAGACTTTCTTGAAAGAAATTGACGA